>NC_059471.1:95781484-96407913 GCF_018139145.2 Gymnogyps californianus
TAGTAGCCAAAGGACTGGATTGGCCAGAAAAAGAAATATCTTTAAAGTATCATCACTGGCATTGAAAATGACTCCAGCAGTGATCTGTGGGTCTGCTCTGATTACTAGGCTTAAATTCCCATTGGTGTTTGGTGAAAATAATGATAAAAGAAATCTTTATCTGTCAGTGTGATAGATGTACCTCTTGTTTTATCTCATGTCTCAGTAAGGGGGAGGAAAACCTTCCATTGAAAGTTGTTTTCAGTGGGTGATGGTACTTGGTCTTGATTGCCAGAAGGGCGGAGAATTGAACCTCACAAAGACAAGTTAGAGAGAAAGGAATAATAATAATAATAATAAAAAGACAGTTTGCTTTAATAAATTGAGACACACGGTCTCTTGTGTCCAAAGCCTACCAAAGATTTTTACGCAGGCTGTAATTCAAAGCCACCATCAGATTATTGACAGACTTCCACAGCTCAGGTAGCTGGTAGATAAGGAAATGGGAAAGAAATCAGATGTTTTACGGGAAATATTCTCAAAGGGGGTGCCTCACTTTTTTCCTGTACACCATGATTTCCGTTTTGATGCTCTCATCTAACCACTTGTCCTCTGTTGCAAGAAACTTTTGTGACATTCAGAGCAGTCAGGCACGTTTGTCTCCAAGCAGTTAGCCTGATTCTGGGATTTTAACCACTGATCCAGAGATGTTGTGTATTGAAAACTGTCACGTAAGACCTGAAATCCTGAACTGAGATCTTCTAGGAAAGAAAAAATGCGTAACATAGGCTATCTGCTGAAGCCAGGACATGTGCCTCCAGCTGAGAAGAGGGCACAAATGTGTCATATGAGAAAATAAGGGAAACTCCTGATGCACCTTGAAGATCTGTGCTAGAGTTTGCCCTCTGAGAGCCACTGAACATCTGTGCTGTTGCAACAGAAAGATTACATATTTGCTTCCCAGTCTGTTATGACAGCAGAAGCTCTTGAAGTTAAAGGATAAAGCGTACCAATGTTAATTTTGGCTATGTCAGAAGACACTGAGTGTAAGATTAGAGGCATCAAATAAGTGTGCTCGTGTGGCTTCTGTTGCTCTGCCTTTGAGTCTATTTATGTTTTACATAATTAGATCTGCACCACCAGTATAAGTTCTTGCAGTGGCCTGTTATCAGGAAAGGATAGCAAAGGAAGGAAAAAAAAAAAGGGGGGAAAAAATCTTCTCATGTGTATGGCCTGGGCTTTATGACACTGAGAAGCATTAACTGGAAGATTATCTGTGTTTGTAGATTCCTAGATTTGTAATGACAGGACCCCATACCTGTCAAAAGAACTTCAAAAAAAACCACCCCTTTTTTCAACTTAATCTCCCAAACTTCACTTGTTCTTCCTGCTCTCCACTGAGCCTGCCCTGCCCAGTTCTGCATCAGTGAAGCATCTCCAGACTGAGCTTCACATGGAGCTGCTCTTGGGTGAGGAACAAGCTCCTTCCTCTTCGTCCAGGGGCTGCACCTTGCCACAGAGCCGTAGTAAAGCCGCCAGAAACAGGAAGCTTTCCTCCCTGTTGCCCATCCCAAAGTATTTTTAACACAATGTACTGTACAAATGCCATCAACTAAGAATGTCTCAACCAATTTCACCATTCACTGGAGCTGTAGAGAACAATAATCATCTTTTCTAAAACAATACACAATTAAGAGAACTTTTCTGCCATACTACCAGTGTTGTGAAGGACATGTGGTCAAAGAGGATTGTTATATCAGTTCCCCCTATTTTTATCAAGTTTTCTTATCTGGTCTTCTTTAACAATAGTTACCCCATCTGCCATAAGGGCTGCTTTCCTTGCTTTCCTAGCTCTGTAACTCAGATACCAATAATTTTTAGTTTAATTTATTTTTTCCTGCATGAAATTGACTATAAAACTGTGATTTTCAACTGTCTTTTAGTGCTTTTGCCTTTACTTGAAAAAACAGAACCCATTTTTTTCTTTAAAGCTGATCAGGTTTGGTCTGAAAAGATGACAGGGGGAAAGAACTGTTAAGAGTTGTTCAACAAACTTACTGAAATAGGACCACTACCCTGGCTAAGACTAGTCAGCATTTCCATAAAGATCCAAATGCAATGCACCTTTCATTACAATTGTCCTTTTTCAATGCTTTCCCACTGTCCTCCTCTGCTGCATGCTTCCAGACCAGTAGTAGCATGTGTGGTCCGCTGCTGTTAAATGGAGTCAGCCAGGAGTCAGTTCAGCCTAAATTACCGTGCTTCTAATTTCTGCTTGATTTACTCTTACAGATATGCTGGTTTCAAGCTAGCTGTTCCTATTTTTCTCACTTAATTACAAGAATAAAAGTTCCTAAATTCTTCAGGGAGAAAAATAGCCCTTTCCAGGAGGTTCCAGAAAGGGCAAAAATACTTAGTCCCTGTTTTAGAAGTGCAAGAGTTGACCAGAACTGAAATTTTATTAGGTCTAAATGGATTTTTATTTGCATCTACATTCTGAAACAGAAACATTTCTGCTAAACCAGGCATCGTATTATAGAGCTGAGAAAAACAGGCATTTATAAACCTGTCACAGGGCACACAGATGAACCAATAAAACTCAAAGCTGGCTTAGGATAAAGAAACTTTAAGCAAGCAAAGATTGGACAGGTTTGTGGGTATTTTCTTGGTTTTCTGGGGTGTTTTTTTGGTTTGTTTTGAGGGGGGCAAAAGAAGAACATCCTTTCAGAGGACAGTTTTTTCTGGGGCTGTGATCCCTCGTGGCTCTGTACAGCTTTTCTGAACAGCTGAAGCATCTTGGGGGCTGCTGAGACGTGTCCTGGCAAGTGGCAACAGCCATCAGAGACCACATTAGCTGGGAGCAAAGGCTGCAGGGCAGCGTGGCTGGGGGCAGCAGCTGGTGATGGATGGGACTAGCTGGAGTGGCCAGTGCCAGCCCTGCACCAGGAAGCTGGAGGTAGCCTGGCCGATAGTTAGCTGTGCCTCCAGCAAGCCTTCGCCATGAAAAAGAGCCCGGTGTGGCATGGGAGTGTGGCATGTGTTGGGCAATACCTGCTAGGCTTTTCTGAACCTCAGGGGCTCAGAGCACAGGAGGGAAGCAGCACAGGCCCTCATGGCCTCGGGAGGAGGGAGGTGGTCAGGGCTGATTGCTTACGTGCTCTGGAAGGCAACGGCTCTGGTTCTGGAGATCACACAAGTTTTCCAAAGCAAGAATCATTTTCTTTTCCTTTTTGTCCCCCCTCCAACGAAGTTCTGCTTGTTTAGGTCCATCTGCTTAAACGACTGTCTGCATGGGAGGGAACATTGTTTGTTTTGTGCCCAGCCTCTTTTCCTTCCTCTGGATGGATCTGGGTTTGATGATGTTTGTGTTTTTGATGAAGTCCATAAGAAATTGCATGTGGCCTTTTTTTTTCTTCCAGTTAGTGCCTGGCAGAAGTATTATACTTGTGAAATCTATGAACCCAGCATAGCACAAAGGAACCATACACCAGCTTGGACATACTTCCAGCCTAGCAGGCAATAACAATACATTTGTTGCGCTTCATCTATCCTTTGAATTTAAAATGATTGACAGCTTGTAGCTGCCATCTGTCAGTGGAAAATCCAGTTATTACAAGAAAGCAATTTACTCACAAGATTTGAAAGGAGATTCTACCCTACTGCCTTCATTGTTAAGATGCAAAACACTGACGTGATAAAAAAATGTGGTAGCCATCACTTCAGGATTTTCTTTTGTATCCCTTGATGGGATCATGCGTCTGCCCCAGGCACTTCCACAGAACAGTTTGAAAACTGCTGCTGCGAAGTGTTAGTAGGTGGGGCTTCATCCAATTGCTGAGGAATAACATGAATGAAATTTCCTTTTAAAATGAAGTGTGAAAGTGGGGATGCTCACAGGAAAGTCCACTTCTGTGACTGATGTAATAAATTTTCTCCCCATCTATTCCTAATCAAGATGAAGATAGATTTGTAACACCTGGAAAAAGTACTTCTCTAAAAGGTCTTTGTGATGGTAAGCTCATGTGGTCACCTAGACTAAGCACCTCTGGATGGGTATGAGTCTATACATAGTTACAATGACCTTCTCTTCAAAGTGTAGAGATGGCCACCAACTTTAGGAAGTCTTACTGAAGTACTGCTGCTTCATCAAAGCCGGGATTTGAGGAACCCCTAGAACATCTTTGGGAGGTTGAGAGGTCAGAAGGTGAGCTCTGAAGTTAGACAACGTGTGTTTCTGTGTGCTCTGGCCAAGAGAACAAAAGCAGGAGCTGTGCAGTGAACCAGCTACAATCCATTTTCAATTGTCCAGGGATCATGGGGAGGGTGGGAAGAACTAACCTGGATAAGACAGGATCAGATAAAAATAACACAGTTGAGTTAGACCAAAGGAACCTACCTAGTATGTGCCCCTTCGTTAAAAGCATTGTGGGAAGAGCAGAGGCAGCTTCAAACAGCAAAAGGCAGAGTGGTGCGTGGGGTGTGTGAGTGGTGTTTGCCAGCACGAGGTGGCAAGGGAGGAACCGCAGCAGTGCTGCAGCCAGGTGCTGCAAGGATGCAGGGAGCTGGTTATCTACCGTCTGAGAGTCCAGCCGCTGATGATCAGTATTTGCTTGTCTTATCAGAAGCAGCATTTCAGGGCAAGATTACATAGAGGACTAGGAATGTTGCAGCTGAATGATTCTGTCCAAATTACTGGTTTGTCAAAACTGACAAACTTCATGGAGATTTGTCAATTCAGAGAAATTTGTTTTGAAGGGTAATGAGAAAACTTTGAAGAAATCAGGCAATTCTGATTGACTTCTTCAATATGGAATGTTTCAACTTTTCTGTTCCAAACTAAGTTTGTTTCATTCTTCATTTTTCTATAGTCTATAGAATATGTGCCAGTTAGACTGAAAAATTTTAAATCAACTGAATGTCTCGGAATGGTAAATTCAAGCTTTTTGCTTGGGGTGGTGGCCTTTTTTTCTCTTCTTCTGTACATCATTGTATTCCAAAGTAGAGGAAATTTTAAAATTCCTGCAGGGGGGAGAGGGGGGACACACACCGACCAACACAGATTTCCTCTCTCCTTTTGCTCCAGAGTACACGTTTGTCACAGACTCGGCAGATGGCTCTTTCACTTGCATTGATTTCCACCAAAAATACAGCTTATAGACACTGGAGAAGGTGTGGGTAAGCAGACTGGTAATATTCCATGCTCTTTTTCTAGCAATAAATGTTCAAGTCTGAAATAGAAACAGTTTGTTGACTAAACCCCATTCTGTTATTATAAAGCTTGCATGCAGAATCAATGAATGTGCATCCAGGCACCCCCTTATTAACCTGGAGACAGCTAAAATGTCCTGCCAGAGCTGTAATCTTTAATTCCAGAAGAAAATAATAGTAATTTAATAGAAATGAAACTGGAACGTAAAGGAAGAGCTGTTAGAGTTAGACCACTAAAACTGCTCACTGCTTTGCAGAGACAGGTCAAGGAGTGGGAATTTCTTTCTGTCCAGGAGCTGAACCAGTCAGATCAGCACATAATCATGTCTTCACTGAATGTAAATCTCTTTGGTATCCTGTGTGTATTTTACAGGCAGGGAAATGATTCAAGGAATATGCTAACGTCGTTGATTCAGGAGTATGAAGATTCAATCCAATTTTAGGGCTGTGCCTTCTCAGAGGGTGCAGGAAATTGTATCAACTTTCTACAAAAGCTGTCTCAGGAGCTCTAGTAATAGCCCAAACCTTTTACTTGGCGTGATGCCACCCTCATTAACAAGAAAAGGCATTGGGAAGAAGCTCTGCAGAAAACAAAACTGAGGATGAAAACTGGCAGTGTGGCAAGGGGAAAGACGCAGAACTACGCACGATGCCTTAAAATTCCCTCTACTTCTGAAGAACATCTGTGCCTGAACTTGGCACAGCTCAGGAATGGATTCTCACATGTGCCCGGTACATTAGTAAATACTGGCAGGTGGTAGCTATGTAGCGAGTGCAAGCATCTAGAAAAATGTTTGCTCTGTGCTGCTGTAGGCTTGCTCTGTGCTAGCAGGATGCAAAAATGTAGGCATATTATCTCCTCGCCGCCATGGGGTCCTCTGCAGAGGGAATCAAACCCCATTAGTTTCCTAAGCAATCTAGCAGCATGCCACAGCTGGAGTTACCGTGGGACTTTGACCCACCAGCAAGCAACAAAATATTCAGCATCACTAGGTGTGGAGCAATGGTATATACTTGCAGTTCCACGTTGCTTCTGTACCCTGCAACACTTATGGTAGCCATAGAAATGTCACAGGTGCCTTACCTCTCAGTGAAACAAACTACTGTATTGAATGTTTCACAATGGGCTTTGGTTCCTTGCAAGAAAATATACTTCAGATGATAGGCTATAAAGTGGGAGGAGTTGTAGGTTACACCAGCTGAAAATCTAGGCTGGAGAGCCTTTTAACTTAAAAAGTGAACTCCTTCAGTCATTTCTTGTTTTGAAAGTGAACAATATTTGGAAAAATATTTTAAACAATATTTGCAAAAGATTTTTTCTTTTTTGCATTATGAAATGTTAGAATATGACATTATTGATACTTATATTTTCAGTAGTAAAAGCAAATTTTCTTTCTAAATTGCTGGAAGTTTTCAAGATATTTTTGGTTTTATTTTTGAGAAGAGGCTGTGTTTCTTCTTGAGGAAAAAAACAATTTGAAAGAAAAAACATTGATCCTTTTCATTCTGACATCCTACATTCTGTTCCCTTTTCTCAGTTATTCATCTATAAGTTTTGCCATCCTACTAGACAGGAAGAATAAGAAACATGCTTTATCAATAACCTCAGTATTTTTGTAGGCCCATATTTTAATGCTTAGGTTCATTTTTGTGAACTTTTCCCCATCTCAGGGGGACACTTTTTCTGTGACCAACATAGTTGAGGCGCAATTCCCCTCATGCCATGCTGTCAGTGAAGATCCAGAACACTTGGCTTTGTTATTGCTGTGCTCTAAGTTTCTTCTCCAGGGAATTAGGAAGACTCACAAAAATAGAAGCAACATATCTAAGCAAAAAAGGAAGAAAACAGCAGCAAAATTTGGACTGACATGCGGAAAGGCCAGGGCCCTTTGTGTAATCAAAGAAAACAAGTCCCATGTTTTCAGAACCTCTTTAATAAGTGAAAAATGGAACTGAGTTAGCAAGGAAGAGGAATTGAACTTGGTGGGAAAACAAGACTAAGGAACGAGCACAAAGGTGCACTAATAAGTTTGAAGATTGCACAGGAGGGAAACAAAGTGCTACCATATTCTTAGTATGATATTACTATTAAAATATAACTGGTCCTATTAGTAACGAGCATACTAAAACTAAAGGTATTAAAGCAAATGGAGCAAGCCAGCTGAACCGGCTGAGAATCTGACCCTGAGCATTCAAGCAAACAGACCTCTGGAGGGTCTGGGAAGTGAATTGGCTTTAGGGGTAAAACAGGAACCAAACTGTGAGATCAAGAACCTCATATAACTGTACGACTGGGAAAAAAAAATGGATTTCCAGCATCCAACAGTTCTGAGGCAGCTGGGCTTTGTTCAAATGTAGGGACACCACTGGGGTAATAAAATGCTCCAGGTGCTAGCAGTTGTGCTTGCTGCAGTCCTACTCTATTGAGTGTTGCATGCCTTAATTTGTTTTCATTTCTGCTAATGAAAATAAATAGAAATGAGAGAACTCCAGGGAGGGTAGAAACAAATGGCACTTACGTTTCAAAGCTCTGCAGCCTGCTCTCTAGCGTGCAGTTGCAGTGCGAGGCAATGTTCATGCCTTGTTAAATAAAAAACAAAGAGCAAAAGAAGAAAACAGAGCCATTATACCAGACAGCACAGATTCCATCTCCTATTCACCTCTTTACAGATTCTTTGCAGTCTCTGGCCTGAGGCTACATGAACATGCATATCTGAATTTGAAATGCAATAGCTGAAACCTTTCTTTCCACCTTGAAAACACTGAAAAAAGCATCACTAAATTCAGACTCAAGTTGAAAGGTATGGAAAGTTCCCTAAGAGTTACAGTCTGATGCCTGTTTAACACAAACAGAAGAGCCATCGGGCCTGCTTTTCTGTTCCTGCATCTCCCGTAGAGAATGAGAGCTTGAGCCCGGTGCTTTATTATGGAGGCCCTCAAGTCGTTGAATAGGAGCAATCCAATGCATTCATCTGGCATCGCTCCAACAGCTCTTCCAGTTAGGCCCTGAAAAGGGGTCACTGTGAAACCTCCATCTCTGTCCTTGCTGCTAAAAACTTCAAGAGAAGTGGCAATTAAAAGTCTTTTTGTTAATCAGCACTCTGACTGCTGCTTGGTTTGCAGACAATAGTCAATCAACGGGACTTAAAGGAGACTGGCAAGGATGCATGGAGCACTGCCCCCCATGCAGCAGCTTGGATAAAAGTCCATTACCCTGACGGATGTCACACCAAAGCAGATGCTTAATAATTCATCCCTGAGACAAGCACGTGTGGTTTAGCAGTGGAGCCAGCTGTCGCGCTTTCTCAAGTTGTGACCTCATCGGATTTATGAGGTAAGCTGAACTGAGCCGAGTTTATATTTGGCTCTGAAACCTCTTCTGAGAATCCAAAATAATGCAGGAAGTAGTGATGTGGATTCAACAGTGAACATGATTCCCTCCCAACTTTGGACCAATATGGTGTTTCAGCACGGAGCTAGGAAGCTACTGGTTGGAGCCGTCTTTCAGACAAGATATTAGCTCTTTTTTGAGAAAATCCACACAAAGCTTGCTCAAGAGAGAGGTGCACTGCAGCACTTTTAATATACAGTTGTCACTGATATACTCCCAAACAGAAAGAAAAGCAGAAACTGAACATGTCCTGTAGGAGCTGACTGCCCCACTCCCTTACTGCAAGTTACAGCACGAGTTGTACAGCTAACACTGTCCACCTTTCCTCTGTATTCAGCCTGTGAAACACGTTCTTTGCTTCAGTGACCCCCCTGGGTTTTCCCTGCCTGCCTCAGTCCACACAGCCATTCTTTTAACACCTTGTACTTTGATGTGAGAAAGAAGGTAAAGGTAAGGGGAGCTGGCCTCCGTCATTGTTTTATCTACTTGCATTCCTTCCACATTGACTCCTTCGTGCTCTTTCCTCTCCTCCTTCCCTGTTTGCTTTCCTTCCCCCTACATTAGAGATTAGAGCTGAGAATGCACTGACATTAGAGATAAGGTAACTCTTCATCTCAGGAGCAGAGTCAGTTCTTCAGAAGTCTTAGGGCTCACCATCTCTTTCCAGGTCTTCCATAGGTCCTGCACTGACATAAATGACGGTGCACTAGCACGTCTCGGAGCAGCCTCTGGCCACAAGCCTCAATGTGTTCCCCTTCTGCTGCTGAATTTCCAAAGATTTAATAACTAACTCGACTTTCTAGATGATCAGTTGTTCTTCATGATAGCCGTTAAATCTGTTCTACATACAGTAAAGTAAATAGCTACTCACAATATTAGGGTGTCTAGTATCCCACCCAAATCATGGGATTTCACTCAGTATTAGTGGTGTGCTTAAGTCTTCCCTAGCTTATGTCTTTTCTTTCGTGCAAACTGAGTGAAGCCGCCCACCTGCGGAGACAGGACCGCCTGGGAAATGTCCTTCCCGTGGCTTGGAGCTGTAAGGGGAGTGGGTGAGTCAGTCAGCACTCACACCTCACGGAGCTGGCACTCTGTCCACTGGGACCTTTTGAAAGGATCAAAAGGCCTTTGGACAAGGCCCTAAGGCTGGGACCTGTTGGAGCATCCTGGGTCACAGTGCCAAACCACAGGGAGTCAGAAAAACTTCAAACCTGAAGGTCTAGTGTGATCACACAACTTTCTGCCTCCCGCATACAACAGGGAACTGAAGCAGAACCCATGTCCTGTCGCTTTTGGTGTGAAAAACACTCTATTCTGTTCTTTTGGGCAAATAGATACCTTTTTTCCTTCTTTTCATAACATGCCGCCTCATGCACTATACAACAAATGAAGGCCGTGTTGTATAGGAGACAGTGAGAGACAGAAAAACTGAATTTTAATGCTTCCTCCTGTCTCACACAACTGGTTTCTGTACAAAATCAGAAATGCCAAAGTGACCTACAACCAACTTGCACAAGAAACCGTCACCTTGCCACTAATACCCAGCTGCAGTAGTGAAGAGCAAAGGCGCATGAAGGGAGCTTGCACCGGCATAAAGGAAGAGCTGCTGGCAGGATAATAACACTGAAGGCTGTGCTTTGGGAACTTCTCCCTCACTAGGTCCATGGAGCTCTGAGGTTGGTGTCCCCCGGAGCAGGCTGCAAGGTGCTGCTTTTCCCTCAGGGTGTGGGAGCTGCTGGGTTTTGTTGCCAGGTTTGTCACGCAGCTTCATTATGCTACTTGTGTTTTCAGAGGATAAGCTGTTAACATGCATTATGAATCATGTTTTTAAGAGTTTGTAAAATGTTTATAGGTGAGGTAGCCCTCAGATTCTTCTGACATTAAGGCTGCGAGATATGGCCATAGCAAACGCCCAGCAGGAGCACTCATGGGGACTGCTGGGCCAACCCTTACGTACCCAGTACAAACTCAGCTGTGAGGCTGCCCATCATGCACTTCTCTTGACTTTCTCTGACGGTGGCTATTCTTGAGCCAGATTGCTTCATTTCCATACCCATGTCAAACAGACCCAAGCGGAAGATGAGATGCTCTTCTTACAGAGGATGCTTGTGTTTATAAGGATGTAGCTACTTTCTTCAGACCTTGAATTACGTTTGAATTGAAACTAAATCAAGGAGTTTTACTTTGGAGAAAGGGTTGGAGTGCTGTTTAGGCCCATTTTTTTAGCAGCTGCAGGTAACAGTGGACTTTTCAAATACAGAGTGTTGTCTAGAGCATGGAGGAGAGGTAGTTGCAGAGACAGGGAAGAAAGGATCTTCTTGAGAGTGCTGAAGGAAGTAATCTGGCTTCATACTTTAATGATGATATGAGTTCTTTTCAATATCTTTCAAGTGTGTTTCATCACGATTTTGGTATTTCTATTTAGTGCTGAGTGCTAAAACAAATCCATGTGGTTAAGGACTTGCTACTTTCTCCCTCAATCAATCCTCTCCCATTCCTCTTTTCTTTTTGCTTTGACTAAGTGTATTTTTTCCTTTAATATTTTGGCCTCCTGGGAATTTCAAATACAAACACTTCCTTCTTCCAGACAACTCTTGCTCCCACTCCAAGCCTCTTCCCTTTGCAGGAGAACATACAAGGAGCTAATGACACACAATGTTTCTGTGGCATCCAATCTTATTTAAGGAGAGGATGGTATCTTTAAGTAGGGGGGCACTTGTCTCTCAAAGAATGTCTGATCCTGTGGAAAATGAATGTAGCTTGTTCAAACACTTGTTATTTCCACCTCTCTGAAAATATATTATCCCCAGTAGGCTGAAGGAAAATATAGCTAGCTGGCATTTTGTCAGATTTTATGTATAAATTTTGAGGAAGTTAATAACACAACTTCTCTAAAGAGTTAACATAAGGCCTCTACAAAAGGTAATTGGGAAAGGATCAGAACAATTGATAAAGTTAAATATAGCAGAGTAGTAGGCTCAGGCATCCTTCATAGGCATAGCCAGTTGGGCATAGCTGGGGGGCAGCCTCCAAATGAAAAGGTGCAGACCATATCTGGAAACTTGCATGGACCTCAGAAGGTGCTCCCCTGAGGGAGCTCCCCTGAGGGAGCTTGCTACGTGGTCCAGGGTTCATTTTTCTCCCAAGACTTGGTGGTCCTCCTGGGCAGGGCACGGGAAGATGGGAATGGAGCAGGACTACAGTCACAGTCCTTCCTGTCCCCTCTGTGTCACCTTGTTCTGTGGACAAGGGCAAGATCACTATCCCAAGGAAAGGCTGGCTTTTATACTCAGGGGCCCATCATTTTCCCTCCCTGTTATGTAAAATGAGCAATATTATCTTAATTTTTCACATTGGTCCATATTCTTCTGGGCAGGAATTGTGCCCATTTGTCTTGCAAATGTTTCTTCTGAGCTTTGTGAACAAATAAGAGTAAGAACTAGCAGTCCAGGTCTCTTACCCAACAGGTTTTAGCTGCTTTTTAAAAAAAAAAGAAAAACTTTGGGACTGTTTCTTTTAAGTAGCAGAAAAAAAGGATGATAATACCTGGGGAAATTTTCTACACAATTCAAAAGAAGCTGGGGTTGAACTTGGGCTGTTTTTTTGGTGGATCATGATCTAATGCATTTCAACTCACTTTTCTTTTTTCATACCTAAAGTCATAAGTTTTTATCTAAAAAATGTCAAGGAAGTCCCACCATAACAGAACACTTTACTGCACCCCCATGTCCTCCTTGGGAGAAGACAGAGAACAAACTGTGCAGATGTTAGATGTGTTGCTTAATGAGGTGCTGGAGGGCACTCAGGCACAAAGGACCTGTTGGAAAAACTGGACAGAATAGAAAAGAACTTAGTGTGTGGTCAAGTGAGGAATCATGATGCAGATGCTCTCATGCAGCGAGCTATAACAAGGCTATAATATCAATAATCTGCATGTTAATGAGTTGGAAATCTTCAGATTAAAGCTTTCCCAAGTGAGCTGTGAGACAGCAGACCTTGACAGCTTTATTACTGTCGAATAGGACAGCTTTCTTAATACTCGTTGATAGTTTTTTTCTCTATCACTTTCATGGAGAATATAAGACCTCCGAATGAATCCTTCTGTTCCAGAAACAGAAAAACCATGGCTTTTATACATTTTTTGTGTTGTTGTCATCATTATCTTTGCTATTATGAGGACTTTTGTATCTATGGGAATGCAAAAAAGGATATGTAGAGCTAAATGGAGCTAAATTTGAAAGCTAAATGCTAAATTTTGAAGATACTTTTAAGCTTCAAATTTTGTTTTTGTTTCATGCTGGGACAAAACAAAAACTTCTGAATGTTTTGAAAAACAAAACTATGTCAAAATGTGCATTTTCTGTCTGAAAAGGTCGGGTTTTCCATTCTAATCTCTTTCTGATTAGAAGTGACCAGAGAGTCCTTAACTTCACAACTTAAATTTCTGGATGAGAACATCCTTGAGTATGTAGCAGGAAAATATTTCATTTTGAAAACCCACAGCATTCTTCAACAAAAACACATTTCATGAGTATACTCTAGGCAGTGGCAATGGTAGGCCCATGGACTTGGACACAGCACATACATAAATATAATAATCCGTGCTCAAAGTGGTCCCAATCTCTATAGTCAAACTGGAGAAAGCGTATGTTTATTCCTTACCATTAAATGGTGCTAATGAGGTCTAGAAAGCAGACGTAGGGTTTATTTCAACTGGTGGGGCATGTAGGGTCTCCACATTAGAGACAGCCTGGGCTAAATTATATCTGCCTTGAAGTTTCTGATAGCTGATTATTTTACCCCAAATTTAGGATACTGTACTGTTAACATACTGTCCCTGGGTGAACTGGTTTGGGTGCCTACCTCCAGGGTAGCATTCCCTGCCTGAGGACTCCATACTGAGGGATGCATTTGCCATCATCTATCAGCAATATGCACAAGACCAACCACTTACACCTGTACGTTATCCTTCCCTCTTCAGCTGACTGGCTTCCAAAACTGCTTACTGAAGCACTTGACAATTCGCAGGTGCTCCATGAGGAGCCTTAGCAGCACAAAGCTACCCAGGGTAGGGAAAAAAAAATCTGCTAGATGACAGACTGACTGCTTGGGGGTCAGATATTGTTTTGCTCAGCTGCATAACTGTGAAATCCTGGCTATGGTCATGTATGGAATACATAACAGTCCTATTTCTTAAGCACAGGGACTGGATTGGCACATCTCTTTCTTTTTTGTCTCCATATTCGAAGTAATCAAGAAAAAGCACAGTTAATTATTTTTTAAGGCTCATTACAATAACAATTGCAATTCTTTTCAGACAAGAAAGACAACTGAGGAGTGAAAGCTGAAAATTCTCATTTTGTCTTACTCACAAAGCTCAAACTCTGCTTCCTTAGCAACCGTCTATGACCTGTGAACTGTAATCTTGGTACAACAATACAAATTTAGCTCTTTTCTTGTATTGTCATAGGATTTCAAACCTGTGTGTGAGATTTTAACTGTATAGCCTCTGGTAAAATAAATTGAATTCATGCAACTCTTTGGAAATGGAGAAATTAGTAATATCTGGATAACTTGGATACAATGTACTGTGGCTGCAGTCTTCTACAAACTTTAGCAATCTACAGCATTTAATGGATTATGTAACAATTTCTCCCTTCCCTGCAGAAGTATATTGAAACTGTAAAAGATCTCACACATCTTAGTTAAGCAGTTAAAATACTCAGACATAATTAAGCAACAAACCCCTGTACTATGTGAAACAAGAAGGCTGCATCACAAGAAGAAGAAAACTTCAGCATGGGCCCAAATTTTCTCCTACAGGCAATTTTAGAAAGACCAAATATGAGATTAATTTAGATCACACACTTTGCTCTTCTAGTATTAGTCCAGAAGTACATACATACATAACCTAAGCAATATCAAAATAAAGCAAAACTGGCATTCTCCTATTTCCTTTATTGGTCTCTCAAAATGGTTAGGTAAGAGCAAGATATGCAGGCAAATATTTGTGAGAAAATTCCCTGTGTTGTTAGAAAGAACAAGGAATCTACTCAGCCCATAACAAGTGGATAGAGCTAGTTTACAGAAAAAACAGACCCTTCCTTCTAGTATATCCATAGAAGCAGTTGCAGGTTCAGGTCTTAAATCAAGGTATCTTGGTGTATAGAGTGAGTTTCAACTGCATAGTCTTTGTTGCAGGTAAAGCAGGGGGGAGATCTGCAAAAGAAAGCTAGTGGTAGTTGTCTCTGCGGCGGTTCTCCGCTTTAGGGGAGTTTTGGGCCCCTCCCTTCATATCTACTGCCATGCGTCCAACAAATCTATGCCATGCATTGGTTTTGGCTCCGCAAAGAAAGAGCACTGCCAGACATCGGTACCAGTCATTGTGGGCGATGGAGCGGCTGATGGTGAGCACTGAGCACCCATCCAGGTTGAAGGGTATCAATGCCAGTTTCATGTCAGCTGAGCCCATGTGAGACAGCAGTGTGAGCTCAGATCTGGAAGCCCAGGAGCTCACCCAAAGCTGAAGCTTCAATATGCGTGTGCAATCTGGAGATGAGGCAAGTTTTCAAGGAAGTGCAAGCGTGGGTATGTACTGACGGTACAGACTGGCAAGCCTAGATGTGCCCTGACCTCTCTGCCTTGAGCTTCAGCTGGGTTATCCTCACCTCCCACCACTTTTCTGGTGGAGGCCAGAGCAACTTATTTTTGTCCCTTGAAATGCAGAAAATTTCTGACTTGCCTATCTATGACCTCTCATCATTTCCCGTCTGCTACTGCTACAACATCTGCCTGCAAAAGCATGCAAGGTAAAGTACGCCCCAGTGGTTTAAAAGTCTTCAAAGGGATGCTCTTGCCTTGGTCCAAAATAGTGTCAGTCTTGACCTCCGGAGCACTCCTACCCTCCAGCCCTTTCACTTGCTCAGGTTTTGGGGTAGGGGGGCCAGAAAGGGGAGATGGATGCAGCTACCATTTGAAATAAAACATTCAGACTATTTAGTCCCTATGGTAGCTGGTTCTGTTATGCATGCCTTTTTACAATGTTGTCAAAGGCATCTAGGAGCAGGGGTAACTGCCTTCTTGTCATGTGGGCTGACAAAAACATGAAGGTACAAAAAAGGTTTTCCTCTTTCATTTTATGTGATAAAGGTAAGCTCCCTTTGCTGAGAGCCCCCCTACCTGATCTGTATTGTTGCTAATTTACTATTTCTATCACAGTAATGTGTTGGCTCCGTAAGAGATTGATGTTCTGTACGCAAAGTACTCCTTGTAAATATAACAACATAGAGACATTCTGCAAGCACTTAAACATAATAGCAAATGCTTTCTACTCCACATGTTACTTGGTACATTTTACTCACAGTTATCTACCAGGTTTCGCTTGCTAATGTCTCCAGCACTGCAAATGTTTAGGAATGGATTTCCATGTATCTCCTCCTCCTCTAAACCTTAGCAACAAGCTCAGAAGTTTGACTTCTTCTCCAGTACCTAAAACTGCCTGTAGGGAGAGGTGAAGCTTCTGTCTGAGGTCTTTGAACGGGGTGAGGATGCCCCGATTTCCTGTCCCATGTGTAGCAGGGAAAAAAAGGGCTGCCATGGTCTTAGCATTTTTTAAAATGTCATCCTCCCCAAAAGGCCATAGTCGTTAACCTGTGAATTTTGGCACTTAAACAAACCTCCTTTGCTCAGCTTCAGATAATCCAAGTTTTAAAATGTTTTTAAAGAGGCTTAGAACTAGAATGATCTGACATACGTGGAAACCCCAGGAGCCTGTTTCAGAAACGACCTGTCTGGACATCAGTGTAACTCGGGTTCCATTTTTTTTTACACTAAATTAAGTCCTCCTCCTCTTTTTGCTCGGTCCTTCTTCTCAAAGCTCAGCTTTGTAGTGTGTCTTACCAGCCTGAGAGCAGACAGGGCTCCTCCCCTCTGCCTGCACAGGTCATTTCTGTTTAAGCAGCCTCAGGTCACAGGCTAAGACTCTTCCTGTCTCTTTCCTTCGCAACAAGTTAACAAGGCCATACAGACTGCTTCCATCTCCTGGCTTTCACTCTGAAGTCATGGGCTGGGCACAGAGTTAATACGTGAGCTATGATTCATAAAGCCATTACTAAGTACTCATCACCTCAAGTACACAGCTGCTCTGTCAAAAGGGAAGGTATGGAAAATAAATGTGTGCTTTCCAAGAAAGCAAAGAAAAAAATAATTGCAAAGTCAATCATGGCACGGTTCAAACAAAGGCTACCTTTCTCCGGCTAGCTTTGAATTTGCTGCAAATAATACAGAGTTTGTTTTAACACCAAAAAAAAAAAAGAAAAAGAAAAAAGAAGGAAAGTAACCTTCTTCTGTGTGATTAAGGACATATTCTGTGGTCAAAATGGAAGCCTGTTTACAACTGCTACATAAATGCATAATGTGAACAATTTTTATCTACATTGTGATTTGTACAGAACAAGCTCAGTGATGGGGTGGTATTCTTAAGGGTGCCTGAAGTAAGGCTTAGGTGGGACAGAGCTGCCAGACTCCAGAACTGAGATGGGAAAACCCTTACTGAAACTGTGGGTTTATAAGTGCTAGAACCAGTTTGCACATAGACCTTCAGGTTCCCGAGAGTTACAGCTCTGTGTGACCCAGAACAGACCCAGACTTGACAGCGCCACACCTTTTAATACTTTGTTTATGCCCAAGCCTGATGACAGCCCAGAATTTAGGCATTGCAGTGTTTAAGCCCTAATGGCAACTATGCTCAGTGGGGGCACTTGTAGCATATGCTCTCCATATCAGACTTCCTACAGAACACGGTTACTAAGGCTGTTTCTTTTCTGTAAAACAGAAAGTAGGGAAAGTGTCACTTCCCAACTCTGCTTTATACAATCTTTTGCAGGTTAGACTGATCAACATAGGAAATGGAAGAATGTGTTTCAGGTCCTCCTTGTGCCCTAGGTGGCCCTAAATAGATGCTGCACATCTCTCATGTGTGGGCTAAACTGAGATGTGTTTTTTTTGTTCTCCCTTCTTGAAATCCTGACAGTGCGCAGAAAAAAAGCTTCTGAGGATGCAGGAGACAAAATACCATGCAGGAGTTTGGATCTATACCCTAGTGGCTTAGGCATGTACCTGTAAAGGAGAAAGCCTTATCCCTGCTCCCAAGACCGCGTCCAGTTACTTGCATTAAAGTATGCTGGTTCTTTGGGTTCCTATTCTGAGGGCACATTTTAGATGCAGAGACCTAGATGTGCAATCTCTGCTCATACAGCTGACTTCTGTGTGATGCCATTTGGACACACTGACACACAAATGTGCTTGAGCCATTATGTCCTGCCTTACAAGTGACTCTGATTTCACATGCAGGTCCTGAGACCCCTGCCTCAGGTGGCTAGAACAACGCATCAACAATGCCAAGGCTGTGGTTTTAGAGCCCCCAAAGAATAGATGTTTCTCTGTTTAGAGGCTGGAAGACTGCTAGGGCAAAGGAACCTACGTGCTTGGCCTGACTGTATGTTTTGCCTTAGCCATCCCCTCACAACCACTGCTGGAAACAGGATAATGAGCCACACAAACCTTTGCAACATCGTGCAATGCCTTCTTCTGTGACCCTTCCCACATGCTGCAGGGAGCACACCTACCATGGCCCAGGATTCTACCCTGGGTTTTAGGCAGTGAAAACCTACACTTTGCAGCAGCTAACTTTTAATCATTTATTTGACTTGATCTTTGTTCAGTCATGTCTGTAGGGAGAAGCAGATGAAATAACCTGTAATACACTAGAGATAGAGATAGTTGTCAGTCAGTTCCCATTTCAAAAAAAAGATGTATCATCTCTTGCTGCTAACAGCTCCGTCACCTTGCCCACTGTCCTATTGTGTAGTTTATCAAACTACCCTGGCCAAAGTTCTCCACTGCAGTTATAATCAGTCAGACTTGGATCAGGATCTATCTAGTTGCAATGTGTGTGTCATTATGTTGCAGTATCCAGGTTCTGTTTTTTTCACCAGATGCATTATAATATGAATTTCAGAGAAAAATGCTCAAGGAGTTGTACTAAACCTGAATCAAACATCAGTCTGAAATGCTTCCTCTCTGACATCCCCCCAGCCCCGCTGCAATTGAACTGGAACTGAACTTGAACTGTGGGGTTTTGGAGGTCTTCATTGATCCTGAGCCAGAACTGAATTAAGGAAAGAATGAATTTCTGATTACTGTTTCAGCACAATGGACTGGTTAAAAACTAGCATTTCTAGCAGGGTCTCTTTGGCTTGGAGACTGCCCGTACTGGGATCTGCAAAGCGGTGTAGCATTGCGATCGGTCCCTCCCCTCACTCAAGTGTTTGGCACAAACCTTTGCCTGTGCACAGGAACACCCTGTACTGCTCCACAGACTCCAGGTGGGGACCTGTTCAGCACAGGACTTAAAATACCTTCATAAATAAAGCTCTGAGGCAGAGCTGGATCTACCTCTGCTTTCTGTTGCCCTATTCTTCCTATTTACTTCTCTAAGTAGAGGTGCCATCACTGGAGCACCTCACCACGTGGGTAGGTGTTTCAACCTGAACATCTCTGATGTGTGTGTGCAAAACTGGACTCACAGGGTCATTTCTGCCACCCATCCTTTGGTTTCTTGCCCCAGCTCTGGCACCTCTTGCATTCCTACTATCTCTGCTCTGGCTTCTTCCTCCCGCATGCCAGATTTAGGGTGATGAAGTGGTGGAGATGTGCTGGGAATATGAGATGGCAAACAGAGGCTGAAGCTTCTTGCCTTTCTCTACTGGCTTACTCCATCATATGATCCTGTCCATTTGTACATGTTGTATTTCTCAGTTTTGACTGGTTTCTAAACCCTGTTAGCTCTCAACCAGCTTTAGTTTTATCTCAGCCCATTGTGGCAGTGAGCAGGGAAATGTGGTGGTTTGTTTCCCTGGAAGTGTTCTTTTGCTGTTCTCTTCAGGCATTAATATTATGTGTTAGAGCTGTTTAAAAATTCAGTGGTAATTATGCACTCCAGCAGAGATGACTTCATCAGGATGAGAGTAAAATGTTCCTTTTTTAGCCCAGGTCAGGCCAGGGAGATCTCCCACGTCGCACCATTTATTCTGGGAATACAGCTGCACTGCACCCCGGTCAGGCCAGGGCTGCACCTACCCACCTGGCCCTTGGCTCAAGACAACACTGGCCTTCATCAGTAGGGATGAATTGCAGTTCCTTCTCAAGCTCAAATGTAGTTTTGAATTTCAACATTTCCAATTATAAATTCAGCAAGAGGATTACTAAATGGCCACAGTGGTCTTTTCTACCATAATTTTTTCAAAACTTCACTCATATAAGCCCAGAATTGACGACATTGCAGCATAGATCTCCTGATTTATAACCCTATTATTAACTCCTAACTGCTCTAAAAGAAAGCAGTCCAAATTATTATGAGACAAGATTTTTTTATTGGTTTTATCATGAAAAAGGCCATTAAACATCATAACAGAAAGACAGTCGTTCCCCTGTAGACATACTGACGGGGTAGAGACAAAATGTAATGCCTGTAAAGGAAGCCAGTTCACTACCTAATCCTGGTCTTTAAGCAGTTTGCTGTGATTCATGATTTCATTCTTGCCTTCCACAAGCCACTTGTTTCTTTTGTTTCCAAAAGTTTTGAAGGGCCTTTTCCTGTGCCAGCTAACTAACATTGCAGAGGTGCATTAATTTCCTCCTGTTCGCATTTGTAAGAAATGTTGATTTAGTGCATGCACAAGTATCGTGTTGATGAAACAGACAATCAGGTTTAGGGCTCTGGAGAAATCCAGGTCTTTAGCATAAAGAGCCTCCTGATGACAATAAAATGATATTTTGGATAATTGTTGATACAAACCCCTTTCTAGCAAAGTGACACAACCAGTAGTCCTGCCAGCCGGGGTAGGTGCCCCATCTGTGCAAACACTATCCAATTTGAAGCAATCAAGAAGAACGCGTTCTTTGGCTGTCACATTTTCAACATGTTTTCTCAGTTATTCCATCAAACCTCAGCCAGTGGTGGTAGATATTGGCAGACACCAATCAGTTCCTGAATAATATCAGCATTTTCCCTCATTCGCTGAACTTAAACACCCAGCTTCAGAGTGTCTGTTAACTTGCAGCTGTCATCATCAGTTGAGTGAGAAAAATACACATATGCAGCTGCTGAAAATCTAATTTATACTGGCACCTCAGTGAACTTGTCAAGCCTTTGCATCATCACAGACGCCCAGCCACAGCGTCCATTTTGAGGTCATCACTCAGTGGAGCTCAAACGGACAAGCTCTTCTTCAGTACCCCAAAATGCATTTGCGAGGTACCCCCAGGCTTTGCAGCGTCCAGCCTTGGCATCCCCAAGCAGAGAGGGTGTTGGCCTGTATTGCAACAGAGACAGAAGGCAAGAGGATCCGCGAGTGAACCCAGCCAGGCTCAGCTTATGCCTTAAGTTGTACTATTCTGCAGGAGGGCCGTTAACAAATCAGCTATTCCATGAAGTGGAGGCAATCACAATAGTTATAATAACTTTCAAATCATTTGGGAAAGCTAACTGTGCCTGAAAGTGCCCCAGGGGAGCAGGTGCCCTAAAACAACAGCTGCAGAAGCCTTGGACAAAAAAGTGTTTGTGACTGTTTAGATCTCTACTGGACAGCAATGGCAGCATGTGTGCCCTGTTTGCTGCAATAATTATTGCTAGTATTTAAAATCAATAGAGTAGACTTCAGTTGCAGACAGGCAACTAGAGGCTTCTAGTCCAGCAGCCTGAAATGGGGCAAGTGATGGAGGCTTTGGTCTTGGCAGGAACAAACAGAGCAAGTTGCACATCCAGGAAAGCAGCAGCAGCCCACCCCCTGACCAGTCCTGCACCGAATGGAGAAGAGGGACTTCTCCAGAAAGGAGTGACCATTCGTCATTTGGCCATCCTGCTCTGTCTGAAGTGTCATTGAAGATGCGTGGAGACTGAAACTGTGTCTTTGGGTAGGCGGCCGAGGCTTTGGCAGAAACGCTGTGGTGGTACAGCCCTTCCTCCCCTTGTGCTCTCACTGTCATCGTCCTTTTTTCCCTCTCTGTGTGCTGGGCTTGTGAATATAATTTTGATGATGAAAATAATTAGGTAGCTGGGTAAAAAAGTATGCACATCTGACATAAGGAGTGGGACCACTAGGAAAATTGAAGCGAATGAAGGGCAGGCGAGACCCTGCTGGGTTCCTCGTCCCTCCTTGTCTCTGCTTTGGTGCGGCAGGGCTGCCAGCTGGGACACAGCCTGGGTCTGTACCTCCAGACCTCCCGGCTGCCCGCAGAGTGCTGCAGAGCTGTAGCCAGCTGTGATTACAGCACCTCCTTTCAACAGCGGGTTTCTTTATCAACTGAAGGTTATTTATCTTGGTTGTTTGTTATGCTGGGCTTCACAGACATATTAAATACTACACACGCCATGAACAGGAATGTGTTTTTTCTAAATGGAAGGGTAAAGCTGTTGGACTACATTTTTTGAAAGAAAACAGGTCTAATCTTCCTCACTCGTACTATGAATTTGTAATATTTTTACTACTGTGTTCAAATAAAAGAAGGTCTTAATTGGTACATTGGCGTATAGCTTCAATTTCTGTTTAACCGTGCCTGAAGCCCAATGAAATGCTAATGGCCCGAGTACTTCTGCCTATGCTTAATTTCAAGCTTGCAGATGGATCCCTCAACATCCACAAAGTCCTGATAATCAACGATGCAGCCTGCTTTAAAATGCAGTGGCTGTTAATACTGTTGTGAGGACAAAGGAGTTGGAAGTGGATGAAGCACACCTTGTTGAACCTGGCGGATGTGTGTACTGTGCTCTCAGAATAAGACCAAGCAGAGGAAGCGTCAGGCTTGGAGAATTCATTCTGATAAAGAGTCAGCTCACTGAAAATATGGAGTAAAATCCTGAAACTAGTGAAAATCACCATGGCCAGGCCTTACTTTGGGATCCCACGTATAAACCTCTTATCTCTGACTGCAGCTTCAACAAGATGTTATTCATAATGACCTCTGCGAACACAGACTTAATAAAAGTCATGACACTCTCACTGAAGACAAGAGCTAAACAAAATGCAGTTTCCTTCACCTATTTATAGAAAGAAAAGGTTCATAAGCACAGATGGGAACACTGCAAGTACCATAAATGTTCAGACTAAATTGTATTAAAAGAAATTTTCATATTGCAAGTGACTTTTTAAACATGCTTCTCCTTCTGAAAAATTTCAAGCAATGAATAATGGAGCTGAATCAGATGGAGCACAAGGCATCTTGTAGCTAGTGAGTGCTCAAAAGCACTGACTCACTTCAGATCTTTATTTTTTCTTTTTTGAAAGCTTCACCTGCAATGAATGTGACCTAGTGAATTGAAGAAGAAAAAAGAGAGGAAAAGGCAGCAAATAGTTTATGAGCCATCCGCTGAAAAAAGATTTGTTAACATAAAACTTTCATTAAACAACTATGAATAATGAATTTGCTGGTGTTTACATTGAACAATTTCTTAGACGCAGTTTTCCTTTTCCCTGCTGGCGAAAAGTAGCCTCCATTTTTACGAGAAAACACGAGTGCCAGTCCAGAAGGAGGTGCTGACACACGCTCCCTCTCCCCCTCCAGACTGACGTTGCCTCCTGGTTAGTGAAGAGAATAAGGCTATGAGCTGGTTTCTGTTCCCAGTACTATGATTGAACCTAGAAAAAGTCCTGAAATAGGACCCCAAAGCCCACTTGCCTGGCCCCATGATATAATACTGAGGCCACAGTCTTAGGTTTTTAGTTGCTTGCTTACTTTCTGGCCCTCTAAGTACTTTGTTCTTGTCATGCTGTGCCATAACTTCAGCAGAAAGCATTAGTTAAGTCTGCAAGGAGTCAGAGTTCGCTGCAGATGCTGCTTTGATGGAGCTGCTGTCTGTTACTGCTGATGGCTCCCCTCTCTTTTGAGGGGGCAGGTGGGAGAGAGCCTGGGCTGAGTGAAAGTTCTGCACCACTGTGCCTTAGACCTTCCTGAGGAAGATGTAGGATTAAATTTTCTAGGGTTGAAGAGAAGACAGAAATCTGCCTTTTTCTCCACAGAGATCAGATTCATACACAAAAGAGAAAACCATCTTGCCCAACAAATTTGCTTAAAGAAAACACCTGCTCCCCACTCGCTCAGGAACCCAGCCCTGGAAAAGGACTGCCGAAACATCCACTGTCCCCAATGCGGAGTCCATCCAGAAAGCCTGAGCCCCTGAGAAAGGTGGGAGTGAGGGCCACATCCCTGTAGGTGCTGCTTCCTCTTGCTTTGGTCCAAGAAGCTCCTTTCTTTGGGGAGGAGAAAAAAAGGGAGCAGGTCTGGACTGTATTTTGGAGGAGTTTACCTTCCTCTCTGCCTGTAGAGCCTATATGGCGAGTCATTGTCCCTCCAAATCACCCTAGGAGAGAAGCAGCCAGGTAGCCTCTCTTCAAAGGGGCATTCTTGAAAATGTCACAGTATCTCCTTGCGAAGCATTTCCTCGTTTTGTTTGTTTTCATGGAACTTCATTCAGTTTTCCTTCCACATAAAGGCATAATAAATGATCAGAGCAATGATATAATGACTCTGGATCAGGTTATTGTTACCAGTCCTCCAGTTGCCCAAGGTTTGATGGCATCCCAACACTGCAATAGAAGAAACTCTGGTTTGTTCATTTCAAGGCAAGATAATCTAAATATGCCCTATAAGGCCAGATATTATGGAGATCAGTTTTGAGTTTGAGTCAATTAGAATTCAAATTTACTTATTTCATTACCATACACTGGCAAACTCAGAGAGCTATTGGGCTACTGTTTTTGAGAAGACCAGAATGATAGTAACTTTAAGCAACTTTGATGGTAAACTGAAGATGACAATACACTTGTTTTTAGATTCAGTCAAATCTCCAGTTAAAAGACCCCTAGGGGCATGATAGATATATTAGAGGAAAGTTTGGGTTCCTTTTAAGTCCTATGGGAGAGTGGGGCTCATTTAGTTGATTGAGTTAGCTCATTTAATCAGTTAGCTTAATTTCAGTGAAGCTGTGTTTCAGAAGCATTGAAACACCATGAAAAAGCAATTTCCTCTGTATTTCACATATTAAATCACACTGTTCCAAAACAGTAAGAGTCATTGCAATAGGGTAACAGTAAGTTTTGAATATTTGTTAGCAGGATGGGGATTTTCACTAATGAATACATACACAAGTATCCTTTAGAAACTATTTTGTTTTAGAGCAGGGGACAAACAATAGACCGACTTGTCTGACTACATTCCAGTCTGAAAGGTTAATGCTGGGGTCAGCACCAAAGGGACTTTTCCTTACAAGCCACTACAAAGAAAGATTACAAGACAAATCTTGACCCAAACTACTTTGTCATGATCATAAGACTGTATATTCGGCTTAACTAGTGCTGACATACTTTAATTTTAAACTGTCAGCATTTGGTGAGAAGGATAATGTATACACACAGCCTGAAGGCTGGAGCTGTAGAAACATGGAAGGAGTTATAACACTGAGCCTCTCACAGTGATGAGTTCCCAGGAGCAGAAAGCGGGTCCCAGAGTCAGATGCCTGGGATCCTCATGGGGTGAGGGGGAGAAGCTGGCCCTGAGGCACGGGGTACACTGATGCTGTGCCGAGAGCCACCTATGCACCCCTGAGGAACATCAAGTAGAGAGGGCAAGATGCAAGCGCTTGGGAAATTAAAGGGGAAGATGAGACCAGCATTTACTCACAGGCTGAAGTGAGAGAAACCCAACATCAAATCCCTTCAATGCTTCAAGGGAACACGACCCTTTAGCTCCTAGGGGATTGTAGGGCACTTCACATGAGGCTCTTTCAGTATCTCCTTTCCAGGTTATGTCTCATTGCATGAAATAATTAAACAAGCCCTGAGCCAGGGAGAGAAAAGGATAATGATTCCATAACCAGCAGCAAAAACTTTAGCAAGTGAAATGTAAAACCCTGTTAAGGTAGTCGAAGAAAAAATAACAGACAAGGTTGTGAGAAGCAATTTGCTAAAGGTGTGAAACTTCGTAACAGAAACTTCATAACAACAAAAACTTCAAAAGCATCAGAAGCAGGACATCTACCACACTTGGTGAGGTCCAGAAGTGAACAAGATATAAAAGCATCACACGGGGAAGACAAGGTCATTGCAAGAAAGCTGAATGAGTACTGGAGGGGAGGAACCCCAAAGTAAACAGGTATCTGCACAGCTGGTACCACATCTTTTGGTACAGGAAAGCATGAAGTAGCAGCAGCTGCTTCTGGTGGGAAGCATATCCTTTGATCCTCCTGAGAAAGGTAGTAATTGGATTTCTTTGTCTCCATGTTCTCCACAGAGAGGTGAAAGAGAGACCTGAGACTTTGCTGTTCTTTAGGGGGTACCTATCCGGGTAACATCTGTCTTATCTGGAAAAAACAGTGGACTAGGGTATGGATCAAATCAATAAATAACAATAAATAATTTCAAAGAACTGTAAAGGAGTTAAAGGCTTTGGTTTATTCTGAAAATAAGCAATGTTTAGGCTCTAGATATCAGAAAAATGAAAGGCTACAAGTGTAACACTTTTTTTTTTTTTTTTTAAACTAGGACTGCAAGAGAGATGTGGGCAAATAAAGGCTGTAACACCTGGCTTTTGTACCAAGCAAACTCACAGAAACTTATGCAAAGAACAGATTTACTAAGCACGGGGAAAAAAATTCAATTTATTGAGGAATAGTCAACACAGCTTTTACCAAGGCAAGTCATGACTCCCAAATCTGTGAAAGTGTAAGGAAGTATATGAATAAAGGTGATTCAGTTGATAGAGTGTTTGAGGGTTTCCAGAAAGCTTTCAACAAAGTTCATCCCCAAAGGTTCTTAGAGAGATGAAGCTGTCATTTGGAAAGGCCTCACATGGATTAATAACTGGTTAAAGGATTGGAAACAAGGAAGAACAAATGATGAATTTTTTATAGTAGGGAAATGTTAACTGTGCTGGGGCGTAACCATATTCTCAGAAGGAAGCTTGAAAAGGGGGCTAGGTGGCAAAGTTTGGTGGTAATACAAAATTACTTAGTACAGTCAAACCTAAAGTTGACTGTGAATGATTGCAGAAGATCTTGCTATACACTAACCAAAATTCAGCATTGATATATGCAATATAATGCATCTGGGGAAAAAATATTTCTAGCCATGCATATACTGTTCTTGGCTCTAAATTAGCTGTTACCAGTCAAGAAGTAAATCTTGGAGTTGTTTCTGTAAGCTCATTGCTCAGCAGCGGTCGAAAGGGCAAACAGGCTGTTAGGAATTATTAGGGAGAGGAATTGAGAGTCAGACTGAAAACACTTTTAACCGTCTGTGTAAGTGCCTGGTGCAGACATATTCTGAAGACTGCACGTAGGGTTAGTCCTTCCCTCACCTCATAAAAAGCAGCATTGAAAGAGGTACCAAAAATTTTGATCAGAGAACAGCCTGCACAGGAGGAAAGACCAAACAGACCATGTTTGGCTTCAGAAAGAGGCAAAAGGGAAAGGCATATGCTAAAGCAGAATGAAGTTATTACAGGGTTAGAGAAAGGGCATGAGGAAGGACTATTCCCTGATTCTGGTCACACAGGAATTAATGGGACTTCAATGCCGAAGCGTCAAGCAGCAATTTTAAAACAAACTGAAGAAGGTGCTTTTTCATACAGCTTGTAACTAAAGAAGGCATTCATTGCTGAGAGAAACTGCGGAGGCAAAAATGCAAATAGATTCAGGAAGGGATTAGCTAAATTAAGACAGGTCCATTGACACTCATTAAACAGGTCTGTCTCCGTATGACCTTCAGCTCAGGTGCTCTCTAAGGCACTGACTGCCAGAAGAGGTGCTTGGCCAAAGGTGCGTCTGTACTTATTATGAACCTCCCCTGTGTATCTCCTACTAGGTAGTTTGGGAAACAGGATTTGGGGCTAGTTGGGCCTGAACCAGCTTGGTCATTATTATATTCTTATGTTAACAAACTAAGCAATTAGTGCATTCACTGTACTCCTTTGGGAGCAATCTTTGTTCCAGTGAGTATGAGTATGCCCTTGATTCAGCAAGTCATGTATGCTGTTCCTATGCATTTCTAATATGCTTCCTGTGAGTGAACCAAGTGGAGGCAAGGGGGACTACGCATGGGCTCAATGTTATATATGCAACTACAGACTCACTGTCTGCCATCGAAGGAAAGATGTTGATAGTATAACAGTATAAATGCAAAACTTGTTTTCTGCAGTCTGAATTTCTGTGTATGCTAAATGAGAGGCAAGGATACAGAAATGTGGCTGGATTATAGCAGATACAGACATACCAGCTGCTTTTACATTTTCCTATTTTAAAATGTATTAGCGGACTAAGAAAGTTTCTGAAAATTTACCTCTTCTCAACAAGCATCTATTATCAGTTTAAGTTTAACATAAGATCAGTGCTTATACAGTATGTCAAACTGCTCTGTGATGTTTACTTATATTATGCTAATATGTCCCAGAAGAAGGAAGCAAGGCATAACAGCAGGTCCTCCCTGGCAGTTGTTCCTCAGGCAAAATTCTGGTGATATTACATGGTGAAGGAAATCCCTGAGTAGATGAGCTACATGATAAATCACTGAAAGTGTCAGGAATTATTTGTAGCATTTAGTAATAAAACACAATATTGTCAGCATCGTGCAAGCCAGAATCTGATTTCAATAGCGGTAATTTAATGTGCGATAATATTGCTCTGTGCGTGCGTATGTGTGTGTGTGTGTGCATGCAGACATGCTTTGAGGGGGGAAGGAAAGGGATGTGCTAAACAGTATTTACACCTGCCAAGAGCAGCTGCTTCTTCTTCTTCTGGAAAAATTCATGCAGAGTGAAGCACATCTGTGTACAATAGGACAGGGATAAGCAGCTAAAGGTACAAGTAAATATCGGCATAAGAAGGCAATAAGGAGGAAACTGGGAGTGCTGAGATGGGCCCAGGATGTTTCCCTGCCAGACCTGCACGAAGTGCTGATCTTTTGGCCAGCTTGTTTAATCTCCCTGTGTTTTCTCTGAAAAGAAGAGCTGCCCTGAGGACATCAGAGCTGAGGTTTGGCTGAGGGGCAGTCTTAGCTGGGGAGCGTTTGTGCCCTTTTACGCATTCTTTCATGGAAGAGTACCTCCCTCCACCTCCTCCGCAGTCCTTTAGTCCAGTATATGGTCCTTCCACAGTCTTGTGGAGCACTGTGTCCTTAACACATAGATGATAATAATGCATATTTAATGTAATAGGAGCATTTGACAACAGATACACATATCATTTATCACTGCAAGTGGAAAATGAAAAGGGGAATTGTTATTACTTCACTCATTTAGCAATTTCATTCACAGAACCCAAGTGCTTTGAAGAACAGGTCCATAGCATTATACATATGTATTATACATACATCGTATACTGGAAGAAATCAAGGAAGAGAATAGTGAAGTCATTTGCTCAAAGTCACCCAAAGCATGAGGTTTTTAAATCACAGGCCATTGCAGGCAAGACTGCTTCCCATTTACTGTATGCATTATTCAGTAACACAGTTACTGTTGTTCTATATGGGAAAAGTGATGTCAAATATACAGCATTTTTTTCAGTGCTGAAGGATGAAGACGTGAAGGATAGTGAATGAAATATGAGTTTGATGTATTTTTCTTAAGGCAATGTCAATAATATGACAATTAAAAAGGTGACCACATAAACAAATGTTTCCTTTCCATGGTAACAATAAAGCAATCTGTCACATAGATAAAATGTACAGTATATTGATGTTAAAATTTAACCAAATACATTTCTATAATAGGTCGGTCTGCTTTTCGGACTGTGGTCTTTAGACTCTGCTATGTCCACGGACTACTTCTAAACAACTCATGAAATGGCACCACGAAGCCAATGCTGAAGTTAGACTAGCTATGCAGTTTGCACTGCTGTTTGGAAAAGTTTACAGGTCTGCAAATTGAACAAGGTGGAAATTCTCTTAAATAGATAACATATTTAGATTGCATCCAGCCTGATAAACTTGTATTGCTTTTCTAGAACATATATCTTTGATCCCATCACAAACACATTAATCCATTACAGTCCTTGCAGTTGCATGTGGTTTTTATTTTTCTTCATTTTTCTTGTCACTCTTCAATTCTTACTCAGTCTTATCTCTGAGATTCATAGGCAGTTTTGGTCAAACACATCTTGTTTGTTTGTCTGTTTCTCAGGAACCTCTATTGCTTCTGCCTATGAGACTGTCCCATGGAAACAACAACCTTGTGAGGTCTTCAAAGAAAGCTAATAACAGGGGGTGAAATTTGCCATTGACAAAGACCTTTGCAGCACATTGTGTGATTTTTATTTTAATGGTAACTGAATGAAATTTGAGTTTGGACAGGAACTGAACCTATTACCACGTATGTTGAATTCAGTAGATGCTTTTGACCCAAAAGGAATTACGAGGTTTTACTGGAAGTCCAAACTGTTGATTCTAATGAAATATTTCTGAAATAGCAAAATATTTTGTTATTTCAGTTTCAAATCAGAAGTTCTTTATTTTTCCTTTTCAAATGATTTTCAAGGGTTTTTTGTACTTTCTCCTTGTCTCAAACTAAAGACATGTGGGGTTTAGCCACACCCAGAAGAAGCAAAATATTTCATTTCTGGTTGAACGAAAAATTGCAAGACACTTCCAAATGAAATAATTTCAAAGACACAAAACTCTTCAAGAAAGTGTATTAATTTTGAGTGATTTCTGCTCAGCCAGTGCGTCATTTAGGTTATTGCGGCACAGCTTAGGTAGGCCTCAAAGGTAACGGAAACCTCGTACTGGCCTTCACACATCTTGAGTGATCCGCTCAGATTTGACCCAATTAACTCAAGACTGACTGCTTCCTCAGGCTGACAGTGCAAAGAGGGGTAAAAAAAGACTCCACAGCAGCTACAGGGATTTCCCATGATTGTCATTACTCCATGTAAGCGTGGATTGACATTTTGATTACTTCAACAACTCTATCTTTCCAAGACAAATGTGGTTGTTGTTTAAGTCACCGAAGACTCATTCTGTAGTGGCAAAGACACAGCCTTATAGGCATAGTTTGTATCACCGTTATCAACACCAAAACTAGCAATAGGACAGGATTCAATAGATCATTAATGTTGGAAAATAGTAACACCTTTCATCCAGGACTTCAGAAACTCCATCAATTAGCAGGCAAACACTGCAATTTACAGTAATTCTAAGCAATTCAGTCTACCAATAATGACGTGTTAGTCAGATGAAAACCACAGAACCCCTGCCTTATTAGAAGCAAAACTATAAAGTTCAGCAGACAAAGCCAAACAGATCACAACATCAAAGGCCTTTTGAAGATTAATACATTGACTAAATTACCAGAGATTCATTTAGAAGCAAATGACACAGACATTCATCACATCTGCAGCCATTTTTAATTTATCAGAGTATGTTCTTCATTTGCAACATTCTCTATTTCTTAACTTATGGCCATAGATGATAGGATCAATATTTTTTTTTCAGGATAAACTTTTGGGGGTCATGGTCTAGACACCTTTAGAGGAAATCTTCTGAATCTCAAATGACTCATTTGGAAAATATCCTGCTAGTGAGAGTTATGTTTGCTGAGGCATGGATAGGAAAAGCTAGTGAGAACTGTTGCAGCTGTGTTATATAAAAGGAAGAGACAATTTAATGGAAAATTTCATACTTTGCAGAAATTTGATTGCCTATTTTCTCTATGTAGATATCTTATTAGAGCAGCTACAGCTGCTGCACTGAAGGTATATTTTCACTGATGATGATCAGGATGGGAGTGCCAGAGCAGTATGTGGAATTTAACATTTTATTCTGTTGCAGAATTACAGCAAACATTTACAAATCTCTCAGCTGTTATTTTCCTTTTATTAGACAGGAGTGAGAATTTGCTCCTTATGGCTGCTCTTTTTTGTCCAAGGGATACAGAGTGTTTGTTGGTGCCAGAACCTTACTGGGTTGGGTGTAATGGCAAAGAAATCATGAGTTAAGTGTGTCTGTCTCACCTGCTGATTTTACTGAATGTGGGATAAACTGGTTCCTTTAGCACCATAAGTGTAGACTGCCCCACATCATTGTCCCCTCCACATCTCCCTTCTTCACCAATTTTTAAAAAAATATTAGATCCCTTTAAAATTACATCGTGACGCTACAACCTGGCTCTTCATAGATCTCTGTTTATAAGTAGTATTGGAGGTGAATATGTCATAAATTCTACATCACAAAATCTCTTAGCTTCACCGCTATGATAGTTGTTTTTGTTCACTGAGGCCAAAATAATCCCAGAACGGCTGTCAAATGTTTTATGTTCTGCAATGTGGAGTTTATTAGTGTTAACAGGCTAATGTTGTATACTATTTGTGGCGTACAAAGTGCTGCAGGATAAACATTCTTGGGCTACAATGGTTCAATAGCCAAAATAATTTAAAAATCCTATCTACATATTCTTCATGGAATTTTGTCTGATTTTCACAAAACCAAAATCATTGCTAAAGCAAGAGATTTCTAGGGATATTTAAAGTAAAGGATCCTCTTTTCCTTCAAGTCTATGTGAATAGTTCTTTGACTTAAATCAGTCTTGAATCTCCCAGTATTTTAAGTTGTTCTTAAATATCCAGAGGGTAAGCCCTGTTGTTCTTGAAGCCATTGGGTGAATATCGCAGCTGACATGCACAGCAGCTGAAAACAGCTGCTGCTAGCCTGTCTGCAGATGAGATGCTAGCCGTTTTGCTAGGCAGTTTTCTCTCGCTCCCACTTAGGACAATCGAGTGATGCATCATCTGAGGGTGACTTTCCTTTAGAGACGTAGCTTGGAACACATCCGCTGACATTCCACCTACTGGTTTTGTAAAGGCTTGAAACTTCCTTTTTTTACACCTGGTTCCATCTTACCACACTCACAGTCTTAGCAACCTCAATACAAGTAGCTACGTAGGCCACCTCAACCTGGTCTAGAAATATATCATGGGATCTTACACCAAACTCTTCAGAACTGCAGCCCATCCAGCCAAGCAGTAGGTTGAAATACCATCTTCAGTAAAATAAATGTGACAAACATTGGCTTAAGTGTTGCCAGGATCTCAGCAAATATTGCATTACTAACCTTTTTTTGTTCTGAGTTCCCATCACATAACATGGTGCCATTCTAGATGCCCCTTAGCACCTGCAGAAAGAGATGAATTGCCACAGAAGCGGGTGGAGAAACGTTTCTCCAAACACTGTAGTAGGTACACTTACAGGTAACTTATTCTCCCTGTCCATAACTCATAGCTGAAATCACTATACTTGAAAATTCCAGATTCTGCTGGGTCCAGAGATGGCTTTATCATCAGATAAACTTCTGGCCAATAGATGAGTCACAGTTTAAGCAATGGACTGCAAGTCTAACCTCTAGCATGTTATTTTTTTATAAAAAGGAGTTGATTGTCCTGCAAGTAATTCAAGGCAATCTTCTTAAGAGAAAATGGCCTTCAGCCTGTTCTGCCACAGGGACTGGATTGCAGCATATTTGGAATTGCAGTTGGTATCTCATCTCGGAGCACCACTGCAAAAGCACTGTCAGCAACAGGGTCAAAGACCTGGTTTAAAGCTCTTCTACCACTGAGCATTGCTCGCTCTTTTAGCAAGCAGATGCGTGGTGGTATGGAGAACCATGTGACAAGCAAATGAGAAGAAAAAAAAACAAAACCAAAATATTTTTGCCTCCCGAATGAGTTTCCACTTGGAAATTCACAGTGCTTAGCAAAATGACAAGAGGAAAACAAAAGAAAGGAAGATTGTCTATAATTACTTGTTTTTTACTGTGTGAAGGTATCATTGTAAACAGCACAGCCATGCCTCCATAAAACCATCTGAAGCCTGTTTTTTAATCTCCGTACATTGTATTCAATATCTCCTTGAGTTCATCTCCTTAAGTTTGGGATCACCTTGAAGGAAAAAAATGTCTTGAACTGATGGTGGAACATATTCATCTTCAAGGAAAAGAATATGAGGAAGACAATGTCCTAGCTTCGTATTCTAGGAGGAACTGAGGTTGAAAAAGAGAAGAAAATTGGTCCAGAACCAAAGCCTGCTGACTTACACCTGCTTTTCCATTCACTTTGGTGTCTTGGAGTAAGAGATTAGCTGGTGAGGAAAAGTCTTTAGCTTCTGCTACTGATAACGGCTTCAAGGGTGGGAAGGGAATTAATTGCATCCCTATACAGTAGATCAACACAAGGCTATTATGCCAGTTAAGAGCAGAGCTAGTCCTATTCCCAGCTCCATGACTTCGGTGGTTTTGAAGTGACACATACAGTTTGTACTGCTCCCTGTACTTGAGTGAATTTCAGCCTCAGGGTATCATTTGTAATGAGTAGTTTATTGGGTGAATTTTATCTTTCCTGCTTGTTCATGGGCAAGATAGTGTAACAAGCAACTCGTAGTGGTTCTGGATACTGGGATTTACTGAAGAACCAGAAAGATCAGAGCTTTTATCTTACCTGATGATTTAACACTCAGTCATTCCCCTCCCTGCACTACCTTCATGAGGTCTCAAGTCCCCTCTGCAGCTGGTCTCTGCTGGTCCAGGAAGGCTGGGCAAAAGTCATGTCAATTCATGCTTTGCTGCTTGTTGTGGTTTAACCCCAGCCGGCAACTAAGCACCACGCAGCCGCTCGCTCACTCCCCCCGCCCCCAGTGGGATGGGGGAGAGAATTGGAAAAAAAAAACCTTGTGGGTTGAGATAAAGACAGTTTAATAGGACAGAAAGGAATGAAAAATAATGATAATGATAATAATAATATGACAATAGCAATACTAAAAGAATTAGACTATACAAAGCAAGTGTTGCACAATGCAATTGCTCACCACTTGCTGACCAATGCCCAGCTAGTTCCCGAGCCATGATCCACCCCTCCCAGCCAACTCCCCCAGTTTATATACTGGGCATGACGTCATATGGTATGGAATATCCCTTTGGCCAGTTTGGGTCAGCTGTCCTGGCTGTGTCCCCTCCCAGCTTCTTGTGCCCCTCCAGCCTTCTTGCTGGCTGGGCATGAGAAGCTGAAAACTCCTTGACTTAGTATAAACACTACTTAGCAACAACTAAAAACATCAGTGTGTTATCAACATTCTTTTCCTACTAAATCCAAAACACAGCACTATACCAGCTACTAGGAAGAAAATTAACTCTGTCCTAGCTGAAACCAGGACAGTATCTACCCCTTATTCTATACCATCTACCTCATGTCCAGGTCCCACACTTTCCAGTTCATTTTCAATTATCACCACCACTTTTCCTGTCTTTTGATACATATACACACAGATATCATTCCCTTAATCTATAAGCCTTTAAAATGTCCATTTAAAATGTTTGTTGAGTTCATTCAGTCCATGACTTTGGACTCCATCTGTCATAACAGTCTGTCTGGGCAGGAGGGATGGTGCGAAGTCCGCTCAGTCGGCAGAGCAGGATAAGGCTTTGGTGCACTGCAGCGGGTGGATGACATTGGGCACAGCAGGAGTATGGTGTGTGGTGTTGGATTGTTGCATGCTGAAGTCAGTTCTGGTTCCATCACTACTGCACTTCACTCAGTTTTATCAAAGTTCATTCTTCATTAATTTAGATGATTCTTACTGTAATACTGTTGATATAGCATATAACAACTATAGTAGTGATGACATACAGTGGCAGGGTTATATAGCAATTAACATAATACAATTTAATTCACTGGCTATTCTCACCTAAAATCAAATCCCCTTGAGGCACACATTGGACTTCCCCATCCTTCCGCATCACCCACCAAGTGCGTCCAGGTCCTTGAGCAAAAGCAATCCCACGAATGGGTTTTCCTTTGCCTGAGGCAGGAGTAACCAGTAACCCAGACTGTCTTCCCTAGCATATTTTTTATGTGCACTACAGGAACTTTATCCCCTTCTACCGTAAGTAAAAGTTCTGATTGGGCAGGGCCAGCCCGATTGGCAGATCCTCTAGTGTTGACTAACGAGGTGGCCTTTGCTAAATGTGTATCCCAATGTTTGAAGGTCCCACCACCTATTGCTCTCAATGTAGTCTCTAACTACCCATTGTATCGCTTGATTTTCCCGGAGGCTGGTGCATGATAGGGAATGTGATATACCCACTCAATGCCATGCTCTTTGGCCCAGGTCTCTATGAGATTGTTCTGGAAATGAGTCCCGTTGTCTGACTCAATTCTTTCTGGGGTACCGTGTCGCCATAAGATTTGCTTCTCAAGGCCCAGGATAGTGTTCTGGGCAGTGGCCCAGGAATTAACTCTGTCCTAGCCGAAACCAGGACATGCTGCTCACAGTTAATGACTTTGGACATCACCAGCCAAGGTCCCTGAGCATCCCACTGCATTTGTCTTCACTCTGACCTCATCTCCAAGAACTCCCCCTGCTTCCAGGATCTTTCCTCCAGTTGAGATCTTCTTCACCTTCTTCATTCCAGGTCCCCTTCTTCTCTCCCATCTTCTTTTGGGGAACCCTTGGTTTTGGTCACCTTTTCTTTCCATAGCCCCAAGTCCCTGTTTTTCCTAATCTAAATAGTCTAGGTGCAGAAGCACAGCACATGATCAACCTCCTAATTGGTGCTTCTGTCTCATGTGTCTTCATTAATGGGAGGATTCAGGACATGCAAGGTTTGTTCAGTCCAGGTACTATCAAAATTCAGAACCAGCCTGTACTGCTTGCAGTTAGCAAGCAGCAGGCTTCTGCTTGAGAGCTAAAAGTTAAATTTTGGATATGCATCCCCTTACGCACGCATACACCCAATTATCTTCTGCTTGTTAGCATTCACAATTTAAGCAGCTTTTTCACCTACAACAGTTTGTTCATCAGAAATTTAAGTATTTGAGCAATATTCACCCTCAATGGTTGAACACAGCCAAATCCAAACACAGGGATGCCAAATTCTGCAAGAAATCCACAGTCAGCCACCTGTCCCAGTGGGATTCACTCAGGATTAGAGATGCAAGCAAATACAAAACATTCTGGAAACACAGTTCAATATCACGCTCTTGAATATACAAATGGGGATTTGCTGAAATGTTTGTAGTGTTAGCCTAGACCCAATAAGGCCAGGTTTCACTTAACTCCAGTGGCTCTGAATCTGAAATCAGCAGCTGAAACCAAGTCCCAGAAGCAAGTGAATTTCCTAAAACACAGCCATAGAAATTATGATTGCCAGCTAGTGTTAAGAAAACTGAGTTACTGTAAGGTTAATGGCATCATGCAAGTTCCACTGTCGGTTCTTCTTAATGAATTAACTAAATTAGTAAAGATGATCCCCTTCCTGTTTCTGCTTTCCTAAAGCAGGCATGTATCCTGCTCCCAATTAAATTAATGGTTAACTCCTTTTGATTCAAGCTGTACATGATCGGAGCCCAAATGAGCTTTAATTTATACAAAGACTTAAAAACACAAGTGGAAGTGTTTGCAGATTTCAAAGATAGAGCAGTGAGCTTCAGAGTTAGACCGAGGACAAGTACAAGCCTGCATAATTCAGAAAGGTCTCTTCTGATCAGAGGGGTTAATTAAAGAGCTATAAGCAAGTTAAATTGGTTTTTGATGCACAATACTCCCTCAGAGCTTTCTGAGTGCATCCTGTAGATCCCATCTTTACTGAAACTGAATTGAAAACAGTTCTGTCTAAACCTGCTTATCTCGAAGATAAATCACCTGAATATGAATCCTGTGACTCAAGCTAAGCACAGTGTTTTGAAATAAAAGTTTTTAAATAGGTGTTGTTTCCCAGCATAGCTGAAGGTCCATAACGGACAACAGATTTGGGATGTTCATTGCTGGACTCAGATGAGTTCAGATGGGTCCTTAGAAACACCGTCACACAGATGATCTTGTGACAGACCTACATTATCATCGAATCATGGAATCATAGAATGGTTTGGGTTGGAAGGGACCTTAAAGATCATTTAGTTCCAACCCTCCTGCCATGGGCAAGGACACCTTCCTCTAGACCAGGTTACTCGAAGCTCCATCCAACCTGGCCTTGAACACGTCCAGGGATGGGGCATCCACAGCTTCTCTGGGCAACCTGTTCCAGTGTCTCACCACCCTCACAGTGAAGAATTTCGTCCTTACATCTAATCTAAATCTGCCCTCCTTCAGTTTAAAGCCATTACTAAGCACCACACAGCTGCTCGCTCACTCCCCCCGACAGGATGGGGGAGAGAATCAGAAGCGTAAAAGTGAGAAAACTCGTGGGTTGAGATAAAGACAGTTTAACAGGTAAAGCAAAAGCTGCGCACACAAGCAAAGCAAAACAAGGAATTTATTCACCACTTCCTATCGGCAGGCAGGTGTTCTGCCATCTCCAGGAAAGCAGGGCTCCATCACGCATAACGGGTACTTGGGAAGACAAACACCATAACTCTGAACGTCCCCCTCTTCCTCCTCCTTCCCCCTGCTTTGTATGCTGAGCATGACGTCTTATGGTATGGAATATCCCTTTGGTCAGTTGGGGTCAGCTGTCCCAGCTGTGTCTCCTCCCAACTTCTTGTGCACCCCCAGCCTCCTCGCTGGTGGGGTGGGGTGAGAAGCAGAAAAGGCCTTGATTCTGTGTAAGCACTGCTCAGCAGTAACGAAAACATCCCTGAATTATCAACACTGTTTCCAGCACAAATCCAAAACATAGCCCCATACTAGCTAGTGTGAAGAAAATTACCCCAGCCAAAACCAGCACACAAAGTGAAGCCATGTTGGCTGTCACTAATCACCTCCTTATTTTCCATGTGCCTTAGCATAGTTTCCAGGAGGATCTGCTCCATGATCTTGCCAGGCACAGAGGTGAGACTGATTGGCCTGTAGTTCCCCGGGTCTTCCTTTTTTCCCTTTTTAAAAATGGGGGTTATGTTTCCCCTTTTCCAGTCAGTGGGAACTTCCCCAGACTGCCACAACTTCTCAAATAGGATGGATAGTGGCTTAGCCACTTCATCTGCCACTTCCCTCAGGACCTGCGAATGCATCTCATCAGGTCCCATGGACTTGTGCACCTTCAGGTTCCTTAGATGGTCTCAGACCTGATCTTCTCCTACAGTAGGCAGTTCTTTATTCTCCCAGTCCCTGCCTTTGCCTTCTGCAACTTGGGTGGTGTGGCTGGAGCAATTGCCGGTGAAGACGTGCCAGGCCGGTGAAGTTCCCACATTCACAAAGCTCTATCTGTGGTGTCCATAGCTAGTGGCACACAGTGAATTCAAAGTTACGTTTTGGTAAAGACAAGGGATAGAAAGAAAGAGAATAAAATGGGAAAGGGAAAAGCTCTCCGAGGGTTATTTCTGGGTGTCCAGACAAGCATCTTCCTGAGATTGGTCTCTCCAGTATGGCAAATTAACAGGACAATGAGGATGATTTTCCCCCCACTGTGTCTTCCCCCTAGTCAGTCAGAAAAACATAGTACCGTATGTTTTTCACTGGGACCTACTCAGAGTCTCTATTGTTTTTCCCCACTTATGATGCTCTCGGTGTTGATTGCAGCATGCTTTGATCAGGTACAAGTGTTGCAGGCTGATGGGTAGCTAAGCTTTATGCAGGTAGTATTACTGGATAATACTTATCAGCTAATACCTACTATGCTATCAGCTAAGACTTGTTTTTTCTCTATTATAAATCAAAGGCTACAAAATGTGAGGCAGGAAAAGGGAGGGGGAAGCAGGGGGGGATTCTCATGCCATTGGAGTTTGTAGGTGCACGGCCAAGAGAATAACCACACAAGAACAACAGCATGAGAACATCAAGGGAAAATGCTGTCCCGGCATCTGCGAGGGAAAGGCAGGCTGCAGAATTGCGGATGGGAGGCCCTCAGCACAACACAGGTGAAGGCACTTTAGGCACTGCAACAATATCTTGCTGCAGGAAGGAGCATTCCTGACAGTACCTGTACATCTGCAAAATGTTGAGTGAAACCCTTCACCTGATTCTGTTTTCCTTCCTATCCTGTGACAGTCTCATCCCCTGCATTTTTAAGCTGAGTGGGTAGGAAATATCTCCTGGCAGATGTTTGTGTTGGCAAGTCCCTCAGGGCTGTCATCTCCTCTGGGAATCCAAAGTACTGTGCCAATGCACACTTCCCCAGTGACGCCCCTCTGTCACGCGTCCCTGGCAGGTGTTGCAGTGTCCTGAGCTAACACCTGGCAAGGCGAGTTGGGAGCCAGAGGCTCCAGCTAATGTCTACTGAGAGCAACGTGGCATGGAACAAGTTACAGCCTAGAGTCAAGGTCCTGCAGATTAGCAGAGGATTGCTCTTGGTGAGTCCTAGGCAGGTATGGGGTGTGCAGCACTCCAGGATAGCCACCATGTACATGAAAAAAATGGCAGAGAGTGGTTGTAACTGCACGCAATGCTCAGTTATCCCTCCAGCTTCATAGACGGAGGACTAGCAGTAGGGACTGGTGATTAACACAGCATTAGAGCAGGATGCTCAAATAGAAATACAGGTCAAAATGCTTTCAAATATCCTGGATTAAAGAGCTTATAACACTTTTCCTGACATATTGCTGTAAGCAAAGGTTAATCTTTTCTGGGGTCACTTGTAAGCAATTTCAGAGTCGTATTATGCTGATTTTGCAGTCTGCTTTGGGAGTACAGGTCCTACATCGGAAAACTGGAAGTCGAGTAAGGTGCTGACTGCTTTGCCTCCGACTATTTTAAGAACAAAGATTTTTGCCTCGTAGCTTTTACCTCCCGATCCCTTTTATCCTTGGAGATCCTGCAGAGAAGTCTGCTTTAAGTCTACGGGCCCCTCCGTGCAGTCTGCCCAGTGGGCTGTCATGGGAGGTGCAGATGGGACAGGAGGAAATCTGGTAGTTTTCTGCCAGCCACCTGCACAGCAGGCAAGGTTTGAAGCCTATGTGTGCTGAACCAAACACAACAGGTTCCCACACTCGGCAGTGTTTCATTCTGATGAATCGGCATTTCTCATTGGGAATGGGCTCCACCAGAAGATTTCCGGCCAGATTTAATCAGAGATGCTTGAAAGCCATCCAAAACACAGGCCAGGAAAGGAAGTAACTACAAAAAATAGCAGCTTTTTCGCATTTTCTGAATTGTTCGGTAATTACATTTGTTGAAGATATAATTCATGCATGATTGTTTAGAGTTGTCCCTGCAACATTTATCGGCTCACGCACAATTATCTTTCTTTCTTTCCAGAATCAGTCTGTAATCAGTTCTATAAACCCTTTGAGATATTTGTTTGAAGACAATGTTTTTTGTAGGGAATAAAGATGGGAAAGAAAAATGTTTTCAAAGCTGCAGCCAAAGAGAAAGCCGGTAATCAGACAACTAAAAGGAAAATGCAGATTTTTCTGACCTAGTGAAAATGGATTCATGAGGAGTTAATTTTTTTCCCCTTTCTGCTTTTTCTTCTTACTCGCTATATTTTACTTCTCTTGCTAAACAGTGTGAAAGTCTGATGTATTACCATAGCTCAAACTTTTTCTAAAGATGAAAAGCTGTATCAGTTTAACTCAATGATTGTATAGAAATGCCATATTACCTCAGTACAGTTCAAGTGGTATGACCTTTTTAATTTGAATGCAGCTGCAGCAGTAGATGCTTTATACTAGTCTGGGAAACGAATAAGCAAGGTAGCTTAACAAACTGTTATGCCAAGATGGCCATGCCCACACTCAGGGTTTATTTGTGTGAATCAGTTGGTAGGAAACATTTCCTACCTGGCACAGTTACAGTGGTTAAAACCAAGAAAACATTGTCTGTGTACCAGGCCATAAGGATGAAATGTTGTTGAAAGTCTCTGGCTGCTTTGTGCTCCTATAGCAATATATAGTATCTATAAATCTGGTTTAGCAGCCTAATTAATCAGAGCTACAGCAATTTGCATCACTGGGGCTGCTCAGGCAGAGCACACAGTAAATTCACCTCCTGGAGCTGGCTGCTGCCCCCGTTTGTGCTGTCTCTATCCTCGTGTGACTCCACTGACACAACCCAGCTTTATTCTCAACTCACTGTTCTGGGAGAAGAGCTGCTGTGTTTCTTTGCTCCTCAGACAGACTCTGGCATTTGTCCTCCCTTCTTGCAACAGCTTGTGAGCGTTGTCATGTCCAAGAAGGTTTCCCTGGACTGATTCGAGCCATCACTGGAAGCTGGGGCTTGGTGTGGTTCATCTGGTCTCACTCCATTGGGTTCGTGCCCCACCAGTGGCATGTTCCCCACCTCCCCTTGCTGTGCGATGGCTGCTCTTCCCCCTCACCAAGGAGGGCTGCTGCCTTCATACACTGCTGGGAAAGCTTGGGTGTAAAGAGCTGGGTTTGGCTGGAGGGTTTTGTTTTGGTTTAACAGTGTATTTGTGCTTATGTCCCTCCTTGGCTAGTCCTGGGCTGCTGAGTTTGCTACCAACCTCCCTCCTGATCTTATTAAATCTGGTTGTACTTTGCGATGCTCAAACCCACTGACGTGCCATTCTGCGATAAGGAATATGCCACTTGCTGTGGATGATCTTGTGACTTTTAGCAACAAATGGATGTGTGGTCATCTGTGAGACAGGGAGAGCAAGGACAAAAACACAGCTGTCCCCAGCTCAGAGTGCTTCAGCGGAGCTTGTTTTCTGTGCCTGTCCTGAGGATGCCAGCCCTCCTGGAGGACATGAGTATTTAAGACTAACACAGCAGTAATCTACATCTATTTTTTCAGAAATGAAACAGTACACAGGGCTTGTTTACTTACTGATCTCTAAGAAAAAGGGACAGCAGAGTGGCTGTCTAGGAAGCAATGTTAACAATTGGGTGTAAGCTGGAAGAGAAGTGTTTGGATGCCTTGGACTGAGAAACTCTAAGCATCAAGGATGTGACAATTCAGGATTTGAAGCTTGCTTCTTATTAATGTAGGTGCCATTTGTAAAGTGCAGCTCTGCATCCTGAGCATGCACAACACGTTTCGTTGCTCAGACCTGTGCTTGATTAGAACCAGCCGACATGGTTAAAGGTACTTCTTCCTCACTGCAAGAGTTTATAACGTGATATTCAGCTATTGGTTCTTAAAATCAGTATTTATACAATACCACTAAAATGTGAAGTGCTTTCCTGAAAAACAGTCTTGATGCTTTCTCCAGGGAGACAGCAGTCTGGTGGTATAAAATGTAGATTTTTTAATTAGTGGAGTGATCCTCTCTTGTTTGGCTTCAGTGAATTACTTCCACAAGGGCTACAAGTTGAGTAGAGATTTGTAGACTCAAGCTGGACTAGAACTAGGCAAAATAAGACAAGAGGACATATGTTACAGGGTTAATGAGAATGAGAGATAGCGATTACAGTAGTATAGTCAGAAAGTCACACTCAATGTATTCTCACAGCAGCCGCACTGGTCTTCCTATTTTTAGGTTCAGTCTTTTGTGAGGGAAGATTAACTTTTTGCAAAGGGTATTTTAAGAGAGAATGAGCAGAAGACTAGTGACAGGATTATGAAAGCAGGTCCAGGCATTAGGCATTGATGACAAAAAGACCATTAACAAGAGCCAGAGAAGTGGATGAAGGAAGCAGTCAGTAGAAAGGTTTGGAAAAAAGAAATCCAGTCTTGCAAAACCAAACCAAAACACTTGTTCACAATGAATATATATTTTGGTTATGCTTCTGGACATAAAGTCAAAACCAAAAAATATTTCATGAGAAGGGGCTGCAGGAAGATTCCAGTCTGAGAGCTGTAACATGAGTTTTGTTGCTGTTATTGTTATTTCCCAGCCTCTTCATCTTATGCCTGGAGTATTCTTGTTAATTTTCGTTTTTCTCTTCCAACAAAGAAGTGAAATTGATGTGTTCCTGAGGAGGAGACAGTAGGGGAGGCCACTTCTGATTTTCTTGATGAAGAATCAAAAGCTTTTGGGGAAATAAGAAATTTCCATGTGTAAATTCTGGATTTTGTGAAAAGGGCATTTTCTGTTGGAAATATTTCCCCAGGCAAATCTTGACCATTTCTAATGGGTGGCAAAGCTTTTTGGCTAGTGCAGAGAGCAACAAGAAATGTCTCCAGAGGTCTGGACAGCATCAAAGGTAGCTTAGGTTTTGGAATATTTCAGAGGGATTGTGTGATTTCTCTTCTGGGACCTCTGGCTTGTGGAGTCCATCACCTCATTTTATATCAGAGAGCCCTCCTGGTTATGAGTAGTCACTGAAAGACCCTTTCTTCTTACCAGCTCTCAAACAAGCTCTTCCAGCTCCTGTGGAGACATGTCTTTGAATACTCCAGATATGTGCTAAGGGAGAAAGGTGTTTACCTCATGACCCTATTTCACAGATTTCTTCTGTTGTGCGATAATGATTGTCTTGTTCGCTAGTTACTTTGAAATCACTCTTTGCTCAAAATAAGTTAAAGCAAAATGAACATTGAATTATTTGGTTTTGGTATCCAAAGCAGATGGACAGCGCCATTGCCAATATTTATAAAAGATACATCAAGACATGAAATACGCTTACACCAAATTAAATTTTGAATGTCTCTCTCTTTCCCTGTCTGGCTGACTTGTTATAGACTTTTTATGACACATGCTTTGTGAGGCACTCTGTCTTCCTTTGTGCCTTAGGTTTCATTCATCACAGGGAAACCGTTCTTAGTGGAGCGTGCCAGTTTCATAACTGATTTCTTTCAAGCCTCCAGAAGGATCTGCACAGAGTTAATCTTCCATTACCTCTCCAACTCTATGCCTTCCTCCATGAAATGTATTTACCTCTAATTTATGCAGAGGGTTGTCCTGGCACTCCTGTAACTAAATTAAGAATCAGCTCATTTATTTTTACGTCGCATACGTCACCTCGTAATAAGACTTGTCTGACCATTTAACAATTCCTAGGCTCAACAGGAGGTAAAATTCATTCCTTCACAGCCTTTGATGACTCAGTGTGCACCTTTCAGCATGAACCATGTCTGCCCACCAAACTTACATTTCTGTTCTTCTGTACATTAACAAACATGCTAAGTGTGACAAAAACAGGTAGCTCATTACTGGCTCTTGAGTGAAACAGGCATTTGCCTTCCTTTGGGATAATGCAGGTGACAGCCCGGGGACCCATTTTTGGAAGAAGCTCTCTGGGGAGACAGGGTGGATCTGGAGGCTGACTGTTTTTAAGAAGGGCTGCATAGCTTTCTTTGAGGAATCCTTTCCACAACAGGGTAGCACTTAACAGCACTGTCATCCTCTTCCATAGGGTAAACAACAGATCAGTGAAAAATTAAAGATAGTAATACAGTCTGAAAATCATTATTTAAATCCTGCCACGAGCAGAATTTTAACACGCATAAAGTATAACGCCAGCAACTCCGCTAACTCACAGTGGGGCGTCCTTATTCTGGTTGCATATCATTATGTTGGTACTGTATGTGGAGATACTCAAATACTAAAGAAATAGTAACCTACATGAGTGTATTAGCCCTATAGGCAGAGGCGGCAAATGCAAAGGAAGAGTGATTCCTCTCCCATAACGAAAGCAGCAGAAGCTGGATGCTCTGAGGGGTGCTGGGTTTAAGCACAAGCAGCTCAGTAACACTGCAGCTGTTTCAATGAAACAAGGTCCTCATCCACAGTGCAACTATACAGGAAGGACAGGAGTGTCTGAGGAAACTAATGCTCCATCCAATACCCAAAGATGCTGATGTCTACTTGAACCTCATAACTGCTTCAAGTTATGCTTATCCGATTAGCTTCATCCTCTCCTCCTGCCCTCATTCCTTGATAGTCAAGATCCTCTGTCAAACAGCTCATTCCCATCATACTCCTGATGCACTGGCTACAGTGTAAATGTACCAGGGTGGCACTGAGCAATCCTCACTGCCCACGTGCAGACAGCATCTTCCTATGCAAGGGAAGCCCTGGAGCAGCTGGGGACGCTGGTTTTGCAGTAGCCGTAGTTTGATACATCAGCACAAAGAAGATGCACCACGAAGAATTAAGGTTTAAACCTGCATCTTCCCACACAGGATTTTTATGAAACCTCTGTCTAATTTAGTGGAAAGGAAAAAAAAAGAACATATGGATATTGCTAACACCTACTTTTCATTTCCTAAAGTAAGAATGGGGCTGAGCTTCCCATGGTCTAAAGCTAAATTGTCAGCACAATTCTGGCAACAGATTTTTAAACACCTTTGGTGGTGTAAGAAGCAAAAGAACACCAATTGATTTTAAGATCAAAGGCTGAGTTTACAGGGTTGGCAAAAAAAATCCTCTTCTCACTTGTAAGCAGCACAAATAAGCTATGTAAATCTCAGAGAGTTGTTATGGGACCACACACTGATATTCTCCCCAGCGCTTCTCTGGCTAGAACCTCCCCAATATTTTCCTCCAGTTCAGACATGCACCACAAATACCAGGTGTCATTTTGGGGAGGATGGGAAGCTCATTGGTCTCTGTTGTTTGAGATAAAAGCATGTTACGTAATGTATGTGGCAAAATTAATTTTGCTGGGAGATAAGGGAAATGCCATAAATAGCCGACAGGCTGCTTGAGAGAGCGAGCGAGCGAGCACTCCCAAGCTTCCCAAGGCTCATGCTGACTGTGCCTTTCGTTAGCGGAGTCACTGAGGAATATCTGCCGTTCCGGGACAGATAACCTTTGCTCCATCAAAATGCTATTATTTTAGCAGTTATTTCTTTAAATGGCAGATTAGTTAAGCCTCATTTTCTCATGTACCCAGACGTGAATCTAGGTGCTGTTCCATGGGTAAAGCAGAACACAACGTGCCCCTTCAGCAGACCCCCGGGGTCCCCAGAGACGGTTCAAATGTGATGGGTACCTTTTCTGCTTGCCTCCCCAGGTGCTCACGAGTTTTTCTCAAAGACCCAATTCCAGTGTCTCTGCCGTGTCTGTGCAGGTGAGGGGTGTTCCTGATGGCACCACGACATTGCATGCTGCCCAGGGCTGTCAGCCCACACTTCCGTCTTGCCCCACGCACAACCAGCAAAGCTCTGGCAGCCCCCGGGACAGCGGTTGCTGCTGGCAGGTCTTGTTCCCCATGGAGGAGGTTGAGTAACACTGCAGGGCACATTTGCTCTGGGAGCTTGGAGGCTGTCAGCCCACCCTCCAGACCCGCAGCAGCCAGTACATGTTACAGAGTACTTCTAGGAAATGATACAGCACAAAGCTAGCAAGGGACTCCTTTTGGTGATCATCTGTTGGTTTACTGCGGTACGGTGCAACATCTTCCCGTGGTGCATGGCCTTCTAGGTTTGGATACACTTGTAGCCCAGCCATTGCAGGGACCATACATATCAGTGAGCTAGCTTTGGTTTAGCTCACTTTAGTGCTGCTGGCAAGGAAGCTGCAGTAGCCCAAGGCTCAGCATGAAAATAGTCTGCCAAGGGTTTAATTGGTTGTTTCAGCCAGTTCTGTAGCTCACAGAGAGCTCCATGGACACACTGAGTAACACACATGGTTACTGTGAAGCTGGCTGATGTGCACCTCCAAAAGCTGCGGCATTGATGCACACTTTGATAGTTCATAAGTACAGGCTTCTGGTTTGTGAACACGGGCTTATATCCCCTGATTTCTCACCCGTGTGCTCTTCATCACTAAGGTCAGTGATAGCGATTCTGCCCAAGGGGAGCTGGGCAGGACCCACCAGACACTGCTGCTTTTGAACCAGGTGGACAGTGCCTGCAGCTGCCCTTGCAGCCTCTGCCTTGCTCCAAGCCAAGCCAGGAAGTGCAATGGGCAACGATGCCTCAACCCACTATCACTTGCCCTTCAGGCCAGCCCAAGTGGGTCTGTGGGCTCCTCGTCCTGTCTCAGAGTAGCACCTAGTGCCATGCTGGCACGTGCCAAGCCAGCTCCTTTCACCCTTAATTCCCTTTGGCCTGTGTATCAAAACTCTTTCTGCTTTTCTTCTCTTCTCTTTTTTTTCCCCTAGCACTAACAATTTTCCCTAGGCAGGTCTCCTATTGGACATAAATTATGTGTCAGCTTTTGATGGAGATGTGTCAGCCGAAGCCTAAGTGACGAGACTAAGAAAGGCTCGTTTCACTTGCGATGTGTACTCCAAGTCTGAAGCAAGCCAGACCTCCAGAAGTGAAAGTCGGGCGCATTAAGTCCCTCCTCCAGCCTCTTGTCTTTCTCCTGGGTGACAGCGATGCATGCCTGCGGTCGGTCCTGGCTGCGCACATCCCTGGGGCACGGGGCAGCAAGGGGCTGTGACAACTCTCCTGAACTCAGGCAGTGTGTTTTGCCCACCACCTCTCAGAGGTACATATCAAACTGACCAAGCCCAGAAATCAGAGCAGTGGATGGGGGGAAAAGTGAAAGGGTGGAGGAAGAGTTTGCCTTATGTCTCTTCTTGTGGACTCCTAAATAGTATTGACATATTTCATGGCACTGCATCCCAACGCATGATCTCAGCCTTTGCCATGAGTCCCCTGACATCTCTATACACCTTAAACCAATGTGGAAGGCAGACGTGTGATTAAAATGCAAAACCAGGGACACCCCATTATTCACAGTAGCAGGTTGAATGCTGCAGAATTTGTCCCTGTTACTCTGAGCAGCCCTTTCTTGATACAAATCTCCCCAGAAAGGCTTTGAGGTCAAAATCTACCTGAGAGGAAAGAGAGGGAAGGGAGAATGTCCAGGAAACATCCGTGAATTCAGACCAGCTTTCTAAACAATAAATATTTCAAAAATAGCCGAAGGTCAAAAACTGCAATAAACCCTGATCAAGATCAGCATTTACCTCAATATAAATATCTTCTTAATAGAGTCAGAGTTTTTTTGGTTAAGCGAAGCTTAATAGAAAGTTTTCCATGCAAATGTCATTTTGTAAAAAGAAAAGCAGCAGGAAAACCCCTCTGCCAGTTCAAGTTTAAAAACATGTGTCGGAGACTCTTACGACCCTTTGAGATAAGAATTTCATCTAGGCTGAGTGACATGTACATTGCATACCATGCTTTAAAATCCAGAGTGAGGAAAGATTTCCTGACTTCAGCACATATATCATGTTTGTGAACGTTGGCTGCTTTGTTTTCATTACACTTGCCTTCCTTGTCAGCACCCCAGCTAAAATAAAGCAACCCCCAGGCAACTTTCACAAACACACAGTGGGAAGAATGTATATTCCTATGTGGGGTCAGATTCAACATTGCACAACCCCATTTACTTTACTTGAATGTGACTCACACAATACACACAGTAGAAGTGCGTATTTGCCTCCATATGTGGGACTTTGGGAACTTTCTTGAATTAGCTGCAAGTATTTGTCCAGCGCTGGTCCTTGGCATAGAGTGCCTGAATGAAGAAATAAAATTTTCAATAGTAATTCCTCTGATTTATGAAAGAAAATAAACAGAAACCCTCATTCCATTCCCCACTCACTCTCCCCACCAACCACATAAACATTAAAGCTGCAGCAATGCCCATACGCCCCCATGCCTAACCTAAACATGAAGATTTATTTTTGCTTTCAGCAAGTTATTCTTTCAGAACTTTTGCACTACCTGAGTAAACGCAAAACGAAGGAGCCCCAGAAAAGGCTGAGAGATTATTTGAGATCCTGCCTGTAAACATTTCTTGCTACTTCGTTCCTAGTAGTTGCTTACAGCTGATTATCACTTTGGAGCAGTTCCCCTTATGTAAAAGATTGCCCAGTTCCCTGTTTCTAAGTCGCCTTTACTTTTGCAAAAGTCCAAGGGAGATGAAAATAAATGAAAAGTCAGGCTGATGCTCTCTGAAAGGGCAACCTTCTTTCCTAGTCAATAAATAGATCCTTGAAATCCTCTTCTGACAGCCTTGGAACTGGGCCTCTAGCACAAATGCCAAAGCTGTGATTTAAAGTTGCAGGGTGCGATTCTCCCCTCGGTTACAGTGATGCACATCTTTAATTTCAAGGAAGTCATCAGAGTAACTTTGGGAGAGCTTTGCTGGGTTGGCTATGGAGTAGATGAGATCTGGATCTTGTCCCACAGTCCTTTGAAGTATTAGTATTACCCCTTAAATCACAACGTTGCATTTTCACATTTATAATTACACCCTTATCATACAGGATTTTGCTCATCTGTGAAGAACCCCCCACAAATGCTTTTGACTCAGTGTGGAAATCTAGAAGGTCAAATCAGCAAGAAACACTGCTGAGTTTTCCTCCATAATGCATTTGAAAATGAAGAGGTTATTTTTAATTATAATTGACATTTTTTCTCCTGGTTGTACCAGAGAAGGCATTCATTTTGCTGGAAAAGTGGTGCCGCTTACAACATCGTCACAATGGGAGCTCAGCGGAAGAAGCTCTAAACAGACTTCTAGGGAGCTTCAAAAAGTATCTGTCTGTTAGACTGCAAAGTTTAAAACCAGGGAACTTGATTTCCCCAGCCCTTCTGAGGGTCTCTGAGTGAGTTCTTCCCTGCCTGTACTGCGGCCCTTGGGGCTGGGCTTTATGGGCAGCTCTGCTCTTGGTGGACACCTCTGTGCTTGGGATGCAGGACCGCCTCCCAGTCTCCTGGGTCCAAACCTGCAGGCTGGGACCTGTCGCAGCCCCGTGACAAGGCAAGCCATAGCAATGCACCCTGCTCCCATGCCCACATTTCCCTGGAGAGGAAACATAGGTTCAAACATAAGTTCAAACTCCTGAAACAGGCCAAGATTTCCCGTCGGCACGTCTGTTTGCTATTGCCATATGCTATACACCTCTCTCTCTGTTTGTTCCCTTGTCCTTCCTTACCCCCCACCCTGCAGCAGCCCCTGCTAAGTCATCAAATGCGGTTTAGAGCCATAAGCACAGGGTCAGAAAATGCATTAGGTAAGTGCAGAAAACACACAGTTAAATTAGGAAGTAGCATCAGTTCAGCAGAGTGCAACTCTTTCCTGGGGATGTGAATAACAGCACGGCAAAGCATTTTCTGAATCAGACAAGCTATTAATAAATACTTTTTTTTTTAAAAGAGCTTTGAAAAGAAATTCAAGGATTGGGAAAATTTGCAGCATTGGAAAAACAGCTCTAGTGAAGCCTTCTGTCCTGGGCTTCTCCCTGAGGGCTGGCACAAGCCCTTTCCCTCACTTTTGCAGTGTCTGCTGAACCAGCCTGCTCAGAGGCGATTATTAGTGCCAGCTACAGCAGAAGCAGCACCACATTTCTGTTTTTCTCTGCAAACAAACATTTAAGCCCTCCTGGCAGGACTCTGATGCCACAGGGGAAAAAATGCCCTCGGTCATCAGATCTGTCAAGATTTAGTAACTATCTGTACCAGGAGTGTAATGTCCCCGGCAGGCAACACAATTGACACACAATATCTCTCGGCATCATTTTATTGAGTTGACCCCTATGAGCTACAAAGATCTCTGGGAAGCTTCAGCTCTCTTGACCTACTGTGGAGGAGACGGTCTCGCCTGGGTTCCTGTAGAAGAGCTAGATGATGCTGAGGGCTGGGAAAACTCAAACAGGACAACTCAAACTGGAGAGAGCACTGATTGCTTTTATAAGGACCTGGTTTGGGAGGAGCTGTGCCTGCTGATGGGCGATACCAGTGGCTTTTTAAAACAAGAAGCTCAGATTTCATACTGTTGAGTGTTAGCATTGTAATAGTTAAATAAAATGCTGCTCGGGCAGTACAAAGTGTACAGCAGCCAAAACTGCAGAAGTCGACACAGCAGCAATGAGATAAATATAATAAATGGTGTAGCAGAATTGGGGTCAGATATGTAGCTTATGGGCATGGTATCTTATCATTTCAGAAACCCATACACCAGAGCTGAAACATAAATATCCTGTATCCACTACCAAAGCAGAAAAAAATATTTTCAACTAGTGTGGGACAAAGTCAGGAGTTTTGTGCAAGGGATTAAAAATTATGCTGCAATATGGCCCAAAAAAAGGAGAGAGTGTTCCTTCATGGAGAAATCAATTTTGAAGTTATACCTGTTTTAGCAGTACCCAAGGGAAAAGTAAAAAAACAAACAATGTGGCATTATAGAGAGACCAAGCCAGAAGGTAAGGCTGGGCAGAATGTTCCCAGAAAATATATATAGCACATCAAAAGCAGGCAGTCAAATAGGATTTGACTCATGGCCTGGTTAAGGCACAGTTCCCCTTCACAGGTAATACGGGGGCTGCCTTTTTGCTAAGTTACAGGCAAACTTGTAACCCAACACAAAAAAATGACCAGAGATGGAAATCCAGTTCTGGGGAGGAAAGTGGATTGGGGAAGACTTTTACTTCATTATGAAAACACAGAAAGAACCACACCTGAAGATGCACAGGCAGCAAATAGCAACATCCAGCAGAATAAACAGCATTCAAGCTATCCAGACCAACTGAATCTATCAGATTATGCTAGAAATCTATTTTTTCTTTGAAGCTGTTGAACATTTTGTCATCTGTGCGTACAGAGCTAGCTGGAAGCTGGGATCAGAAGGATGGGGGAAAAAGAGAAAAAGAAGGGGGAAAAAAATGTGCCTGCGCATATAAAACTAGCTCAGCTGAATATCCCCAAATATCCAGTTTGTATCAGATTCAGATAAAAGCCCAGGTTAGTCTTCTGTCCTATTTGGACCTGTTTGCTCACCATGCATCACAAAAGCACATGTATTTTTATTGATTACCTCTGCCCACGTGACTATATTCAGTTCTTTTGCTGCATTGTTGCATTGATTTCTTCTGCCCAAATCACGCTATTGATTCTTCCTGCTCCTGTTACGTCTTCTATGCTTCTCTTAGCCACCCACTTGATATAATGGGGAAAGTGTAAGATTAAGTGCTCATCTTACAAACACTTATGCATGTGAAGAATTTACACACAAGGATAAATCCAAGGCCACCGCTCTGTTGCAGGGTCTATGTATAATGTTATATGTGTGATTTTTTATAGAATAGAAGGATTATATGAAAGTATAAAATGAGGATTCTATGTAATCCTTTGCTCTTGTTCTTCATCAAGGCAACAGCAAACAGTTCAAGGCTAACACTGAGCTTTTGGCTGTTCTGCCATAACTATGTTGAAGGGCAGTTTTAATTAAAGTTATTAACACACAGATGAAAGTAAGACTTTTCTGCCAAGAAAGGACTAGATTTCCAACCGAGGTCAGGACTTGCAGTTGCAGCCAGATTTTAAGGAAAGGACAGCATCTCATACGCCCTGTACTGCACATCTGGATATTTTTGGACCCTGCACTGGAGACACTGAGTGTCTGGATTTTTTCAGACACTCTGCAGCGGCGACACTGAGGTTGTTGGGAAGTCCTCTCCTGACTGTGGATGCAGATCCTTTGGAAATTCTACTTCAAAATACAATCCAAGTATCAGACATAGACGCACATCTTTCACATCTGGTCAGAAACTTTCTATCTACAATTTTTCTGTGGGTAATTATATATTTCAATCTTTAATTTTTTTTTCTTACCTTGAAATGTATAACTTTAATTGTAAAACCAACAGTTCTTAGTGAAAACCAGAAATTTTACATGTATTAGCAGTGTTAATTTTTTTTGGATTTTCAGTGAGAAGTTGATATGTTCCACAGGAGAAAGAGTGTGTGTGTTTTTCAGAGGTGCTGTAATGTTTAATAAAATTACATTTAAAGTAATTGTATATGTGTTGTTCCAAGCAGAGACATTTCAATACAAAGAACTGAGTAATTCTGTAACATTTAAAAAATTATAGTCTGAACAGTTTATTGAAATACATCATTGATATGGAGAAAATATGCTCGAAGTTTTTATATGAGATGGTACTACAAATTGTACATGATAAGATGTTTAGTACCCAGCAATTATTTTGTAAGTAGAAATTATTTCCCTTGAGTTATAAACTGTCACTCTACCTCCCTGAACTCTGGCGAAGATGAGGAGGAGCTGCTTTGGAGATTTCTTTGTCAAACAAAATAAGAACCTCTTGCACAACACTGTTTGTTTCAGTGACTCCTGTCTTGAAGCAAAGGAAAAGGCACGTATAAAAGAATCCTACCAAAGCAAGAATGGACAATTTGAATGCACGGGGAAAACAGTGCTGTCTGATTATTATTACTATGCAGTTTCACAGGTCCCTTAGATGTTATTTCCTATCAACTTTATAGCTCTTTCATCCAAAACTCCAAGAATTTGTAAAAAAATGTTGTAGCCACAAGGGAGAGATTTTCCTTTTCATATAAAAACCTCATGGTGACACTATGAAAATGGTACTGCTTAACAATCTTTATATGATGCTAAACATTTGACAGACCTGTCTGTGACCACCTTACGGAGGATTTACTAGCCTGGGGAGCCAAAGGTAGGAGCTCAGCATCACCTTACACTGACCGACCTTTGCAAATTAGTCACAAAACAAGGTTTTCAAAAATGGTTGCCCAGAGCTTTTAACCAAGAAAAGCAGCAGCAACATTGCTCTTAGGAGAAAGAGGTGAAGGTGAACAAGCTGTTACCTTCTTGACTGCAGCGTAACTCCTTAGCTGTGCATAGCAATTACCTACAACACAATCGCCAATATGTGCTAGCAAGAAATGGGCTTCTTGGTGGGACTGGCAAGCTCTGCGTAACTCAAAATGCCAGATCAGTTCTTCTCAGGTATTTGGGGGAGCTATATTGTTGCAATCAGAGGATACCTCTGCTCGTATGGAAGTTACGCTGGCTGAAGCAAAGGAAAAAAATCACGTGGACACTTGGACAAATCTGCAAGCAGAAGCCCCTCTCTCTCATGGGTGTCCCCTGCAGCCCACCTGCCCCGTGCAGCAGTCTGGAGCGGGTGCTGCTCCCCTCGCTGTGCCCCAGGATGTGCTCCTCCACTACCACGACCAGGTGTGACAACCCAGGGCAGGGACAAGAGGAGAAGGCCTTTGCTCCTGGGCCAGGGACTGGCATTTTGGGGTCTCCTTTCACCACCCAAGGACAGCAGGGTGGTCAGCAGGCTTCCCTGGAGTGGAAATAAATGCTGGGATCACGCAGATGGTGGTAGAGTCCCACAGGTCCTGCATGGGGGCTACTGTTGAAGAGCACGACAGACCATGATCTGTGGACAAAATTAATCTAAAAATTCCTTTTCCAGGTCACTTTTATCTCAAGGTGAGTTTTCTGTTTGGTGTTTTCCCTGAGTTCCCTCGTATGCTTAAGGTAGTAGGCACAATCCCTAGCTCGTGTTCATTATCGCGGCACTGTAGCTGGCTATTAACATCCAAGCAGTTTCTCAAAGAAAGGCTGGGGTATAAGAAACATGCAAAGCAAACTGTATTTTAAGCTGCTCTTTGAAAACGGTCTGAAGGTGGCTTGTTTGTTTCTCTGTCCTAACCTCTCTTAAAGAGTTTGTAATATCCCTCTGAAGGCACAGACCTGGTTTAGTGGCTGAGGCAGTTTTATTCCCAGTTATAGCTGCATCAGCAAATAAGCTGCACTGCTGGAGGATATCGACTGTCTACCTCACATCTGTGTGACCAAACCACGGCCATTTATTATTCTGTTATTTTCAACCTCCAACTTCTTTAGCCAGCAAGTGATCTCAAACCACTGCTTTCTAGCTTTTAAAATCAATTGATAAATAGCATTTGCTTACCTCCAAGGAATCAATGCACAATTACTTTGAACTGTTTCGAGAAAATAGGATTTTTGAGATACTATATCCTCCCTTTAGTCCCTTCAAAAAGTTTGATTTAAAAAGCAGAAAGAAAGAAGCAGCACAAGTAGTAATGCAGACTTACAGAAATGTGACTGTTCTGCAGTCAAATTATTTTGTGAAACTAGGATCTTTACTGTAAATCTCAGGTCTTTCTTTCCTTTGGTCCCAGACTCCTGTCTCCACAGGAGAAAGCAGAGGTTCCAGGCTTTAGGATGTGTTTTAAATCTTAGCATGTATATAGTATGGTATTTACTGCAAATTACCTGTGAAGAAATTCAAAAGAATAAATGAATCAGACAAAGCAAGAAGTTTTGAATTTCATGTGTATAAAAAAATCTCAAGCTCAGAGTGGCTGGCATAATGGGTGAATTTACTTGCATCCAGAATGTCTAATGAAGGCTCTCGAGCCATCCGAGTTTTCAAAACAGGAACAAAAAAGTGCAGTATGGGGTCCATCAGTCAGCCAGTGTGAAACTCTATAGCTATGTGTTCAGCGGCTGCGGAAGAAACTAGTAAACATTAGCCTAGCAAGGCAGTTGCATTTGGGTGATGGACCCAGTGTAACTCGAATTTAATTGGTTCCATAGGAAAATCCATATACATAGGCCCCATGCCTGACTATTGTAAGAAATAACATTTTAAAATCACTTTAGATATGATAGAGTACAATGACACAACATACTTAAGGAAAAGATGCTTTTCTTCTTTTCTTCAGATAGTTTTGCAATTAAGCTACTTTGAGATTACTTGACATTGATAGAATGGGGTTTACCAGAGAGGTTATATTGTGTGTCATCATTGCAGCACATCTTCCTTTTTGCAAGTCTGACTCAAAGGATGCACAGGAATTAACTGAGCTGCTTGCTTGAAAGAGTTCCTGTCTAGAATAGAGGAGCTTTCCAGGGACTTCTCTTAAAAAGAGTATTTGAGTGTTTCAAAGGAAAGACAGAATAAAACTGTAAAAAATGAAAAGGTAAATTCTGCTTAAGGAGGAACTCCTTTAATTTGATTGTTTTACTTCAGGACTTTGTCTAGAATCATAACCCTTTTTCAATACATGACCCAAACCCTTAATTATTTATTTTCCTAATTACCAAGGGAAACAGCCATTAATCCAACAATTCAGTGTAATATGGTGATGGTAAAATCTAGAAAAATGGTAGACATAAAGAGCAGGAACATATAAATGTGGAAGACTTTTAACTGCAGAGAATTAGGAAGCTATTAAAGGAGAGAATATACAGAATAAAGGGGAATATGGCTGGGGAGCCATGATTATAATTTTATTAAGTCTGGGAGTTAAATAAAAGTGAAAACCTAAGAGAAAAGTCAAAACAATTGAATTTGAAGGGCCACTTTGATCAGATTAACTGAGATGGAAGTGGCTCAAGGGATAATACAATATGCGATCCCAGGAGACAGCCGGACTTGCAAACAACCTCAGGACTCTCTGTCCTCATGCAACCAGGACACAGACTGCTAAAAAGCCCAGGGAGCCTGCACTTGTGGTTTTACCCCTACTAGTTGGAGTGATAGGGTGGGGTATTGCACTTCTGACTGTGATTCTCTCCAGGGAACGGGGTTTTTGTAAGGAAGGAAGGCAAGGATAGGCTAAAGCCAAACAGACCAAAAGTGCACAAAGCTCTTCTCCAGACTGGTGAGACTGTCTTGAGGCAAAGACTCAGAGGGGTGACAATTTACCTTGCTCAGGGCAGATAATATTGGGGAAGCAGCAAGTTCCCCTGAAAATCACTGGGGCGAGGTGCTGAAGGAAAAATGTTCAGACCGATAGAAAAGATGCTACAGCAGAGGAATATAAAATAATGCCCCAGACTGCAGGTCTGGGCCCTTGCCTTAGGTCAGTTTGGGCATATTTTTCCTCCATTTAATACTAAGAGATTAAAAAAACAAGCAATAAGCTGCTCAGAAAGCTGGCTGCATCTAGGAGCCGTCAAGCAAAGGACATGGTAAGGTCGTCCCTCCCCGCTGGCACTTCCCGCTGCGCGGCTTCCCCTGCTCCGTGCCATCTATGTGACAGGCAGGGAACGCCGCTTCCAGCTTCGCCTTGTAAGCCTCTCCTGTACTGGCATGTAAGGAGCTCCTTCATTCCTCCTCATGAGAAGGAAAATGAAGCAATCCTTCCAAGAATTGAAACGTACCGAGCTTGCTTGTACCATTGAGACCTCAGGAGACCGAAGTAAATGAATAAAGGATCTTCAAATGATTTACAACAACAATTGCTGGGATTATTCTGAAAGTGGCGGAGGAGGAAGGTGAAGATGGAGTTGATAAAGGCAGTTAAATTTATAGACAGTACAGACATGGCTGAGAAAATTAGGATAAACAAAAAGAAATTCTTTAAAACCATGAGAAATTGCCAGCAACTAATGAGTCTTCAAGGCACGACAATGGAAAAGTACAGATGAAGCTGATATTGCTCAGCTTTTTGTTTCATTGTTCACAATAGAAGCTGAAGGTCATTTTCTAGTGATTGAGATATATTTTCCTTGGGGAGAAAGAAAAATGTTAAAAGGCTTCATGATTATGCTGGAACAGATAATTAGGCAATAAGAAGTCGTACAGGTTGACAAGGCACTGGGCCCAGAAGATTTCCAGGCACAGCAGAAGCAGCTGAGACAGAGACAAGAATTTGTGGGCTGGAGCAGAGGAGAGGATTTGGTTATGGTCTATGGTGCAATTACAATACACTGGGAACTCAGTTCTGTCACCAAACCAGCTGTATCCAAAACACCTGCATAGGACTGGCAGATATGACAAAGGGCGTCCAGGAGACCTGTGACTTCTGTATCAGTAGTGGAAGCCAAATGGATGCCTTAAGATACTTCATATAGCACTAGATCCTGGTGTTTCTCAGTCAAGCCTTGGGTCTTTTATTCAGGAGGTGGCTGATCGCTGGGACACCACACTGCATCAGCAGAGGATGGTAGTGTAAGTCAGCTCCAGAGGGAACCGGTGGAAATTGAAATCAAAGTATAGAGTCCTTTAGTTTAAGTTGGCATTAGGCTATGCAGGTAAGAATTAATTTATTCATATTCCCTTTCACAATGCTAGCTAATCCTCTGATATTTTAGTCTTTAAATATTCCAGTAATGGGAACATTCATTAATTATTGACTCATCCATTGGCAAGAAAGACAGACCGTAATGTCTAAATGATCGACTTGGAGGAAATATTTCTGAGTTCAATTCTGAATCCAGCGTTTCTCCTTGAGTAGCTTAAGGCAAGCTGTTTGCCCTCTGAAAGACCTCCTAATTCCTGATACAAGAAAATTCCTTCCTTTTCTGATACAACTGTAACTCTAGCAATATATCTTTAACTGCCCTCATATTAGTTTGTCTGGTCTGGTCAGGATGCTTGTTCTGCTCCAAGCCAAATTGAATTTCCCCTCAGTAATGTTAACAGCCATTTCTCTTGTCCTTTTCTTAGACAGATTTAACACATCACTCCTAGGACTAACTCGATGTCAATGGGCAGAGCCCAACTGATGGCCTCTATGGACATTAGAAAAAGCATAAAAGCCTGTACATGAAGACGCTGTTATTCCTTATGGCCTATTCCTCAGCCTATTCTGAAAGATGTCAGGAAGCCCTACTGTCCTACAGGCCTGTTCTGTCAAGGCAGGATCAGCTTCATACTCTTCTGTTTAATCTCAAATGAATTATAACAGGCTATTTTGAAACAACTTACGCCATGAGGCTTCCTATTTTATTTCCACCTTCAAACTTAAAAAAAGGCTATCTTTTTGTGTCCTGGGTTTCTGGGAGCATCTACAAGCAAATCACAGATTCTCAAGGATAACATTCATTCCCATGAGCATTACGGATTATGTTGAGTTGGATGGGTATTCATCATCACTGACTAGCTGCCACAAGGTTTTCTTCAGCAGGTGAAAAATCACAGGCTTCACTGGAGCTGTACCAATTTATACCTCAGTGAATGGAAATTAGTTGCCCATGTAGGTGCTTTCTCAGAATGTGCCAGGGCAGGACAGATAAACAGAGTCTTCTGCTCTGACAGTGATGATTTCCTTACGTCCTTATGTGAGGAGAAGGCTGCCTCTGAAAACCATATGCTTTGTAAAAATTCAGATCAAGCTGTAGTCTGAATTTTCCTCTCCTGGGTCTGAACGTTGCATGCAAGCTCATCTGACGGGTTTTTGTCCCAGCAGTCTCACTGTTTTGCCAAGTATTATTCTCCAGGTATGGATACCTGAGCACGGTACCCGGTTTTCACAAGTGCCACTCTCTTTCCATTTCTGTTATCTTTATCGGTGCTCCACAAAAATCAGGCCAATTTCCTATCTGGAGTTAGATGTAGTGGTCTGATTAATATCTACAGGAAAGTGTGGACCATGTGGCTATAAGATGTGGTCACAAGTGGTTACTTGATCTAAAGAACTGCAGAACAACCAATAAGCCACCAGTCAAATCTTCTGTCACAAAGATCTTCCAAACAGACCTTTTCTACGCACTGTGACCACTGCACTGTTGTAAAACACATGCGCTCTCACTTGTCACTTATCGACACAGTGGAGAGCTCTGAGGTGTGAAGGAGGAGAGGAGGGAATGGCTCCTTCTAAGGAGCCTTGTAGGAAGCAGTTTGAACAAGTTAACTGCATTATGCAGAGGCTCAGGTTAGAGGCTGCTGATGGGTTAGATCTCAAACACTGCCAGCATTTTGGGTCTGACTGGTACCTCCTCAACATGTAGTATCGAGATTAATGCAGACTAAAAAATACCTGGAGGCATGGGATGGAGCAGCCTCACCCATAGTCAAACTCTTCTAAATATCAAAGGCACCTTAACAAGGCTTATGTAGCAACAAAGAAGGGATTTATTAATGTTGATTATTTGTGCTGCAAATACCAGCCGTGGCTAGAAAAAGCCCGTGTTTCTCATATAAGAATAATTGTCCTTTCTAGAGGAAAGCAGGCATGGATTGTTTACACACTGGGAGATAAAAACAAGCCAAGCTAAACTTGTCCTACACTGTTATGTCCATTGCACTGAGACATTACTTTCTAATGAGTCTATAGCTCAACCTGTAATGATGGATATCTAATTTATTTTATCTCGACATGACAGACCTGGCATAGTAATATCTGGCTATTAGTCACACTTCACTGGGCCTTAACTTAAGCAGTTTGCAGTGAAATACAGGTTTGGATATGTCACTGCCATTTCCTGTTATTCCTTATACACAGGACTGGTGGAAAAAGCATTAAAATATTAAATCACCTATTGCAAAAGGCTGCATCATCAGCTTCTGAATCCTATTTAGCACTGCTAAATTACAGAACAGCACTACTATAGCATGTGTTGTTACTGGCTGATATTTTGTTAAACAGAAAACCAAAAGCAAAAATGTTTGCACAGTTAGAAACTAATGTTGGATTCAACAGCATTTGCCAATATATAAAGATAAAGCAGAGCTTTAATAGATCTGAGTTGCTTTATCTAACAGGTATCCAACGGATAAAGAAAAGCAAAAGCCTGGTAAGAGCCAAGATATTATAGCAACCACCACTCCATGAAAAGGGTGCTGATTGTTTTTATTGCATGGAAGCATGGTCACAAACAGCAGTGCTACTGGAGGAGGTGGATTCACAGTCATGGGCTGCCATCCCAAAGGGAAAAGCAGAGCATTTCTGGAACCCAGAAGGGAAAGAAATAAAGCATTCAGGGCAGTGCTTCCATCCCCAATGGTACGTGGTGAGGGTTGCTACAAGCAGAGCTGCCTGTTTCCCAGGACGCAGCTCACCTAGAATTGTTGGTCTTATCACCGCGGGTGGATGATGGTGCTGGTATATTTAGTGTACAGGCCCCAGGAGTGCTTCCAAGCTCTTGTCTCTGTGTATGGGCCTTGGATGTTTCTCACCCCCATAGCAGGATGGGGCTGGGCATGTGCACTGGTCACCCCTTCCCAAGGACTTGTCCCCATGGGAACAGTACACGGACTAGAAAAAAAAGCAGCACACTCTGCCAGGTACCCGGCCTGGATGATGGGGGACCCAGGCCACCCTCTGACACCCACCTACTGCTAGCGTCGACACAGCCAGTAAAGACCAACCCTTCCACATCGCAGCACAGGGCACCCAGAGGCTGCTGAAACTCAGAGCAAGTTTTATTCAGTACACTCATGGCAGGGATCTGAAATCATGTGTTGCATTTATTTATTTATTTAAATCACCACTAAGCCTAACTGGGAGAGAAAGTGATGGAAAGCACTGTCTTTAGGAAATCCCACTTGGAAGCAGGTTTTGTGCTATGCAAAGATTTGCAGGAGGCCGCGGCACCCCAGGCACCGACCGGAGCATGCATCTGTCCCTTGCCTCTGAGTGACTCCTGAATGGGAGCCAGGGACACCTCGGCCAGGGACACCTCGGCCAGGGACGTCGGCAGTGCCGCGGCTCTTGCTAGGGCAGACAGCCTCGTGTCCCCTAACAAGGAAGGACAAGTCCACGAGCACAGGCCAGAGCAGCGGGTGGAGGTGCGATGCCTTCATGCTTAGCACACAGCACAGGAAGGGCAAGGGGCCGGCAGCAAAGCCGTAACACTGACTAGGCGCGGGGTGCTGGCAAAGCTGCAAACCAAGGTGCAAAAATGGAGAAACATGCTTTCCCTTTGCTTTTTCCTCTTGGCAATAAGTGCTACCTGTCAAAACGGTAGGTAAAGCCATTTCAGACAGAAATGTAATTTACAGTTTGAAGGTGTCCCTTTGAGTCTGTAAACTCCTTGGGGCAGAGATTATGTTTTTGATCTGACACATTAACCAAATGTAAAGCATTGAGCTTTACAACCCAGAATTTCCTAAAAGATAAAGAATAATGATAATAACTTCCCCCCCCCCCCTCATTCCTGGAACATATATCTTGCTATTACAAAGCTCTCTGCTTGCAAGAAGAAAGCTATTTATAGGTTGAAACAGATTTGCAATCATGTGTGATAGAGAAGGAGACTGAGAAGAAATATGCAAACCAAAAAAAGCAATAGCAAAAATTTGCATAGTTCTTTAAAGTTTTCTTCAAAAGCTTCTGCAAAATACAACCATCTGTTTTTTTAAGAATATCCTATGGGGGTAGCACGGACTGCTCTCTCTTCTTTTTCCTCCTCTTTTTTTTTTTTTTTTTTGCTTGTTTGAAACAACAAGCTCTACTTGTGGAACTGTCTCTCCCTTTAGCAGGGAAAAGTGTGTAATCGTAAACTATTAGAGACAGACATCTGCATAGTAACCTGTACTGCTGTATTCAATTACTCAGTAAGTATTTTAAAGCAGTTAGTATGTGCCAATTTACCTCATGATGAAAATGTTTGTCAGAATAATATGCTTTATTCTAAGCACCTGCTATTTAATATTTGAGAGAGCTGGAAGTGTAATGAGGAAAGAGGAAAATATATGCTTGCAGCTCAAACATGAGCTGTAAAGGCAATTCTGGGGTGAAAAGTGGTACAGCTGAATGGAGACTAGACCATTTTTCCTCCATTTGTAAACCAGGCACAGAATGACAAGCTAATTCCCAGCAGTCAAATGCTACAGGCATGGCCATTACTGAGGCTAGTTAATCTTTCAATCTGTGTCTCTATTTGAAGAAAATGGTGCAAAAACAAAACCCAAAGCCTTTTTGTTGCCTTCATGACCCAGCTCTGTGGCTAGCATGTTGTCAGAGAGCCCAGGGAGCCCAGAGACTGCCCGGCCCCCCACGGGAGCCCCGGCCTGGGGCTGAGCAGGGACGGGGGGCTGAAATGCAGTGTGAGGAGATACCGTGGGCATCCATCGTGTGACACCTCTGCAGAAATTCTCCTTAAATCACATGTAGTTTTGAAAGCACGAAGTCCTTTCCCATTGCTATTGCCAAGCCAGTCAATCCCGGTCAATTGAGCAGCCAGGCAGGCAGTTCACAGCATCTCAGACAAGGTGGGGTTTAAATCAGCTGTTTGAAGCTGACAAGGATTTCCATGAGTGAGGATGGACCTGGAGAACTGCACGTGGGGCAGGTGATACGTGTTGAAACCCAAAGTGCCCGGCTGCCATTCTCTTTAGACTACCAGCTTTCTTCTGCTGGTGGTCCATGAAGGACTGTGCTGTGGTGGTAATGCAGCAAAGTCATCTGCTGTTTTGATTTCACCCACAGTATTACTCTGTAATGGCTCAAGTGAGGGTCTTGAATAGATTGGTAAGTGTACAAAGACACCTACGCAGGCTTTAAAATGAGACTTTCAGATTTGAGTACCTAAAACTAGGCTTCTGAACCCATCTTGAATCACGTAAACAAATTATCTTGGTTCCAGACAATCCGAGGAGGAAACAGTTCGCAAAGTCAGGCTGTTAATTTAGTGCTTACTTTTGCATTTGGGAGCTAATGCTAGACATCCATTTTTTCAACTCCTAGCATAGCTCTGTGGGATCCACATGAAGGCTCTGGTGGATTTTCAAGCTCACACGTCCAGCCCTTGCCTGCCTGGAACAAATCATAGGCTTCAGCTAGCCTTTCTGCCAGCAAACTGATGGGAATTTGCGCTGTTTCACAGGCTGAATGCCCTGTGCAAATGCAGAAGGGATGCAGTGAGACAGCCTGCCAGAGAAAGGCAGTTGGCAGACTCCTGCCTAAGCACACAGAATCCAGCTGCTCAAAATGCATAGGATGTATCCTGCAGGATGGCACACTGGATGCCTACAGTGACGAGATAATGTGACATACAGCGCTGTCAGTGAGCAGATACAGTGAATGCTAATAGAGCCTGCTCCTATTCCTTGTTGAAGTCGATCATAGTTTTGTTGTGAACTTTAGCAGTAGATGGAAAATGGTGAGATTATGGAAGTTGACACCGCAAGAAGGGCGTTGTGATTCGGGCAGTGCAGTTACCCGGGCACAGCACTGCTCCTTCAGGTTGCACTGGAGCCCCAGTCAGCTGGGAAAACACAATATTTGGGGGCAGCATCTGAGCTGGAAGCTGCACAGCAGGTTCAGCCTTCATCCTGCTATCTCCAGCAGCAGCTGAAGCCCTGCTTAGGGCCTCTTCTGGGTGTATCCAAGGTGAATGTTTCCTCAGGTCACAGCAGGGAAAATACTGAGCAAGCAGCTTTGCTCCTGCTCAGAGAGGAGGTTTTCTGCAGGGGAGCTGGCTGTCCTCTTCTCCACCTCACTCCAAGGAGAAGTGTGGAGGCCCCATCTCTCCCCAGGCCAGCTCCTTCCTCCCAGGTAAAGCAGCTGCCTTTGAAAACAGATGTCCACTCTTCTCGCAGGAGCCTGTGTCCATGCTGGTCCTCCTCTCCTGCCTCCAGGACAAGGACAGTGGCAACCTTCCCTCTCTCCAGCTGCAACTAACCAAGCACAGGTCTTTTCCAAACAAAATTTCATCCACCCTCCTTAGCTCAATCATTCAGCTAGCACCCGTGGTGCATGACAGGTTGGGGATGCTGTGCCCAAAGAGGGGGTTTCTCTTAGCTGTACTGCTCAGCACCCTGAGCACACAGCCCTGCACAGACCACAGGTCATGTCGGTGAGAAAGAAGAAGGTCTTGCTCTCTCTGCCTGCTTCCCTGGGCCATGGGGAGGAAAGGCGATGGCACTGGGGCAAGGGGCTCCTTGGGGACTACGTGAGGGAGCTCCTCAGTCCATGCTCTGCCAGCATCACCAGTGGGTAGCTCATTTGTGTTAGATCCTGAGCAGCTGGTGGATGCAGTGGGTTGGGAACCATTCCTCCAACTCTTTCTGCTAGGAAAATGTGTTTGAGATTTAAAGTTCTCTTGTTTTCCCCCCGCCCCTGAAATATGAGAAGATTAAAAAAAATAAAACCTCCTTTTCGTATTTTCCTCTGATTTTTCACTAGGCACATATATTTTTGCCCAGTCTAGCTGACAGATCTCCCTCAGCACACTTTAAAAGATTGCCAAGAACATCTGTAGCAGTGCGTGGATACTGTTCTACTGTATTTTACTGACATCTGGAAATTTGGAAATAAGGTGTTGGAATAACATTTACAGAGAAAGAGTTGAACCAGCTAAGGATTTAAACATTTATTTTGCCCATAGTAGCCTTCCCCTAACACCTTCCCCAATGTATAGGCCTACGGAGCACAAAGGGAACTAGTCCAATACTCAATTTAAATCAGTTGACGGTTCAGCTAAAAGGCCACCGTCAGCCAAGCGGTGCAGTTACACTTGTAATATGGAAAAGGAGTTCACATAAATAAGATAGGACAAAAGCAACATAAATCCTCATGGATTAACATCAAAGATCGTTACATGAATTAGCTACTTTCTTAGTAAGCTAAAATTTGTCCATTATTATAAAAGTAAATGATTCAACATCTTAGTCTTTGTCAGTAATCTAACTTCTAGCCACGACAACAGATAGCAGTGATAGATGAACAGGCCCTTTATAGAGATAAATGGTAATAACTACATCAAACCATGAAATAACATTCCAGCAGCATCCCTAGCAGTGGTTGTAACCATTAAATTTCCTGAAAACAAGTAAGGCAGTTGATCTTCTCCAACTGATTTAATTGTGTAGTCCTCCCATATAATCCAAGGTTTGATAGCAGAGCTCCTCACACAGAACAGTCAGAGGGAAGCCCTGAAGACCAGCTTCGAAGTTTAGTTTTCCTCCCTGCTTGCTTTCTTCCCAAGTGTAACGGGGTACATTTTTTCCATTACAATTTTTTCCTCTTCTCTGCTCTCTCTTCCCTATTTCTTGCCCTAGCCTCTGCTTTTTCTCCTTTCTTCTTTTCATTTTTGGTCCTCTACCCTTTCTTTCCCATGTGATGTTTGTTACAGCACAAGGGCAGCTCTATCAAACAAGCAGGTTTCACCTTCCAAATGAGGATCGTAAGATTTTTGTCTTCTGAGATTCTTGGTAATGAGCCTGGCCCTCCCGCCCCAGCTGCCGAGACAGTTTTGCTCCCTGCATTTGGTCTCACCTCACCCTTGGGACCGATAGCTTCACAGGCCCTCTTCACAGGGAGAAACGTGTCCTGTAAGATGTCGAAGACCTGCTCCCCAAGAAAATTAGGAATGAGGACAGTCTGAAGCTGACTTGGTATGATATAGCGGGACATCATGGAGCATGAGCAACTGTTTTTCATGAGGGGTGGGATTGTTGCCTGAATTGCTGGCAACGAACTGAAGCTAAAACATGTCCCGCGTGATGAAAGACTGACAAATGGGCACTCTGTAGTCCAAACCATCTCAGAGCTGCGAGGTGATGTACCTTTGCAAAAAGCCTGCTTGGTGCAAAAGAGTCTTACCCCGAGGGCTTTGGAGAAGTCAGTAGTAGATAAGGGAGATAGTTGCTCCCCCACCCCATTAGGCAGCAGATGAAGGGCAGCCTCGCAGGTGCAGACACCCAGCGGCTCTCCATGATGCCCGCAGCTCAGCACCACCAGTAAGTCGGCCTCGGCGCACCCCATTCGCCCGGGGATGCCCGAGGACCGATGCAGCTCAGGGACTGCGGTGGAGGCTCTCAGAGGCAGCCAGCCTGGTGGAAGCTCTCTGGCTCTGTGCGACGGGGGGAGCTTGAGGAGCAGGTTTTGAAGCGGGGAATGAGGGCTGGGGGGACATGATTGCTCCCCCACTGCTGGGAGGTTGCTGCCGAGAGCCTGTGGTTGTCAGGCGCTGACCTGACCTACATTGTTAATACCAATTGCCAGCAAGTGAGTAAGGAGGGCTGCTCGTACACAAATCTGATTAGGTGGAAGTTATTTTTTCTCCCTGCTCCACACCTAGGAAATTTCTGTGTTCAGAGAAGTTGCCTATGTGGGGGAGGATGAGGCATTAGGACTGCTCCTCTGTGCTCAAATGGCAGCAGCTCTGCCCTGCTCAGCTGTGTCGGCACTGCAGCCCCAAAAGATCTGCCGTGGGTCCCCAGCCCCATGCTGCAGAGTCCACAGGGGCTCTTGTGGGAGAGGAGCTGCTCCAGGCAGCTCTCCCTGAGCTACTCCCGGCCAGAGCGAGCACGGGAAGCAGCAGAGACAGGTAAGCGTAAGTCAGGCTGTGGCTGTGTGTCTGTATGGGACCTCCTGCAAGGGGATCCAGGTGACATCCCTGCAGCACACCTGCCTCCTCTCTCCCTGCTCACTGCAGCATCATGCCGGGGGCCTTGCTCAGCCCATGCATGAGAGGCGAGGGCAGACATTTGGCCTGAGGAAAGCTGTGTGCTTCCCTGCCTAACTGAATGGGAATTGAGGCAGTAGCGGTGTCACCCCTCCGCCCATCTCAATGGCAGATCAGACATTAGTGGCCACCCAAGCATTTGCAGCTGGTCGTAGCGGCGCTGAGGATGCAGACGACTGCTTCAGGGATATGAAAGGATGATTTCTGACAGCAGCTGAGACTGCTGTGGTGCCTGGGGAAAACACAGTGTTGTCACTGCGTAGGCAGCCAGCAAGGAAAGAGAAATCTTCCTCTACCTTCTACATCTCCTCACCCATCCACCCCCTTTTTTTTTCATTACCAGAAATATTTCAACCACAATTAAAAAGGCGCTATTAGCATTTAATTGGTTTGGAGTCCTCACTGTGATGTTGAGTCCTCATGCTGATGTCATCCTGGTTGTCATGGATACGGGTGAACAAGCTTGAAGTGCAACATCAGCGCCAGGCTGGAGGGGGATGGGAGGATGGAGGGGGGGACCTGGGGAGAAACCTGAGGCTGAAAATGGGCGAGCAGAAACAGCTGCTGTCGCCAGGTGAGTGCGACTGTAAGAGACAGGGAGAAGGAGCAGAGAGCACTTAACAAAGATATTGAGGTTACGGCACTGCATTCGCGCTCTTCAGTGTACCGTGGGAAGGCAGGCAGCTCCCTGACATTAAAGACAAGAAGAGAAGTCCCCCCTAGACAGCTAACAATTAAGAGAAAAGCCCAGGCTGACGCACCTCCATGTGCACAGTAATTAGAAAGACAAGTAGTGTCTTTCTTTTGGTTCAATCTGTCTAATAGGTAAGGAGGGAGTAGCAGAAGGGAAATCATGGGAAAAAGGCAGAAAAACATATATGCTGATGGGAGTATGTGCGTTCTTATGTATGCAAAAGACCAACTCTGTGTGTCTGGAGGAGACAAAGGGAGACTGTGGGACTAGGGATCTGTTCATGTGCATCCATGTAAGACCCTCTAAAGAACTTTCCAAGTAACAACAATAATAATAAAAATAATAAAGGAATCCCACCTAAATGAGTTGCAGAAGTAGTTCCTCTGCCTGTTCCCATTTCCCTTCTCTCCATCTTCTTCTCTTGCTGAGAAAGAAATTAAAATGTATTTTTCATACAATATCTCTAGCACTCTTTTATGTAATAATCCTCTTTCTGTGAAAAAGGCAGGTCAGCAGTAGCTGCAGGCTTCTGCACAATCAGTGCTCATCTCATAAAAATCTCCAGCTTTCCCTGGGATTTTCCAGCCACAACCTATTAAGCATTTGCCTGTGACAAGAAGCCAGCCTGGGGGAGGGGCTCTTTCAGATGATGCTTAGGCAAATTTGTATTTATTTACGGAGCGGTTGCATGGATTTTTTGTAATGGAGAAATTAGACTTTTAAAAATGCTATGTTGGGTTTGAATTAATCTTAATAGGCAGTTATGGCTTAATACACTCTTTAGCTTTTAGTCTAAATTTATTATTCTAAAATACAAATTTTGTTTTAAATTGGAGAAGGCAGCATGGAGTGTGCTTTCCCTATCTTACTCCTTTCCTTTAATGCCTGTCTAAAGGTGTGATTTGCCAAGATTCAAAGGAAGGTCAAACACTGCTCTCTAATATATGAATACCGGAACAATGAGTTACAGCTAAGCTTTGCACTACGGCTGACTGCAAATTTGGTGATTTAATATTTCTTGTCAGAAAATTCCTATTCACTTAAATCTAAATTATGGGTTTCAATACAAATATTTGCTCAGAGCAGTGACACAGAACTTATGAAACTGTGAAAATGCATTTTTCTTGTAATTATGTAACCAGAACTCTATTTTCTGAGGTTCAAAGTGTCTTTGTATTTCAGTTTAGGCTAACTAGAATGTACACGCATGTACAAAGATATGGTTGCAATCAAAATTAAAAGCTTTGATTTGCTAGAATTGATTGCCCTGCCTCCTCACTTTTTTATTTTTCAGTTTTTTAGGAAATGTTAGTTTTTTCCCCGGTTCAGAACAGACATTTTTTTCACATTATTTTTGGCTGAGCCTGCTGCATTTTATATAACCACGAGTGTAACAAACAAGCTGTCGACGAGATTCTTTTTTTTCCCTGGTGTGCCATCTTGAAACCGCCTCATGGTGGCAACCACCGCCAAACTCTAGACGTGGACAGGCTTTTCAGCAGCCTCTGCAGAGATCTCTTCGATTTCCCACCACGAGATGTGCAGCCTCTCCCTCGGTGTGACCGTGTGTGATGCCAGCAGGGCCGTGCAGGCAGGTGGGTGGGCTGCGGGGGGGGTCCCAGTGCCGTGTCTGTGAGAGGATGGAAGGCAGCCGGACTGCCGAAACCCACCCTGCCCTGGCAGCCCGAGCCCGGGGGTCCTCCAGCCACCCTGGAAAGCCACTGGTCCAGTCTCAGAGATCGTGCCCCGAGCTCCTCTCCTTCTCAGCTCCCAGATGCAAGTGCCTATAAACTTTTTATGTAAAACTTATAGGGGCAGATGCCTGGCTGAGATATGGCTGAGGTATGACTGAGGTTGCTGAGCACCCTCTCCATATCTCATACCTGCTTCAGTTTGAAACAACTTTTTTCTTTTGAAATCTGTTTCTCTCAATTTGGCCACACTCTGAGCTATAGTCCTCCCTCCTACCTAGTAAAATCAATAAACATGCATGAATTTGGGGGATGGAAATAATACATTAACTTCAAAGGGAAGAAGTGACCATATCTTCCTGGAGGATGCACAACATGATGCCTCCCGAAGGGGTAGGTTCACCATGACAAGCAGGGGTCCCTCCTGGCACAAGATAACCCAGACAGGACTGTTCCTTCAAGGGCTCATACCTAACCTCAGCCGAAGCCAAGCTCTGGTTTAAAGCACTGTGTGCTGCACAAAGCCAAGGGTGTCTCTGAGCCTGCACAGACCTCACACTGATGGGGAAAAGTCAGACCACAGTTTTAACTTAGCAGGGACCTGGTGCTTGATATCCACTGGCTTTCCCAGCCCGCCCAGCAGTGTATGGTCACTGGGAGCAGCCAGGCATCTGCTTTTGCACAAGGCTGGAGATCCTGGCCAGTCCCCACCAGTGCCTGGCAGCAGCCACCCTCCTCCAAAACCAGATCTTCAAAACCAGCACAAAGGTGCCAATGAGGCACAGGGACTTGAGCTGCCTTACTGGAGGTGTTGGGGCCAAAGGAAATGAAGTGGCAGAGTTCGGCTTCCATAAATAAAATTTGCCTTGGGATCCTTTGGTTCTTCTTGTTATTCTTTTCCCCCGTTTCTTTTTCTTCTCCATAATCTTTTTAACTTAGAGCACAGAGAAAATACTTTGCCATACCATAAATAATGGTGGGGTTTTCTGCCTTTCATCCACTGTGTGCAGCACAACAAACTGTGAATAAGTCTATTCCAAACCATGTATTAAAAATGCATTGTGAATTTAAGTCACATATGTGCCTAAAAATGTTTTATACTCTATTGTCACATACAACACCTACAATCTGCTAGAAATTAATGGGGTAAGAGGACGCAAAACACATCTCTAGTTCAGTGAGCATTTGATGGACACCTTGGGTGGGATTTATCTCATATCACTTAAGATGTCCACAGCTGAGCTAGTCACCATGGGCTTTCTGTAGTTGAAAGAGAGAGAGAAATAGGTGTATTCAGGGAGCAGCTCGTATGCTTGCTCTGCTTGGGCATCTACATTAGGATGAGATGAATACACCACGTCTATTGACCGGATTCCACTGACTGCAAGTGGTGTCCAGGGGGAGTAGACAGAGGCCTGGGCTGGATGTCTGGGCTGGATTCCCATTCTTTATATGCAGTTTCATTGCTTCCCCCATCCGGGCAGTTTTCTACTAATTTTCTGTTCTTTTCAGTGTGATCTTGCAACAAATCCTTATGTAAGAAAAAATTTAATATTGAAACAAGAAGATGCTAATACCATAAAAATCATTGGGGAAGCACAGTGGCAGTACCTTTTAATGCACCGAAAAGAGCTAATGTTGCAATTGTGATCATTCCTTTGTAGTTATGTGTCAAACTTCCTGAACTTTGCTTTTTTTAGTTTATTATGTGTCATGAGAATGTCTGCAGATGTCCAGTACGTTACGCACGTAATCTGTGTTCTCTCCTCTCTTTCCTCTTCTTTTTTTTTTTTTAATAAATATAAATAAGGAAAGCCAATATAATAGAACAAATTCAACTTTTGACTATATTGATGTGTACATCTGCATATTCAGACATGTAGTCTTAATTAGTAAAATCCTGACTTAGGACTCTAAGGAGTCATTGTGTTACACCATTGGGGAAGTCCGGTTCAAGTACTGCAATCAGCAACCAGTCTCTGGTCAAGCCAGCAAGTTGCTCCCATTTGAATTTGCTGAATTTAGCTACAGTGCTTTACTTCATTTCTAGCCCTGCCTCCATTCCCCGTCTTGCGTGAAACGAAATAAGTAATTTTCAGCTTAGCTTCTCACCGATAGCGATCTGCGTCACAAAATCATCACACACCAGACAGCCTGCTTAACTGCAAGTGCTGGAAGCCTGAGAGCTGAGCCTCTGCTGCAAAGATGATCAAGGAAGGGTTTCTATATGGCTTCTCAAAGGCAGTGAAGTGTATCCCTTCTACAGTGAAGAGTGCTCACAGGTGAGTGCTAAAATAATCAACTGGGCAGCATGGGGGAAACTTCTCCTGCTTTTGTGTCTGTTGCCCCTGTTGTTAGTTCCCCTCCCTTAGCCTAAGCAAGTAAAAAACCCACCCGAAAACAGAACAAAACCAAAAGAAAAAAACAAAACCCCTGAGAAAAAAAAAATCACATAAAATCAACAAAAAATATTTCACCCCCAAATGACAGTGGAACCTATAGGTTAAGGATATCTCTCATTTATTTTTTACCAGCAGTTGTCACAGCAGGAAATGGCCACTGTAGGCTTATAATTGCTTGGTTTCAAAGGGGGAAATCTTTTACTTTCACCTCCTTTCTCCATCTTTAAATTACTACTTGGAGTGTTAGTCTTTGTTGCTGCAGTCCTTATCGGCACTGCAGGAGACAGTGATTGCCTTGTATCTGAAAACTACAGTGAAATTAAACCTTAATTGGTTGTTTAAATGGGGTATGATATAGACCTTGAAGGACTTAAAGATATGTATTCGGAATTGGTTTCAGGTTTACTGTGAAGGTCTGAGCACATACACCTTGGATGATTAAAAGAAAACACACCAAAGTCTCTTCCAGGAAAGAGCACGGTCATTTAGTATGATGTCATTACCGAAATTACAGGAGGAAAACTAGGGAACATTTTCCATGCACGGTCTCCCATTTCCTCCCTCTGGGATGACACGTCATAGCTTATTTATGCATCACAATCTCTCTGAAGAAGAGCGAAACAAACAGCCAAAATAAATAGATGAAAAGCAGCAACAAGCATTTTCTCATTTCTTGCAAGCTCTCTTAGGGGAAAAAAATGAAACCTTTCGAAAATGTTAATAAGAAGGGGCAGGAGGAAGAGATAGAAACAAGCGGGTGCCCATGGCACCGAAGACAGATTTAGCAAGCTCTATGGTAAGCAAACGCCTGACCGAAGAGGCGTAAAATGTTCCAGCCTCACTTTCCAGGGAGTGCTTAGGAGCACGCACACTCCTGGGTGAACTTGGCCCCGAGTGGTGGAAGGAACTTCCAACCCAAACAACTGTCACGTTCCATATTTCCCATAAAAGCAGCTTTTAGCTGAAGCCCCACGTTTGGCTTGGCCCGCAGGAACCTGCCCAGTGACTCACGGAGCGGATCCGCTCCCTCCGCACTTTCCACTTTCCTGGAAAGAAGCGCTGCAGCAATAACGCACATGGTGTAAAAATGCTAGTACAGTCTCAAATGGCTGAGCTGTGCTCAGCTTTGCCTTCAGATGCTAAATAGCTGGGTAGTACCACTGCTATCAGAAATAAAAGGCATGCAAAGCTAATCCACGGCTTCCCGCTCCACTGCGATGGCTACAGGGGCTGCAGCTGCGCTGGAGTTTAAGGGCTGGAGGGACTTTGGTGGCATGAGCTGGAGGGGAGTTGGCATGGACCCCAGGCAACTGCTTACACCAAGACTTTTGCTAAGGGTGCTCTGCTGTGCTCATAGTATATAGGGCTGCGATATGATAGGGACAAGGAAAGATGGAAGAAGGGAAAAGGAGTAATCCATCAGTGCAAAATCTGCTCTTTGCGGAACCGATCACAAGGTGATTTTGAACCACAGCCTTCCCTGTGGCAGGTGGCTCCAGCAGTAAAAGGACTATGAAGAAGGCTTTCAGAGACTTCTCTGCTATTACTTCTTACTAGCTGTTGTGCAATAGTGATGGAACAGTAGACAATTACAGGCAAGATGGTTTGGTTTTGATATGCTGTGGAAGTGTATTGGAATAGAGGCAGTGTGCATCTTGAGAATCCCAATTCCTGTTCATAACGTGCATTTTATTCACAGAATCACAGAATGGCTTAGGTTGGAAGGAACCTCTGGAGGTCATACGGTCCAACCCCCCTGCTCAAGCAGGGCCACCTAGAGCACGTTGCCCAGGACCATGTTCAGGCAGCTTTTGAATACCTCCAAGGATGGAGACTCCACAACCTCTCTGGGTAACCTGTGCCAGTGCTCAGTCACCCTCACAGTAAAAAAGTGATTCCTGATGTTCAGATGGAGCCTCTTCTGTTTCAGTTTGTGCCCATTGCCTCTGGTTCTGTCACTGGGCACCACTGAAAAGAGGCTGGCTCCATTTTCTTTGCACCCTCCCTTGAGGTATTTGTACTCATTGATAAGAAACCTCCTGAGCCTTCTCTTCTCCAGGCTGAACAGTCCCAGCTCTCAACCTTTCCTCACAGGAGAGATGCTCTTGTCCCTTAATCATCTTTGTGGCCCTTTGCTGGACTCTCTCCAGTACGTCTGTGTCTCTTGTACTGGGGAGCCCAGAACCGGACCCAGCACTCCAGGTATGGCCTCACCAGGGATGAGTAGGGGGGAAGGATCACTTCCCTTAACCTGCTGGCATCACTCCTCCTAATGCAGCCCAGGGTACTGTTAGCCTTATTTGCCACAAGGGCACATTGCCGCCTCATGTTCAGCCCTGGCAGCATGACGCTCTGGCGTATGAGCCACTCCTCTCAGTTTGGTGTCATCTGCAAACTTGCTGAGGGTGCACTCTGCCCCATCATCCAGATCATTAATGAAGATGTTAAACAGGATTGAACCGAGTATTGACCCCTGGGGTACAATACTAGGTACTGGCCTCCAACTAGACTTTGTTCCACTGTCTTCCATCATTTCTTTCCACCACTTCCATAAGGGGCACACATATTGTGTCAATTATAAAATACAACTATAAAACCATGTTCAATTTTTTGTACCAACTGTGATAACAAAAATTTAAAGAACCCGAAAACTTAGAGTAAAAAAAATGAAAAATTATTCAGAGGGGAATTTCAAGGCCTCATCTGTGAAGGACGGGAGAACTACATGAACTTTAAGCTCTTCCTGCAGCGAGTTTAATGAAGAACTGCTCATTAACTGTTTGTTTGAATCCCTTACCTAACTGTCACTTGGGCATATAGAACTGTAATTTCAGAGCATGGAGAAATCCTAGATAAAAGCTTTTATTTTACTTGCAGCAATGTATTCTCTCTTGATACTAGCAGAGAAAAAACAGTGAAAAAAATTAGAAAAGGAAGGGAAAAACAAGGTGAATTCTAAGTATAATGGTGTTAAAAACCTAAAGAACATTTTTGTATCTACAGGGATCCTGTATTTTTGTATCCTTTTTTCTGGGCTGCACAAAAGGCAGACTCAGATGCTTCTTTAAAATATTTTCTGTGTCTATAAAAATAACCATGACTATTTGCCCTTCAAATAAGAGCACTCAAATCATCTGTGGTGCAGCCAAATATCTTGTTAATGGCTAGCCTTTGGAAGTGTAACAGCCTTAACACTAGTGGCTACCTTGGTTACTGCACAAGCAGTTTCTCCCTAAGGGAAAAACAAAAGAAACAGAAAAACCACAACCCCACAACCTCTGCCTCAAACCCCACTTTATTACTATTTGCAAAATTCTGGAGAATACAAATGCTAGCCAGCATTTAGGTAAGCAACTTTTCATTAGCAAAGATGTTATGGAAAACCTTGCTGATCAAAATTTGTGTTAGAGGGGTTTCTGTGATTTACTAAAGTGTGTTTTATGAAAGGCTTTTTTCTATGGTCACAGAGTGCATTCAGATGGTATATTGGTGAAGGAAAGGCACTTTTGCTCTGCACCACGATGTCATTTGAAGAGAACAGGGGACTGTCTCTTCTGTTCCCGTACCAGCCCTCTCCCAGCCTCCTCCGGGTGCCTTCTCCTCCCAGCCGGTCCTGCTGCCACAGCCGCATGTATCTCCGATGGGGGCTTTCAGCAGGTTCAGCATCTCGCAGCCCGCTGGGGCCCAAGCAGGAGGAGCGGGCTGCAGAATTTAAAATCAATGTTAGACCTTCAGAGACATGACCTGCATGCAAACAGTGTTTGCCTATTACAATGATTTCATGATTTGATTCCTGGAGTGTTAATTCCTTTATAGAATTCGGGCTGTAATAGCTTGATATTGGCAAGAAATAAGACAATCTTAGATCCCATGTGACTGACATCGCTTAATAGCAAGAGGTAACAGAGAGATGCAGTAGGGATGTGACTGCAAATGTCCCTGAAACAAACCACGTAGGAATAAAGAATGTTGAATTCCTGCCTCTTTCCCCTCACTCCCAGCACCAGCCCTGCCCTGGAGCTGGACCCTGCGACATGGTCCCCAGCCCTCGGGGTGGCCTTCGGGCGCATCCCGTGGCGCACCTGCCCTCCTCCCTGGCAGCACTCACACTTTGCACAGCAGACTGAGGCACTTCAGTGCTGCCTGTGCCAAGACACCACCACATCACACCTTTGCACTGCCCAGCCACAGGTGCAGTGAACAATCCTCCCAAGGTCATGCTACACCAGGGCCAAGGAGGCCTCCCAGAAGAGATTTCCCAGAAGAGGCCTCCCAGAAGCTCCCTTCTCCCTGCTGCATACCCAGGCCACAGAGAGCCCCTTGTAGACTCTCCTTACAGAAGGGCTACTTCTGTGGCTACAGCTCGAGCTGAAGCCTGCTTTGCTCTTGGTAAGTGCCACACAAGCAACACCTCCCTGTCAACAGCCCCTAAAGGGATCACGGCCTTTGAGGGAAAGCAGTCCCCTGACCTTGGGCCCAGCGCCAGGATCATCAGCTGAGCAGCGAGCAGGGTTTGCCAAAGCTGCCTAGCACCCTCCTGAGAGTAGGGCATGCTTTTATAGCCCGAAACAGCTCCTGGCCACGCTGTGCTCCTTGGCAGCTGTCATGACCACTGCTGAGAACCACTCGGAGCACTTTTCTGCCTTTTTTCATATCAATCAGCAGCATCCAGCATGGTCAGGCAGATATTTCTGAGCAGGCAACAAGGCTGTCAGTAGGCTAGACACACAAACACAGGGCTAGAAGAAAGGAGACATTATGTCACTGACGGTGCAGCCTCAGCACCCAAACCCAGGGATCCAGCGTGGGTCTGTGAGCACTTATCAGCAATAGCCCCCACAGAGCCCGGGCTGGTCGTGTGCCTGCACCTCTGTGTCACGCAGGGTAGCCCCAGCTCCAGCAGTGCCTGAGGGGCTGCAGATGAGGATGCGGATGGAAAGCTCCAATCCAGGGCCACCTCACTGGGTCAGTCCTCACAAGTGATCAAATGAAACCCCACAGACGTACTGGGATGACCAGTAATTGGATGTCCCATTTTTTGCAGCTTGCTTCTCTAAGCATTTCCATCTAGTTTTTCTCAAGGAGGTAATTTTGTAAGCTCTTTGTAAATCCTTCTGTTTTCCTGCTATGCTTAGTCTCTCACCAGGAAAAGATCTACTTTGAATAGGGTAAATGTCCACTTCCTACAGAGGCAGCAATAAACCCACTTTGCAAAGTGCTGTCAGTAGTCAATAATATGAAGATTTAACTTGCAGGCAGAGCAACAAGGACTGATGCTGGAGTGGTAAAGATGATACATCTGGAAAAATTGTATGGAAAAGGCTACTCTGTAGTACGTTTGACATATGCTTTGGCAGTATGAGACAGAGAGGATATACAAATGTCACATTTGTTTTAGTGCTGGCACCAAGCAACACATATATCTGTGTCATGCAGGTCCAAAACTTTGACAGAGCAGAGGAACACCTTTCTTCCCTGACACATACTTCTTGCATGGAGCATTTGAGGCAAACAGTAATGTACTCTTGTCAGGAAATGTCTTGGGAGCCACCAGGCAGAACACCAACATGTGTGTTGGATTTTGTTTCACTTGAAGTGAACCGTTGTGCTCTGGACTATGGGCACCTGTTATGTACTTGGGTAGTAAACCCAAACTGTGCAAGCATGGAGCTCATTCCTAAGGAGAGTGCTATCAAACTGATTAATCAAACCTACGATCCTCCAAAATTGCCTTTGACTGTGCTCTGATTTGCCTAAATGTGGTTCTACATTTGCACCAGGCTGCCCTGTAAGTATTTCCAAAACCCTTTTCCATTCTAAACCTGGGAATAAAAATAAGCACATGTGCTTTTAAAAAGAGGCACAGGGATCCTAGGACTGTCCATATTACCTTACCTAGAAATACTTCTAGCACTGGCCAAAGGTAATCTGGCTTTTATGTTGGGCAGCTCCTGCGACAGATGAGAATAGATTGTTTATATGCTTCATTTGTTCTTGTCTGTAGCACTACTGAATGCCATGCCCCTCTTAAAAACCTCATTTACAGAGCTCCAGTCCCAGGATCATACTGTTTGTAACAACTCTCTTGAAGAGTTAATTTTTCAGGGTAATGGCAAAAGGCCAGACGGCAGCCCTTTACAGGAACAGATTCAGTCTCATGTAGGCTACTGTAGCCTGAGGGCTAAGCTGGGACAGCAAAGGCTGTGGGAAAAAACTGAGGTTCCTCTTGGAGGCAGAGGCTGCTCACAGGGAGATGACACGTTTCTGCTTTAGTCTCAAGGTCCCATCCCACTCACTCCATCCATGTATTCGAGGCCACTTGCTGCCTCCACCCAAAGAGTCCTCTGCAGCCCAAAGGCACGTGGGTGAGGTGTCCTGCCACGCTGAGGGACCCTGTGGCACACTGAAGATATTGTCAGTGGCAGTGGTCAACAGATAGCATCATTCACGAACCCTCACCAGGCCTTTGCCTGTGGTCTGCAAGCAGTGTTTGGTCTTTGGAGATAATATGCAATGGTTTTAGCTTTCTGAAACAACTTATTTTTCTTTTTTTTTCTCCTTTGTTGAGAGAAAGAGGAGGGGATGCAGGAGAGGATGGGTGTTAGACACAGCAGTAGTTTGCCCTCTCCTTTGATTACTGTAATAACGGGCCACCTGGCCTGGAAAGCCCTGAGATACATTGCAGATCACAGCAAAGGGGAGACGATACCCTCCCTGAGTGCCTGGATGTCCTCTGGTTGGAGAGGGCTCTGTCCTTATCATTCTCCCTTTCCTCTGAGTAGGTTTAAGGACTCTGCTGTGTACCTGGCATGCACCCTCTCATGCACCCTCTTCTTGCAATAGTTTGATGAGGCTGAATTGGAGCCCTCTCAGATACAGAAAGGTGTCTCAGTGGTATCTCATTTCACTCATTCCCTGGTCCATAGCCTTACCCTATCTGTGAAATATCACAACTCTTCTTTCCTGATGACTTGAATGCATCACATTCAATGAGGCTGCACTATGGAGAGCTTTTGAAGAACAGTAATAATGAAATCTCTCTAGTGCTTTTTATCCGGTGTGTAAAACCCAAACTTGTGGCGGTTTTATCATCTCTTCTCTACCTGGGCATGAAACATCAACATGCTCTGTTCCTCAAAGCTGTCTTCAGTCAACAAACCCCTGCCACCCATAAGAGATTAAATTCACACTTTTTGTGACAGAGAAAGCCATAGCTAGAAATTGGCTGTAATGCACTCAGAACAGCTTATTTAGCTTCTGAAGCAAAAGGGGGTGGGTGGGCGGGTGTTAAATGTGAGGTGGCCCTTGCACTTCATAATCTGTGCTCCTCTAGACTTTTATCTGCGATCTCCATGCAGCGGATGTACTACAAAGTAAAGGACTTCAGGCTACTATGGTAGGCAGGTTTTTGTGATTTCTACCCCTCTTGGATGACTATTTGCACAGGCACTGCCATTGTTAAATGATTTGAGAGGGAAAGATTCACACTCTGTTTCCGACATTTGCCTTCCATTGCATCCACACAATTGCTCTGCTTATAACAGTTTCTGCAAGGAAAAAAAATCCTTTAGAAGCACACCACTATTTTTTCTATCATCAGAGAAACCAATTTCACCCACAGCCTTATTAATAGTGGAGGTGAAAGTGGAACCCTAACAGCAAAAACGCAGCAGGAATAATATGCTTGGTTTTCCTTTTTTTTTTTTCCTTCTTATTAATGCTAATCCCACATTGCTTATTGCTTTTTTGGAAGAGTCTGATTAGAACAAAAAGAACTGATATTAGCATTAATTGAGAAAAGTTAATTTCACAATGCAGACAGGTAAATGGCCTGCTCGGGACAATGAAAAACTGATGAAACCCAGATCTTTGCTACTGTTTTCAGAGGAAGGTATTATAGACTGTTAATTCTGCATTATGTATTGTTAATTATGCATCCATTTTTCTTCTACCAACAAAACAGGATTACTTCAGAATAATTTTTTCTCTCATTCTTTCTGCTTTATTACCAAGTAGTGATGGATAATAGTTGAACATCTACAAACTTTCCATGCTTTTCTACCCAGTTTCTGGATCTGCCTCTGGCAACATGTATGTAGATTCAGCACCGATCCCAGTGATGTCAGTCTCTATTGAATTTACTGAGATTAGACTGTGGCCTTTCATATCCAGTTCTCTGCTGAGGAATGTGCTGAACTGATTGACTAAAGGAAGTGCTCATTTTTAATGTCATTCAGAAATTATAAAAGATAAAATAAAATTAACCCTGCAAGAATGATAGCCCTTGGAATTATCAGAGCAAACAAACAGGACTCCTGTTGCAGTTTGCTGCAAAGCCTATGGAAGATAATAGTCTTTGAATTAGATGTTTGGTTATCTTTTAGCTCTGTAGATCTCTCCACTTGGGTCTGCCTCTAAAGAACAACAACATCAAAGCAACACTGCAGGAGGAGCCAGGTCCTATAGCCCTCCTGCTTGGAGCATACTTCACTTCTGCCTTTTTTACACTCCCTGAAGTGAGACAGGACACCTCCAGCTGCTCTCCTGTTAGGTATCTGTTGGGAGCAGAAAGCTCAGGGTCCATGAGGACTCATGTCACAAAGACCCCTAAAGGACGTGCTTCTCTAGCCTTTCTTCTACAGAGTTTACTTCCTGTGAAACAGTGCACTCCCTCGTTTGGTTGACAAGTTGAGAGGGCCAAAACCTAAAATATGAAAAAAATTAATAATGCATAAAACTGGCAGCCATGATTTGCACATAAAACATGGCAAATTTAATACACCTCACAGAAGAGCTTTGTTTTACACTAATAGACTTAATTAACTCTTTCTTAGATAATTATGAAAGTGAGATCTCCGAAGAGGTGGACAAAGAAATCTCATTATTTTAATTTTAAAGATTTTTTTAAATCTATATTGTGCTTTGATTTTGACAGTTGTGCTTTTTTATGGCCTAATGCATCACAGAGTTTGGGCAATTTGGCATAGCATAAAAGGAACAAAATTAAAACATAAAATGCCATAAATCTTTTCTCCCCTATTTGTTTGCACCACTAAACCTTGAAGCGTTCATTTTAATCCCCAGTTTCTGATGGGGATGTTTATTTTATGCACAGCTGAGCATGGAAATTGTCTATGCTTATTTTCCTTGGATTGTTTTTGCCTCCTCAGATTAATTCTGAAGAATGGGGCCTTGACATTTGTCTTAGTTGTCCTTTTGAACTTTCAAATTCTGATTCATAAAACACTTTGTGATAAAACCCTAACATTTTTACTGTGTTTTTTTCACAAATTTTTAAAGAAGCCCTAATTGCTTTTGTACCATCCCTCTGCTATTGTAGGGCTGACAACTTCCTACTTCCATCTTGGCCCTTTTGCTAGGGAAGCCTTGCTGAAAGAAAAGGTGTTTTCACCTGGGCAGTGAGCGATGTTTGCCCAGACAGATGGCTCTGAAGATCAAAAATAGCTTGCGGCCAGCTGACTTCAGGTGAGGTGGAGGTGGGGGCGGTCACATCTGTCTATACACATCTGTGCACCCCTCTCATTGCTGCCCACAGAAACCATGCCAAGTGCATTTTTTCCCTGTGGAAAGCAAAAGTCATGCTGAAGAACTAACACAGCCTTGGCTATATGCACTTTTCAGAGGACTTTCTGACGACTATTAGCAAGTTTGGAATCCCTCCCCTTTTTCATCCTACCTATTTGCTGGGGCTTCTTTTATGAGGAGCATCAGGACATATGAAACGGTAATGTTGTCTTCTTGGTGTTTGCTGGTCTGAAGGAGGTATAGGAGTTCAACAAAAAAATACTTAACGGTGTTAAAGGAGTTGGAATACTGTGTTCGAGGGGAGACAGGTAAAAACCAGAACATCCATCCCAACATCCACTGGAGCGGGTCCTGGCACAAATGTCACCTGCAGGCTTCTCCCAGGTCAGGCTTCTCCTCTCCTTCTGTAAAAAGCCATGCACAGCCAGGGTGTAGCTAAGAAATAAATAGGAAGGGACAAACTCTGAAGGACAGCACCTACCTTTTTTTCTGAGCCCTTTCACGGCTACATGCTGCCCTGAGAAATGAAGGCAAGTTAGAACCAAAGAATCACCTCGTAATTCAGGTTTGTGACAGAACATGAATGTGTTTCCGAAAACTGAAGCCCTCTGAGACCTGGAGAGCTTGTGGTTTGGCCCATGCTGCCTTCGCATTATGGTTATTTGCCTATGGTAGCCTCCACACCGTTCCCGCCCGACAGCTGGGTACCGCTTCTGCCTTCCTTACAGCCGAGCAACCACTGCCCCCAAGTGCCCATTTGAAGGCTATTTTTTAAGTTGAGGGTTCACAAGGTTTTGCATGCGTGTGATACCGGGGTTAGCAGTGAGGCCGTCTCACAGACGGCTGGCTGTGCAGTCTCAGCCTGCCTAGCTCCGGCAGCTGCTCGCATGGCCGAGCCACTTCCTTTAGTATCCCACAACCCATTTTCTCCCCACAGAACACCTATTACCTCTCAGAAACCATGATTTTTTAATGTCTCCATTTCCTATGGTATTGCCTTTATACCCTGCACAGTGCAAAGCCACTTCATTGTCAAGATCAGTGCCAAAATACCATGAAGTTTTGGTCTTCCATGTACTTAAAAAAACTAGGGTTCCTTATGTCTGCATCCAGAGTAATGGCTCTATGTCATCCAGCATCACTATACCTTCTCTTTGCTTTTCAAATCAAATCAAATGCACTCTTTCTACTTGGGCAATATCATTCTCCAGCATTCATGTTCCCAGGAAAAAGAGATTTCCACTGTAAGGCTCAGGCTCTTTCTTACCTGAGCGATTATCTCCTTCAAGATTTCTTGCTGCCTTATCAACAGCAACTCTTTTCAAGACTCTAGCTTTACCAGACTTTTTTTCCCTTTCCTTCTTTTCTGGATGCCCCCTCCAACTTCCCATCCTGATGCCCCTTGAATTTATGAAGTTTCTTTCCACACTTACCTGTGTTCTGCTGCCCCTCTTCCCTTGCAGAAGCTGCTTTCTCTTCTGTCCTCCTCCTTCTAGTCTCCTCCACAACATGTCCCCACACCGCAATGGTCCTCCCTCTTCTCCGATCCCTTCTTGCCCTTGCCTGACTCCCTCCCGGCGGGACTGAACCTGATCATCATGACGGCTCCCACGATGGTTATCCTAGTGTCAGGGTCACCCGCTTGGTGTAGCAGCAGCTCCAAGGTGGCTTTGCACCAGCCTAAGAAGTCCATCCAGTGCCACCAGCTGCTCTGTGTGTCCTTAGCTGACGGCCACGTCATTGTCCCCTGTGTGTCACCCTGTGGTGCTCTCCATCAGTTTTTGGACTAGGGGTGTTGAATAGCTCCTGATAAATACTTTCAGGCTAAGGACTGCAGTAGCACCAAAAGGTGTAGCAGCCAAGCCCCTCCAGGCTTCAGCCTCCCCCAGCCTCTCAGATTGGGAACCTCTAAGTCCCACTCTGCTTTGTGGGGATCAACCTCTCCCCCAGCTGTGGATACATTGTACAGGCAGGAGTCTCACTGCTGCTCTTCAGGCTCCAAGGCTGGCTTGATTATCATCAACCAGGTAACCTGGCATCCATCAGGGCATTATCAGTGCTGCCGCGCAGATAATGAGGTCTGATTTGACCTCATCGGATCACAATAGAAAGTACTTTGAAGAGGCTTCCCAGTTCTAAACTGTGGCAAACTGGAAGTGTTGGCGATATTATTCTCAAGGCTTACAGTGTCCATTCTTGCTCATAATTGTCTCCAGTTACATTTCATAATCTCAGGGACCCATGACAGCCAGTACACTTGTGGGTGACGGCTGAGCTTTCCCAGTGGTTAGAAATTACAGCCACAGCAGCGATGCTCCTTAGCATCACCCCAAGTATGTCAGGATCAGTGAGAAATTCATTGTCTATCATGTGGTACTGCTTTATTCAAATGTATTGAAAGTAATTAAACACATTCATGTAGTGTGCACAATGCTTGCTTTGTATCTAGGATAACTATATATGAATTGATTGATGGTATTTGAATCTCAGGCATCTGATATTACAGTTAAATAAAACAGGCCATGAATCCACACTACAATAACATTTATTTGAAATGAAGGACGGAAAGAAAAGAAGAGAGACCACAATAATGCTTTCAAGCCCCAGTAGATTTGTGATTTGTGCTAACTTGGCTGTAAAAATCTTCTGTATCTAGGTTGATGTGTCCATCGAAAACGTTGGCATGAAAACCAAGGAAAAAATTAGACGTCAGTAAGCTAAAAGCCATTTTTTTTCTCTGTGACAGAGACAGCCTAACTCTGATCCCTTTATCGGTACTAGAAATTCAGAGCAACTGATTTAAGAGTTCAGTTTGTAATGTGTACACACACATTAGGGAAAACATATGGAAATGCTTTCTCTATTCAGGCCAGTGAGTAATGGAGCAGTGTCTGGATTCGTCTCCCACACACAGAATGATCGAGCAGAAACCCTGCTGGTAGGCTGAGCAAGGGGAAAAAAAGTCCTGTTTTGTTAATGTGATACTTTGCAATCAGGTCAGCAACACTTCTGAGGCTGCTTTACCAATGACTCCCCCGTGGCATCATGGCTTTACAAAGCCTGTCTGGAAGCAGCAAATAATTGCCAGCAGGCAAAAGAGAAATGTAAGAAAAAGCAAAAAAGAGGAGAGAAAACGTGAAATAGGGTACCTACCTGTTCTGCCCAAGAGGCAGCTGAAAGCCCTGCAGCCTGTGGTGCTCAGGGAGGAGAAATTCAGGGGGAAACCTCCAGAGCAAAGCTCTTGGAGGTGTTGCTGAGTGCTGCTGAGCAGATCTGGTCTCGCTCACAAACTGGCCACTCTCTTTCCACCTCTTGCTTCATCTTACCTTTTGATTACTTTCAGGTTTTACTTCTTAACATTTACGTATGCAGAATAAAACCACCAATCTCAAGCATCATTTTTATCAAAGCCAAATCAACAGTGGAAAGGGAGCCTTGCAAGAAGACCAGACCCAGATATGCACTTATATAGACTAGAGAAATACACAACCATAATGCCTTTATTTTACATCTTGAAGTCTCTCCTTCCTAAGCCAGTGGTCATTTTATTCTGGAAGCTTCTCTAACATGTATAGAAAAGACCTGCATGAACTCAAGGTGCTCTTTCATCCTATATAGAGAGTGTGCTGTAGAAATTGGAAATTAATCTTTCTTCAGGTTTTGTAGTTTGCATTTTGACTTCCCACCAGCTCAGAGTTTCATGCTATTTCCAGGCTAGAGTCAATAAGTGAATGAGTTTTGCTCAGCCTGAGTATTTCAGAGAAGGTGTATGTGATGCACCTGAGATAGATAGGGCACAACCGTAAGACACAGGGAGGAATGAGACTGTTGGGAAGTACTTTTCTTATGGAGGGCTCTTCCACTGGGCTTGGTGAAACAGTGAAAAGCGCCTCGCTTGCTAGTGCAGTCAGGGCATGTTATGTTGCATAAGCGAGGCTGACTGCCTTTCCCTGGTTCAAGCGGGGCTCTACCCTAGAGCTGTCAGGAGGTGTTATTTCCAGAACTGTGAGCCTGTTGGTTATCCATTTGTGTTTCACACATACCCTGCCTTTCTAAACAGACAAGCCTATTTCCAAGCAGACTGAGTCTCATTAACTACATAATCCAGAAAAGAAATATGCATTCATAATTTATGCATAGCTAAAAAAGCAACTGTAAACTCTTAAGCATTCAGCATTACAGTTTCGCTTTGGTTATGTTACATGATGGTATGAGCTTTAGAACAAATTTAACTGCAGTGCTCCTTTGTTTCACAGTATCTGAGTCTTTGATAGCATTAGAGAATTTCCACCCTTCCTAGATCGCATCTAACTGACTTTCTAATGTATTTACTGTCAAAATGAGGATTGAGCTGTGACGCACATTACCTCTTCCGTTTCTATACTGTACTGACTTCTTTGCAAGCCAGATTTAACACAGATACCACAGCAAGCTTATTTTTCAGACAAACAATAGATTGCAAAATGTGTGTTAGCCAACATTTTGCTCTAGTCTTGTAGTAGCAATACCGTAAACAGGTTCTTCACTGTATCTTAATTATATTAGACTCTCCTTCAACTAATTAGCAGCTCATTTACTTAGAGCTGATAGCCAAGGTACTATAGATTAAAAAAAGCGCTTATGTTCACTTTCTTATTGGTGTCCTGCTTCTTGTTCAAAAACATTGAGGGACCCTTCTTTCTCCCCACTGTCCCAGTTCCTTCTGTGCACCTAGCAGTTTAACTGCTAGCTTCCCTGCTGCCTTCCACATCTGGGGTCATGCACAAATACCTATGAAACATTTATCAAAAACCTCACATGCACCTGTCTGAGTTCAGCTTCTGTTCAAAATAAGCTGCAGATCACAGCGATGTTGTATGTGTTTCATTAACTTTTCATCAAATCTAGACACTAGGTTTCTCCACTAGAATTTTCCTTAACGAACAACCTGACTATTCACTACCAGCCAGCTTTTTCCACTCTGAACTCTGCTCTGTGGAAACTATCCCGTGAGGCGAATTGCATAGTAGCTTGTGATAGGAATAGTAGTCTTCCTTCCCTTCCCTTCTGGCGAAAGACAAAGCCACACAAATGTGTACAGCATAGAAACTGGAATTGTTGCTCTGGGATGTGACCCAGGGAAAATTGGATTAATTCAAACCTGTGTCTGATATAAAAGGAAGAATCTGCAGCTTATCCACATAGAGGATGATGCAGAAAGAAAGGGGGGCTGGGTTTGAACCTGAATTTGTAGGGCACATTCAGCTTTTGGGCCTTGCTTATACTCAGGATTTCGAAGAAATTCAAGGTTGTTATTTAGTAGCGTGAGGTTTTCCCTCTCCTGCACTGTGCACCTTAGGAGCAGTCCCATGAGGGAGTCCATGAAATCGGAGGCTTCAGCCTGCAGGTGGCACACAGAGAGCACTGAGCCCAGTGGAAAACCCACATGGGCACACATATGCACAGAGACCCCAGGGGCTGGCAATAATAAAGATAATTTCCTGAATTGGCTGCTGATTCAACGCAGCCTTCACGTCTCACAGTGCTGTAGCAGCCCTCAGCTGACTTGAAAGACCTGCTCACAAACAGATTTTCCATCAGTGATATGCTTAGGGGAAAAGAAAGAAAGAGAGAAGGAAGGAAGACAGGGAGGGAGGGAGGGAGGAAGGAAGGAGGAAAACAATTGGAGATGCTAGTTTAAAACAGAAATATCCTCTCCAGGTAAGACTTATCTAAAAATCATCATAGCTAATGAAAAGAATGTATGGAAAGAAAAGGTATTCTCCACTGGAGAGCAAATACCTGCAAAATGAGTTAAGCCACTTCTAATTTGGCACACATAACATTCAGACATTTGTCACTGCCGAGCCTGCAACAACAAACACATGAGTCTGTCTATATTTTACTTTATCATTACACCCATGGGATACAAGAACATAGCTGATGATAAGTTTAGTTTGGGGACTGAAAGTCATTTTATATGGCATTTAACATCTTCTGAAGGTGCAGGCCATGAACTCTGAAGAGAAATAATTCTGCACAGAGATAACTTCACAGCACCACAGTGTCAGGCCCATAGGGCAACATGGGCCAGTGACCAGAGAGAGATGACAAGATGTTCTGGGTATTGGGCAAGGGGCACCGAGAATCACAGGGACTTTCGTCTCCCACCTTGGGCCACCTCTTCTGGCCTTTTAGTTTGCAAAATCTGTGAGTCCTGGCAGTGCCAAGGTGCTTAAGTATAGTCAGCTAGGCACTAGTTCAGCAAGGTCCTTAAGGGTGTCCGATTCATGTTCTGAAATTCTTGTCATTCACCACGATGAGAAACAGAGAAGCTCGCCTCACTGGGCTGCTCCAAGTTTAGGCTTTTGAGTTAACATCACACTTTACACAAGAACAGAAGAAGAAGAACAGAACAATCCCTTTTTTTTTCCTCGGGAGAAGGAGTTAACATATAGACAGAGGCATTTTTACATTATATCAATATTAGCTCTTTCAGAGAATGAAAGTTCTGGCAGCAATTCCACTGAAAAACCTTTAATCAAAGTAATTGACATAAAAAAATTGACAAGGTTGATGCAAATGGCATTTTGTTTGGCATGACCATAATTTCCCTCTTTGTCATTATTGTGGTCATCAGAAGAAAAGGCTTCACGGTGCATTAACATTTTTTTTATTAAGCCACATTACTGATGCAACTGTGCTTTTTGTGTCTAATGTACATCAACATAACAAGGTATTGACTGGTGCCTGGAGTTCACTGTTCAGGGTGGAGAAAAACATCACAACAGATACACTGGTTAACAGTTATTGGTGGTGTTATTTGCAAGGGGAGTTGAGGGGAATACAGCCAGACCATTTCACTGACTGATCCGCAACACTAAATATTGAGAATGTGGAAGTTTTCTGGATCTGTTTCTGAAAATGCATTTGGTAGTGACTGGCAGCCTTGGTGATGCACAAAACGACCACAGCTATGAACACCCCAAGGGCGATATGAGAAACAGTGTCTGCAGCCTGACAGCATGGGCTGCCGTGCACCCTGCCACAGCCGGAGGTGAGGTGGGCTGCAGTGACCTCCGAGGGAACGGGAGCAGATCCCCCTCACGGAGCTCTGGCAGTCACCACAGCCGTTTTGGGATACAGCTACATGTAACTATACTGGAACCAGTATAACCGTACTGCTGTAGTGGGGATCCAGCACATCTGCTCTGGCTCTCCCACTTGCTTGTGCAAAACACATCTTTGAGCAGAGGAAGGAGCAAGGGGAGTGGAGCTGGGTTAGGGAAGGGATGGGACAGAGCAGAAGGCCACTCTGAGCAATCTTCCTTTTTATGTGAGCCTTTGGGTGAACCTTGCTTTGGTGGTGTCAGAGGTGTCCCTCCACAGTTTTTAGATAGGCCCAAGATGTGTGGGATTCAGAAACGCGGATGGTTTCCTGATCCTCTCCTCTCCTTCACCTCTTCCCCAGTGTTTTGGGTCTTTGTGGGCCCATCTTTCAAAATACATGCTCCAATCCTTTCGAGTCAGGAAGATTTTTTTCCTCTCTCCTTCTGTCTTCTACTTATGGCTTGCACAGCTATTTTATTTATTTTCACATTCCTTTATTTCTTCATACTATCACTTCTTTACCTTAGTCCATACTGATGTGCCCTTTATACAGCATCCCCTGTTGAGGAAGTAAATATTCAGGACCCATAAAAAACAAAACTCAGCTCAGGTGTGGGGAATGTAGAAGACTTTACCTTGGCAGCAGAGTTACAGCTGGAAAACAGAGGCAGCATCAGCAGGAACTGAAGATTTCTCTTCATCCATTGCTGCTCCAATTATAAACGTGAATGGTTAGGGAAGCGATCCGTCAGATCTCAAATAACAAACCCAACAAGGCTAGCACTCCTCAGGTCTGTGTTTTCTTTTCTCTTCCCCTTGCTATTTATTTGCTTGCATCTTGCTTGTCATTCAGTGCCTCCAAGCATGCCCAGCCCTCTTTCCTAATGTAGCGTCTCCTTTAATAATGTAGTCCGTGCAAATTGCAGCCCGGCAAACTGCAGACGCATCAGGGTGGCAGAGGGACAACACGAGTAGGTGCTTTCCCCTTGTAATCCTTTACCATCAAAGAAGCCAATAAATATAAAATCTTCATTTGCTTTGAGACACCCTATGGCAAAGCAGATCAAGCTGCTCTTTTCCTTCGTTACAGCTGTGTCTTCTCTCTGCAAGATTAACAAGCATTACGGTGGATTTGGGGTAGCTGTACTGTCAGGGATTGCTTGCAGCCATCACTAGCCGAAGTGCAGCAGCACAGCAATAGCTGTTACACTGCTCATCAAAACCAGTAATCTGTGCTTCTTCCTCACCATTAAAACAATCAGTGCTGCACCCTGAATCGGCCTGTGTCAGTGCCTGTCGCCTGATTCAGCCATGATGTGGAAGAATGTGCTTCTAGGAAACTGGTCCTTTTCTTCAGGGCAGACAGGGCAACCGTTGTGAGATAAAAGAAAAGTTTACTAGACAGCACTGATTTAATGATGTTAATAAACCATAGCTATTAGTCCAATTAGATAAAAGCAGGTTAGCCTGCCAGCTCTAATGCCAGAAGATGATAAATGCAGATTAATTTCAGCTTCTTCACCTTATTCATTTCTTCAGATAGGGAGCGAAATGCCTGAGTTTATCTTTTTGTAAATAGCTCTGATATAGTTTAATTCTGACTTATAAAGGGCTTTCAGGCCAGCAAAGGAAATCCTTTGCTTTCCCCTTAAATAGGGCTGAAATTGCTCTCAGCTTGCAGTTGCTTGTAGGCTGAAAGGTGAGAACTTAAGGTGGTTTTCCCAGGTTTTTGTACTGGAAATGTTCCCTTAGAAATGCAGAAGGGAAGCAGTACTTAGCCTGTCTCAGAAGTGGTGCATTTTGTTTTGGTCTGGTTTTGGGCAGTCGTTTGGGAAGATACCCAGCTCACTGGGTACCACTGCAATGGTGCAGGGCAGAGTGTGGGGGAGCCAGACGGTTTTGTGCCATCATGTCATGGCAAGGCACTGAACAAACAGAACAGCATCACCATAACAATAGCTGTATTGTTAGTCGTAGAGGCACCAAACAGGATCTGAGCTGCTGAGCCATACACTTCACAGGCACAAACACATGCACAGAGCTGGCATGTTCACCCCGGCACCAGCCCTTCAGCCCATGGCTGAGCTCACAGCCCTGCTCTCGAAACTACATTTCTGTGCTCCCAGGGCACTGAGCCTCTGCTAGCATGGCCGGCAGTGAGGCAGCGATGGAGGGGGGTACTAATGGGGCCATGCTGTGCCCACCCAGTGCTGTCTCATGGCTTTGAACATATGCCTTTAATTAACTGCTTACAGTCAACATCGAGTTGGGGGCAAGAGAGGAGAGGCCACCCCATCCCCTGTTTACATTCTACCTGGCATTTGGCTTAATTTCCTGTAGTTACACTTTGCCACTTGATCCTGTCCCTTGATCCTTGCATAAGAGTCTAAACGACAGTGGCCACCCCAAATTACTGTGCTGGAAGTGACAGAAACCCATGCTTTGAAATGCATAGTCCTGCTAGGCTAGGAATAGACAGGACATTTTAAATGTATTTAAAATATCAGTTCAGAGCGATTACAATTATCCTATTATAAAGCATATTTGCAAAAATAACAGCCCTGGACATGGGTCTTTCGGGCCAAGTTTCATCTCAAAATGAACTCTCACAGCACTTAATATCACTGTGAGATTGTTAATTATATCTTGGCAGAAATGGGATCCCTATAATTAGGCTGAAGTGTTTGACAGCCTATTTTTCACAAAAAAGTTGACCACAAATAGTTCTTGATCGACCTAACAACCTTCCCATTTGAAAACCCCTATGCAAATGTGAAAGATACAGTTCATCTTGCCTTTCCAGTGGGCTTGATATGATTTGGCAGGACTTACCAAGTAGTTTGAAGCCAATTTGTTAGTGTAATGAACTAAGAGGTGATGAAAGAGCTTGAGGTCTTGAGCTGTGAGAAGGCAGTTGGCCACACAGCTTCTCCTATACATTATTTTTCCCAAGAGAGCTCCAAAAGCCTCTCACCCTTTGTCTTCCCTGTACCAAATTCTCCACTGTGGCAATGTGCTCTGGCTCAGATCCCCGGCTGCCTCTCTAACAGCAGTGGTGTTAGTCACGAGACCCCGAGCCATGATATCAAAAATGAAATTCCCAGCATTTCAATCACCTCTAGGTGATAAGACCTTAGATGAGAGGAGGGACAGCTAAAGGTCATCTCCATCCCTCCATGCACGCTCTGTCTCACATGCTGGTGCTCCCCTGCAACATCCCTTGGGTTTAGGGCAGGTGGAGACGGCAGAGCTAAGGCCAGCAGCAGCCACGACCCATGAAAGGGTCCCGTATTTTGGAGAACTCAAGAGATGGCCCCTGTAAATTTGGCAGACAGGAAGGACTGTTTGTTCACGAGTAAAACAGGGCTTGTTTTCAGGATATCCCATAGTGAGACTGCATTATGTGACCAGTTCAGTTCATGAATAGCTCTACTGGGTCTGACTGGGGTGGAGTTAACTTTCTTCATAGCACCCCCTATGGTCCTGTGTTTTGTGGTTATGACTAAAACAGTGCTGACAACACACCAGTGTTTTGGCTATTGCTAAATAGTGCTTGCACAGCGTCAAGGCTTTCTCTGTTTCTCACTGTGCCCCCCCACCAGGAGTAGGCTGGGAGTGGGCAAGAGGCTGGGAGGGGACACAGCTGGGACAGCTGACCTGGACTGACCAAAGAGATACTCCATACCATATAGTGCCATGCTCGGCAATAAAACTGGGGTAAGGGAAAAAGAGGGACGGATTTTGGCTTCCAAGGTGGCCATTACTTGGAGACTAGCTGGGCATCGGTCTGCTTGTGGGAGGTGGTGAGTGATTGTCACCTTTGCATCACTTGTTTTTTCCCCCTTTCCTTCACCTATTAAACTGCCTTCATCTTGACCCACAAGTTTTCTTGCTTTTGCAAGAAAACTGGGAGCGTGGGAGTGAGTGAGTGAGCGGCTGTGTGGGTGCTTGACTGCTGGCCAGGGTCAACCCACAGTAGCTGAAGATTAAAACACTGGTACCCTGAGACCCAGCTCTTCCAAAACCTACCACAGCATCCTTCCTGCCTATCCATCAGCAGTCTCCGACAGGTAGGGCCCTTCATGGCATGTTACAGTAGGTATTTGGGAGTGGAGCAGAGAAGGGAGGAAAGGGACATTGGTTTTGAAAAGCTTCATTTAGAAAATGGAAAATAAAAGATGCAATTGGATGAAATGACAAATATTCTCAAAGGAGTCAAGTATCCTCGTGTGCCTTTGCTTTCAGAGTGCAAGGACAGCCAAATGCCCCCCATATTCCAGCTTTCATTTAATCTCCTTGCAAAAGTTACTTAACAGAAAATCACATAGTTCATAAGTTTTTAAAGAAGTGAGCTGGTAAACATAGGGAGGCTGACCCACTTTGCTCTCAGCAACTGATTGGAGCTTGCTCTTCATGTGCCCAAATTAAGGCAATGTGCCTTGGCTTAAATTCTGCTTAGTGAGGTTTTAGCTGAGGGATGCTATTTCACAGCAGGGAGAAGATAAGGACCTGCACAGGGATATTTAGAGGGACTGAGCTGAAGGGAGCTGACTCACATGCCTGCATCTGGTCAAGAATATTCTTCTTGTCTCACGCCCCATGTCCAGCAGAGCCGTCTCCAGCAGAGCACCCTGATGTGGAGCCAACCTTGTCCCCTCCCTGGCGTGGTGCCCATCTCTCTTCGGTGTGAAGGGCTATTTGCTGAATTGCTGGACAGTTTCAGAGATTTGGTTTTCTTAATGCAAGGTTTAGTTTAGATTATTATATTAAAGTAGCATTTGTGAGAGAAGATATTTCTATTGGAAAGATCCGGCAGCCTTTGTTTTCTGCAGGATTTTGTCCATTCTATCCCTGTCACTACAGAAAGGCATACTTTTAAAGAAAACAACTTGAAATCAAAAGTTAAATTGTTGAAGTGCAGGAAATGCCCCAGAATCATGTTCCAAGGACAATAGTCCTGTTTAGTGCAAAATCACTAATGCCTTCAAAAGCTGTTACTAGCTAGAGCTGCCTTAACATCACCACAGGTTGAAATGATCCTTGAGATTCAAAGCCCCTTTTTCTCATTCCATTCGATTTGTCAAATAAATGTGATAAATAGTTTGATAAATGGCTGCTGAAAGTTAAACCTCACATGGAGCAGGCCATACCTTTTTGGCTAGGAGGAAAAAGAAAGTTGGACTGCACTGAGGAAGAAGGTCTGGGCCATAGTACCCACAGAGAAGCAGATGAACAGTTTTTGTGAATGAGGCTAGCGATGTGGTTTTTTCGAGTGTTATATTCCCATAACTGCTATCACTAATAAACATTTATGTTGGTGCAATGCCCAGTCATTTCAACCTGATGAGAATCTCTACAAGGCCTCACTGCGGTAACTTCTTTACAAACTGATGACAGTCTGTGCTTTCCATTATCCTGGAATACTTGATATATTTTTATTATACTGGATACCTTGGCATGAGTGATCTGCTTCTGGCTGCATTTACAGCCAAGTCTTCTTGTTTTCACAGAGTTGAACATTAAGACGTTTGCTAAGAGGGATGAATTTCCTTATACCTCAGTGATGTTCAAAATAAGCTTTTTGGATAATTCCTGCAGTTTCTTCTCCAATTGAAATGTATTCCCTAAACCTTGTGAAACTGTGGGCTGATTTATTTCAAACTCATTATTTCCTCCAGAAACCTTTCTACTTCTCAACAGCATTTTTACTGTAATACCTACACTAGTGATCTTCACTTGAGCACTCTGAGAGGGTGAAGAGTCATTATCTTCAGCTTTCGAAGCAGACACAGACTAATACAGAAAAGGAATTCATCTCACTTAACTTCAGCCATGTAAAAGCTAAGGATCTGGTCTAAGCTTGTTTTACATAGGCTCCTTCTATAGTCCTCATGGAGAGATCCCTTCAGAATGTGATTAATCCTGTCTCTCTAAGGTACTTTTCTTAAGAGTGGGACAGTTTGCCCTCTGGAGGTGCCTTGGCTGTGGGAATATAAGAAGGATGTGAAAAAGCAATGAACAGTATCTAGGTTGCCTGATTTCTTAATTCAGCACCTCCACTTCCCTGTACAAATACACAAACAAATGAGAACACAAATTGTTCATTCCAACACTGTGGGTTTTGTACAATGAAATTTATGCATGCTTATTTATATATGTCTGTATTTAATTTTATTGTATCCAGTTTCATATAGGGACAACAGCACTCAGCAGACTCCACTGCAATGTTTTCAGGGAGCAACCAAGGTTGGAGTGGGTCAAGAACTGAGTATTTTTGCTAGAACCACTGTTTGTTCAGAGGCTGCTCTGCGGCTCACAGATCAATTCTTATATTGTTCTCTGTGTGTGCATATTATAACTTGTACAGGTATCATGCCTTGGTAAAGGTATGATACAGCTCTTGTCTCAATATGCCAAGACTATGTGCACATTTACTTGCAGAGTAATGTATGCACAACTATGAGACCTCTTGATTATCATCAGTGTCTGGATACTGAGCCCATTTCTTATCCTTTTATGTTTGTAATTCTGTATCTTCAATGTATGGAACAACCACATACTAACATCTGTTTCACTATCTGTTGATAGTTAAGAAAAGTTGAATCTTACAGTGGTTGTATATAAGAAAACTCTATAGAAAGGAGACATTTTTAGATGCATTTCTTTGGTGGGCTTAAAGACATGAAAGACTTCTAAGGCTTGGGAAAAGGCTTACAAAACAACATGCTACCACTACTCATGCACTGTCTTGTAGACGTTCAGCTTTCTGAAGCCCATAAGTAAATACATACTTTTTCTCCTTAGGGTAGTGAGTTCAAAGTAATGAAATCACAATTTGTCATAGTTCATAAACATAGACATCATTGTCATTCACTGTTAATGTTGGCATATGAATTTTCCTCCTATATTTCCATATTTCTGTTTATATATTAGGGAAGCAGTGATTTGTGGAGTCCAGAGAAGCCAACTTGCAAGCAGGGAGGAAAGAGGATTTTTCACAGTTCCTGATCTGAGCAGGGTGACTTTCCAAAGATGGAACAGCCTGTGAAAAAAATGTCACTGAACAGGCAGGATCAACAAGCTGGCTCCAGCCAGCAAGTCCACCCCTCCCAGCTTCAGCCTTGAACACCACGGAGCCCATTGATTGTGCACCTTCAGATTAGAAGAGAAGCTAAAATCATAAAGGACAAGCTCAGCTATGCAAAGTAATTAACGGGCAAACTCTTCTCCTTCATTCACACTGAGTGAGCCCTTGCTGAAAGGAGTGGGACTACTTGGGGAGAAAGGTAATTGCTCTAAGTGAGCAACTGCTTAATTTTCCAGCCCTTTCTACACTGCAAAAATAGCCCTGACTGTACAGTTGTATAAATGGATTGCTAGGGGTAAAGGGATTCATCAGCAAGGATCTGGTTCTGCAGTAGGAAGCTGGAGGACCTAAAGATATACGTGCATACACTCCTCAGCACCAGCTACATTTAAGTAAAATGAGTCCCATGAGTAGGGGCTGTACTTTAACAAACGGCCTCACTTTTCTACCCCAGGTCCCACCCTGTGAATAATGGGAGAGTTATGGTGGATACGCCAAGAGCAGCCTAGCAAAGCATGTTTGCTTTCAAAACACTGCTCCCTATGGATAAGCCAAGAGCCTACTTGGCAGCTGCGTGAGGAAGTTTGCACTGATTATGATCTCACTAAACAAAATAATTTGGGTCCTAATGTATGCGAGGCAGTACCTTTTCCCAGTGCTTATTCAAATTTAAAGGAGAACTAGGCCACTTCCAGGTAAGGTGTGACCATGGCCAGCCATAAGTGATTTCTGTCATTTTAAGAAGGCCAGGTGCTGGCTAGTGAGAGTACAGCTTGCAGGGCTGAAAAGGAAGCAGATTTTCACTCTGCTCTTTACAGATAATTAAATGTCGCTAGAATTCAATGTGAGAAGGCTGATATCGCACCTGCAACTGTCTTGTCCAGGAGAAAAGACAGCCGTGGCTGTAAATACTGCATACAGACCCATACAGTCAAGAGGTGGAAAGCAAAGGGCACTCTGTGGGCAGCCACTGTAACTTCACTCCTCAGCAAGTGAAAAGCAAGAAAGGGAACTCATTATTTTCTTTGGCAGCTTTAAGGGAAGCCCTGCTATAAGAAGGACTCCCTAGCATGAATTGAATTTGGAGACCAAGTCTAGCACACATTAATTTGCAAATAATCACCAGGATACTTAAACGATTGGAGTGTTTGGTTTAAGAATAAGAGAATCATGTGGAATACATGTCTGCTTGTGTCTGTATAGTATAACATGGGCTGCCTTTAATTTTTATAGCAAGATTTTTCTACTCCTCTGTGTAACTCACTCTTTAAAACTCTTAGATCTGAAGACAGTCAGAGAAATGCTTTCTGAGAACATTCACATAAATAGTTGTCTGCAGAAGTACATTATTTTTTAATAAGCAGCAGCTAAATGGATTGACATTCCTGCCAAAATGGGGGCTACGTCTGTGTGGGTGTCCTGCAGAAGCACAGGGATAAAGCATGCTCTAAGTTGAATTCCACAAAAAAAATGTGCCGGGTAATGTCCAGGTTCCAGCTTAAGATAAGGGAGGTGTAGGTTAAGTCTAAGCTCTGGCAGATTCAAGGGAGAGCTCTTCATTGCTGGGTGATCCAAGTCACGGAAAGGAAGACTTAAGCACTCAAGCGAGACCAAGTATTATCTCACTGCAGGGAACAGAATCGTGCTCTCTGACAGAAATTATAGAAATGAAATTCTGAAAAGTTTTCTGTTGCTGAAAGTGTTACAACTAGCTCTAGTCTACATTTAAAATGCAGCTATGCATGTGCAGCTACCTGTCAGCTGGTTCTCCCCATGGAAAGTAAGGCTTCTGTGCTAAACTGCTTCTCGCAATGTGTCAGAGAAGGAGTCTGAATCCATAAGGTCACTGAAGGCACTCCAGCCCACGATGAAAGGCAGCGGAAGTCCCACGGGACCTGTATCAGGACTGCACAGACAAGATGCCTTTGGTTTCAATCTGTAAAAATTGCGATTCTTTAATATCTAGAATAATTTTTATTCTTCTTTTCGGCAGAAAATGAAAACACAGAGAAACAGCCTGCAGTGGAGTTCTTCTTCCTTAGGACTTGCTTGTCTACATTTCTGAGGAATGAAAGAGGTTGAGGGTGAACTCATCAGCAGGAAAGGCAGACACATCCAACGGGGGAGAAAGCGGCAAAGCAACACACACGAGAGAGGAGAGTGACCGTGGAAGCAGAGGCCCAGATGTCCAACAAAACCCACCATTAGGGAAGTTGTAGGCTACAGAGCAGGAAGGCTGCGTAGCTGATTAAAGCACCAGTGCTGCTAAAGGAGACCAAACAGCTGTCAGAAGAAGAAATCAGAAGTGGAGCAGCAGGTGACAACGAAACATTTGAGGAGGCTCAAGACCTTGGTCAAAGGAAAAGATCCAGCGCTGCACATCAAGACCGAAAGAGCTGGAGAGGCACAGAGCAAGGATGCAGAGACTGCTGGGGAGAGAAGAGGGATCATCAGGCAATAAACCTAGAGGAATCAGGCCGAGCAGTTGGAGAAGAAATGGATGGTAACCAAGAGAAAGACAAGATGGGGTGCAGGTCCAAGGAAAAAGTGCTGGCAAATGAAGAGCAGGACACTCTCAGCACAGCACTGAACTGGTTCACTGGAGTATTGCAAACAAAGGAGGTTGTTTCAAGCCAGGGCTCGTGTCAGATGTTGCTGTAACTCAGGTTAGTCAATCAGCCTAGCTTCTGGCCAGGGGCTACCAGGCACAACATCAGAGTGCAAAGCAACAGGGGGGATTCATGTTATTGAAATCAAATGAAATTTTAAAAATCCTGCTACAGGGGCTGATTCATTATAATACTTTTCCATTAAATACTCAATATTCTCTGTCAGTTCTTTGGCATTTTCTTAGGCATAAAAAGTGGAGCCTGAAGAAACATATCGGAGTCAGACAGGGAAAGAGAGGTTTTACCAGCACAGGCTCAAAATGGCTGCACTGACTCAAAAAGTAGGTGGGTTCACCTGCATTGAGGTCAATCATGTACGTTGTCCCATGTGAGCACCAGAAGTCTTCTATCACATTTCATTGTAAAAGTAATGGTAAAAAGCAATTAAAGGACGTGTATACTGCCTTTCTATCTCATTACTTCTATAGCTCACCTTTCTTTGGAGTATGACCTTAGATAGAAAGAAAAATAATAACTATTTCATTTTAGAAACCCCTGTGATTGACATCAACGGTGGGGTTTTTTTCCACACAAATGCATTAGGTTTTTAATGGTAGGAGGCTCTGGATGACTGGGGAGATATTGGACTTTAAACCTAACTTTTGAAGAGTACTAGTGGTATCAGGCCTAATGGCTGTGTAATTTTAGTAGAATATATCCACACGGATGGGAAATGAAGAGAAGATTTTTCTTAGGGAGTTGAAATGCAAGGTATAATCCTACAGCAGATTAAAATTGGAGGTATCAAAGCTATTTCAAATTATCAAATATGTCTGTAGTTTATCACAGGGATGCTACCATCATGAACGCAATATATATCAGTGCAATTTCACCCGGAAACTTTTGACACTTTTAAGCTTTACTTAAACCTTTTGCTTTCTGCTAAATCCTGCTTTCCAGAAGTCAAGCCAAATCTGAACTAATTCCATGGACTCTTCTTAGGGGTCCGCGGTCTCCACATCAATGTAAGCGAGAATAACTTACAGTTCACACCAACTGTGTGTTAATGATGGCAGCAGAGCTACTGTTTCGTAAGTATCACAAAAATGACATACACTCCCAAGGACAAAAAAAAGGAGTGAGGAGCTATGTCAAAAGGTTTTGGACAGAGTATTCACATTATGAGCACTCTCATTGCATAACAGCTTTCCTTCACTGCGAGCTTTCATAATTTTGATGAAATAGCCCTTCATCCTTGTGGGAAAATAACAGAAGATTGGCAAGGAGGATTGTAAACACTCTCAAGTGACCTGCAGCCGAGGTGTAGAAAAACACATATATCATACTAATTGTTGTTTTGCCTTGTGTGTTGGACAAGTAGAACATCTGTGTTCAGATAACATAGGCCTGTGATAGACTTGGAGGCACCCTATCGAATATGCTTGAGATTCCTGCCCTGCTGTCGGAAAGAGCAAAGCACAGTGGTAAACTACGCCTGTGCGAATCCCTGAAATACAGGCGAAAACAGCAGGTTCTGTGATCTTCTAGCATGGACTGAGCTCCGCAGTGCCTGCATCCCCACTCGTGTGCCTCTGCCCGGGTGCTGCTTCGGGGATCCCCCGGTTGGCAAGGTAACGAAAATAAATTTACTCTTTGCATTTCACCGGTGGTTTTGTGGTTGTTCCTGCATCCTGCCTGTGCCGACTCACACAAGCCTTATTATCTGTGAGATGAGTTTTGTGAGATGTTCATAGGCTGACGTCTGCAGACCAAATCACTCAAGATTTTCTATGGGCCTGATTCTGCACCAGGAAAGTTGATGTGAATTTTACTGCTGATTTGTCAAGGCATCTGATGCTTTTATCTTAGAAAATGTTCATATGAAACAAAGTTTAAAGTACTTTTGCTATTACATTGGATTCTTCCAATATGGTAACAGAAATGAAATGAGCCAGTGCTGATACAGACTTAAATGATGCGGACTGTATAAAATTGAAGGCTCTAAAGAGCAGCCTGCAAGTAGCAGGCAACAGTAGCAACAAGTAGCAAGGAAAACTAACCTTCAAAAATACATTAATTTTTATTGAAGAAGACGTTATTTGTGCTGGTAACACACTAGACACTTTTAGAATATGGGAGGCAAACTGGTAAAATGTTCCCTAAAAACTGTGGAAATGCAGAAGATCTGACCAACCTCATCCCTCCCTCCTTCCCTGCCCAAGAAAAAGCAACAAATAACACTGAGAGTTTCTATACTTTCCTGGTCAGAATGTAGTTTTCAGTTGACACTTTGATGTGATATGCAAATTTTAAAGAGAAAATATTCATCTTTTAATGTAGATTGCATAGTAACTGTAAAATAGGACGTTTCCTATAATTTCAGATGTGCTGTTCCCTTTTGTCATCTGATTCTGTTCTGCCAATTTCTGGGGAGATGGGCTGAGAAGCCATTCACCAGACTATGCAAAATGAGCCAGGATATTGCTTTGTCTTCAGAGATCATTCTTTTATTCCTTTCTTTCACTAAGGTTTGTACTATATTATATTACTTTACATTACATTATATTAAGTTCTGGTTTCTGGTGCTGTATCTATTAGAGTGTTATGGGTAAGCTGACCAAGCACCTGTTTACTGCTGCCAGTGTTTGTAACAACATATTAAAAACACAAATCTCTGCTTTGCACTAAATTGCATTTCAAGGGCTCCTGCCGTGCATAAAAAAGGAGACTTGTCATGGTGACACAGTGCCATAGACCTTGCAATAGGTCCTTGCTACAGCACGGAGTATGGGAAGGGCTGGAGGAGCGAGCAGAGCATCAGCCCCAGGCTCCCCCAGGCACCGTCTGCCTGACGGTGCTTCAGCAGAGGGTTTCCTTGTGCTTTGCACACCTCCAGCAGCCCCGACCTCCCCAGCGCTCAGACACCGTGGAAGAAAAGCGAAGCGTCAGCAGTTGGCTGGCTCTGGTCACTACTAAAAAGTCCCTCTGTAGACCGTGGAGATGGGTTTTATCAGCTATGAGTATCCATTGGTCACGCACTGGGAACCCTCTTACAAGCCTTGGTAAATACAGAATAGTGAGTAACACTACAGAAATGCTAGCAGCTCGTATTGAGACTGACTGTGTTTCAGTGTGGAAAAGTAAATGTTCAGAGATATTTATTCATTACATGGAGAGCTTTGGTTTGAACGAGGTGCCCATGAGACATTCATTTCACATCCCAAGGTTTCCCAAAGCAAATGTTCAGTTTCCTAGTGAGGGCAGTTCATGATTAAAGGTGTCTTTCAAAAAAAGGATACAGATATCACTCTTTATCTTCAGCACACACACCTATTGGGATGTGGTCTGATGAAGATGATCTGAAGAGTAATCAGGTCCTTACACAGCTAAAGGCTTTAAGCATGAAAAACTGAACCTGACTATTTTGACATGGTCCACAGATACCTGCAATTTGCCAGAAAGTGAAGTCCCTAGATACAGCTATAATGGCTTCCAAAATGGATGCCATCAACAATCCCTGACAGGTTTCCAGTACTCAGTATGTTTAATTTTACTGACATAAAAGTATACCATTCAAGGAGTTAGTGCCATTTGCTGATGGACACCCACACAGGACAAAACCAGTGTGTTTCACGTGAGCTCTGCTGTGATGTTGAGGAATCAGAGTTCCAACACCACCACTCATTAGCGTTTCAGATATAAAAAATCCTATTGCAATTAAAAAGAATGAGATTAAGCAGTAAAATCCTTGTAAAGCCAGTACATTGTCCATGTGGGGAACTGCAGTGGCAATGGCAGGGTATTTTAGTCTGGGAAGGTAGCTTGGGCAGTATCAATAATGCTCCTTGATAGTGTAAGCAAACCCCAAGTGACAAAACAGGACTGAATTCATCCACATCAGTCAATGGACTGTCAGGTGCCACTCCGTTGACTGCAGGCTCTAAGCCAGCCTACATTTGGCTCAGCTCATCTCGTATAAGAAGACTGGGTATTGCTGACAGATCTTTATATGCCCCTCTCTTTCTACATGCAGAAGATCCCCTCTTTCCATATGCAGGAACATCCTTATTAAAGTCAACAGAGACTGGCCAACATCTCTGGTTAGTTTGACTTCATTTCCCGGAATCACAGTATAGCACCATAATTAACCCTTCGGTCTGCTGAAACCCGGAGTCACACACTGGGCTCAGTATCAGCCTGAACCATCCCAGCAGGCGCCTGTCGGAGCATCGCTTCCTCCCGTGTCTCCCTGTTACTTTCAGCTCTCTAAGGCAGGTGTTTCCAGCTTAGTGTTTGTGATCTGTGGAGAGGTTAAAGCAAGCCAATGCAATCTGGTTCCAGTTCAGCAGAGCTTGTAAGCACACAGCTTAATTTGATTGGAGTCCCTGGGACTATTACGTTGTGTGTTATTAACTGTGTGCTTACGTGCTTTGCTAGCCTGGGAAAGGAGTTCCCAATTCTGTAGACAGTAGGACTGTCTAGACAGTGCCCAAAACAACCATGGTTTTTCAGTAGTTGTTTGGTAGGAGCCTTTCTTCCTCCATGCATTTTGCAATGAGGCTTTGCCTGAATATTGCAGTGAGCCCAAGAGCTCAGGGTCTGAACACACAGGATTTACACAAGTTACATCACTGGATCCTGAAGTCCCAAGCTCTGCGGTTTGCCGTCTCTGTTAAGAGAAGTTTCAGAGGCGGCTGATTATATAGCTATATCAACCAGCCAGCTCTGTTGTGTTCCCTCTTTCCTGTTCCATATTGCATGGCGCAACTGAAGTGAGCTACTGTGTCTGTGACAAAAACTGCGTTGCCTACATGTTTTTATCATCAGCTGGGTCAGTTGCTAGGTCACTTTTCTCAACTTCAAAATGTCAAGACTGAAGATGGCCAGTCCTCTACTTCACAGATCTGATCTGCCTAAGAACTGATCTAGCTTTTTACCTTCTTTTCAGTTTTCAACTATTTACTTCATGCATAAAAGATGACTGGGGATTGGGAGATTGTAGTAATGGAAGAGCAGCTCTTGTACCCTTACAGGACATTCCTTCGTGCTGAGCCCTGATGGGCCTCGCTATCCACTTGTTGGATACTTTTCATCAGGGATGCCTCAACAGCACCACGAATGCCTCCTCATGAATGCCTACAATGAGGCAGGCAGATGCTACTACCATGTACATATCTCCAATGAACATCCAAATTAACAAAGCATAAAAATAGCAACAGTTCCTTGAAATCAATCACAGATTTTAATGGTACGAAATCCTGATGTTGGAGCCTTTCCATGGAAAATTAAACTTCTTCCAAGAGAATAGATATTAACATTATAAATTAAAACATACCAAAGTCATAAATCTCTGTCAAAAAACTGATTGACCTTAGATCATGGAGCTGCTGTGCTAGAACACTCTCCTGTAAACTGGACGAGAGAAGGATATAGCATTTAAAAGTATTAGTTACAGCATTTAGGAAAAGCAGTGCATTTTTCTCTTCTATGTATCAGAAATTGAACATTCCAGAGTTCATTCCCTGGTTGTTTGTGCCACTTCAAAAGAGCAATTGCAATTAAAGGAACATATGATCTTTTGTCCTTGAAGGAGACTCATGTAGTCCTCTGGCGTAATGCAGCTGGGTGCAGCAAACAAAATCTTGTAAGCCATTTATCTAAGTATGGTGCTGTCATACTAAACCAAAGAAAAATTCTTCTAGCCATGTGTGCCAATGCTAGACACAGGGATCTTGTGAGAATATCAGATGATCCATAATAAAATTCATGTGGTTCACAACAAAAAAGGAAACTGTAGTAAAAACCTGTGGATATTTTTCTACCCTTTGGACATTGTTTCCAATTCAGGGTTGTCCCAGGCATTGACCTATCTAAATTTTTGATTAACATATCACTGATTTTCAATAGATACAAAAGACTATGAAGTTTAGTTCTTAGGCCAGTGCACCATTTGCCTCCCAAAAAATGCAAAGTAGAGCATGTAAAAATGAACTGGGCTGTGTGCACGCATGTGTGTGTGTGTGTGTGTATGCAGAGGTGCACTACAGACTGCCAAGTGATTCTTTGCAGTAGGATCACACAGTTCACTACCTAAACTAGAAAGTCAACCTTTTTTATGCCTGATTTGGGCAGGGATGAGGCTACAAGAAAAAGGAAGGAAACAATGTAAGAGTTTTAGAATATATGAATTATAGAAATATAGAAAGTCAGGCAACTAAAACAAAATTACATGCCTCTGAATTGATGCAGAAGGGCTGCACTTCCAAGGGGTGTTCTGGAAATGCTATAAGCTTATGGAAATAGGAGACTTGGCACAGCCACAGGGAGAAAAGAAAAAGAAGTGGGCCCCTGTGTCAGGCCCACAGCATAGAGATTCAGGCAACCCCTTTGTGAGAGAGAGGGAGGGATTCTACTATCATCTAAAAAAACAAACCCCGGAGCAGTGTCAGCCAGACCAAGCTATTGTCCTAGTACACAGAACAATCAGAAGTGATGAAAAAGTTCTGCGGGATTGCCCTTCTAAATCAGGAGAAAAATGTGAATTGCCTTTTATTTAGTGGGGTTTTAGATGGAATTAGCTGAGACTGGAGCTCTTTCTTTCTAAAGACAGAACCATCAAGGGGCAGATGTCCGTGGAAAAGCAAATGGTTCCCATTGTCTTTCCTGAAGGAAAAACAAAATGGGGATAGTTCTGTTTCTATTTCCTTGCCACGGGAGAGGGGTAAAAAAGATGAAACCCAACAGCAGGGATTTCTAAGTGAAAAAAGTATAGAGAAAACATCATTTGACTTTCTTACACGTTACGGCAAATTTTGCATGTTTGAATTTGCAATTAGCTCACGGTGCAGCCGGATGAAACTAATATAACACGCCTGCTGGGGGCGGCCAGCTCTAAGCCAACCCTGCTGCAAACCAAAGAATCCAAAGGATGTGCAAAACAGAGGATGCCAGGGGCCCTCCGCGCCGCGGCGGCGGAGTGGAGCATCCTCCCGTCGGTCTCCGTCAGCAGGAGCTGAGGTTGCCATGGGAGCCCGGATGCTTTCCGTTGCATCGGCACAAAATCTGTGCTCCAGTGCTCTGCCCTGACAACCTGTGTGGACCTTTTCTCCGCAAATGCGGGTGACCTGACAGACTTCGGGAGTTCTCCACGTTTGTTGAAAGGCGGGTCGACGATTCAGCCCTGAAATTATTTTCTGCCCCGCTGGATTTATTTGGGGGGGGGGGGGGGGGGAGGGGGGGGGGCGGGGAGCGAGTAGGGGGGATGCCGTGTCCTCTTTATCATTTGAGCGTACACAGCCGGCGCTCGGTGCCAGGCAGGGATGCACGGAGTTGGAGGGGGCGGGCGGTGGAGGCGCGGAGCTGCCGCGGGCAGCCCAGCCCCGGTCCAGGTCCCGGTCCCGGGCGCGGTCCCGGTCCCGGGCGCGGTGCGGTGCGGTGCGGTGCGGTGCGGTGCGGTGCGGAGCTGCCGGCGGCTTTCCCGAGCCGATGCCGCCCTCTGGCGGGCTACGGGGCCGGCGGCCGGTGCTGGGGAGCTCCAGGCAACCTTATCCCTGTAGAGGGAAAAAAAAAAAAAAAAATTAAAATAAATCCGGGCTACCCCCTGCTCTCCGCGCAAATACCGACATTTCCAAACGCAGGGCGCACGCATGTAGACTTAGCAGAAGCAGCTCTTTTTTTTTTTTTTCCCCACGTTATAGATTCATTTATGTATTTACAGATCTATTTGTATGCGCCTCCCACCGCTGGGATACGCGGGTGTCATAACAACTGCTAGCACAGACAAAAAGCTCCTGGCAGAGGCAGCCAGCACAGGCGAACCAATTGTGGGTCTGCTGTAGTGTTTAATTAGAGGTCTGCCGAAGCAAACACGCTCTCCCTTCAAACCTAACACTCACCAGGCACTGGGTCTCCCAGGCAGGTTGCTGGAGAAAGCGCCGTGTGTGAGAGCTTTCCCATGAGAGTACATTGTCACTGGTTTCAGACACCAAAAAGCCCCACAAAAGCTGCCCTGCAGACCCAACTTGCCTGTGTTGTTTAGCGGTTCTTACGATAAAGAAATTCTGCCTCTGGTAGCAAGGCTCCAAGAAGGAAGGCAATCTGGAGCTAGTCTGAGATTTCGGACACTGGTTTAAATCATGTGACCTCATCTGGTCAAAGCTACAAAGGTCGACAGTGTCCCTGCCCTGCCAAAGACTTTTCCTGTTGCCTTAGGCAAGGTCCATGTTGCTGGGACTTGACCTGGGTGTCCAGACAGCTCTGAGATGCTGAGCTGGGGGCCCCAGGCTTTCACCTGGAAAACAGGTAAGATTGCCCCTCTCTGTTCTGCTTGTGTGTACAGGAAAGGACTCAGCTAGTGTGAGACAGGAGCTATGAAAACTACTGTGACAAAACTTTAGGCATCACAGACTAAAATGTCTCCAGAAGCAAACGCACTGCCTACCCGAGCCCTGGCTGCACTGTGTTGCCCCCTCAGGAACCACAACAGGTGAGTTTGCACTAGAAAGGAGGGCTTACATCTTCCTGACTCACCTGGGCAAAGATGATCCATTCCCATTATCTGAGAATCTAGGTTAAACACTAACTCCACTCAGCCATTATTTGTAAGTTGGATGTACATATTCCAACGGCTGTAACATTGGATGGTCTGAGACGATTTCAGGCTGTTGTGCTTTGTAGGCCTTTCTTGGTTGGCAGCAGGCTTCAGGGCTGCAGCAACAAGAAAGGCTGCAGACCAGCAGCAACAAGGAAGTCCACTCTTGCACCCTACCTGGCCCCAGGCTGCAGGGGACCAAGGAGCATGGAGCGGCTACGGGAGTGGATAACATTTTTTCCACTAAATTAATCTTTCCACGGAAATGGAGTGCAGGAGCTCCCGAGACTTCATCTCAAGAGCAAATCCTATTTATTTGCTATGTTATTCACAATCCCCTTGGATCAGCAGTGCCCAGCTTTCCAGTTCCCAGCACATCTGTGTGGCTGTATATCAGAGCTTGACAGCAGTTTGGGCACCACGAGGAAATAGCACTGCAGAGCTGCTGGTCTTGGAAGGATGACAGCAAAAAAAATGAGCATTAGTACAAAAAGTCTGGAGGATATAGCCATGGCACTAGAGGGACCTGTAAGCATTTTACACTGAGTTATTTTTCCCCAAATGTAAAGACTAAGAAGGCACCACAGAAACAGCTCCAGTACAACAGTGTTGTACTTGCCAGTGTTGAAAACCCTCTGCAAGTGTGGAGGCTCTTCCCAAGGACTTTATTGCTTATCATAGGCAATAACAATTTATTTCAGTGTCTTCACTGTTGGGTATAATAGCCAAACAGAGGTATGAAAGACCCAAGCTGACACTCTGGTTGAAATCTATTGCTCTGCCTAATCATTGTATAACCAGTCACGGCTAAACAACAAATCACCAGTGTGGCTATAAATTGTGAATTTGCATAAATAAATAAACAGGTAGTCTTGTGCATTCAGCTTTCCCGTTGCATAATGTGGTTTCTCTAAGACACTTTGGGGGGCTTCTGAGTATTGCTTCTCAAGCTCCCAAATCTTCAGCGACACCAGGACTGTCGTTTTTTCACCAGGTTGAAAAGCACCAACATCTTGTTTTGCTGAGTCTAGAGAATATTTGGGTGCATTTGGGCTGCATCCATTTTAGAGAAAGGGATCCAAACCATACAGAAGAGGAAAGATTTTGGATGAAAAATAGAAGAGATGTTCTGGACATCTGTGGTCATGAAATAATCAATTCCTCTCCTTTACAAAGGTAGGAGGATTCACCACACTGTTCTGGGCCCTGCCCAATCCTGCCTCCAAACTGAAATCTCCCCTGCAGCTTTACTGTTGTGTGTGGTTAAAAAGCTCCTGCTTTCCAGCCCACTGTGGACATAATTATTGCCATATATTCTCATTTGTAGCACACTTTGGTATCTTTGGGAAACAAAAGACAGCAAATGCATGCAGAATTTGATGATTATCCACAGATTTCATGTTTTCTGGATGAATGGAGGGAGCAGCAGGCTACTAATCACACCTATATGAACCTTTACATTATGTTTGCTCCATCTCAGTCTCTTTGGTGTTTGTTATTGCTTTCCCTTTCTGCTGCTTGATACAGTGAAGTAGACTTGGACACAGTGGTTCTTTGAATTGGCTCAGTGCAGCAAAGTGCTTTCAGCTCACGCATGCTTCTGTTGATTTCAGGGAAGGAAAAGCAAAGTTAAGGGCATTTGCACTAGTGACTGTTTGCTGACTCAGTCCTTCCAATTTTGGTCCAAATCCTTGTAAAAGTGCATTTACTCGCATTTAATGTAGGCCTGTAACCATCTCCTCACCTTAAAAATGTCCCTTTGCCACAATTTGTATCTACAAAGAATGAAGCACATGGCTGTTTTCCCCATCTTCTTTCATACACTCAGTGCCAGGATCTGCACTTCAAGTGAAAACACAAAATAGCAGGAGAGAAAGGGAGGCTTGGGAACTCACCATGAAAAACACAATAAGACAAAGGAACAAAAGACTTGGCAGATCTGAATCCTTTTTTTTTATTTTAAATCTGCTCATCATGGCTCTGTTTAGGTATTTGTGTGCATACTGCACAGGTGGTTTACTTTTTCATATTAACAACATTAAACATAAATTACTAAACATCCATATGAAAAAATGAAATTTGGCATTTAAAAGACATCTAATTTAAGTTATTCTGTTTTTGTGGACACAGTATGGCCCAACAAAAGGCTCAATTTGCCTCACTAGTTTAGAAATGGGCTTTTCAGACTGTCCAGTCCTCTGATCTGTGCCTGTTGTTCCAGCTGCTCCAGTGCCTGGGAGCCCTGACAGCCACCAGCCACAAAAGCCCTGCAGAGCTTCAAATCCAAGGTTAAGGCAAGTGAGTGAGGGGGATCATGGTATTGCCTGATCCATGTTAAAGACATGTTTGTGTGCTGAGCCTCAGATGCATTGAAGGAAATTTCATTCTTTTATCCAGCTGAAGATCTCAGTAAGAGACATTTACCAACAAGCTGTTATCTCTAAGATTCCCTAAATAATTTATCTCGAGCAAGTTTTTCTGGACAGCTCTGGGCAGGTGCTGCCTTGGACCTGTGTGACATCCATAGCAAAATCCCAGAAGACAGCAACGATTGTCTGCCTCCTGTGACAGCGGTATGAGCTCCTACCCTCCCACCCTCCCCAACACAGGGGGCATGAGTAGCACACACCAGGCCTCTGCAGAGGTTATAGTAGTTAAAATACCAAAACCAATGATTTGGCCAATCATTAGCAAAAGCCAAAAGGCGGCCTCAGGTCAGCTTCTCAGCTTCATCACATCACGCCTTCCTGGTGAACCTCTCCAAGGCCAAACATTTGCTCTTCAGATTGCTTTAGGTCTCTTTGCCAGCACACCGTATGGCTCTGGAGAGGTACAGCTCTGATCTTGTTTTAACTGCTTAGTATGTCTTCTGCTAACACAGATAAAATATCTCACCCTGTTCCTTCCTATTTTAGAAAAGAAAAGGGCTGCACTAGCAACCCTGTCAGACCATGACTTCTCTTGACCTGGCTTATTTTTCCTCTATTTCCACCCACTTACCTGCCAGATGGAGTCTGATGCTGGTTTAAGGAAGACTGAGCCTTTCTGTCAGAGTCCAGCTCATTAATTCCAACATAAAAATCCAGAAAGTAATGCCAATCAAATTTTACACAAGGTAGCAATGTCTCTAGAGCTCTTGCCACCCTTTAACTCTGACCTGTCTTAATTTCTCCGCTCATAACTCCTTCCAATAGGGGCCAATCATCAAACAAGACCAACTAACCTTCAGTCCATGTCCTTACAGGAGCAGACCATCTGCAATAAACATACGGGTGTTCATCAGGCCAACACAAAGCACCTCTACACTTATTGATGCCGATGTAATTTTTGTTTGGGTTTCTGGTCATTACATTGCACTCAATCGATTAAACAAGGAATCTCGATTGTTAGTACTTTTGCTGGTATCTTGAGCCCCAGCTTGGCTACGGTCTCTGACTGGAACCATCCACATGAGACATACCTCACTGAAACAGAGCATTTGTTGTAAATGAGAAGAACAAAACCATAAAACAATAGAAAGCCCATAGCATATTTATCAGTCTGAAAGAAACCAAAGCCTGAGTGATAAATCTGGCTCTTCTTTGTAAGGATGTAATCTTAAAACGACTTCTTCAGAGGTGTAGTTTCCAACCCTGGGAGCAGACTGCAATGGAAGTTACTCACTTTCTTGCTCTGTCAGGAGCTTGCAGGTTCAGGGCCATATTCGCAGCTGGTACCAGTGAGCATCACTTCTCTACAGCCAGGCCCACGCAGATCTGGTCCAGTGGCTCTTCTCAGATGGGTGCTTAATTTTTTCCCGCTAAGTCTCTATCCCTCTAAAAGCCCATACAGCTTTCTTCTCATCAGTATATGAGAAGGGACAGTGTGGTTCCTCATCTCGGATGTTCTTCAGACTCTTTTCAGTATCCATTGGATATTCTTTCCAGACAGTCCTGTCAGGTAGACTTAAATAAGATGCACCAAAGTGAAAGCTATTATCAGAAGTGGAATATTTTATTGATCCCTGCATTCATTTACCACATAGACACTTGGGCTTTGGACAAATTCAGTCCGAGGTTTTGGGTTTTTCTACATCGCTCCCTTTTCTTGGTAATCCAAGTCACGCATGAGAAATAGGGGTTAGCAGTGTAATTTCATGCCTAATGAAGCTTGAAATTATCAGTAGTGTCCACTGATGAATTAATAGTGGACACTGATCCAAATCATGGAGTTTAAGCCTTTTTAGTTCAGCAATTCATTAGCAACAATTAGCATACAGCATGTGGGACATCAGGCATTCTTCGCTACAGCAATCAGTTAACTTTCTGTGGAGCCTGCCAAACGAGTCATCTCAGGGTGTAGCTCTGACAGCACAGGTTGGGGCTGGTTTGTGTGAGCACAAACCAGAAGAGCTGAGAAGGAGAGGGCATGCACAAGAACCTGGTCCTGCATTAATGAGAGCATTGCTATGCAACCGTCACTTTACTCATTGATGAGGACTACATCTAATCCAGGTCATCCTGGGTATGTCTTTCCTTGTCCTGTTTTTCTTTACCTTGGGCTCTCATGACCTAGTAAGTAATCCCACAGACATCCTGAGGTTTACTGTGTGGGCACTCAGTGCAGACGCCCAGCTGTGCTTTGATCTTCAGCAGGGGTGTCCCCCCAGGCTCACAGGTCAGCACAGCCCAATTTTCATGCCCAGTGCCAAAGCTAAGAAGATAAGAGGACTCAGGCTTTTCTTCAGTTCAACAGATATGAGAGCAACTATTTGCCAAACGGTTTCAACAGTGCTGAAGCATTTGAGATGTACACACCAGCTAACGTGCCAGTGTTTTTTCTGAACTCTTCCCCAGTAGGCTCCTTTTCTTTAACCAAGCTCTGTGCCTCCTCCCATCCTCTTGCATGAACAACTTGCTCTGTTGGACACATAGAACTCAATTTTGTTTCACAGCATACTTATTCTCAGTTAGATAGTAGCTCGATTTAGCATAGCCTAGCATACTTAGCTGGCCACTCTGCAGCAGTATGCAAGTCAGACCATGACGTATATGTTAGAAAAATGCCCATTTTTAATGCTTACACCTGATAATCCCAAATAGAGCTCTTCACACAAAGCAAACATTACCAAGAATCTTAATACATGAGATTAGACCATGTTGATTAGACCATGCACAAAATATAGAAATCTGGGGGTGAAAAGTAGTTCTTTGCTCCCTCCTTGGGGGAGCCACTAATTTCTCTCAGCATTGAAAGCTAAACAGGCAGAAATGACCAGGCAGCTTCCAGTGCCTGCCCACAACCCTTTCTCCAGACCCCTCTCCTTCCCCTTGTCTCCCTCCACTCGCTTCTTGCACCCTGCCCTGGGCTCTACAGCGCTGCAGCAGCCGGACCTTGGTCATGCCTGGTCCCCCTGTCCGGACCCACGCGTTTTCCCCGGCAAGTGGGAGTGCTGCAGCTCAGGGCCAGAACCCAGCTCCAGCCAAACCCAGCTAATTGCTTCCTGTCTGCAGCACTCACAGTCCTGGAGTATCAATTAGTGGGAGTGTACAAATCTCACAGCATTGGCCTAAAATATCCCCAGACATTTTCTATCAATATTAAACACTCTGCACGGGATCTTTCTTAGAGTACATCAAAGTGGTAAAATAATGTCCAATGCAGAAACAATATTTTTTTATCTACAGGAATTAACTATTCAATTAAGATAGAGCGGGGCTGAGTCAATGATATTGGAGGCTGGTCAGGCCCAACCTTTGAGAGAATATTCTGCTTCAGGGTGCTGCAGGCCATGGTGTAGGTGGGATGCAGTACTAAGAAATGCCACCAGAGTGGCTTTGCTGTCTCTGTAGAGGGTTGTCCAGTAGAAGCCTTGAAAACACAGGTTCCCAGAGACTGTCCAAAAGAGACAAGGTCATCAGATCTTCCAAAAGATACAAACATTTCCGAAGTTCTTGTGGTGTGAGAAGTTATGACATCTTTTGAAAGAGATGATGACATTTTGTGTTTCATTATTGTTTATCTGATTTGGTTCTGTGCAAGAGCTCAGTTGGGAAGGGAGTTTGAGTATGTTAACAGTATAACTGGGAAAAAAAAAAGAAACAAAGAAAAAACATCATGTCTGTTAATGTCTAAAATCTTAATTTGAGTTTAAAGACCAAGAGCGTTGTTAAAGATCCAGTACAGCTTGGAGTTTTGCTTTTCTGGCAGGCAGCCAAGCATAAAGGAAGATGCCGATGCCTTTACTGAGCTATTTCGGAAGCTTTCAGAGAAGCACACTTTATCTCCTGAAAACTTGAAATACAAGACATTGGATAGCAAAGAGTATTGCAGCAGCAGAGTGTGGCAGCCTTTTTAAAGGCCTCATTATAAAGCCCTGTTCCTATGCCGGAGCATGTCTTTCACAGCTGAGAAGTGACCCATCGGGAAAGCAAATGCCTTGACTTTTCCAGCCAGCCCGTCAGAGGTGGCACAGGGCCCAGCGGCAGCCTGCTCAGCAGCTGGGTACTGCAGGAGGTTGCTCCCCAAAACCCAACTCAGCTGCTTTCCTTGGAGAGGCTTTCCCACATGGTTTGGAGGCAGAGTGCCCAAGGCGTCCCATGGGCTGCCCCCCATATGGGACAGTGCCCTCCTTGCTCACAGCTTACTCACCCCTCGACAAATTGCATCCCTAAGGCCACTCAAGGAGTCTACTCAGCAGGAGTGGGGATGGTCTAATCCATCCCTGATCCAGTTTGTGAAGGTACACACTACCAAAAACCACCAATCAGAAAAAGCCCCCCAAATCAGTCTGACAAAAGGTGTGTGAGGAGGGGAGGGGAAGAGGGAAGGGGAGATATTCAAAGGCACTGGTACCAGAGGAGTCACCGTGAGCATGTTGCAGGTATCTCTGGGAAGAGCAAGTGGCAGGGCAGGAAGGGGAGACTGCTGAGGTGCAGGTAGAGTGCTTACCCCTGCTTGAAGGGGTGTAAGTCCATTACAAATGGCAGACAGGCTACGTAAGCTAGAAGGAAGCTCTGGTAAATGTGAAGGCAGGGTCAGAGAAGCTCCAAGGCTGGGAAAATAATCTAAAATGTTGCCTTTCCATTTTGTACCTCAGAGCCCTCTCCCAGAGAGTGAAATACTCAACCAAAATTAAGTTGCAACCAAAAAGCTTGATCCTTTGCTTTCCCAGAGTGTGTGTTTGCTTTTCACTTTACTGCTTTTAAAAAGAACTCACCTGATTCTGAAAAATAGGGGATAACTTTTACTTCTCCAGAGGTATCCAGCGTTAACAGAGCTGGCCTCTACTTTGCATGTCTACCACTGGGCAAGCAGGGCAATCCCAGGACATGACTGATTACCCACCAAGCTGGCAAGTCGCACAGTCCAGGCTGATCATAGTATCATAGCATCATAGAATCATAGAATAGTTTGGGTTGGAAGGGACCTTTAAAGATCATCTAGTCCAATCCCCCTGCAATGAGCAGGGACATCTTCAACTAGATCAGGTTGCTCAGAGCCCCGTCCAACCTGACCTTGAATGTTTCCAGGGATGGGGCATCTACAACCTCCCTGGGCAACCTGTTCCAGTGTTTCACCACCCTCACGATAAAAAATGCCGTCCTTATATTTAGCCTGAATCTACCCTCTTTTAGTTCAAAACAATTACCCCTTGTCCTATCACTACAGGCCCTACTAAAAAGTCTGTCCCCAAATGTGGGGGTCAAGTACCAGGAGCTGGAGAGAAAGAGGCAATGGACTGACAGCCTATGACTGTGTAACTCTTCATTGTCACTGTTTTGGCTTAGATATCTTCCTTACTGTTAATTAGTGGCTAGGGTTTACCACTGAGATTTTTATTCATGTTCTGGAAGCAGGAGAACGGATTCAAGCCAGCTATGTTGGACCACAGGAATGTTATTTTTCTTAGCCTGTGAGATATCTGTAATCCACTATTCAAGGTCTGTTACAAGGAGCACCTATAGCCCCTGATGATAATTCTTTAGGTTAAGCTTAGCCAGCTTATGGTTTTATCTCTGAATATCTACATATAAGCCACTGGTGTCTCAGCCACTGTCACACAAACACATACCCTGTTGTCTTTCTCTCTCCAGATACAACTGAGGTTGTAAACTCCCTTGGGAAACGTCACGATGCGGGCTAAATCTTTGTAAAGACAATCCTTTCTGGTATGTTTAAGAATATGAAGTCTGTCACATTCCTGCTCATTGCCATGTTTTCAAAACGTCTTAGTTAAATGCCACTGAAGCGAAGGAGGTGAACATCATTATTTCAATTAACAAGTTATGCGAAAGACCAGCAATACGCTCTGCTGCCGGTGAGATCAGCAGCCTCAGAAAGCTTGTTCCACTTCTGTGGCTCTTAGCGTTCAATGAATTTAAACAGAAACAGATGTGAAACTCCACCTCTGGCTCACTTTCCCCAGCAGCACTTCTCCTATGCCTGGGCCACCGCCCCTGTCCTGAACACTGGAGCACCCTGAGGAAGGGACCCTGGTGGCTGTGGGACTTCCCTCCTCGGGTCTATGCAGGGCTCGTGAGGCTTGGGAAGGGGAGTCCCGCGGCAGAGTGGGGTCCAACCCATGGCGACAGCATTCAAGGGGTAAAATCAGCGTAGGTGAGCATGTCCTCTATCCCGGCCCCATGGCCTCTGAACAGGAACACGTCATGTCTTGGCCTCCATCACGGTGCCCTGGGAGAGGAGTATGGAACCTGGCAGGGGTGGGACAGGCAGGCTCCTGTCCACCAGCGCTGTGTGAGGAGCAGATAAGGGACAAGGAGATAAGTGAACACAGTGACATATTCAGTGTCCAGGTGGCCTGGGAGCCTGCTCTTGCTGCGGTCCCTGGGAGATAACCTGCTGTTTGTTGTGCCAGCTGTGTCTGTCCCTGCCTGGAAAGCAATGTCTGGTTTATACTACCTGTCTTATAGTGCCAACACCGTGCATTAAGTGGATTTTGCATAACGTATTTGCAAATATTGTATAAATATTTCATATGTCTTCCAGCCTGTGTTTTGGTCTGGAAAGAAAGAAGGAAAGCATTTATTATAGCTGAGTATTAGTACAAGCACTGTAGATAAGTCTAGAAGGAGATCTGTATTTCTAACTGTCATAAAACATCTTGTCTCCAGAAGCTTGCTCCTGAGGGTGCCATGCGTTCTTATAAAAATCATTATGCTTGGACAGAAGTCATAATTGCACTACTGGAAATGCTGTATTCTTGTACCAGCTGCCTCAGGTCTGACTGTAGAGAAACAGGAATAAAGAAAACAACCCTTGAAAGCTCAGGATTTCTCTTCTAAGAGCCATGCCAAAAATTTGGGGTGTTTTCTCAAAGTTAACTACAGTTGTTGGATTCTCCATACGACTGAGATGCAAAGCCAGTACTGCCAATTCTTCTGACTCCACCAAAAATCTTGTGGTTATGAAACTTTGTCTTTAAAGCTTTGGATTCCAGATTCTTATGATGATATGAAAATCTTGGAGCGTGCTGTTTTTAAAGAAGCGAGCTTCTGCTGTCCATAGCTGCAGAGAAGAAGCTGCAGCTGTAAATTTGGTATAAGCTAACAATGCAAGAGAAAGAGTAGAAATATATCTTTTCTTTCTGGGTTTTTCCTTTTTTCTAAATCTCAACAGTTTTAAGCCCATTTTTTGATTTAGCAGGGCCTGTGTGATGGTGCTTGGACATATGCCACCCACAATCCTGGAAACTTTGTGAGAACAAGACTATGTGTACCCCATGATCTGGGGGCAACCACTGCCCATGTGGTTCCCTTCTGTCACCTGCCTACATCTCTGGTCATCAGGCTTTATACATCAACAGATGGCTTCAGCCTTGCCTTCATGGGTAGCTGGAGAGGGACTGCTTAGCCACAGAGAGGTCATTTCTCACAGCTTACAAATTGTCAGGTGGCTGGAGTAGTTGGGCAAGGAGAACATCACATCCACGGGCTTCAAAAATGGCTTCAAAAATGCTCCCAACAACACTTCCAGTGCATGATGAGAAAGAGGTATGAGAGGATGCAGAGTCTCTCTGAGGCATGAGGTCTCTCTGACGGTCACCCCGCCCTCCTCCTCCCCAGCACACAGTGGGACCAAACCCATTGCTTGGAGCTGCTAAGCCTCTGGAAAGAAAAGTGGATGCTGACTTCTGTGAGAAGAGCCATCTTTGTAGTATCTCAGCTTTTATATCCTGTCTTAATCAGATGGAGCATGGCCAGAGATGCATGAAAATGCAAAATAATCGGGGAGAACTATGGCCTTTATCAGCCTCAAAGGTTGAAATTATCATAAAGTCTGGCTTTGTGGAAGTTTGAATGGATTCATCAGCAGTGTTTCACCCACATGTGCATCTGAGCTGCATGTCTGCTTCTGCAACAGGCGCTGCGAGCGTGGCGGCGTGCAGTCACAGCAGTGGCCACAGGCTGCCTCCGAGTCAGGCGTGTTCTTCTGACAGTACATAAAAGCCTACGCCATGAACTGTATATGCCAAATTGCACAAGAAAAAGTGCTGCCTTATGGCACTGCATCATTTGAATTACAGCTTTGCATCACCAATTTGATGATTAGATTTTAGCCCTGCCTATGCCTATGCAATCTTCAGAAATCAGGAAGGTTTAAGAAAAATAGTTTTTCCTTGCTTGCCTATTTTTACAGTAGGTGTTGCAAGCACCTCCCTGCTATGCATGGAAATGAGAGAAAAGTTCAGCTATACTACTACATTATCTGTACTAAAAAAAGTTCAGCAGCTGCCAACAAAAATTCAGAAATCAATTACTTTTAGGAAATGAAATTATCAGTTAATAAAATGTTTAACAGGTACTCCAGGATTTTGATGTTTTCTACATTCATGCCACCACAGCTGCAATCCTAGACAAGAGAAAAGCAACCTTGCTCCTTTTTTTTGTTTTCTTTTACAGGTGCTTAAAAATACCTGCTGCCTTCTGGAATGGACTTCTGCTAGATAGCCAGAAAACAAGTTTGTTAACTACCTAAATATTCTGTTTGTTAATTCATCGGTTTATTTATAATAGGCTTTTCCTTTTCTGAATTAGCATTTTCATTTCTAAAGGCTTTGTCAGCTTCTGGTGTAATGGATTGTGGAAGTAATCTTAGCACATGGACTTTGTTTATTCTAAATTCCTTCAGACTAGTGCTGAGCAGAGGCTAATGTGTGCTTGAACCTTAAGGATTTTGTGTGCTTATGTGTGTACACATGTATGTATGAATAAAAAAATTTATGTGCACACAGTTCCTCTGTTACAAGGATCTGGGAACAAGAATGAGATTTTGGCTACAGTCATCACTGCCACGTGTTTGCTAGACATACTCTTGTCTGACAGATTTTGTGCTGAAATATTAGCAGGTTGATGGCTGGCAACCATCAAAATGCAGGTAAAACTAGAAGCATGAAAGCTGGATAGTTGCCTGAGCTGTCCACATATCTCAAACTAAAAACTCAGTCTGTCTTTATTTATTTAGACAAATTTGGTGATGGGCTCAATAAGAAATTTCCCAGAGGGAGCAGAATAAAGTCAGTACATCTGCCTTGGGGAAGGTAGAACAGGAAATAGTTCTCTTGGGACCTCAGCACTTCCCTTTCCAGTCTCAGCCATGCCAAAGAAGCACTGAAGTGCGCAAAGATGTAAGTAGGAGCTCTGATCCTGTCTCTTGAGCTCGTGCATCTCATCACTCTACATGCCCAAAGTGACAGTGAACCTGGAGGCGGCATCCCTACGTGCTGTGCAGGGACTTGTCTGGTCCCTGTCATTTCCTTTCCAGTTCTAGTCGGTGCTGGAAGGAAAGTTTTTATTTTTCTGAAGGATCTTTATTTTCTTTGCAAGAATGTATTTATATTGCTTACCACTGTCACACATTTACCTGTAAATACAATTTAGGCAGGATAAACTGTGCCTGTGAAATACACCCCTCTCTCTGTGAACTGTACAGACAACTGAGATGTCTTCTTGTTAGATGAAATCAGGAGAGATGAATTGTACTCAGAGCCGCTCTCTCCTTATTTGGCCTGACAATACGGGATGCTTTGGGTTATGGGTGTCCTAGAAATAAATTAGTAACGTCTTTTCACATACAGGAGGCTTGAAACTGTTTAGTCCACCTGGGTGCTTAAGCAGAAGCCATGCAAGCAGGAGATCCAACTTCTTCTCCAGGCTTGGGGAGGAGGAGTCCGGCAGCCAGCACACCCTGCAGGTCGGGAGCTGGTCTTGGCTCCGTCGCACTTGCCTGCAACCTGTTTTGCTTGCCCTTGGCTACTAGACTGTGGCTTTTTTCCCAGTCAGAGGGAAAGCCCCATGCCAAGCATGGGCTGAAGGCCTGGCACTTCCCTGTGGAGGGTTAACGTGGCACTGGCAGGGGACACAGCCGCTGCGAGGTGCTAGAGACATGGGCAACCAGATTGTCACCCCCATGCCACGGCAGCTCTGCGGCGTCTGTCACTGAATGGGTCCAAGTCTGCAGCGAGTTGACTGGGAGCAAGCAGCTCAGCTGCCCAGCCACGCAGCCAGGAGGACCAGAAGCACCATACCCTGCCCAGGGCAATGGATGGGGGGCAAAGCAACAAGGAAGAATGCATCAATTCTTGCACCTGGAAGCTGCTCCTCTACTCACGTCTCCCGGTGCAGCCTGCCCCTGTGCCGCCATTATGGACAGCCAGAATGCCCCGTCCTGTTCCCTGTACAAAGTTTTGGTACAAAGTACAAAGCTTTTGTATCAAGAAGGATTTTCTACTATATTGCATAGCACTGAACGACACAGAAAAAAAACCAAACAAATACATGCAGATAATCAATATGTTTTACTCCATAAGTATCTGAATTAAACGGCATAATACATGAACAGATATTTTTCTTCTGTGGAAAATAAGATAAACAGTTCTAGCATAGTCCTGATAGAAGAATATTTAATAAATGGGATTATTTCCAACCAGATTAGTCATTAAGGGATCTGAATGTGATCAGCACACCTCAGACAAACAAAGAGTCTGAGGACATGGGAAGAATGAACTAGAAAAAAGTAGCTATTGAAATGAAAATGAGCATAGCTCTTTCACAAGGTTGTGGTTCAAACAGGCACAGAAAAACATATAACAAAGTGTTCTGGGAGTAGCTCACACTAATACCCATGTCCTAGCCCACAAATACACAGGAATTGTAGACCTAATACTTCAGTGTAATTTGTTTATTCCTTCTCTTTCCAGGAATCTCTTGTTGATAGTCATTCCTTCATCACATAAATGTTTTCTCAGGAAAAAATCTATAACTGAGTATTATCTCCTTAGAAATATATTTGAAAGCCAGTCAAATTGCAGAGGAGGTAGAATTCTCCTTTCAAAAGACTCAATGATTCACCACTGTGTAACCTTCAACACCTGCAAACACAAAACATCCTGCAGGTAAAAAGTTCAGGCAGATATAAAACCTCACATACAGGCGGTTCCCACATTTCAGAAAGCGTACTTTCACACTAAAGAGCAAACACACCAAATCGTTTATTGGTGTAGGCTCCTTTTAATAGCTATATGACATTGAAGACAGTAAAACTAAAACCTGCCAGAAGGCAAAATCCAAAGAGCACCAAATAAGATACATGCTTACTTAAGCATTGTACAGTTGATACACAGAAATAGTCTTTATGCTGAGGCATTGCATTAGGTAAGGCAAGAGGCTCCAGTGTGTGCACCCTAAATTACTAGAGGCTGGCGAAGCTGCAGGAACTGGTCTCAGGTGGCTCTGTCATGTAGACAAGAGAAAAAGTCCAGAAAAGGAAATTAGGATACAGGAAAATATGAATTGAGATCCATAGTCAGACTGCTTGCTAATGGTGCTTGCACCTTCTGGCTTGGCTGGGCACTTCAGCCTGTGCTGTCATCCTCAGACTCTGCAACCTGTGGAGAAGTGACAAGCTTCCTCAGAAGGGGCAGAAATCAGTCTTTGAAGGCACCGTCTTTCTTCCAGTGCCTTTTTAATGCTTTGCAAATGCACAAGCAAAGGTGCTGTGAATCACTCCTCCCAGCCAGATGCCTCCACTTCCAAACCCTGGTGTAGGTGTCATGTCACCCCAGACTGACAGTGCAGTCCCCTGTCCCTGCTGCCTCCCCTGGCACTGGCCACCCAGACTGGTGGGCAGAGGGTTTCACCGTGAGAAGTCGCCCTGGTGGACACTGCTGACGGAGCCGTGCCCATGCCTGTCCAGACTAGCATCAGGTGACTTTTTCTCTCCCGCTGTGAACAAAAAGTAAACGTACACTCCCATGTGTGGTTTTCCCTCAGTCCTCTTTTCACAGGTGTAAGCTGAAGATTGAACTCATAATGATGCCTTTATCTCATAACACGGCTCACAAGAATGAAAACCACTTTTACGGTTCCTTAAGAAATACCCCAAAATATTTAGAAAATTGCACCAATTGCCTTATCTCTTAAACGACTCATTGAGAAAAGAGACAACGGGCAATGCATTTTTCTAATGACTCAGGAGCACAAGGTACCTGCAAAGCTGCCTGCTGCTGCACCCCTCATTTCCAACTCTATGGACAGATGCGCAGCTTCATGGTCTGGTCATACGGTGACAACAAGGACTTTGCCACCCCAACCAGGCACCTGCGCTGGCACTAGAAGTACCACACTGTATTTGTAGTGTGTGCCAAAGGCGTAAGCAGAACATAAATACAGCTACCTCCTGCTGCTGTAAATTATACTTACATCTGTGCTCAGCATTTTGGCTCTAGGTAAATCAGCGCCACTGAGGCAAGCAGCAAGCAGCTCACATTTGAGAACAGTTTCCCTGTCCTTCCTCTCTGTTGCCCTGACACTACAAATTGAACTTTGATTGCTTTGCTCTGCCTGTATCATATATAACCCTGTGAGGCCCTGCAGACTCACATTGCTTGCTGTGTACAGTTGAACGCAGCAGGGCTGCATGCCTATTTATTAATCAAGAAGGTACGCGTAGCCAGGCACTTCCATTTGCCTTCTGGGACTATCTTTTTGAAGTTGGCAGTGACTACTGCTAAACAGAGCTCTGAGAAACTGCATAAGGTGGTGTCGATGGATATCATCACAGGGTACAGTCAGGCTTTTTTTCTTTTACTGGAAGCACATTGCCAGATTTACCTTGATCAGAGATTAATATCAGTTTTGGGTTTTTTTAATCTAGAGCCAGATTAAGATATTTTTTCTCTGAAGCAGTCAAAAAGTTTAATATGTTACTAAATTGCATAAAGCAGAAGTAATCAATAGTATTCTAGAGCATGTTTTGATATCACCAGATAAGCGATAGTGACTATCATAAATACTGCTGAGATAATATAGTTACGCCAGATGTCAATAAAAATTACTAATAATTCTCATGATTTTAACTTTAACCAATTTATTCACAGTTCTTATTTACAAAATCTGCTAATTCGTTGCTTTGGCCAATTTCTAATAATTTATTTATTATCTAAATTTGAGTAATTGTGCGAGGAAAAAGGATGCACTTCTCTCTAAGTCAGTCTTAGGAACGAGCATGACATTAGGATCTCAGATTCTCCATTTGGGCTTGCAAAAAGGAAAACAGGCAATTAACGTTATTTACTCAATACAAGAATGTGATTCCTTGGGTCACACCAGAAGGCATGCTGAATCTACATGGTAACTTCCAGTCAAGGACTTGCAAGAAAAGAAGAAATGGCACCTTGGAAAAGAGCTTTTCAGTCCTCCTCAGTCCAGTGACCTGACAGAGATGGGGAAACGTGTCTGTGTGACCGATTTCTACCTGGTGGTACTTAGGGCTGGGTCCAATTGCAAAGTGCCGGGGTCACTGCACAGGGAGAGGAGGGCTGGCAGAAAGGGTTGTTCGTCTCCCAAACCTCTGCAGTAAATTTGCTTCTTGGGGAGGGGTGCTGAGGGTTTTAGGTATTCAGTGAAGTAGTCATTAATCTAGAAGATAGATTAAGCTGTCCACATGGCTTCAGCTGACTGCATCCCGTACCGAATTGGCAGAGGAGAACAGCCCTTATTTCCTTTTGGATGCTTTCTATAGGTTTCCAATGCTGTTTTACCTGATAGACAGTGAGAGGGCATGACAAATTTCTCTGACCTACTTTTAGCAAAGCTTTTCGATTTTTTTGTTGTATCAAAGGCTGTAGTTCAATGGCTCTAACTGGATTCTTTATTCCAGCTGGCGTTTCCACTAATGATCTCCACTGATCTCCCCATATTCCTATAATGGCTGCTCTGCTTCAAAAATCCTGTTCACACCACAGCCAGGGTTTGTGATCTATAACCAATACTTGTTCTCTGAACGTACTATCATGTTTAGGTTGTTGTTACCTCTTATTCAAGTTTTGATCTAATCTCAAATGATACCAGCAATCCATGAGCTATACACAAACCCCTTTTTTATGAAGCTGGTAATTAAAGGAACATTTTGTTAATATCACTGAAAGTGCATTGTAAAACCCGACGCATAAAAATTATCTGATAGTGTGATGGTGGTGAAGGGCACATAGAAAACTTGATAGCAGCAACGACACTGCACAGTATAAATCTGTTTCATGTGCTTTAAAGAACATGAGCGAAGTTCAGGTCTTCATATAAAGTTCTATCAACTAGCTGGAGCATACGTTGTGCAATACCAACACTCTCCCCTCCAAAGGTCAGAAGGCACTTGCACTCATATGGTATCTAAAGCCTGAAAAGCGAGCCTGGGCAAATCAGCAGGAGCTGCTAAACTAAGAATGGAAGTAAGTCGATTTAATACACCCTCAGAAATACAGTAGCGTAAGTCTGGTACACAGTGACAGAGTCAAAGATCTGAAATGTACAGGTTGAATGTTAAACCCGTGCCTGCGGAGTGGCTGAGTTGGGAGGGAAGACTCAGAAATTTCTCCCTGTTTCCAGAGGCAAAGGCTGCTCTGCCACGGCTGCTCCTTGCCGTCACCTACAGGCCTGCTTGGGGTCTTTGCGTGCCTCTTGGCCAAAACTCTTGCAGACATCTCCCACTGGCAGCTATTTGGGCAGCTCCTTTCGAATGCAACCCCATGCTCTGAACTGCTTGCATGGCCACTTTGCCTCCAGCTTGCTCCTTCTGTTGTGCAATGAAAGCACCACGTGTGCTGCCTAGCAAGGTCTTCCCCCGTGAAGATGGGAGGAAGGAGCTCGAGAGGTTTGAGCCGTACCTGGAGCCCTTCTTCTAGACCTTCCTTGCAGTCTCTCCCACCTGCTGACTTCATATTGGCACTTATATTGGAGCTGAAAGTGTTAGTACAACTAAGCATCCTGAAGGATTTATTTAATTTAAGCCTGTTGAAATCATTTCAGGGCTTCTTTTATTTGAAAGCAAAGACAGACATATACATATTTTTGAAATCCTTATTACTACTGTCCATGAATATATTTTATCTCATAGTTATTAAAATAAACTCCCTTTATAGGCAAATGAGTCACGAAGATAAATTAGAGAGAAAGGGAAAGACTTCATGTCTGTCTTAACACTGGCGGTTGAACTAACGCATATAATTAAAGACAAAGGCTAGTGAGCTAAAGAGATTAAAAATGAGTTACCAGCATAAGCTTTTTAGTCACACATGCTAACTTTAGCTTGAATTGCTTCTACTTGCTTTGTTAGCGTGAGTCATATATCTGAAGCTATGTTTCTTTCACTTCCTACGTAAAAAAAAAAAACCCACACAGGGGGATTGTGAATTTTTGTGATCGCCTAGTACAGCCCCAGGAAAATGTTTATCAAGAGGTTGTCTGGAATCTGCTGGTGCCACTGTAGTGGAACTAAACTAGCTATGAAATTATAAAGATATCTAAAAATCATTGCTTTCCTTCAGAAAAGCTGTGTACAGGAGAAGGTTGAGTCCTGAAAAAAATGGGCTTATCGCACTGCACCTACTTCTTCCTGAAGCACTGTGTACATGTCTTTGCAAATAGAAGCAATTCAATAATAGCCATGAGCGATGATAATTTGCTTCAAGGTGCTTGTTCATTGATCAGAGTTTAGTGTGGTGCCTGAAATAGAGCTAGCCAAGAAGCATGAAGACGCTATAGTTGTTGAAAACACACCAGTGAAAATGAACAGTGATGAACAAACGTCACAGCCTTCTTTGTGTACAAAAGCATTTTTCGTACCAGCAAAGACTGCTTTACAATATCAGTCTGGTGATTGTTTTCTGGTGGTTTTGAATACACACCTAAGTAAGAAAGTGGACTTGAAAAGCTAAGAATATACATCCTAGTCAATAAAAATGTCCATTAATACTCTACAATACCATTCACAGCTTACCAATTTGATTCTTACCAGTTTTTACCAACGTGTCGCATAATCTTGTTACGACTCCCCTGCTGGGACCGTTCCAGCTGGTCTAGATAACTACCTATTCGATGGACCAGAGAGAGGCAGAGAGATTGTATGAACATCCCCTAGGGGACTCACTGAGGACATGGGATCATGATGGTTTACTTTCAAGACCTACTGTATAGTGTCATGTTTTTAATGCTTCTTGAAATATCTCCAACAGAAGAGGGCGAGAAAGATTTGTTCCAAAACAGCAAAGCACCCAGGGCGCCCTGCGATGGGACAGGGGCAACTGGCACAACCTGGAGACACAGGAATTTCCAACTTGATATGAGGAAAAAAAGGTCCACTGCGATGGTGGTCAGACCCTGAAGCCCAGAGAGGTTATGCAATCTCTATCCTTGAATGCATTCAAACTGGACAAGCCCTGGATCTGCTTTGGGCAGAAGGCTGGACTACCCCTTCCTTGCTGTTTGGGAATACGTGTTTTCTCTCCTTCCTCTTTCATAAAACCCTTGGAGACACTTTGATCTGGGGTTGGTTGTTTGGAATTTGTTTGTTTCAGAGGAAAGTGCTCTAAAGCCTGAAATATTTTATAGAACATTTCCTTTTTTTTTCTACTCATGGTGTACAACATATTGTCTATTTCCATGTGCTACATGGTCTTTTATCATTTCCATTACTGATAAAGTCCTTGGAAAATAAAAATAACAAACAACTCTGTAAACATCATTAGCATTGTAAATTAACTGAAGACCCCAAATTTAGCATAAGATAGTCTAAGATACTGTTCCAAAATAGAAAACTGTCCTTAGAAAATACAGTATCACCTACAGCTGAGGTTTGAAGTTACTCCATACCATGCACACTACTGCCCAACAAATGGACTCCCAACAGAACTACTGAGTCTGATGTTTGGAAGAATTTGGGTTATTTTTTGTAGTTTTTCATATTTCAGCTTGATGTAATCCAGAGTACTGACCATATAATTACCAGAATTAAAATGTGTGTGAATATAAATTTATGTGACTCAAGCTTTGCAAAAGGCTCTGATACTCTCTGGAAGGCTCATCTTTGTGCCTGCAGAGTAGAGTGCTAATCAACACAGATGATGAGTTAACGGCAAAAATTTCAGCTGGCAGTAACACTTAAGATGGCATGTTCTAGGATATTTCAGATAAACTCTGTTGATATCGTTAAGATACAAGCATTAGGTGACTTTAGAGGTGGCTAAGTGGTGGTAATTATGACCTTAATAATGACAATCAGTCTTCCAGTGATAATGCATTCCTGCCTTATAGCACCTAGGTTCTATTTACCTGTCAAAAGACATTCATAAAACAAAGAACTAAAAAATTATACTGTATACATGAATGCACCATAGATAATGTTTTTTATTTTGACAAAAACATTTTATTTTAATGCCAGGGATTTTCCCTATGTTTGTGTTCCTGTTTTCGGATGCATTGGCAAAATAAGTAACAGCGAAATCCAGAAGGAATGCAAAACATCTGTATCTTCCACAATGAGTATGACTGATTTTACTCATCCTTTGGGATACCAAGCAGACATAAAATAACACGTAACTGTGACTACTGATGACATGACCTGAGAAGTTTGACTTCCTCACATCAGTAGTTGGCAAAATTGAGAGCAAAACACTTGTAGTACAATAAAGACCTTGGTGATGACACTTATCTTTGGATATTTTTCTTCATGTTCTTTGATCAAGAAATTGATGCATTTTTGCCCATTCTTGGGGCTACCTGACAATTTTTATTGTTGCTGACACAGCTGTGATCTCAAGCGAAAGCCTTGCTCTGGATGTTCCACTGTATTTCTCAGCAACTTCCAGTGGTTTTTTTCCTAGTAAATGTGAAAGTCTGTGTCAGTCCCGTGACTTTCTATACCTTCACATTAATGATCACGCACATTCTGCAAGCTCAGCAAATTATTACCACAACTCATTCACTGAAGCAGACATAAATCAGCTAGACAGATTGCTAGGAAATGATTTCAGCAACAGTAGCTTCCTATGTTCACCCTTCAGCTTTGCCCCCTGTATTTTTATAGCGCATAAGGAACAGGGCCCATTGGCAAGCATTTCTTTATTATTCAACTCTGTTCCGAGCAACAATTAACTTCCTTCCAAATAAAATTTTATCTTCTTGGAATAAAATTTCCTTTACTGTGAAGTTTGCCATCCCTTTATTTTCTGTTGATTTCTGAACACTTTTCAAATTTCTCTTTGAAAAACGGGGTCATAACATTTAGGAAAGGACGATCACTCTCAATATGACACATCACCTTCTTCCTTCCCTGCTTCTTGTGTTTTCAGCAAGTCCTCAGCAAACTCTGATGGAATTATTCCAAGGTCTCTTACTTGTATCATACAGATGGTAAGGGCTTAGCAGTTACATGGTTCTGACAGCCATTGCTACCCCTGGAGGCTGCTAATGCCTGAGATAATCCTTGGTAGCCCCTTAGACATTTTTTCGGTCTTTACTCCAAGGGTTGAGGCAACCACAATGTGTACAATTCACACTTTGATGTCCTCTCTTATCGTTAGAGCTGCTCTAGGTAAAACCATTTCAATCTCCATTGCTCTTTAACAAGCCTGTTGCAGCTCCTTTTAGCACTAGAGATTTTTTGGCAAGCTTATCTATCAGCACATTATCTAGATACACAGAAGTTTCCTGTTGTTATCACAGAGGACGTTTTTGTTGTTTTCCTCCGAACTTGGCTACTGGATCATGAGGGAGGTGCTGGTTGCTGAAGCTTTTTATTCGTCAGATTCCCTGTGACCTGCTCACTGGGGCCAGCAGAGCTGCGGGAGCGGGTATCCTTATCACTCTCAAGAAGCAAAGACTTTTCTCCCCAATAAGCACAAATGGTTGTTTCTGTTTCAGAATACATATCACTCTCACAGTCTTAGACTGTCCCCTTTTTGCTCACTTTACTCTGGCATGGAACAATCTCAGTGATAATAAGCTGCTGTGTCAGTAGATGATCTCTGAGAGCAGTAGGGATCTTGTTGTTCTTATTTGCTGTAGCACCTGGCACTTGTGTGTCTACAGCTAGTACAACACACTTAATTAGCACTGCACATATACTTTACATTTTAAAGTACCTGTCTTTATTTTTGAAGAAGTTCCATTATTCTGTCTCTCGTATTGTTGCTTAGTGACTTCACAGATGTTTCTGCATTCAGTCACTGCTGTCATAGAATCATAGAATGGTTTGGGTTGGAAGGGACCTTTAAAGGTCATCTAGTCCAACCCCTCTGCAATGAGCAGGGACATCTTCAACTAGATCAGGTTGCTCAGAGCCCCATCCAACCTGACCTTGAATGTTTCCAGGGATGGGGCATCTATCACCTCTCTGGGCAACCTGTTCCAGTGTTTCACCACCCTCATCATAAAAAATTTCTTCCTTAGATCTAGTCTGAATCTACCCTCGTTTAGTTTAAAACCATTACTCCTTGTTCTGTTGCTGCAGGCCCTACTAAAAAGTCTGTTGCCATCTTTCTTATACGGCCCCTTTAAGTACTGAAAGGCCCCAATAAGGTCTCCCCGGAGCCTTCTCTTCTCCAGGCTGAACAGCTCCTACTCTCTCAGCCTGTCCTCATAGGAGAGGTGTTCCAGCCCTCTGACCATTTTGGTGGCCCTCCTCTGGACCCACTCCAACAGGTCCATGTCTTGCTCATTTGGCACAATTAGCACAAACCAAAAGTCCGAATTTTTCCCACTGTAAGAAAGCCAAGGCATTTCCAAGGACACCGACTGTGTAGTATTGCACTCTCATTCAATTCTTTGGTCATATCCAGGTATGGAATACGGTTGCAGAATTGGGCAACTCTCAGAACTTATATCAATATTTAACATGACGTGGCATTAGGATTTTCTGTAATTGTGTGAACTGTAAAGGTCTTCTGTGCTTACTTGGAAGGGGATGGACAGGCTCTCTATTTTTTCTACTTAGCTTCACAGAGATGACATTTACACTCTGGCAATAAAAACTGCACGAGCTGTAAAATGCGCGAAAAAATCACAAATATCATGTATTTCAGAGCAGTAATAGTAGCCAAGTACAAACAAAATTGGCATTTTGGCAACCAGTTATTATGTCAGGCATTGTCTTTGGGAAGCTACTTTCGTGCAAAGGTTAACCCTTCATTCCCTGGCTCATGGCCCGAGTGCAATTTGATTCTAGTACGAGGTGAGGCTTGCATACTGTTGTAACCTGTGACACTAGCTCCATGGATCTCCTCCTCTCCCATGCTCGCTGCTAGCCTACTTTCTAAATTTTAGTAAATAAAAAGGGGCTAGCGAGTGCAGGCTGCTAGAGCTGCTGCATCCTGCAACAGGCACGCTGTCGCCTATCTGCCTCCAGCCCTCCTGGTGCACCCAGGACGGAATGGTGCGAAACCGAGCCGGGCCCAGGCAAAACGCGCACTCGTAAGCAGCATTTGGCAGCGCTTTTCCCCGGGCGGCCCCCTCCGCCCTCCCGCTCCGCCGGGGCCTCGCACCGCCCCGTCGGGCCGGGCCGGGCGGTGGGCGAGCAGCGGAGAGGCGTGGTTAGGCAAAGCCCCCGCCCCTGAGCAGCGCCCATTGGTGGAGGTGGCGCGGGGCCCGCCCAGGGGCGGGTCCGGGGCGGGCGGGACGGCGCGGTGCTGTCCGCCCGCCAGAGCCGGTTGGGAGCCGCCGCCGCCGCCGCGGGAGGGCGGGATGGAGACAGCGGCCGGGATGGGGGGCAGCGGCATGGCCGAGAAATACGACGTGGTCGTGGTCGGGGGCGGCATCTCAGGTGGGTCCGGGGGGCGGCGGGGCCACCGCGCATCCGCCGGCCTCCCCCGGGGCATCACCGCCGGAGCGGTCCCAGAGTCCGTCCTGCGACGGGGACGACGGGGGGAACCGGTGCTCGGGGCCGGGGTGCTCCCGGCTGGGCAGCGCGGGGCCTGGGAGCGGCGGGGTCGGGGGTGGCTCGTCGCCACGGCTGGCCTCAAGGCTTGGGCGACGGTTAACGAGAGTGTCAGGTCTCCAGGGGCTTCAGATACACTTGGGGAAAAAAAAGGGAAAAATTATCCAGGTCGATATTTTAGGATGTATTCGCTTCTTCTTGCATCGATTTGTACTTCGTGCTCATCAGAAGAGAGTCCGTAGGAAAACTGACTTTATAATGTCCACAGGTGCATGAGAATGCAGGGATACAGGCTGGGATTTTTGCATCCCGAGAAAGACGGTGTTTTGAAGTTGTGGGTTTTTAGGTTGCTCTTGCAGTGCTGGCAATTGTATTCTTTTGATGAATACTGCAGAAAGATATCTGGGAATATCTGTAAAAACAGGTTGGGTTTTGTTACTATGATAAGAGCTGTACTACAAACAGCCAAATTCCCCCAGTGCGATGACTCTTCACACTTTACTAGGAAATACTTCCCAAAATACTCTTCAGATCTACCTTAACACTAGCAAGTGCATTGTGGCCCCTGATCCTCATGCTTAAAAAAAAGAAGTAATTATTCTTATGGCACCTGATGGTACCTAAGATGAGAATGTTGCCATGTTGGAGAAAATCTGTATTTGGTTTGTCCATCAGATAAATACTGTGTTAGCAGCTTTGGCCAGGTTCCAGTTTTTAGGGAGTCTTTACTTCACTAATGATTCAGAAAAGGTGAGTTATGTGACTGAGTGACTTCAGTGATACTACAACCATTATTGCTATAGGTAAAATTAGTTTTTATTAGAATTGCGAAAGAGTCAGAGGCTTTCCTTTCTTTAATCTGCAGTGAATTAATGCACGAAACAGCAAATTGTTTGCTTGATTACATTATTTCATTTGCTAAAACAACAGTAATCGCTTAAACAATTATTTGTGACAACATAGTTATGTAAATAATCTGTAGTGTCACCGAACAGAAAGAAAGAGTTTGGACCTAGTTTTGCTTGCTTTTTATTTTTACAAGACGCCTGGCTATTTTCCTGCTAGCACGAGTCATTTGGTCTTCATCCTTAAGGTTCCTGTAATGCACAGAGCGCCCTTAGGGAATTACCACCCGTACTGTGTGCAGCTGATGGTGATGTGATCTTAATATGTTTTTTAGGGCTCTGAGAAGCTCTTCTTCCCTTGAGGGTACCTTGTTCCTTCGGCTTTCTAACCTGTAGCAGTGTTTTGGAAAATGCATTGAGCATTTTTAAGTGGTATCTTGCCTCACTAGTACAAGAATCAGTAAGTTACTTCAGAACATTTACGCCTTGGACTAAAGCCTGGTGTGGAGTCTGAAATGGAGCCAAGCAGGAAATTTCAAGGCGTTACAGCCCCTGAAAATTTGTCAGTGGCGTTAGGAAGACAAATAAACATGTCAAAGCACTTTTGGGGTACAGGAACAGTTTTCTTGCCAATGGAAACCCTTAGGTCATGCCAGTGGCATAGAAATTGGTGTTTGCCTGTTATGAATTAGAACAGGCATTGTTTTAAGAAAGCAGCCTTAGAAAAATGGACAATAAATGCCTTATTTTATAATTAATCCATCTTTAATGTACAATACCATTCACAGCTGGGCACTATAATTCCTATAAGCTCCTGGTTTGTTTTGCTTTTCACACAGCTTCTCTGTCGCTACTGTTCCTGTACCAACATACCTACACCTCAGTTCTGTAAGAGGTTAGACAGTGCTGCTTCCTGGTCTTAAAAAAAGTAGTCTGTATCTAGAATTTTGGTTCTGGTGAGACAAATAGTAAAACAGGCTCCAGTATGGACAGGGTTTCCCCTCAACATCTCTCTGACTCCAGTCTTGACTTGCTGCTGCTTATTTCTCTGAAGATGTATTTTCAGTTGCCTCATCTGGTAAGATTACCGTCTTCTCTCCTTCTGCTGTATTTTAAATACTCATTACCTGATGCTGGCAAAAAAGGATGGGAGACTTTGGGATAAACTAGTTCTTTACTAGAAATACATGAAATGCGTATCAGGTATAAGCAAGCTGCTTGTTATATTAAGTGTGAGCTTCCCAGCAGTGAGATTCTGGCTTTTTTAAATATGTGTACAATATTTGTAAAATGAAGCTCAAATCCTGACTGGCACCTCTGGAGTTATCTGTTCCTCAAAGTGAAGCATGGACTTGAGAGCCAATTTCTGTACAACCTAACACACTCTTCTCATCCATGCTCCTGGCCTCTGTATGCACAGATCTGTACATGGTCATTCACAGGGACACAGAATCGACCCTGCCTGTAGGAAGCTGCAATCTAGGGATGGAGGGAGCTTCTGCAAAGAGTGCTTCACAGTGGGGAAGCTCTTGGAAGAAGAACTCGGCTCTGGTGCCTCTACTGCTGAGATTTTCCTGCTGTACCCCATGGAATCGTGTTCAAACTGTCCAGACTGCATCAGCGAGGACATTTGGACCCCTACAGAGAGGGAGCTGCAGAGCTTGGGCTAGATTCCTTTTTTCACATGGGTGTGCATGTTAAAAATGTGGATCATGGCCAGGAAACGCCCCAGGCACATGTTTGTATCATTCTTAATGGATGATGTCCCCTGTAATATAGTTAATATTAATTATAACATTTTATACTCAAACATATTAAATAAACTGATGCCTGAAGTTAAAGACTTTCCCCATACCCACAGGGGGTTCTTATTTATATGCCTTGAATATTGCTCCCATTTTCTATTTATAGGGTTTTCTGCTGAACCGAAGAGGGTGTTCTGGTTTGGATTGATTTTGACCTTTTGCTTGTGCATTTTGGTTTAGGCTATGTAATTCCCTCATTTGTTAAACACAGCAAGCTCATAGCACATGATGTGCCATGGATGCATGTCTGATTAATCAGCAGGATCGTAACCCTGACATCCTGTCAGAGAGTCCTTTGCTGCTTGGGTTAAGGTGCTACACTAGTTGAGGACTTGGAGATTGTGATCCTCTATGTGGACTAACTACTGTATTGATGGCTTCCAGAAGTTGTCCCTTTTATGCAGCAGGTCACTGCCATACCTCTCCTGACGCATTGTCTGCATCCCAGCTTCATTACCTGCTCCGCAAGCTAAGGCCACAATTACAGGGAAATTCAGATTTTGGGTCCGTAGCCCTAGGATGCAGCGTACACAGGTGCTCTGAGATACGAGATGGTTGTAAGGAGGTCTGGGATGCTCAGTCACTCCTTGGGGACTGCTCGTTAACAACTGGACAGCATTAAGTGCTCGGAGAGTTTTGACAGAAACCTCAGATATTTCAGCTTTTCAGATCTAGAAAATGGCTGCTGCTTATGTGTGACCTGTAATTCCTCAAAACTTTGTAACAGACCTTATTGGGGACATATTTTCACATGGATAACAAAATGCGCTATTGTCGTGGTTTGACCCCAGTCAGCAACTAAGCACCATGCAACTGCTTTGCCCTCCCCCCTCCCAGTGGGGTGAGGAAGAGGAAAGGGAAAAAAAAAGTAAAACTCGTGGGTTGAGATAAGAACAGTTTAATAACTAAAGTAAAACATAATACTAACAATAGTAATAATGAAATATAATAATAATAATAATAGTAATGAAGAGGAATATAACAAAAAAAGGAAGGGGGGAGGGAAGAAAAAAAAAACCAGTGATGCACAATGCAATTGCTCACCACCCGCTGACCGATGCCCAGTTAGTTCCCGAGCCGCGATCTGCCCCTCCTGGCCAACTCCCCCCTGTTTATATACTGGGCATGACGTTCCATGGTATGGAATACCCCTTTGGCTAGTTCAGGTCAGCTGCCCCGGCTCTGCTCCCTCCCAGCTTCTTGCACACCTGCTTGCTGGCAGAGCATGGGAGACTGAAAAGTCCTTGGCTTAAGATAAGCGCTACTTAGCAACAACTAAAACATCAGAGTGTTATCAACATCATTCTCACACTAAATCCAAAACACAGCACTATACCAGCTACTATGAAGAGAGTTAACTCTGTCCCAGCTGAAACCAGGACAGCTATGTTGACTCAAAGGCTACCTCCTTGCCAAACTTCACATTGCTGCTAGAACTTCCAAAATAGGAATTAAAAAAAGCCATGAGTTTTCAAAATCAAAGAATGTTTGTTTCCTAGTGGTTTAGAAATAACCAGCCAATTCTGACCAAGATTTTGCAGCAAAAAAGAATCAGCCTGAAAAGCACACCCTGAAAATTCAGGCTTAAATAGTTCAATAGTTTGGCAAAAAAAGAGTGTAAGCAAAATACCCCAATTTTTTTCAGCTGGAAGTTTGGGGTATGTTTGTGTGGCAGCCTCACCTTACACGTGAATTTTGGACACTGGAAGCCGAGTTTGTCAAAAGAAGGCATGGAGAACGAAGAACGTTTGTCTACATAATGCAAACCAGAGATGCATCAGATACGAAGTATGTCCAGAAGCAGGCGAGTCCAAGAAAACTTGTATGTAAATATCTTTTGGAAGAAATTTCAGCACATCGTGTTACAAGCACAAAGCCCAAGGGAAACACAGCCGTAATTGAAACTTACACTGAAGATTATCATTCTTTGACATGGATAGTTCTTATTTCCACATCAAAACATGTTTGTTCTTAGCTAGAAACAAGAAGATCTCATAGCTCAACAAAACGGGCACTTAGATTTGCCCGCTGCGTGCAGGAAACAGCACTGTTTTCTGTTGCATTTATGGAGGAGTCCAAGGGCCACAAATTGTAGGAGAAGCTGGGGTGTAAAAATAATTAGTCTTTATATTGAAATAAAACATATGATACACTATTAAGGCTATTCTTTTCCTCTCTCCGTGGAAGAGCACTATGTGTTGGCATCTCCTGCTCCACGGTGTGTGATCGAGAACCTTGATACTTGAGCTACCTATGCATTGGCTGTGGTCTCTGAGTGAAAGACTGAATAATGAGGAAATGCAGATTTTCCTTGCTTGCTATAATGGCAGCACAACTTATGTTGTATGCTGCTCTGTTTGTTTTGACAGCATGCCAAGCTGCTGGTGGGTGGTGGTGTCAGATAAACTGTCAAATACAGTTACTGGTAGAAGATATAATCAGTCCCACCTGTGTAAATCTGGAGTAGTTTTCAGTAGATTTTTTTTCTAGTGTTACTTCTGAATTTACCCAGAATTTGACCTGTAGGAATGCAATAGCAGGTTCCTAAAATGTATCCTCTGTTTATCTCTTTACATCTGCCCTGTGCTGGGCTCCAGCTACCCAGTTCCTTCCCTGTTTCTTTCTGGATCCAACAGGAAAGCTGATAATCAGTGATAATATTGTCACTTGGTACCAGAAATTCCTAAAGGCCGTTTTTTGGGATGCAGAAATAAATAGCAATGCTTCACAGAGCTCTCAATTCCCCATGTACTGCTAGCAAGCTGACTGTCATTATGAGAAGAATTTACAGCAGGAACAAAACTATCAGACCCCCATATAAAGCATAATGAATGTTTTATACAATACTTGCAAATAAGCAGAAATACCAGTTTCCATTTGCCTCCTTCTTCATAATGTGTTCTAATGTTTTGCTGCTAAAGATGCGAAACCTTATGATGTGCGGCACGGGTTTTGGTTAAGACACTACTTTGTGTTATGCTCAGTGCTAGATATTTAGTTTTGGCCAAAGTATGGTTGCGATGTGTTCATTATATAACCAGATGTAGAAATATTATTATTTTCTTCATCTTTCATCATATTCTTCGTGTGGTTTTCTATGGTAAATGCATCATTTATAAACATTGTCTAACGCAGGGGGTAGCCTGAGTAGTCACAGCTGGTTCTGCTCCTGAATGAAGAACGTGTCAGGTTTTTTTCTGGCAAAAACAAAATGTACACCAGCATGATTCATAGATTAGCAAATTCAGAGCTCCTAAGAGAGCACTGTAAACCTATGGTTTGTCCTTGAGGAGTAGATTTTGCACTATGCCTCAGGCTTAGGTGAAATGTGTTGAAAGGTAGGAAAGAGTATTCCTGCTAGCTAGGTAGGTCTGAAGTCTTACGAGTGTTACTTCAGCGAGCAAAAGAAATAGCCAAGTAGTTAGGACAGATCTCTAAATACCCTAGCATAATAAAAATGGGCATGGGACAGGCATTATGTCTTTCCTGGGAATACCAGTGCTGATGTTCTTAATATTTGTGGCAATGACATTGATCATAGTTTAGCAGCAAAATTTTTTCACATATTTAGTTGAAGATCACCGTTTAGCTAACAGGAATTTCTTCTGCATACTGACCAAAACAATTATCAATAGTTAGAAAATGTGAGTAATTAGCTTAGATGTTTCCATGAACTAGATGGTATCAAACCATCGTCATTTTAACTGGTGCTGCTCATTTTAATATGTAAGGGGAAGGAGGATGCTGCATTTCTAACCCCATGCTTATACTAGTTAACTTTTTTCTGCCTTTGTTCAGGGGGGAGGGTGTTATTCTGGGGAAGAGATGTTTACTGCAATGGGCTTTGGACTTCAAAATCCCAGTGGGTGTGTACGGAGGAGTGGATTCATCCTCGGGATACAATTCCCTCTTCCTGCCCACTGTGTTCCGTTAACACTGTCCATGAGAAACTGTCTTTGTACCCTTCAGAACAAGGCTTGCATCTGTTGAAAGCGTTTAGACAGTAGCGCCATTGAAACAAGTCAGAGTGGCTTGGTCTCAGTTGGACAATGTACTCTGTAATAGAAAATATTTATTCTCTTTTGGTTGAAATCTTTGCTGAATCAACTGGATTATTTTTGCTAGAGGGGAAAAAAAGTATTGATGAAAAAGAAATGAAAAACGTTTACCTGAAAATGACAAAATAAATGAATGCTACCTCACCCCCAGTATCAAGTATTCTACAACAAGGATTGTGAAAGAACGTATGGAAAGATACAATACAGTTTCTGACAGAAAGTTAGTGATGTTATGGTATTAGGCAACATTGAAGAAGAAATGAATGTAGACTTGTGATCCACACTGTGTATTCTTGCTGTTTTGTGCAAATTTAAGAGGCTGTAATTTAATTAAAACTTCTTTTTCTTTTGCAGCAGCAATTTTAAATCTTCAGATCCTTAGTCTGTGAAAGAAAACAGTTCTTTCATTCTCAGCCTTCTATCTGTTGTTGCCCATTAGTGATTTCTCTGGTCAGTCTGATGTAACTGAGTACTTTTTAACTATATTTTAAAACTTATTTAAATACCATGGTGTGCACAAAAATTCCAGTGAAAAGAAAATCGAGGAGGGGGGACAAGAAGAAGAGAGGGGAGGAAGGGAGATTTTACCCTACAGTCATGGCAGAAATGTTTTGCATCTCTTATTGACAGGTTCATGTTTACTTGGCAAAGAGACTTCTAGCTGAATAATGAGAGCTGATTCTAAGGTGGCCATTGCCACATTTAATTACTAAATTGTGTTTGGAAAAAGTTAAGTTTTCCATCAATGAAACAGTAAAAATAATCACAGCATTAGCATGTCATTACAGTGGAACTTTAATGAGGATATATTGACAATTGTCTTACTTTACTCACATATATTAGAATAACGAGCAAAAAAGTTTTAAAATTATTCCCCTGTCTAAGATCAGAAAAATGTAGAGATTTTCCAGAAAGATTTTTTCCGTATGTTACTCAATTAAAGCCTGCTAGAACCCTACAGTAATGGGTTAGTCGTCTTTCACACAATGTAATTATCCCAGTCCATGTACAGTAGGGTGGATTAACAAGGATTTTATGAAGGAATGTTGTATTAGGTTGGTTTTGGTAAACTTTCAGCCCGATAGTGGATCCATAAAAGGCAAATGCACTTTGTCAAAGAAGCTAGCAAGTAGGCAAACAGCGCATCTAGAAAACAAGCAGTTACCTTTTCAGTAGTAACAGGTAACTTCCTCTGCCTTTGTTTTGGTGCGCTCAATATGGCACATACACAGCGGCCTCAGTTTGAAAAGTTAAAAGGTTAATGGTGTCAGACTGTCATCACTCCCCTTCAGTGCCCTTGCATGTTTTGGAGATGTTCAGTGTACATCACGTGAGAAGTGATGTCTCTGGGAAAGATGCTGGTGATTTTTGCTTCTGATCATGGTGTATCAGTGAATCTGTTTAATGTTGTGGATTTACAGAGCCTATATTTTGAAAAGTAGAATTACTGTACTATTACTATAGAATTACTATCACATTTCCAATAAAGTAACTTTTTAAAAACTCCCACCATTTGTGCTACAGAACTTGTATCTGCTCATATGCCCTGTATCAACCCCAGTATTGAGGCAACTTGGAATTATTCTCATAAACTCTACCCTTATAAATGCTTCCCTACAAAATAGGGAAACATTTCCCACATTACGGGGCTCGATTGGGAATCAAGCTCAGGTCTCTTAAGTCCCAGTTTTGTGCACTACCTGTAGAGTTGAACCTTTCTCTCCTATGAGGCAGAGACTTGCTTTGTTGTATTTTCCATACAAAATTCATACAAATTTCCATACAAAATTCAGTATTGTTCAGCATCTCTATGTTTCAGCCATGGTGTATGTCTTGTAGCCTGGAGATTGGCATAAATTCATCTTAGTTTCTTTTTTTTTTTTAAAACTGTGTATCCAGTGTTTTGATGCGCTTGAAACTGCTTCGCTTGATAGGATTATGGCAATTTTCTGAAATGAAAGCAGCGGCAGTATGATCTGTGGCAGCAGCAATTCTGAGTCCTTAATAGCACTGCAAAATCAATAGGAATAGAGCTTTCCTGCATGGTGTCTTCAGACGGGGGGAGCTTGTTGTGAGATTGCCATAGAAACCCTTGTGGAGGGTGTATAAGTCACCTCGCCTTGTTTATTCTCATCTAATAACAAGTGAATTTCTACAGCCAGATAATTCAAATGAGGCATGGTTTTGGCAGGCTCCTTTCATCTTTCTGAGCCAAGTAGCATATTTCTAATTCATAGAGTGATATCTGGAAGGAGTGTGGCCAGTGATTTGGGGTGGTTTGCAGCTTTATCTCCAGGCTACACTTGGAGGAGGTGGAGGCGGCAAAGGGGCACAGCAGCGGCCTTGGCTGTGACAGGCATGTCTGTGCTGCAGTCATACAGGCATACACAGGTGCGTTTTAAAATACCTCGCCTGAGTCATGGCTGCGGCCTGAGAGGTCACAGCCCAGTGTTCGGTTTGGCCTGGTACGGCGTGCTCGCAGGACACTGTGGATATCCACAATATCCCAGGACGGTGTGGCTGCTGTCAGAGCCCACGCGTGGTGGAGGGCCATGGCTCTAGAGCAGTGCTCGCGTTGCGGGAGGCCTTTGTGGTATGAAGGTCCTGCCCTCCCCCTTGGCAGCTCCTGGAAGGTGCGCGATGTCTTCTGGGGAAGTAGCGGAGGTATGGGAGAGGAGCTGAGAGGCTAGCTCCATGCAGCCTGAGGGGAGCTGAGCAGGCAGACGTGGGGCAACGAGCTGGAAAGGAGAAGGTCTCGTTCCTTCCTCTCTCTCATTCTTACCCCATCGATCAAACAGAAATAAATGGTCACTTTCTGGTGTCCAGTCCTATAGAGGGTACTGGAAGAGCGACAAAGGTCTTGAAAATTCAAGTTATGGAAAAGATAAAGGGAAAATATGCAATCTATGTAGACGTTAATTGTGTATCAAAAGCATGTAGGCTTCATGACCTGTGGGATGCTTAAGCCGTATCTGTGGAAGCACCTATATCTGGTGCACTTTGGCCACACCAGAATGGAGCTGAAGAGTTGCGTTCAATAGACAACTACATAGAGATACCCATGTGTGGGTGTTGTTGCTAGTTCTCGATTTTGAAAGAAAACTGTTTCAATGCTTTAAACAAATAAATGTGTAGTAACAATCTTTAATCAACATATTTTGCATTGGTTTTTTTTCTGAGTCGGGCCCTCTCCCAGTTGCCAGTAAGCCATCACTGTCCCAATGTATGTCTTGCCCTTTCCCAGTCTGTGTAGCTCTGAAGCGTTTTTTTTTCCGGATCGTTGTCTAAGGTGACACTTGGATTAACAATAATGAAACTAAAAACCTGTAAGGCTGGAGCACAAGAAGTACAGTTTAACAAGCAAACAGGTTAGAGAACCTCAGTCACACTACTGCATGTTCTTCATCCTTTAGCAGTCCTTCTTTATTTGGATGTATCATATAATTAAGCTATAAAACAGTAGTAAGCTTAACTTCCAGCCCAGTTGAATGCAACCGTTATTCTTCCTAAACAGCTGTGGCGTGAATATAACTAGCATATACAGCATGAAATGATGGTCTTAGGCACTGAGGATTTGCATACAATTTTTTTCATACCTAGGCCAGATTTTTCACTGCTTCATGTTCCATAGGGTAACACATGAATGCGCTGTGCATTTTTTCAAGACTTGTATATCTACAAGTCTAACTTTCTTACAAAAGAATTACCCACTCATGCCTGAGTGTCCAGTGGTTTTTAGGCAGAATAGAGAAATTCAACCTTTTATTTTATATATGTAGGAAATCCACTTTTTTGTGACAAAACCCACTGTATATTTTGAAAAATACTTTTTCCTCATATAAAAAATACAAATATTTGTAAGAAAATACTGCAGTTTGTGTTTCCAACATCATAGACTTGTGTCTTCTATGTTGATGTTGAGGAAGAAGAAAACACCATCACTGAAAGGATTAAAGAATTAACTATACAAAAAATCATAAAATGTTCTCTATAGACTTTCATGCAGGAAAAAAATGATCAAAAACTACTGAAAGAAATTAGATCAGTTTATAAGTTGTTCACTCCACTGACAAATGGCTTGCATTTTTAAAAATTAGAGTATTAAATAGATGGAAGAATTAAGTGTACTTCTGCTCCAGCAGCAATCTAAAGAATATGGTGCAAGAACGTAAAGTTATTTTTAGATGAGTGTGGAAATCCTATATATAATTTTTGTCAGTGTAAGACATTTGAGCTTCCTCAGTTCTGGTTTCCAGTGAATGGTGTTGCACTTCCCCATTAGAAGATTATGTGCACAGAAGTTTATGGGCTATTCTGTATTGTCCTCAGAATAAATGAGTATGCTTAACACTGCCCAGAACGATTCCTCTCCTTTGGTCTTTTCAGATGTGCATTCTTTGTAGGCTCATGAACAGTTGCTTTTAATCACATTTTGAGGTAGTGTAATAAACATGAATATAATATTATTATTCCTTACTGCAGGGTGTCTTGGAAATTCTGATCAATAAGGCTGGCTTTCATATACTTAAGGAGGGGAAACAACTCCAAAGAAACAATGCTTCAGTGCCAAATTGGCCTGCAGGGCAATGGGATAATCTGATTTCACAAACTCATGATTGCTTTTTACAATTTCAGCTTGTGTTTGTCAAAAGCAAAGAGGACTCCTGTCCTATTGAATTTTCAGTTGTCTCTAGTGCCTCCATCACAAAGTCCCATAATTAGATAATTTTTGCTGAGACCATAATTCCTTTTATAAAGTATCTACATACAGCCTGTTTGATTGCCATGGTCAAACTCCATTGCTTAAAATGAATCTTGACAGTGAAGCAGACTTTCTTTCTGCATATGAATGAGGACAACAGATAGCAATAGAGTGAAGAGTTGACAAGTGAGAGAAGAAGTTGGAAGCCTACCTTGCTGGAACATGCCTATTTAGTATATTATTATTTCTATCACTTTAGCGCTGCAAGCCCCACAAGCTGAGTTCTACCTTTCTATGCACTGCACAAATGAAGAGTAAGATGCGTGTCCCTTAATAATTGAGATTTTAGTATTTTTTAAAATGCCAAAATGGTAACCTGAAGGAGGAAACTTCAGTCTGTGAATGCTACTTATGGAGATGGTTATAACACGCAACTAAGCAGCAGCCACATGATTTCTGTGGTAAGGCACCATGAAAAGTTTTTGACTTCTCTCAGGAATTTTTGAAAACAGTATTGAAATCTCTGACCTTTGGTTCAGTTTTTGACCATTAATGTGGCTGATTGCTGCCACTTGCTTTAAAGCACTTTCTCTTCTTCTGGTAGGTTTGTCGGCTGCCAAATTGCTGTCTGAGTCTGGGGTCAGTGTGGTGGTTCTTGAGGCCCGGAACAGAGTTGGAGGAAGGACATTCACTATCAGGGTAAGTAAGTGCTTCATGAGATGCTGGACTCTCACTTGTGCTGTTCTATGACGTGGCAAATGTCACTCCTATCTTCAAGAAGGGCAAGAAGGAGGACCAAGGGAACTACAGGCCGGTCAGCCTCAACTCAGTCCCTGGGAAGGTGATAGAGTAACTAATCCTGGACACCATTTCTAGGCACATGAAGGACAAGAAAGTCATCGGTCAGCATGAATTCACCAAGAGGAAGTCATTCTTGACCAACCTGATAACCTTCTATGATGAAATGACTGGTCTGGTACATGAGGGAAGAAAAGTGGATATTGTCTACCTAGACTTCAGTAATTCAACGCTGTCTCCCATAAGATCCTCATAGACAAGCTGAGGAAGTATGGGCTGGTTGAGCGGACAGTGAGATGGACTGAAAACTGGCTGAACGGCCTGGTCCAGAGGATGGTGATCAGTGGTACGAAGTCTGGTTGGAGGCCAGTAACTTGTGGTGTACCCCAGGGGTCAATACTGGGTCCGATCCTGTTCAACATCATCATTAATGATCTGGATGATGAAGGGACTGGAGCATCTCTCCTGTGAGGAGAGTCTGAGAGAGCTGGCACTGTTTAGCCTGGAGAAGAGAAGGCTGAGGGGGGATCTCATCAGTGTATAGAAGGGAGGGAAGGGTGCAAAGAGGATGGAGGCAGGCTCTTTTCAGTGGTGCCCAGTGGCAGGACAAGAGGCAGTGGACAAAAACTGAAACACAGGAGGCTCGAACCATCTGAACATTAGGAAACACTTTTTTACTGTGAGGGTGACTGAGGACTGGCACAGGTTGGCCAGGGAGGTTGTGGCATCTCCCTTCTTGGAGATACTCAAAAGCTGTCTGGATGCAGTCCTGGGCAACCGGCTCTAGGTGACCTTACTAGAGCAGGAGGGGTTGGACCAGATGACCTCCAGAGGTCCCTTCTGACCTAGCCATTCTGTAATTCTGTTGGATTTGACATCATTAGCCAGGGGGAAGAGGGGAAGTAGAGTTCCTAAAGAAGACAGGTGTCTCAAGTTGCCATCACTTTTGTCAAGTAATAGAGCTCTGTTTGGACAGGTTGCATTGCAATATATGGCAGTGAGCTTCTCTTTGACAGGAGGTGCTTTAAAATTGGTCTGGAACGAACTCTGAGAGCCATCAAATGGGATTTGGGTGCCTAACTAGAAGTGTGTAGTGCCATTTTAGCTGCCCTAGGATACCTTGCCTGGCCTCCAGCTGCAGGTCTTCTGTGGGTCGTGAGTCACATTTGTCAGTCTCGCACAGAAGTCTTGGATACCTTGGGCTGTCTAAAATGGTGTTAAACATCTGTATTAAGGTAATTGAATTCCACCCGCATAGTCCATACCTTTTGTCCATGGCAGGATCTGCTCTGCCTTTAACATTACAGAGGGGAACTATTATCTGAGACCGTGAGTGTCAAAGCATTTCTCCTCTCATTCCCATCTCACTTTGCATACTGTCACAGGCATGATAACTAAGAGCCCTATAAGAAGCAGCCTGAGCAGGGCCAGCTATGTCAGTTACAGCTCAGACATACATTTTAGCATGGCTTAAAATTATCTGAAATAACACTCCTGCTTCTAAAAATGGACCGCATCTTGATTGCCATTAAAAAGAAAATTAAAGAAATGACAAGTCACCTGTGGCACAGGGTAATGTAATATAGACATTACCTCTGCTTCCCACCCTGGAAGTAAGGGAGGTTTAAATTATGTCAGATGCCATTGCTGGGGAACCAGAGATAAACAGTGGTGTTTCAGCAGAAATCATTATACGTGAAACATGAAGCATAAACACCATCCTTCTGTGACACTGAGAATGCCTAGCTTAAAATGCTCGCTATAAACAGTGTTAAAAAGAGTTACTATCTTGGGAAATCAGCCTGCTTATAATAGTATGCATCCCTGGAACTTTTTGCTTTCTTCCTGCTTCCCAAGTGAGCATGATGCTGGTCTGAGGGGTGTGTGGAGCACCTTCGGTGGCAGGCATGGCTGGGGGCTTGCTAGCCAGAGTGCACCGAGCTAGAGCCGAGGTGTGCTGTGTTGGAAAGGAGATTACTTTCCTTGAATACTGCAGTGCAGCACTCAGCATCTACAGCATTAAGTCTAAGCAGATATCTACAGAGAGAAAACAAGCCTTGGTGCTGGAGATGGTTTCAACTTGAGAAATGTTTTGCAATGACAAGAAAAGTAACATGAAATCTGAAAAAGTGGGGTTAGACTTAACCAAAGTATTGATTTGGTTGGATATTTCTTCATATTCTCATGTCTTTTGTGAGACTAAAAAGCCAATACTGAAAACTATAGTGAAATTTAAACAAGAGTGAAAGCCAGTTGCACACATGTGGTTGATGGAGTGAAAACACTGTGATCTCTGTGTGTCTGTCATTACAGAGCTCAATACTGCCTACTTTTAAATCAGTCAGTACACATTTTCTCCTGTGCATATAGTTGCAGTGCTAGTCAGTACGGAATAATTCTTTCTACTTCTAGATGTTTGTATTGAGCAGCTTCCTGCACAGCTTCTGATTCCTGTATTCTTTCTTTTGACAGAACAGTCAAGTTAATTACGTAGATGTTGGTGGATCGTATGTAGGACCTACCCAAAACCGGATTCTCCGACTGGCAAAAGAGCTGGGTATTGAGACCTATAAAGTGAATGTCGAGGGCCATATGATCCATTATAAGGGGGTAAGTATTGCATCTTTCATGTTGAGATACCTAAAGGTATCATTGAGCTTTGGAAATTACTGACAGTCATTAAGAGGGTTTCATTTAAAGCTTGCTTTTAGTAATCCAGTAAGCACCTATTTAAAGTGTTGTTATTCTCTTTTAACTTACTGGGAGTGGGATGAATGGTTCTTGTTTTCTTTTGAAAAGTGTTCAGAAAATGGGACTGACAGCAGTTAAAAAATTTGGGATACCTTTGACACCTGATTATCTTTGAACATATCCTCTAAAGAATTTTTGCCTGAAATTCAGAAAATACTTGTTCTGAAATAAAAGCCAAATTTAAATTAAAAAAAAAATAATACTGTTGGATACTATTGAATGACGATACTAGACAACAGTATTATGGGACTAGTCTGGGAGTAGTATAACGTATTTGCCCCACTTAAGTAACTAGATTCACATGAGATCCCTCCCAGTCCTGTAGCGTGGGATTCATCTTACTTACAAATGGATGTCTGGAAGCTGGGCATTTAATTTGAGACTCATTGAGATTCCCTCTCTAGCTGATGGTGAGAAACAAGCCCCTTGCAAGGGGGGCTTACAAGGCTCGCTGTAAGCTTCATGTCAGAGATGTGGGGCAGCGGGAGTCCAAATGGCCACTCTTGAGTAGGTACTGGTGCAGCTAAAGTGAACTGGAATGAAACCTGTCTTCAGAGCAGATTTCCAGCCCTTGTCTTAGATCTTTAGCCCACCGAATTTTTGCTCAGGTCCTAGTCAGGACCTACTGCCAAAACCAGTGCAGGGGGAGAGCGGTAGGGAGAGGGACAGAGATTCATAGGTATGAGGTACAACCATCTATCTCGATAACTCACAAACTACTTTACTTTCCAAAGACCATCACTTTTTAATTTTTTTAATACCCTTTAGTTTTGGTATTTCCCAGACTCTGGCAGAAAAAGGCTTGAAGCCTATATGAGTCAGAGTTGACATACTTGATAGAGGCAAGGCTATATGTGATGGATCCTTAACTGTTTTCATTTCTATTATCTTCCCACTTTTTCTTCCAAGAATTAGAGCAATGTGTTCATGCTGCAAAGTTTTATCATCTGGTTCTGTAACCTCTCCTTATTGGGCAGATTCATGCCATGCTCATAAAATAGTCACATCTTAAATAATCGCATAGCCACGCCATAATACAAAAAAAATTATTTTACACCACCTGGTGTAATATTGGTGTAATTCTACAGCAAGAGGGCTGGTCTGATTTGTACCAGCTGAATGTTTGGCCCATTCTATTTAATTTAAGCTCAGACGTGGATCTCAGCATCCTAAAAGGCACTTATCTTCTGTATGTTAAATAAAAGGCTTTAATGGGTTACATGAATTTGAGCCCATAATCCATTTTGACACTGAAGCTGCAGCTTTTTTTTGTCCCACATTACGTTATGCATGTCCTCGCTAATGACCATGTAATTTTGTAAGTTTTCTTTGAAGTGAAAGCATGTTTCTAAGCAAGAGGCAGCATTATGAGCTATTCAGCTGGATCACAGGCTGTGGATCAATTCTAGATTTGGCATCGTGGTCCTGCTGAGCTAACCAGGGTCCCCAAGGGAGGCGTAGTTGTTGGACCAGGGTGACAGCAAAGGGGCTTTAAGATCTCCCAGTGTGGACAGACTTAAGCACTGGATAAATAATAATGTTGCTTTTCCTCCAGTAGGTCTCATTCCTCCCACATCCTCTTCCCACGAATTGCAGGCTTTTTGTTTTCTTTTCTTTCCCTAAGGTTTTCCACTGCTTCTTCTCCTTACTCTTTCTTTGAGACATCATGTAGTCACCATGCCCTTTGTTTTAGGGATCTGTTGTTGAACCCTCTCTTACATCCCACTTCTACAAGAAGCCTACTGAAAACCGTCTGTGCAGTCCTGGCTATTGGCTGGGTTGGTGAGTGTTCAGGGCCCTTAGGGCTTATACATTTTACCTACCCACTGCACACTGTTATCATGCTGTGATGGTGAGTTGGCCAGGTAGGGATTTGTGCTCTCCTGGCTGTAGATGCACCCCTCATATTCATTAAAGATGCTGCAGGAACCCGAGCACCTATGGTATTTCCTAGATGACAGAAAATGTGTTAGCAAAGAGATGATTTGATATTAAAGGATCATTGCCCCAGAAATTAAATATTAATCTGAAAGATGGATGTGTTCAGCTTCTTGGGCTAATACGCTGTCAGCTGTGGGCCAGCTGCTGCCTTTTAGGTTTGAAAAGTATGACTAAAACTTTTCTCCTTGCATCTCATCTGCTATTTCTGTCAGCTGATGGCTGTCAGGGAGCATGTAGCCGGAGCCGGACAGGAAGGTCTCTTCCCAAGGGCATTTCTCCAAAGTCTGCAATGCTGTGCAGTTTTGTCAGAGGCGAGAGGGCGAGTTTTTTGAGGAATGACTAAACATGGCTTCAGATTTTGATGTGACAGTCATTCAACTGTATATAATCTCCAGCATCCTCAGATTAAGAGATTTTTGGTCTTTTGTTTACCATACTAATCGGTTCAGTTTGGCTCTTTCTGAAGATTTCCAGGATACTGCTTGGATTGAGTTAGGGGAAAGTGGGGAAATGGTTTATCCTAGCAGCGGAAGCAGCCAAGAGAAAGTGGAAATCCCCAGAGGGATTTCATAAGCTTCTTTGCTCTGAAAGAAATTTTTCCCATGTGTGTGTGGAAAAATTCCATGTACTGCAAGCTTTAAAAATCATGTTGCTTCATGTGGACAGGTTTCCTTTGTAGTTACAGTTTATTTGAAAAATCCAGATATGTAACTATTCTTTATCTTTTTGTTTGTTTGTTCATCCTCTCCCATCAGTTGTCATGGTAATGTGGACTGCTTTGATGTCAATCAGGAATTTGTTTGTATCCTGTCATCGTAAATCTGTAACTTCAAACTGCAAATTTTATGAGCCCCAGACTTTCTTTCCAGCCAAATTGCTCTGTGGCTACTGTCCCGTAATTCATCAAGAATGCTTTAGGACTGAGAAAAGGCAGATGTGCTGGAGTTCTCCCTTCCCAGAAGAGGCAGATAGCTTTTTATTTTTACAGAGGTCCTTGAAGGTCACACTGTGCTCTATTTTCACCTTCTCTTTAGTAGAAGACCCTAGAAGGTAAAGGCATTAGGGCCTTGGTGTGGTATTAACCTTCTCATATAACTGCAGTCCTTTAATATCTGGCAGCAGCACCCAGCTCCAGTATATGTAACATTAGTAAATAAGGACTGATTTTGCTTATTTGTTTGGTTATGATTTTCAGAGCAAGGTAACACTTGACAAAAGATGAGCATTTCTATGCAATGCTTCACGTTGGCCATCTAGTCTTTTCTTTCCTTCATCTAGCCTTAAGATTAAGAGATTAGGGTGCAGCAGGTGAGTCTGTGACTAAGTCTGTGCAGATTGCTGTAAATCTGCAGTTTGGACACAGGAACCACAGACAGTCCAAGGCACTGCAATGTTCGCAAGGCTGGACGTGCTGGAGATACTGAGCAGTGACGGATGCCCACCTGAGGGCCCACACCATAGGGAGCCGCTGCTCTAGCTGTGTGTGCTGTGCACGGCCCAAGGGCAATAGCAATCCCTGCTCTGGGGTGCAAGGGATGCTCCTCCTGTGCTTCCTGATGTGTAGCTTGTCCTCAGCACAGCAGGCAGGAACCAGACGTGCCTTTCTCAAGACTTGCAAAATTGTCTGCTCCTCTTGCACAAACGGAAACTTGGGGTGGTGTCACAGCTGGGGCGGCTTGGGCTTAATTCCTGTAGTTACGGCTACAAGCCACAGCGTAGCCTTGGGCAGGGAAAAGACAGACCTTGCAGAGCACATCCCTCTCTGCTACCTTCTTTCTAACCGCTGAAGTATGGTGCTTGGGGGTATTGTTTCCTTTGGATTGGTGTGGGGTAACTAATCCAGGCAGGCAGCAGGAGTCAAATCCGAGGTCTGCAGGAAAGCGTTCAACACACCAGGAAATTAAAAAAAAGTTAGATAAACTGTGGGTCAGTCAAGCAGCCTTGTGTTAGCATGGGAACAAAGCCAGTAGGTTATTTGCCTTTCAGTTAAGAAAACAGTAGTTCTCAAAATAATGCACCCAGAACACTATAAACTTGTTTAAAAATGGAATATTGCAAGACCTTGCCTGCTTGCAGTGAGCTCCTCTGTGAAACATGCAGCCAGAGCTCCTCTGCCTAGCAGGGGGACAATATTAAAAACAAATGAATAACTTACCAGCTCCAGGTCATTTGGGCTAGATTTATTCCCTGCTGTGGAGATACTTGTGCAAGAAAGAGAGTAAAAAACCTGATGCGGCTAAGGCTGTTTGGCTTGCGCTCTCTGATGGACAATGGGAATTTCTCTCCTGGAATTTGTTAGAATTGGGCTTTCCTCCAATCAGCTCCCACCTTTTATGGGTCCAGCCCCGCTGCACAAGGAGTTGGTGTGTCTGTGAACTACTTCAGGCTCTCTGAATTCAGTCTCAGCCTCTTCCAGGTCTGTTAGCACTGTTGTAGTTTTCCAGCTTTTCCTGCCCTTGGTCTCCAGTCTTACTGAAATTATGGGGTTTTTGCATGCAGAAGAGAGCAACAAGTAATGCAACTATAGACTGTTCGTTATCAGTTGGCATTTCGTAGTTCTCAGTGGATAAAATATGTTTTCCCATTGATCTTCCTGGGCTATGCCATTGACCAAAGATGTAGGGATAATATTTTCAGATCAGTAATGAAAGAATAGTTCTTTTTTCAAATAGCAGATATATGAATACTAATATGATATGTGTCATACCAGTGGCTGAGGTAATAAGATTTCTTGATCAGTCCTCAGCAGTTTGTGGTTATGGTGGTCTAAAGCTAGTATAGAGGTGGAAAATTTGGAGGAAAATATTAGGTAGCCAGGCAGTGGGCAAGTTCTCTCACCAATGGCTCCATCTGCAGCAAACAGGGTAGTTTGGGAGTTCCTGAACCTGTAGCTGTTGAACACGGTACAGTTAATACTGGGAGTTGGAAAAGCTGTTTCGGCGCAAACCTCAGCATGGAGTTACTGAGAGAGACTTTTCTTGGGCTGCTGTTTCCAGCAATGTAAGGAACAGGTTTGGCTGAAAACAAGGGGAGGAGAGGCGCCTTAGAAGAAGTTACTTTTTTGACTTTCTTTTTAAATAAGTGCTTCTTTTTTTGAGTTAAATAAGCCAAGGATAGGTATTTGCAAGTTACACCACTCAGTACAAGCACAGTCACTTATTGAAAAGCTGTGTGAAAAGAGGTCTTACTGAACAGTGGAAAAACTTTGGGAAGTTTTCCCTGCTACTCCTGAATGGCAGGCTTATCTTTTCCCTTCGTCCCCTTGCAGTATCAACATGACAGAACTGCAGTAATAACTTATCTTCACCTGTTGTTGGGTGGCCTGACAGCATTGCACCTCATCTCTGCTTAAGGGCAGGATTATTGGTGTTAAAGCATGTCAAGAAAGACACATTAATGGCACCTGCCTTCCCGACCAGAGTAAAAAGTCTAGCAATAAATGAACTTTGAAGGAGCAGTATTTGATGATCTTTTTGAAAAACAAAATGTTGTGCAATAAGAAGAAAATTATTAGCAATATATTACTGCTTTGTATCAGGATTTCCTTGTTTGATACAGCATTGGTTTATGACAGTAAAAGCTGTAGCATGCAGTATATCCCTTTGTGTGTGTTCTTTGGTCCTCTTTTCTGTGGCTGAACACACAGTGCTCTAAACTGGCAGTGAGAAATTGTGCTCAAGAAAAAAGAAGAGGCAGTGTCGTATGGAGGATTCCCTTGCTGGTAGCTCATAGGAGCATTTTCTCTGCTCTTGCCGTAGCAGAAGTGTGTTTTGCATACACACATGCACCTGGAGAAGGCTGGAGCAGCATCCCCCACCCACCTTCCTCCAACATAACTCTCTAAAACAGAACGAAATGGGGATAAAAGAGAGAAAAAAAGTGTGCAGTACACAAGATTAAGATTACATACCCAGAAATCCAGAGGTAACCAACAACCTCCAGAGTCATCCTGGTGACTTGAAAACTCAACGTTTGTTGGAAATTTAAAAAGAACCTTTAAGCACTTGGATCTCAAGCTGAACGAAGTGCTGAGATCGCAGCCTTGTGCTTTGCTTGGCCCAGAGCAGAGGTTACTGTGTTTAGACTGAAAAGGAGAGCGTGTTTGCTGCTGCCCTCACTGAAGATGGTGAGGAGGTACAGCACAGAGTGGGCCATGGGCCCAGACGGACACTGGAGCTGGGGCACCACTGCAGCCATCCTCTGGGGAGAGAAGGACCAAGCAGTGTTGGCCATAGCAAGACTTCTGTCCCTTACCCGTGTACCCTTGTCTCCTCCATTGTACCTGCCCTGGGGCTGACAAAAGTTGGCCAAAATGTGGGAGTCTGGATTTTTTACTGCTTTTGCCAAGTCTGAAAGCTCACTATCGTCTCTGAGTTTCATCTTGCACCTTTTATGTTTGTTATGATCTTTGCAGAAAAACATTCTGAAGAATATCAGAAATCCATATGTATTTACACACACATACACAGTTATCAGTGGGGAAGACCGATAAATTCTCTCTCGCCAAGTGTGGGGAAGGCACATTTGGCTCCTGCTTCGTGTCCCCCCATCCCTGGGTCACCATCTCATGCATTCGCAGCACTGCAGCCTCTCGCTTGGTCTGTGACTCCCACCTGCCAGGTGCAATGGGCTGGCATGGTATACATTGCACTGAAAAGCACATTGCACGCTGCTTAGCACCACAGCTCCTACCTGTCATGGTCCAGCTTGTTCACTGCATCCTCCCACGTGACCTCATGCAAACATTTGACACATCTGGAAGAGCAAACATTAAAGAGGTCTGATGATTTGCCGTTGACTTACATAGGGGAAGGTTCAAAGCAATTTAATAAGAGAAAATGTCTGCTCATCCAGTCCTCTTTCAGATTAAAGTTATCACAAAGAACCAGCTGCTGTTAGATTGTTTCGCTTATCATTATATCACAGGATTATCTGAAACAGTCTGTATTCCTGTTGCAGCTATGTGTCATACACATTGTAAGTACTGATACCATTTTTGCAAGTGTACAAAATTTTTCTTCCTGCAGCCAAAAACTTTCTTTTTGGCAATTTTTTTTTTTTTTTTTAAGGCTAAGTTTCTCCCAAGGTACCTGGCATAATAAAGAGGTACGTTTCCTTTTTATGGGTGAGGTGTGCCATAAAGGTGCTTAGATAGTTTAAAATTATAAATGCATGCAGTTTTAGACCCATGCAAATTTTAGGACGCACATTTCAGCAGGCAGGCAAACATTAGATTCATTCATATGTAATAACGAAGAATGCTTAGGAACAAGGAATATTACCTCCTTGGCCATTGCTTGAGTCTCCTTAGCCCAGAATTTGACACCGTGCTCAGAAGACATGTACCCCTCCCCATCCCGTCTGAATTAAAAAAAAGTGTTATTGTCCTTTTCAATGTCAGCCCAACTGTTTTTTCCCCTCATGCTTAGCTTCATGCATTCCATTGCTTACATGCATATGCAGGGGGAAAAAAAAAAGGGAAAAAGAAAAAAAAAAGCTAGGTCTTTTGGGGCAAAAGGTCAACCATGTGATGACTGAGAATTTTGTGTTCTTGAGTAATGAAGATATGCTTTGTTGTGTTTCAGTTGCTTATGTTCTCATGTGTATTTTAGGGAAAGTCACGCTATTTCACGGGTATTTCCCCTTCAACATGGAATCCCTTAGTTTATCTGGATTACAATAACTTCTGGAGGACCATGGACAAGCTGGGAAAAGAGGTAGGCAGTATAAATTGCATCTGTTCCCTACAATGCTCATGTCACCATGAGTAAATCTGGTTTTGTTCTGTTTTGTTTCTGGCAGGCTTTTTTCTTGCTTCTTTAATATAAAAAAAAGGAAACATCCATCAGGAAAGATACGTATGTTGCCCAGGAACTATCAGGAATAACAGGGCTTCCTCACTGAGAGGTGGTTGGACGAGATGACCTTTAAAGGTCCCTTCCAACACAAACCATTCTATGATTCTATGAGAGGATACAAAAAGATCTAGAGGTGTCTAATATATCTGAAAAAAATGAGGTTGAACCTCAGTGTATATACTTTCTCATGCCAGGGAAAACCATTCTATGAGCTGGGAGATAAGAAGGGTTTTTCCCCTTCCCCTATGACAGCCTTTTTGAGTAAGGATGATTCTTTTTTGTAGCTGCCTAAACTCGGCTCCAGTTTGGCTTCGTAGTAATTTTATTTCTAAAATTTTATTTCTAAAATTCATAAACAGTAAATGCCTTCAAAGTTCAAGCCGTACAACTGCAGATCCTCCTGTGTGCAAAAAGTAGCCCCTGGGGTGTCATACTGTCCTTTAAATATTTATCAGTTGCCTTATAATCTGGCTACAAACCAGGGGCCCTAGCTTACAATAACCTTCAAGCATAACTAACTATATTCCTGCAAAGTTCATTGGGTTTATGTGGTTTTGCAGAATCAAATTTGTGCATGATACTACACGTTTTTTTGTCAAATAATACATATTTTTTAAAGATTCAAATATACGATAGTGTCCTCACATGTTATGGTACTTAGATGCAATGGATTATTATTAAGAATTTAACTGTCTAAAAATAACTTAATAGTATCTAGAGATTTTTGCTCCCTCTGTAGTTAACAGAGAGACATAGGGGCCTTTGGATACCCATCTTGGAACTGACTGAATCTCTGACTGGAGAAAGAATTTTTCCCTCAGCTGTTAGAGGGCACCAAGACAACTAAATTAGAGTAGACACCTCACTTCTGGACAACTGAAGGCCAGATGAGTCCCAACATAGGGATATAGTTCATTGGTCAGACAAAGTCGGATTTGGTGGTCATGGTACAATTCATGCCCAAATGTGTGAATGGAAACTATTCCATTTAGTGAATTTATTCCAAATTTACAGCCATGTGCAGGGGACAAAAGCAACTCCTGGCCAACATATCAAATTAACTCTGTGCTACTAACTAGCTATGATCAGACAATGATATAGTACTGAATAATTTCTTGAATATTTTGCCTCTGTCTCCAGATTCCTCTTGAAGCACCATGGGACGCTCCGCATGCTGAAGAATGGGACAAAATGACCATGAAAGAGCTGATAAATAAGATTTGCTGGACCAAGTACATAACTCTTTATTCACTTTGAAATCCAGCTGCAGAATGATAGTGGCTCCCTGGCAAATTCTGGGTACAGCTGAGTACAGCTGGGGTACAGGTGGTGAGAGAGCAGGAGGTGTTTGAGATGAGGCTGGTCTTTGTGATGGGCTGTTGTGAGGCGGTGGGTGAGGGCCTGTGGAGGATAAGGTGGTATGGTAGTACTTGGGTTGGCTGGCAGGTGGGATTAAAGGTGCTGGGGAAACCTGGGGTTTGCCTCAGCAGGCCTGTGCACACAGGAGTGACAGCATGGGCTCTTCCCACCGTGCTTTCACTTCACTCAGTTGGAGAGCGTGTGCCTTTGTCTTTAGGAAAAGCAACATGTAAATAAAACTCCGCTTTGTAGGCAGGAATAAAGGTCACTTGCAGGCACAGAAATGGAGGCAGAAGGAGGTGAGGTGGCTTCTCCAGCCCCACGGCAGGCTAGGAGCTGAGGAGTGATGTCCTCTGACTCTTGGCTATGTCCTCTCCTGCACAGTTATCATATGTGTCTGCTTTTACTGCGTGAGCTGCATCACGTGTACCGCGGAGTAGGCAGGTGCTGCTGACACATCGGAAAGCAGCACGCCGTGCCAGAGGGCAGCTGCGTTCCAGTGGTCGCTCAATGGATGGGGCAGCGCAAGACCCGAGGAGTGGGGACTGAGCAGCTGTTGGCTCTGGAAACTCTGGAGATGTTCAAATGCAGCTCCTTGTTTCAGCAGTAGTGCCTGCTGGGCCTCCGAAAGCCTTGGAGGGAAACAAGGCAGCTGAGGCAACCTTTCTTGTTGCCTTTCGTCTCCCTGGCTGGTTTGTGCCTGAGCCTGGTCAGGAGCTCCGTGTTTGTCCCAGCAAGCCTGTTGCTGCGCTTGCTCAGCTCTGCCCATTTCAGTGCACCCTCCCTCTGCTCCTGGGAAGCTGTCCTTGAATGCCAGCCAGCTCTCCTGGGCCTCTTAGCCCTACAGGGTAGTTTCCCATGAGATGCTGCCAAGCAAGTCCTTGGGGAGGATAAAATCTGCTCTTCCGAAATCCGGGGTTGCAATTCTGCTGTTTGTCTTGCTCCTCTCAGAATCTTAAACTCCACAGTCCCATGGCCACTGCAGCCAAGGCTGCCGTTCACCTTTGCATCATCCGACAGGTCTTCCTTGTTTGTGAGTAGCAGGTCCAACAGAGCATCAACCCTCATTGGTAGGAAGAGGGCCCAAGGTGTTGTATCACCTAGAAAATGGCCAGTGTGTTTTATATGTCTGTGAGGGACCACACTGTACGAAGAAAATAAGGAACAGTGTTCAATATGAGGTGACAACAATTGGAAGTACTCTTTTCTTCCTTTCCTTTTTCAATTAATTCTCTTTATAAGGCAAAAAGAGAAGTGTGCTTATATGAGCACTTGTGTCCCCGCTTGCTGTGCTGGCCCTTGTGCTATTCTGTAACACTCTCCTCCCTTGTATTCAGCATCTTTTATTTGTGCAGCTATGCTCTGTTTGCCCTTTTATTCTGACTGTGGTTTAGCACTGTGCCTGCAGCCTCCTGACCCAAACTTTCTGTTTGAAATTTATTTTGCTGGCTTAAATCTTGCTCTAGCTCCATGTGATACAAGGTATGGCTGTCTGGCCTTTCTTTTGCTCTCTGTGGCATTGTAGTTTTCTTTACAATGAGTTTTATGAGCCATTTGCCTGCAAACTCGGTTACTTTGAACTACCCTTTCTGTTGCAAGTGCACTGGCTCTTCCTTTTCTAGTTTTTACTGTTCCTCTTAGTCAGGGAGCTGGTGGAGTATAAGCAGAACTGGGTTTATAGTGATCTCTCCTGTAACATGCTTCTCTGCAAGACTGCTTCTACTGCCGATGGTTTTGTGGCACTCCAGTTTTAATGGATGTGCTCAGGTGAAACACGTTCAAAAACTCAGTAAAAAGCCATTTTAGATCTTCAAGCCAAGCCAGATTTTTCTACACATAGTTAAAAACCATAGTGCCCTAAACAGAAAAGCTCTTCTGCAGCATTTTCTATATGACTTTGGTCAAGATTATAAAAGAAGATTTGTTTGTCATGTGTCACAGATCACCATCTACTGATCCTGGAGAATCTCTTCACATTTCTCAGGCCTGAACCTGCTACAACTGTTTAGTGTCTTGGTGCTTTCAGGATTGTGGCAGAGGGTTCTTGCATGCAGGATGTTTTCGTATCCTGGCTAATGAAATAGAAGTGACTGGACTTCATACCCAGGGAAATGAGGTTATAAAAGTTTGTAAGTTACATATTTTAGCCCAGATGATAACTTGCAAAGTTCCTTCCTTTAGCAGATGATTATAAATTCATGTTGTTTTATGAAACTTTGTCCAAGTCCGTCTTTGCAAAATGATCTCAATTCTCTTAGCAATCTGTAGCCACAAATGAAAGAAATGTGAATAGCCAGGTCCTCATTTCCTGCTGCTGTAACACTGTTTACGTTCAGAGGACTTATTGTGGTAGGCAGCTGACCCTCTCCTTATATTTATGGCAAAGATTGCCAATTTGGTTTCTCTGGGTTATTTACCATGTCTGATTCTTGGTTTCACAAAAGGTCTGTGCAGCAGTTTTACATGGGAGATAGGGAATGTCTTGACCACGTGGCTAGTTGAGTCCCTTGGGACCCATCAGACCTTGGAAATTGTGTGCCCGATGAGCTCCCCATAGAGGAGAAATGCAGAAGAGTTTCACTAACTGGCTACCAAATGCATTCTCCTGTTGAGAAAAATATTTGTTCTGATGAAAGGAATAGCAGCTGGGAAACTATTTAAAGAAATAACTAAGGTGAAATCTGTAGGATTTCAAACTGGATGGGTAAATGCTTTGGGAGGGAGGGAGTTGCTGATATAAACCCATTGAAACAGTCTCACTACAGACTAAAAAATGAGACAGATATAAATCATCTTGGCTTTTCTGACTTTGCGAAAGCAGCCCTTATTGAGAATAACAAAGAAAATCCTGAAAGGAGTCAGGAAGTCACATTTACTCACTGCCTGTTTTGGTTCCTGTGTCTCATGCAGAGCTGCTAAAGAATTTGCCACCTTCTTTGTGAACGTCAACGTCACGTCTGAGCCTCATGAAGTCTCTGCTCTCTGGTTCCTGTGGTATGTGAGGCAATGTGGGGGCACAGCCAGGATTTTCTCTATCACCAATGGGGGCCAGGTACAAAATGTCTCATGTTCTTCCTCCTCTCTTGAAACCATAAAGAGCAAGTGGAGTGTTGTACCCGTCAAAGCCCTGCAATTAATGAAAAGAGGACAAAACACCAAGTGCATGTGGCACCGGAGACAGTTGTGTTCTCATGGGGTGGACCAGCCCTCTTGGCTAACTCTGTACAATGAGGAATTTTATTAGCTAGGCTTTGGGATAAATTGGGACAATTTAATAAATTGTTTTTTCCTGCATTCACTTCAGCACAGTCCTTTTGTTGCTCTTTTGTTGCTTTTTTTCCAGTTTATTTTCTATGGGCTACTTAGCACATTTTAATGTTTTCAGGAGTTCAAAGCAAGTGTACTTCAGAGTGAAATAAGTTTTTTTGGCATTAAAGCCTCTAATGACAAGAGTTGGAAGCAAAAGGCCCTTCCTTCTTGGGACAGCTCACATGGCAGCATGTTTTATGAGCTACTTCTGACTGTTTCTCACCTTGGTTGTGGCAGGTGCTGGTTGCCTGCAGAACATCGTGGTTTTCATGTGATTGTTCTGGATGAAGTTTCAGAAAAGGGGAGAGGGGGCTGTCAAAGTAATTTGGATGTGGTATGTCGGCACTCTTTACTAGCCTCCTACCTCAGTTAACGCAGCCTCAGAAAGCACACGTAGCATTTCAGGCTTAAGCTACCAACAGCAAAAGTGGATACAGTACCACAGCCTTCCAAGTGTGCCAGGATAGGGAGATATTAAGAGAAGTTGCCTGGAGAGACTCAAAGTCTCCATCAACATCTGTCCATTGGGGTAAGAACAGACAACATGTGTCAGGAAGGATGTAAGCAGAGCTAATGCTGCCCTGAGGTAGGAGCAAGACCGAAGAGCCTTCCTCCTCAGGAGCCCCTCAGCCACATTTGCTGTCCCACAGCAGCAACTGCGAGGTGTTGCAGCAAGAATTAAATATAAAATTAATCCCAAGATAGTCGTAGCTAAGTAAGACATGTGGAGAGGGGAAGGCTAGCCTGGGAAGAGCACTTCCGTTTCTTTGTGCCTGGATGGGGCAAGCTGTCTTGGTTTCTACCATCCTTCCCTCTCCCCTCACCCCAATCAAAATCAGTTGAGCAAAAATGCTAAGAGTTTCTGACTTAGCGGCCATGACGGGTCTTATAAAACTTCTTCAGGCATCCATTTTAGTCTTTCAGCACAAGACTTTGTGGATCCTTTCCTCCCTGCCAGTGCCAGTGTCTTATATGTAAAACTGAGCTGCTTGATATAACGCTGGTGGCTGGTAGATGAAAGAGTGTTAGTGCTTCCCCTGAGCCTCTGCACAGACATCGCAAGGAAATACGTGTCACAGATTGTGCTTGTTTCCAGACAGCCATGTCTTTGTGTCTTCCCAGGGACAGATAAAGCTCATTGCCTGCTGCATGCAAGGCCAGACCCAGTTAAAGATCTGTCTTGCTTCTGGGCTGGTGCAGGCTTTCACTGTACAGATGCAAGTTGGTGCCTTTGTCACACATGAGGGTTTTGGTAGCACAGTGATGGGTAAAATACTCAAAACCTCTTTTTAATGAAATGATATGTTTATACTAGCTAGAATACCTGCATTATATGTGTTTGTTCTCTAGGCTTCAAGAGTCTTTAAGCCAGCTAATTGAAGAAGCTATTGCAAAAGTGGTTTAGGCAGCAATCCCCACTGAGGCTCAGGTTTATGCCTTCGCTCTTCTGAAAGTCTGGGCTTCTTTATGCACCCTTAGGACTTGCAGATCTGGCCTGGAGTTTCTTGATTATGAGCAGAAGTCATTTTCAATGTCATTGTGATTAATGCTGGTGATTTTTTGTTTGTGTTTCTTTTCTGTTTGTTTTTCAGGAGAGGAAGTTTAAAGGGGGTTCTGGTCAGATATCAGAGAAAATAATGGAACACCTCAAAGGCAGAGTTAAACTGGAGAGACCTGTGGTCCGTATTGATCAGACAGGTGATAATGTCATTGTGGAGACTCTGAACCATGAGATATATGAGGTAATTTGATCAGAATAAAAGTAGAGTATGCATTTAGTGGGGGAATACATCTGCTGTAGCTCTTAGCCAGATGTAATCAGGAAGTACCCATTTGTGTGTGTCTATTTCTCGGACTATGCTGACACTCTGAAACCTGCTTTACAGATTTATTTATGACTGGGTGTCTTCTTAGTGTTCTGCTAGTTAGTTTCTGTCATTACTCTGCCTTTTCTGCCTTAACTTTTTCTGTGATTCTATATTTTAACATTTTAGTTCTGCATTGAGACCATTTCAGAGAAAGCAAAAATAACGTTCCTGTTCATATCTAAGTTTGTGGTTTGCAGAACAGAAAAAAAGACATTTCAAATGCCTTTAGTAAGATTTTGCCCCTGTGCAGTGGTGCTGTGAAATGCTCTGTCAGTACATGATTACCCACAGTGGCACCCACAAGGCGGCAGCTCCCTTCTGCGTGCAGAGCCCAGCCTGCCGCGGGGGTTTGTGCAGGACCATCACGGTCTGCAAGACCCCCATCTCAGTGGTGGCAGTGTTTGGAGGATATTTAGAGAAAGCTAGCAGAAAGGGAAGGGGCTGTTTGGCAGAGAAGCCGGTCTAAGGATGTCCTGGAGGAGGGACTCTCTCCCTCCCCCAGGGATTGTTAAGCCCCGGAGTTAAACCACTGGCTTCTCCCTCCATGCTGGCTGAGTGGCAGCCAAGTTGGAGGAGACGGGCTTCCTGCACTCAGTGGCCCCACCAACATGAGAGCGCCTGAGAGCAGCAGCGTCTGTTGTGATATAGTGTCACCCTGAGCCCTGAAGCAGAGCGTCCTTCATCGCTCCAGTCAGACACAGGACCTGCGAGAGGGATGGAGCGTGTTCAGGAAAGCTGAAATTACCGTCAGTGTTGCTTGTCCTGAAGTAGTATCCTGTGAACATGCACAAAAGTGATTTTTTTTTTTAACAACTTATAATTTGGACAAATGTGGGTCATATTTTCCTGGGGATGATAAAAGGCAGCTTTACCTATGCCGTAAGATCTATCTTGTCCCATTTCCCCACCTGTCTCCAGCCAAGTTTCAACTCTGGTCCTGTAGTGTCCAGAAAGCTGTCAAGAATCATCTAACCACAAAACAACATGTTTTTCCCAGCTGCTTTTTCTGAAATGGCAAAATTATTTTGGTCACCTGGAAATATCTGTGTGGGAAAGCCAAGTAGCAAAGTCAGGTGTGGGAAAGCTGTTAACAACTAATAAGAGCATCTTTCAAACATGTCCTGCAGGGTGAGCTCAGTGAGAGGCAGCACCTTGTCTGTACTGACTATGTTCTACATTTCAGGGCAAATACGTGATCAGTGCTATCCCTCCAATCCTGACAACGAAGATTCATTACAAACCAGAACTGCCGCCAAAGAGAAACCAGTTAATTCAACGTTTGCCTATGGGGTGTGTCATAAAATGCATGGTGTACTACAGGGAAGCCTTCTGGGAGAGGAAGGGTATGTATGTGGTGAAAGTGAAGGACTTGGGAGCCCCATGCTATGCGAATTTTGAAGCTCTGCTGTCTATCAGGGAATAAATCCAAGAGGGGGTTAAATGTGCAAGACCCCAAAACCAAACACATAGAAAAGTGAAAGGTAAAGCTCCTTAGAAAGGAGAGCTCTTCCTCCAAGCTTGAGTGCAGGCCTTGTCCCAAAGATGAGTCCAGACCCAAACAGGATCCTGAATCTCATTGTTGCTAGCTGAGGAGGGATGACTGAGAGAACAAGCAAGGTTTCCCTGGGAAGCATTGCTGAAACCTGCAATGCACAGAAGCAGTGACCCTGCAGCAGCAGGTCACTGCTTCTCCCTGCCGGGGACAGAGTTAGGGCAGCCAAAGGGAATTTACAGCAGATGACAAGGAGAGCTTAAGGTGTAACCAAGACCTTTCCCTGTCTTTAATCCTCTGTTCTACAGACCTGATATCTCAGAGGACTGGAAAAAGTAGGTTAGCTTTTTGTTTAACTCAAGATATTTTTTCCATGTGCTGCAAAATCATGTGTTTCTCAGCTTTAACAGATACCATTTCCAGAAGTATTTGTATGAACAGATTAGTTTCCTCTTCCTGTGTAATTATACTGAGAGTTGCACTGGGCGAGAATATTTCTTAATCCAAAGAATGTAATTTTGCATGTCTCAGGGCATAAACCAGCCATTGGGATTAGAAAGAAATGTAAGCAGGTTTATACATTGTTATCTATATGGGATTTTTTGTGTGTTCATCTGAAATGTGTACTGTTGTGATACTGGATTAGCCGGCCCATGTTTCTGCTGCATTACTGTTATGGGACACCATTCCTGACAGTCTTATCATCAGCAAAATCAATACAGGGTGTAAATTTGAGCCTGCGGTGACCGGATGTAATTACACTGGGTTTTGTTACTGCTGTTGTTGTTTTGGCCAAAGTTATTCATGGAATGAACCATCATATTTCTTGCTATATCCATTTATTTTTAATGTTTATTGCCCCTCATATAAATAGCCAAAGGGACTTGAAACAATCCCCAGAAATTCCTTGCTAAGTAATAAAGGAATTTAAATATGACTTTTATAAGCCAGTATACAAAATTTCCCAGAGTCAGAGGGCAGAGAGGAGAGAGATTGTTACAAAAATACTTCAGACATGTAGGTATTATTGGTGATGAAGGAATTACTGTACAATTCCTTTTATGGATAATTTTCCTTGCTCATTACTATCAGAAACAATGATTATCAACAAGTTTCTCTGACAATCATTTTGTCTTCTTTTCCCCCCTTAGGTTATTGTGGTTCCTTCATCATTGAGGATGAAGAGTCTCCAATTGGAATAACCATAGATGACACGAAACCTGATGGATCTTTCCCTGCCATTATGGGGTTAAGAGCTTCTAGCTCATACTTACAAATGTGTATTTCTTTTTGTATGAAGGAGTGGAAGGAGGAGGAAGAGGGGAAATGGCCAGGTTACATCAGTGGTGCCCACTCCCACAGTCTTCATAGATGGAGGAGAACACTTCTGACAAGCCTCTTGTGCCTCTCTAGTCTCCTAGAGAATGCATGCTCTCCCTTTCAGTTAACTCCCCAGGGTACCCCACACAGGCCTTTTCACCCATGTGACCTGTAATTATTAAGTGATGAGGTATGATGAAAAAATGTCAAGCCCATAACGTACTGGTAAAGTGCTTTGCCCGTCTTTTTTTAGAGTCATTTCAAGCAAGAGCTTGTGAATCATTTGGGTTGCTGACACTGCATGATATTTATATGCCATATTTTTCTTTGCAGTTTCATCCTTACCAGAAAGGCTGTTAAACTGGCCCATCTCAGTAAGGAAGAGAGGTAAGAGTTCAGAAACTGTAAATATTTCAGAAATAAGTCAGTTCTCTGGGATGCTTCCCCACAGAAATAGATGTGCGGATATGTGTGTGCATATGCATGTATACACATGCTCAGTGCAACTACCAATACTGGGGCAAAAATTGAGGTTTTAGCATAAACAGGCCAAGACACTAATACTAGTATCCATCCAGTTATGGATATTTCTGAGCTTCCAAGTCCTGCCCACTCTTCCATGTTACAATTTATCAGCTCTGTGTGTCTATGTGAACTGAGAAGGTTTTTCCGAAGACATTCCGAGACTGCATCCCCACTGAATGATGCTTCACCCCAGGGATATAGGGAGTGCTGACATGCATAGTTTTGGGTGTCCTTCACATTCAGACTGGGTGATAAAATTTTTAAACCTCCGTGTTTACAACAGTATGGTTTCTCCATTAGTCTGTGAAATGAACAAACAGTACTTTCTAAATGTGATTTTTGGTACACGTGCAAGTGAAAGAGGAGTTTTGCTTAGGAATGTGAGTAGTATTCTCCAGCTCATATTTTGTTCTCAGCTATAGTAAATCTGTAGGGATTTCACTGATTTATATTGCTTCTCTTCTGGTCTTACACCAGTGAACATGAGAATGAATTGGCTCTGCATCCTAAAATGACTGTACAAAGATTTGTTTTTTCAGAGCTCATTGCCAAAATCAACCTTCATTTCCCATTCCCTGGATCCATTTTGGATGTCACATTTAGGCATCAGCATTTGAAATATGTATGTTAAGATAAGAACTTGAAATCAGACTTAAAAACAAAGCCAAACCCAACTTTCTTTCCAATGTATTGCAATAAATGTGATTTTTTTTTAATGAGAAAAGCAATAGCTGAGAGGGTTATTTTTCACCTTTTTTTTCCTGACTCTGATTTTATTTTCATATAGGAAGAAGAAGATCTGTGAGGCATATGCCAAGGCAATGGGGATGGAAGAGGCTTTACATGTAAGAAATGACTGCCTGTTTTCACCTCTGTTGTACAGTAATGTTGCTCCTTTGTTCTGGAGGATGAAGCCTAGGATGGTACCTAAAATGTGTACCTAAAATTGCATGTTGTGCCATACAATCTGTACTCCCAAGAGGAGGGCAGCAGCATCTAGTACAGGAAGAAAAGAGCTGCCAGTCTCACTCTTTACAAGAAAAGAGAAGGCAGTGCATGGTCATTTCCCCATGGGAGGCTAGTGCTTCTGTAAAAGTGCAAAGATTTGTTTTGTGCAGATGGATAGCATTAGCCAGATAACATGGCACTCCTTTGACAGGTATCCTTAGCCTGTTTTTTCCCTCTTCAAAGAAAATTTGTTTTTTATTTCCAATTTTTCTGCCACTGTTTCACTCTCTAATGTTTGCTAATACTTCCAGCCTGTGCATTATGAAGAAAAGAACTGGAGCATGGAGCAATATTCAGGGGGTTGTTACACAGCCTACTTCCCACCAGGCATAATGTATTCTTATGGAAGGTAAACCACAGAATGCTTTGCTTTCTACTTTACATTTCTTAGCTCGTGCACAATGATATATCTTATGCAACAAACTTACAGCATATGTAGCATATTGGGGGAACTCCAACCCTCTTTCCCAGGGTTGCAAGCAGGGAGCAACCCTCCCCTGCTCCCCAGCTAACAAGGATCTTGCTATTGACTTTAGTAAGAGCACAGTTTCTCTTGTGACTTTCAAGGAAACAAAACCCAGTGACAAAGGGACCCGCTAGAGCCATGAAACCTTTCCCCACTAGGTTACTTACAGTATTTGCTGCTACACAGTATTTGCAATAGATCCCTTTAATGCTTTCTAAGACCTTGAGGGCACACATCTTGGACAGATGAAGAGTCTTCACTAACTGTGCAGGTGGAGCATCAGGTTCTGGTGAAGCCCGTTGAGTCATATCATAAGGGGAAGACACAAAACCCTTACATGAAAACTCATTCCCTCCTCCCACCCAGCAAAGCCTCCCGTGCCCTACCCATGCAGAATTGCTGTGTTTCTAAAAGAATGTGTTGTTAGAAAATACTGATTAATACTAGGTATATCACTGAAAAGTGTGTGGAAGGCACCGTTAAGCACGTAGTAGGAACAACCAGACAAATCTTGTGTCCGTAGCCGAAGACCAGACAAACCATGTAGCACATCACAGCGTGAGCTCCTTAGCATGTCCGTCACAGAGTTACACCCTGCCTCTGTGCCAAGATGTGTGTGGGAAGAAGTCATCTCGTGCACAGACTCTTCTGTTGTAATTTATCTGAACACTTGGGTAGTGATGGGTGAGGCTCCTGACCTGGGGAAGCTGGTGTCAGGCAGACAGGGAAAACCTAATCGGGGATTACATGGGAGCCCTTAGAGCAAGCACATCTTTCTGTGGGAAAGGGAGCTCATTACCTATGGCTGGGTTGACTGGGATGCTTGTGCAGCTTTGCATGGCTGAGGAGCTGACTTATATAACCCTACTGGGCAAATGCAACCCCCTGAATGCTGAGGCCTTCAGCTGCCATCCCCTTTTGGCAGGACTTGCAGCCAGGCCTGTCACTGCAAAAACATCATTCACATCCCATTGTAATGGCAGGATAACAACAAAGCTGCCATGCAGAAGACGTAAATCTATATCAGCTGCACTGCATTTCTGGAGGCTGTTAGGATTATCTCTTATCCCAGCACTAAAATAAGGCTCGTATTATTTTGCACAGAAGCTGGGCACACTGATTTATGCCTTAGATTTTCTCTCTCTCAGATCTTGAGTTTTGTGTACAGAAGCAAGTAGGTGGTCCTGCAGGGACAGCTTGTTGCACCATGTTCCCCAGCCCAGGTCTGCAGGAATTCTGGAGAACTGAAGTTGAGCGCTCCATCAAAGCCCATAAATTGCTTTTAGAAGGATCGTTGCCTTCCTGTTACTTGTCATCTGACATTCTCCGTTTGTTTTGAAGGATCATTCGCCAGCCCTTTGACAGAATCTACTTTGCTGGCACAGAGACAGCTACCCAATGGAGTGGATACATGGAGGGGGCCGTACAGGCAGGAGAGAGAGCAGCCAGAGAGGTACAGACCATTGGTTTGCTTTCAACATCTCTATTAAAAGGTTAAAAAGGATTAAGTACCGCTTGGAGGGTCTGATTTTGTGCATCACACCCTGTAATTGTGCAGAGGCTCCTAGAATTGATGGGGAAGAATCCCGGAAAAGGATGTGAACCACAGCCTTTTTTTTTTTTTTTTAAACTTTACGTAGTTTGTTATTGAATAAAGTGAAGCCAAGAATCTCACCTGAATCAGAACATTACTCAGTGTGTTGCTGCACTGGAGACTTAAAACGAAGCTCATGCCGTATACCTCATGTCTAGAGGAAAAAACCCTCCAACCTGATGCTGCCCTTAGATATACTGCCACGATTTCTAAGAAATCAATCACTGTGTGTTTTAAAAGTAATTTAAGTCATTACAAATGCTCGCAGCTGTTTCCTATGCAGCAATCTGGAAATCTGAGCATTGTTCTCCTTTTTGATCTATCCCTTCTGCTTCTCCTTTTATGAGAGAGTACCGTTAGCTCGGCTTTATGAATTTGTAATGGGCGGCTCTGATAATGTCTAAATCTCCTCAGAATGACACGCATTGGGCTGGGTTCCCAGTCATAGTGAAATCCCTTTACAACAGTCTGGAGGGAGGGAAAAAAACCATTAAAGGGTGTACATTACAGTTACAATGACTGTATGGCAGAGCCACGGAGCTGTTATTTAAGGGAAAATCAGCCCTTTGCTTCCATTTGACAGAACGTCGTATTCAGCTTATAATCCTCATTACTTGCTTTCTTTCAAGTCACCTAATTTCTCTTTTCTTTTCTCCATGCCTGTGAGCAGTAGTTACAAAGACGGTTAGCTGTCTCTTCTGGAGACATTCATTTGTCCCCAAGAACGGCCATGATTGTTACAATCAGTTTATTCTCAATAAAAATCCTCGATGAGCTTTGTACTGCCTCAATAGCCAAGAGATAACTTCGTAATTGTATGCTTTGAAAGTCCCAGAGTTGTATCTCTCCTCTTTCTAGTTTGTGATCCAAGCAGCGTCACTTGTAACAGGCTTTGCGTCCCGAGTATGTGGCGGTAACCTCACCTTGCTATTTCTCAAACTGTCATGTGAAAAAGCATTTTTACTTGTACTCAGAAAAAAATTTAAAATAAACGTCTGGAGAAGCTATAGTTCGTGTAGATTTCTGAGTGAAGTCCTACTATTTACAAATGACTCCTCTGTGAAAGTATCCTTTTGTCCTTAAAACACTGGTTAGGCACATGACTGTTTGATGACCAGCTGTCATATATTTACACGAACTGCCAAAACTGCCTCCTTCTTCTCTCTTTGCTGATACAAACAGAGAAATCACTAGACATTTTCTGGTTCAAAGCACTTTCAGCTAGTCATAGTTATGCCTTTTACCAATGTCACCTTGCTCTGACTTGCTCTGCTTTTGCAAAACTGAAGGTAGTGTGGGTTTTAATTTTTTCTCACATGGTACAAATAATTTTTTCTTCTAGATATTGCACAGTATGGGGAGGATCTCAGAGAATGAAATTTGGATGCCAGAGCCAGAGTCGAAGGTAAGCCAGACTTTCTCATTGTCACCCGGTCAGGCGCGCGCCCCTCGGTCAGGCTGCAGTCCCTGCTTTGGCGATTCCTATGGGGCCTGCCCCCAGGCAAGGTTTTGGTTACCTCACATGCTGATGGTATTCATTTTTTTGATTCAACTGAGGAATATTGTTACCCCTGTCTGAGGGGTGGATGGCCAAGAGCCAGGGACAAAGATCTCGGAGCCTGGGGGACTGCAACATGCAGGAAATCAGCCTAGTTCTGCCCAGTCCCAGGCCATGGTTTTAAGCCAAATATGACCTCCTTCCAGTCACAAGTAACTCCGCCTTCACTGTCCTGTGGCTGTTTGGGATGACAGAATATACGTGTTTCACAGGCATGACCCTCCTTCCCCGCCCAGTCTGGTCCTTGGGAAAAACCTGTGATCTCCCCAGCCTAGTGGGGACGTTTGCCACCTCCCCACTCATGTGGTGAGGGAGACCCTGTGGTGGTACCATCTCCTCTCTCCCCCAGGATGTCCCAGCCCGACCGTTCACCACCAGCTTCTGGGAGAGGAACCTGCCATCTGTGCCAGGACTGCTGTGCCTGCTTAGCTCCACCGTGTGTTTCACCTCTGTGGCTGCTGCGGGGCTATTTGCCTATAAAAAGGGACTACTAATTCGAAACTAGTGGGGACCACACGTCCAGTGGAAGCTGCATACTCCCTCTTCTTCCCTTTTACCAGATGAGTGTTATTTTTGGAGAGAAGTGGCACAGACAGCTGGAAAGGGCAAAAGTTGTTCTCCTTGTGATTTTTCTTTTTAGTACCATAATTAATGCATCAAATCTACTGCAGTTCCTACCAGCTAAACAGAAATAAATCGACTGTGGGGGCGTTTTTCAAATTTGCCTTTTCCTTGTCTATTTGTTTTGATTGGACATGATAATATGGATGGTATAGTCCTAATACAAGCAAGGCAAAATGCAGATCACACCTTTCCCAAAAGGCAAAGAGGCCTTGGAGAATGCATTCGTTTCCACTCGCTGCTTTATTTTTTACCACACGAGATAATAAATGCCTTTATGTATTCACCTCAGTTAGCAGCTCAGAATGTCTGAGGTTATTCCCATAACATCCCTGCTGCACAGAAGAGATTAGCATGCCAATCAGACGTAGAATTGCCAAATTAATTTTCAAATGCGTTTGATTGATTGATTAATTATTAATCATCTCAACATGAAACTTAACCATGACCTGGATGAAAAGAAGTAATTGGCACGAAGCAACTCGCTAAATGGCGAGAGAGGAAGCGCAAGTGGACTTTATTCTGCCTGCTACCGAGCAAACATCTGCGCTTATCATTTCTGCAGGGTGCCTGCGTCAGTGCAGCATGGCCACGGCGTGGCTCTTGGTTACTTCCTGGCCCAAGAGCATCCGATCCAGCCCAGCCGTTTGTTGTTAAAACGGAGTGAAATGAATTAGCAAAGTTCAAGCCCCTCCGACTTGCAGCAGGTGCTAGCTGTTATTTTCCAAATGGCAGCAGCTTCCTGGCTCCCTGTCAATTCACTGCCCCTCGTTTTGCTCGTAATCTGTACCGCCTTCCTCCAATAAGGAGAAATATATTTGGGGCTTGAATTACTGCCTTGTAAATTACAGTAATTGGATGCATCTGCCTGTTCCGCTCTTACTATGTACATGATACACTTAAAATAATCACTTTAGTGTTTAACTGAAGTCTGGAATATATGTTTCACAACATACCATCATTATGGGGTCTTTTTGCCATGAGATGTGAGCATTGTATGTGTCCATGAACTCAACTGTCATTCAACATGGGTGAACTGTGCCTTCCAATAGTCCTGAAACCTTGATAAGAGGAGTTCTTCTATAAACTTTTCTTCAGATTCTTTCTTGCATCGTTTTTTGTGAGTTTGTGGAAGATGGTGTTTCTCTAGTGCATTAAATCACTAGGCACATCACATGCAGCAGCCACCAAACCCTTGCTCTGCTCGATATGATCCATATGTATATGCCAACAGAAATACCTACCTACCCAAGATGACTTCGCTCCTGGCCTCTGCTTCAACCGCATTCGTATGTCCTCTCACTTTTTTGTACAAAAGACTTGTAGACACTGTAAGTGCAGACCAATCTCAGCCTAGGTGCTGGTGGGCTCCAAACCAGAAGCCATTTCCAGAGGGAAGGGGTGCTTCAGGTGGCCCCTTGTCATCAGGTGTGAACAGGTGCTCACGGTGCCAGTGTTAAGCACCGCACAGAAAAGGTTGTACAGGCAGTACATGTCTCCTGAGCTACTTTGTTCATTGTTCTCAGCCATTCTGTGTGAGGATCAGCCAGCCACTACCAGTTTCTCTGGGGAAAAAAAAAGCCTGAACAGATTATTTATAAGAAGACTATCTACATTTTCAGCTTCAACTTTCCCATCTACCTTGAACTTACACACGCACTTCAAATTTCCCTCACTGGAAAGGAGAGAATAGTCTCAGTAGGAAGCAGCAACATTGGATTTTGAACACATTAAACTGTAGTATTAAATGCTTGTTTAAAGGATTTTTGACAGGTCGTTTGACAGGTCGGTTTAGCATCCACTTTAGGAACATTTTAAGGGGGCAAAAGTGACTAATGTGAATTGCTGTTTGACTCGAGGGCTCCATGCTGACTATGTTCTCCCCAGCTCCAGCCATTACCGAGCAGGGATTCCTGTGCACTAGGACTACCCTGTGCATGCAGCCTGGCACGGCCACAGTGCCCACCTGAGGGCTCGGGGAGGGAGCACAGGCTTGCTCCTGACAAGCATGAAAAGGTTCTGCACCGTTACACACTTCCCCCAGGGGGATATTTGCACCACCTGAAAAACACTGTCCGTATCTGTTCAAAAATATTCATTCATACATGTATTTGCGGCAATTAGAGCCATTCATTTTTGTGCTGACTTTAAACTTGACATCTGAATTTCACAGCTTTTGTGTGCATGTGTGAAAGAGACCCCAAATCATCTGGAATACACCCATAAGCCGACACCGTCCAGCTTTGCTTTTCACCTTATCCACACACATTTCTATTGCAATTTGTTTGGGTTTTGAAGTGCAAGTTCAATTCAGCTGAACTAGTCTCAAACTGTTAAACAGGGCCAGGTACAATGTTCCCCACTTCGCAGGGAAAAAGCACGTCTTACTGCTGTGGGAGTGGTAAGCGGCAAGTGAAATGAAAGAGGTTGATTAAAATTGGCATTTCTGAAACTTCTGCAGCTCCCAGGCACCACACTGCTGCAGAGAAAGGGCAGCGTTTGTCAGAGATTATAGACCAGTTTCCATCCTGCTTTAATGCCCTTTCTGACAATCAGAACAATTTCCCTGTTTAAACATTAAACATTTAGCTTAAATATTAAACAGCCAGGCATCTTTCTTAAACCAATTTTGAAACAGAATGGGGCTGAGTTTATCACTGCTGACAACTCTCCAAGCGAGCTGCTGCCGTTATTAAAACTGTGAGGCTGAAGCACCATGGAAACACCTCTTTCTGCTGGGAGTCTTCACCTGGGCTGTGGGGTGGGAAAGCCTTTGGTGACCTTTCCTAACCAGGGGTGCTCAGTGCCCCAGTTTTTGGAGGAAGAGCCCTACACTCCCTTGGCAGAGGTGGGAGATGCTCTGTCCCGTCAAAGTAAGGGGTGAGACGGGAGAGGCCAAGGTCTGCACCAAGTCCATCAGCACCGGGATGGGAACTGAATTGCCTTGACACGCCTGGGAAACGGGAAAGCCTCAGGTGAAAAAGCTGCTGTCTGATGCTTGGAAATAAAGCAAAGACCAGAGCAAGCACTGGCAGAAGGAGCAGCAGAGGGGAAAGAGAGAAAAAAACCAGACTAATCCTCCATACTAGCAGTGAAATAAGAAGCACCACGGAGCAGATAGATCAGGCAGTCCAAAATAGGCAAGCAGAGATGATGCATGTGAAAGAACCAGCCTCTTCTTTAATTAAATTGCTGGTTTTGCTTACAGATACCACAAGCCCCTCATAGCATGTCACATAATTAGCCTTTCAACACCTTTGAGAGCCACAGAAATTGGCACCGGGGATGGAAAAACACTCCTGTGAGACGCTGACGCTTCATACCTCCTTTCTGCCCCGCTCCCCTTGGCTGCAGCTCCTGCCTCTGCAGGGCGGCACAGCTGCCCCCTCCCTGGCTGCCGTCAACCAGCCCCATGGGGACAGGGACCTTGAAACAGGATGGGCTGCTGGGCCACCAAGAGCTGGACAGGCAGGAGGTGCGGGAGGAGAGCCACCGGCTGGCTTTTTTTGCACCATCGGCCCAGCGAGGCTTTCCTTCCCTCATCACCTGCCCATCACACAACCTCCAAAATGCCCAGCGTGGGAACTGACAACCCAGACCCCTCTGGTTGGAAACCCACCATGTGAGAGGTCTGGGAAGGGGCTACCATCATGAGGAGGAAGCACCGGGTTGCAGGGGCTGCATGCTTTGGCACAGCGGACGTGAACCTCCCCCAGGTCAGACAGCATCCCTCCAGCCGTGCTCCTCACATGGGGCAAGGGGGAGGTCTGACCAGATTCACCTGGGGTGCTAAAGGTACATCCAGCCTCAAAATCCACTCTGGACAAGCAAGTGGTTGCAGCCTGTGCTTGGTCTCTTCGACAGTGGTTCACCAGCAATACTTTCCAGTCCATGCTTGATCCAGCCCCCAGTTTCAAGCTTGATCTCTTTTCCAAGGATCAAACATACCCCCAACCACCAGCAGAAATTAGTGTTATATATTTTATATATACCACCCGGGGGGATGTGCCTACATTGCGCAGTCTGACGGGCCGTAACGTGCAGTTTTCCCACCAGTCGGTTCCCACGTCCCACTGACCAGGTTCTGCTGCCTGACAGCAAGGGCTTTCCCCAGCCAGAAACCATGCCAGGAAAAAGCTGGGGACTGGTCTTATGTTCTCTGCACAGAGCTCAGCTCCCAGTCCCTGACAGCAGCATCAAGGAATAGAAAAATGGACAAATCCAGAGCCCTCTTCTGTGGAAACATGACTTTAGTCGGTTCTCTTCTTTTCCTTTTGGGCTGTTTTTCTTCCACAGAGCAGCTGGAAACAAACAATTTTGCTTTGTGAATGTTCCCTGCAACAGTTGCTTTCCACACACAGAGAAAGCAAATTTCATCTTGGTGAAAATCCAGAAGGGGAAATTAAATGTGCTCTTTGATAGTGAACTGTAACTTTTTCTTTTCCCACTCAGCTCCTGCACTTGGCAATCAATGCTTCAGGCTTCAGTTGCAATTCCTGTTTTGCTCTTTATTTGTAACGCTTGGCTTTGCAGTTTCTGTTCCCTGTTTCTTGCTCTCTTCGGGGTTTTTTTGGCCTCATCTTACATAGCAGAGACAGAATAACCCAGGACACATAGAAGGAGCAGGGAAAAAATTTTCCCAAGCGAGAGCGCATTACTTACAAGAGGAAAGGGAAGCTTTAGCAGAGCGGTGCTGGCAGCTTGCTGGGTGCCAGAGGAGGTCAGCAGTGCCTCCGAGCTGCCGGTCTCCTCTTCCAGGGGTCCCAGGAGATGTGATGTGCCCTGGCCTATACCCATGAACGGATCAGACGGGTATGAGTTTGCACTGCCTATGACCTTACCAAGCGCAAGACAATATAAGACAGTCGTCCTTTGCCATCTCTATCTTCCCACTGTTACTCTTTCTCTATGAAATCTAACTGTGAGCTCCGCTGCCACTCACAGTACAAGAAGACTGCTTCCACTCGAGATGGGGTTGAAAATGAAGCAAAGGACATAATTACTGTTTGTGTTGGCATTTGGACTTACGTGGCCAGACCATTCACTTGAAAACTCCTTGGATTATAGCCTGAGCACCATCATTTTCATGAAAACGTTGGTTAAATCCAGGATGTCCGGCTGAATTACAAAAGGCAGAGCCTAGCATTTGGGGACGATGACTACTGTTAGTAGACACCAGCTGCAGACAGCTGGGCTGAAGCGTGGCCGGCCGCTTGTCTGCTGCACAGCAGCACGGCACAGCAGGGCTCAAGGCTGAAATAAAGGCTGCCATCTTCTGGCTACATAATAGCAGTATTTTATCACTTTGCAAACAAAAATGTGGCAGCAGCTTAACACTTCGATTTGCAGAAAGGTCTCAGTGGGTATTTCTGCACTGGTGCTTACCATTTCTGTTGGGTACCCAAAATATCGAACTCTGGAATGGAAACACACTAAAGGAAAGGGATGCAAGTCCCCAGCTTCAAGCCCTAGTTCTCACCCACCTCCAAGCTCTGATATGCCACATTGCAGGAAGCAGAGAAAGGCAAGCTCCATCCCTGCAGCCTCTGCTTCCCAGTACTAGCCAGTCCCTGGCAGAAATCAGGGCAATGAAATGGCTGCGGCACCACGCCTCTGCTGGCACTGCAAGACTTCCTCTGAAGGGCAGCTGAAGTCTTTTCTGCGGTTTGGCAGCATGAAGGAGCTGGAAGAAAAGTGTGAGCACAGATCCTAAAGGCACCTGAACACTCCCCTCCTCTGAGAAGGGGCTTTCTTTGGGGGCAGTTTGCTTTACAGAGGTAGTTAGAGGTGTTGGCTCAAATAGGCAACCTCTGAAAAAAGCACTCTGGCCAAACTCCAGCTCACAAAGAAATTACTGGGAAATAACATAGTTTCTAATTTAGTTTTATATTCTTGTTCCACTTTGGGCTGAACTGGCAAGTGGAGGCTGGAGTAACATCTCCCCTTGATTTTGATTAAGTGCAAGCATGCATTTCAATTGTTTAAGATAATGACTGTGCTGCCTGATGGGACATCTTACTGCCTCAGACCTGGAATAGAAGTTTCCACATCTGAAATTATAATGTAATTTCTGCTAAATGCAACACTGCTGTGCAAAGTGTTTTCTTACAACTTGGAGCATATGCAAATTGGGAGTGAAAAGCCTGAGAGCTGAAAAGGATGCCTCAGTGCATTATTAATATGCTTCCTTTTCTCCCCTCCTTCCCATCCAAGCATCAGAGCATGTTCGAGTGCAGTGTTGAATCCCATTAGACGGCGGTGCGGGAGCGAACCAAGCCATTTGGCAAACCCAATCAGCCCAAGGCTGGTGTTTCGGCTGGGTACTGCTTCCTCGAGCGCTTCTTCACCAAGTCTCTGCTCCCAGAGGGAACAGCACTCGATGAGACCCCCCCAAAGTTACTACTGGCGTTCCATGACAGTATGCCCTTGGGCAGGTGAGGCTGGTCTGTATTTGCTCAGACCCTTTCTGCTGTAGGTCAGATGAACGGATCGCTTAGATTTGGATGAGGCTTTTTCCCCTGCCTTGAAGTTGTGGGGATGGGGGTAGGGAGTCTATAGAGCCTGTAGATGCCAGAGTAAATGGAGCTGGATGGATATTGATTATTTTGTTAGGGCCGTTCTGCTAAGGAGGGACTGTAAAAATTGCTAACAGAAAATTCCCTGTGCACATAGCAAAAACCAGCCCTGGGTGACAGCTAATAATCCTTTACTTCTAAATTAGAAAAGGTATCTCTCCCATTCTGTCAAAACACCGAGTGAGACTGTCTTTGGCCTACAACGGACGTAAAAACTCAAAACAACTTTGTTTGCCTCTTTCAGCAAGGCCAGGAAGAATGGAAAACTGGGATGAGTCAGCCACTGGTAAAGACCCAGTGGACAAGACCCTTAGTGTGTGTTTCACAGCTTATCACAGCTATTTAAAATTCATTTTTGAGCTTTTTCTAGCCTAGCTTCAGAATAGCTTATTGCTACTGACTGTACAAATCATGCAAACTAAAATCAACTTACAAACCCTCTTACTCAGGTGTATTTTTTTTACAGCTTAACTTGGCACTCAGCTGCTAACTGAAGGCTTTTCTAGCAAACACCGCTAATATTCTGACTGGAATATCATGCCTTTGTTTTTGTTTCCAGTGACCAACAAAATCATTGTATAGCCTGCCTGCATAAAGGACAGCTATGTATTAACACATTACATGTGCAGCTACCTGTTAACATGCAATTTATTAACATGCGATTTATTAACTTGCATCACATTAGATTCACGCGGCTTGCGTTATCCCTGTTTGCATTTCTCCAAAGCTAAATACCCCAAGGAAGCATTTAAGTACCTAATTTCCATCAGCAGTTGGTGGGAGGTAGAAGCTGCCTAGTTCAGTATCCAAAGAGCATCTGTGCCACCTGCGCAGGGCTGGTTTAGGACACATGGCCTCTGGAAGAGCTGTCGCCTTTCGGAGCAGCAGCTGGAGGCTGGACAAGGTGCCCTCAGATGTCTCAAAGGCACAAGACAACTGTGTTTCAGCTCCTGAATTGCTCTCTAGGTGGGTAAATATCATGTGCTCTTTGAAAACATCTAACCTTGCTATTAATGTCTTTGCGAACAAGTGAAACACATGCATTAGATATGAGTGAATCCCATGTATTTGAAACACATAACTGAGATACTTAAGTTAGAAACTCCATCAATTTAGGCATCCTCCTACACGGAGAGTGAGAAAGGAGGATGTGTCCGTAGGACTCCTCCAGTCCTGCATGGGCTGAACCACCAGGCGAGGAGCCCCTCTCTCCCCACTCACCGCACAGAGGAGGACCAGCCAGGCAAGAACTGTGTCTCGGCAGCCCCGTTGACGGAAGCACCTCAAACGAGGTGGCAAAAACTTGAGCCTTAATGTGTCTAAATTAAACAGAAAGCCTCCCCTTGTTTCCAGTAGATACCAAACTGTGTCTTGGTTCCGTACAATCTGAGGCCAGTTTTGCCTTTCATTCTTGGATGCTTTTCTTCTGAGGCAACTCTACAGGCCCAAGGGGAATTTATCCTGCCTTGAGCCAGAAGGCAAAACTCATCAATCCCTCAAACATTTTGGGATTTGCTTCAGATGAGTAGATTGGTATAATTACACAAGGTGAGACGAAAAAATGATCCTTAGTTCTCATACTAGAAATGAGTTTTGTATGATTTAGCCAAATAATATGCAAACACATCCTATCTTCTCCTAAACAATGAGTGGGATTTCTAATTGGTTTCTCAGGAAATCATATTAGTATCTTCTACAGATGGTATACAAAATGCATTTCTCCTGTAGTCACCTGTCCAAATTAATTTTCTGTAGGCTGGACTGCTGGAAATAACGAAGTGCCTCCTGGCTGACATAGTCTCTTTGACGTGCACACTGAAAGCTTTGTAAATAAATGAATTAATAATAATACCACCATTTCAGTACCTCCTCTGGGATGCCACAGGATATGTCTGAACAAAGAGTTAAAGAGGTAAAGAGGTTCAAATCTGACCCAAGGCAGCAATGTTTAAGAGTCATAACCATTTGTGAGCTGCTTTGAGGGCCTGTGAAATGCATTGCTGGTTCTGATACGTTTCTTAGGGGACAGATGCTTTATAGAGCGTGCAAAGGATTAGTTGAGGATATTTGCTTTCATGGTATCTGTGCTCCTTTATAACTTGTAAGTAATACTGAAAGTTAAGCCTATACAAAGAGCACTGCATGCTTTTGATGCTTTTTCCAGTATTCATAGACTATGTTTTTGTGAAACACATGTCCCTTCCCAAGGCCGAATTTGTTCTTCAGTTACATTCTCTCTCTAGCACTGACACTGAGCTGCTGGATGAAATTAAGCCAGTGGTTTTTGTCTCTCTTTTCTTCCAGGTTTTTTATGTTTACACCACACAGTATTTGGTACAAGGTCTGTTTCTTCCCACATTCACTTACAGCCACATACCACCTGCCCTTGACTCTTATGAGCAGCTATAAAACATGTCCCTGCCCATACATGTTCTGGTAAACAAGGTGCTGTGAGAGAGAATTATCATGATGGGGACACTAAATCCACCTACAGCAATACAAACTAATTCTTAAGTGTAAGACAGTTGGCCATCTATGTGTTAGGAAGAATTATTACCAAATGTGGTTTGATATTTTTGGTGTTTGTTTTTGGGGGGGTTGGGGGGTTTTTGGCTTTTTTTGGGTTGGTTTGAGTTTTTTGTCCTTCTCTCCTTTTTCTTTACAGAGCTTTCTTTACTGAGAAAAGCTGAAGATACCTCACTGGCTTTAGTATGAAATGCAAAATGTTGTGTTACTAAGTAATACTCACCATCACAACCAAGCCAAAAGGGGCTTCCACAAAAGAAAAGCCTCAAACAGTAAATGTGACATGACAATATTTATTGATTCTAATTAAGGTTAAAAAAAGTTCACAGCTGTCAGATAAAAATATCTGCAGAGCCTATTGAAAAGGGAACTTAAGAAGGAAACCAAGGGAGACAGTCACCACAGAGGCACTTGAGAAAATGCTACAGTTAGAAAAGGCACAAATTCATCACACACACAGCATATATATTCCTGCAAAGTGAAATCACTCTTTTTTCCAAAACACAGAGGCAGGCATCACTGAACACTGACCTGTACATGACCACAGGAGACACGCTATAAGCGGTAGTCTATGACAACGCCTAAACAATTTGACTGTAGAGATACTTTGAAAGCAAGACTGCTTTGGCCATCTCATTTTTATCTCTATTGAAGAACAGATTGTAAGAGCAAGGTGATCTTAAGGTGATGGAGATGGGGGAGAGAATGTCAGTCCATTTAAACACAGGTCAGGTTTATTTGTGAGCATTTGTAATCTGCGATTTGGGGTTTGCTTCTTGCCTGAGAGCAGTGGCAGATCTGTTGTCATTTAATCCTGGCTTCCTTTTGCATCCAAGTACTTTTGGAGGACATATAATTCCTTCTTCCTCAAAAATATTTTTCCTTCATGTCTCAAAAAAACCCCCAAACCTTAAAATTTCTGCACTTCTGTAAAGTCTACCTCAGTGAAACAATAGTCCCACTGAGGTCAGAGGAAAATTATTTTAATAGAAGTCCCTAGCTTCTCCTCCGGGCCTTGGGGTCCAGTGATGGACAATGCTCAGACATATACTTAATTGTGATTAATGTCTTTGCTGTATTGACAGCAGATATGTTATTTGGAATCAAGATCTGCATTGAGAAAAAAACCGCACTAGTTAAAGGAAAGACAAGGGGCTGCCTCAGATTGCTCACGTCCTTGTTATTGTCAAGTAGTTTATACAATTACCTTTCAAGTACTTTAGTTAACACAGATTTTCATGCCATGACCCAACATCCTTTGCAATATACAGTTGCTATCAGAACAGTGTACAAGCAAGTAAACCTCTTTTTTTTGCAAATTCTTAAGAGCCTTACAAAATATGCATGATAACACAAATCAGTTCATAAGAGACAAATACAATTATTTCCATGGTTGCTCCTATAATACATTTTATGAAGCTGGTAAACTGCTGGAACTTTCATGACAGCAGATTTCTCATCAAACATGTTAATGAATTAAGAATATAGCACAACTGGTTACCCATTAAACCAGACTTCATTCCTCTCTTTGAAGGGCTGGCACGAAGGAATTTTAAAAATGTAAGCCAGTGCTAACAGTTCCCTCTACCCATGGGGAAGCAACTTGATTCTCTAGCTACACTTGTCAATTTTCTCATCACACTGGCATCCAAATAGACAAAGTGCCACATATTCCTTTTATGTGGAAGATGTCGAGAAAACAGCAGCAAATCCTTCTTTTTAATCCCATAGTGGTGATAAGCTCCACAGCATAATCGTAGCAAGACACGGCTGTAAAGACAAAGAGAGCATTCCTAATGCTTTGGCAGGCTGGAAGGAAGAAGACCGAGACTTTCGAGTCCTAATACAGATGTTGCAATTCAGACCTCCCAGCTCCATCAGATTTGGCTAGAAATCTCAGGGGATCCAAATTTAATTTGAGATTTCAAGTCGCACCTACTTTTAGTTGTGGCAGAATAATACGAGAAATGCTTTGTGGGTTTTCTTTTTTCCATTTTTTGTTTCACTGTGAAACTAAGAATAAGAAAGGTTTATAACTATATACACTTTTTTTTTTAAATTAACCAATCTCATCAAAAGCTTTGGTTATGATTCAGTTCAGTTCTAACTATACCTAACTTCTGTTTTTCCTTGGATTTTCTGCCCCTGTGGCACACAACATTTTCTTGTTAGACTGGGAAAAACCTCTGCCAGATTCAGGAGCAAAGAAGAGAGAGATACATTTTGGATGTGAATAAAACCAATTTATCCTTATTAGTCTCATGGATCTGCTCCTCTTTAGAGACGTGCAGAGTATTTCTAGGGCAGAAGCAGGACTTGAATTCCAAACAGTTTTGGCAGAGAAATCATCTGCAAATGCAGCAATTCTTTATATGTTAAGTATGTATTCACCGTCTAGCACTTACAAATATTGGGCCAAGACTTTAAAAATGTCCTCCCAAATTTAGGTTCCTATGTTTATTTCTGGCCTGAGAATCGTCTGAGTTGCAAAAGCTCTGAACTTACACAGTTCCCATTCAGCTTTCGGTTCCTAATTCATTTAGTAAATAAATCAGAGAGAAAGCCACGCAGAAGCACTCTCTGGCAGGCAAATGTCCCAGCCAATTAGTGCTCTATGTGATACAATGAGAAAGGCCATATGTACACTGCTGCACTGTTCTTCCAACTTAAAGATCTTTATGTCTGAAAAGTTCCCCTATGCATTTTAAAAGGCTGTTATGAGGATATTCATTTGTGATAAAATCCAAGCTGCCGCTACAAGAAGATTTTTAACTGGCACATCAAGTTAAAAAGAATGAAACCTAAGGGCCAGAAACTGATGCGCTGCTCACAAATACTACAGCTTTATAAGTAGTTCAGTGGATTTCCATAGGACTATTTGGAGAAGGAAGTACTACTCTGCACAAGCGGGATCAGATGCTAGCCCAAAAAGTCTGCCTGAGACTGGTGACACAGTTCCTCTACCGTCTGCTCACACTAGTTGCTGAATATATTATTATACTTCCCTCCGTGGTGCTTTACTGATTTTTGTAAAAAATTACATCGGCACTGGTTGAAGGGAGAAGTGCAGCAAACAGGCTCAGAAAAATTCCAGACATCTCAAACTTCATGTGCACCAAATCCTGTTCTCAGTTATACCTGTGTCTTCCTGTTTTGTATTGAGCAGATGTAAAACAGCAGAAATACGTAGAACAAGGTACCATCAAGTTGACAGGTAGGCACCTAAGGTTTTGGTGGTTGGGTTTTTTTTGTTTCTTTTTTCTGTTTCTTTTTTTTTCTTTTCTTTTTTTACATTGTTTGAAAGGCACCAAGCTAGGGAGGGCAGAAGCACTTGCATGTGACTATCCTATCCATGGTTCTCTTTGATCTCTCTATCATTTGGATCCTTGATTAGTTACCAAAAGTGCACAGTCAGTACAACACAGCACAGCAGGCAGAAGTGGAAGTGCTAATCCCTTCAATATGGTGGTTAGGAGAGACTGAAGCTCTGAATCAGCTAAGCTGTGTTCAGCATGAAGCAAGTGTTGGGGGGCAGTTAAGTTGGGGTTTTTGTTGTTTTTTTTTTAATGCTAACGCTACATTTTCAAGCCCACTGTGCCCTACCAGGCAAGAGACAACCTCAAGGTGTTCAAAGTATAAATTTAAGCAGATGAAAGAAAGGAAGGAGACAAAAAAATATGTAAAAAAGTTTTTTTTATGGACGGCTTTACAACTTCCTGGGGCAGGCAGAAGTTAATTTGTTCTCTTGCTATCTTGCAGCAACTTAGGGAGCTAAAAGAGGACCTTGGAGGCAAAGAGCTGTCAGACAGGGTGAAAAAGGTTTGAAAGGCTGTGTCTGTATATTAGCACAAGGTTCCCTGTTCACACTCAGGTCCAACAGCCTGATCTGCCATACTGCTGTACACATCAGCTATAGTCTGGAGCCTACCAGTTTTCTAGGCAGAGGAGATCTGATGCCGCACAGGGACGGACTCGACTGGGACACACAAGCTCTGCCATTCCAGGCAGTGTGAACACAGCTGGGGAGCCTGAAATCCAACCACATTGCCAAAGGCAGTAAAAACTTGGTCCTTTAACTCACTGTAGGACAAATATGCCACTGGAAATGCCAACAACCTATGGCCACACTTGCATAGTTCGGATGGATAAATTTAGCCTGACTTGTCCTTTAGGTGCTGCCTGGGCTCTGGACATCTGGGTGAAAAACAAAAACACTAGAAAGATCCTTACCAGCAATTTGCACGAACTAGTTAATTATTCTTTAAGCTATGGATTTCTTTTCTCAGTCTGCCACACAGGAAGGCAGAAATCCTTTGTTTACAACTAGAGATGGAAGTGCCTGTGAAGACTTGGAGTTCAGGATCTGGTTCAGATATATGTGTAAAAACAACTGGAAATCTCATCAGAACAGGCTTTATAGAGGTATTTTGTCACTTCTGTTCTGAGATCTGGATAAAAGCCTCAAGGTGGTAACGCTTGGCAGGGTATCCTAGAAATTCAACAATCAAAAAGTTACTGCTAGAAGTAGGCCTGGATTCAAGGGGTTCTTTTTCAATATGGATCCCTTTCCTTTATCCCTCCCCTCCAGCCTCTTCTCTCTACTGTTTTCTCCTCTTCCCCAGTCCTGATCTGACTTTGAAGACAGGGAAGTACATGCCAAAAAAAAACTCCGATAAAAAGAAAACTGCTCAAGTGTGAGGCTTTGCGTTGGCACCTTTTTCAGTTTCGAACTAGAAGTCCCTTTTTGTAGGCAAATAACCCAGCCGCAGCCACAGAGGTGAAGAAAGTGGAAAATCCAATCAGCTTTAGCAGTCCTGGCACAGACGGCAAGTTCCTCTCCCAGAAGGTTGTAGTGATGGGCAAAGCTGGAACATCCTGCGGGGAGAGCACCCATTATCAACATAACAACATCTCCACCGTGAGAGGCAGGATGTAAATGGAGAGATTCTTGCAGCAGAAACAGAACTGGGTTGAAGCAGTTCATGTTATCAAGAAGCACAGTGTATCAAAATTTTCTGCTCAGTTAAAGGGAAGAAGAGACACATGGAAAGGATTTGCCTGGTTGAAAAGTGCAGTTCTTTCTGACCCCGCATTACAGAGTTGTCAGATGGGTGCCCTCTGTCTGAGTTTCTATCGTGTTCCTGTTTAGGGAAGGGCAGTTTTGGCGAGTAAGGGAAAGTTTATTGTGGCTTTGATTTAGTGAACTTAAATAAAAACAGTCAACAAAATTTTATCTCATCAGCAAAACCACAGGAAAAAAAAATCCATTTAATTTACAGAAAGACTTACAATTGATTCAGGTTCTGGCTTCCAAATTTCAGAGTCTGGGATTTTCCTCATAGCAAACAGTATCTGAAAATAAATAACATTCTCTAGTAAGTACCACTCATTCTTTGAAAGGGAAAAGAGCTGGCTTAAATTTTCGTTTTAAAATGCCGTGATGAAGGTAACAATTGAGCACATAAATCGCTGTGTATTCAAATTTTAAAAGAAAACTCTGCCTTTGTACAACTCATTTCTGGGGAGTCCTGATATTTAATAAGACACTCCTCCTAGTGGAAAATAGAAACAGTAACAGAAAAACCTCTCTATGCTTAGTCCATGCGAGACAGTGGAACTTGACTAGTGCCATGGGAACAGGGTAATATCAATATGACGAAGAGCTAAGTATACACTCATGGCAAAGTGAGGCGTGCATGAACCAGCTACTGCATGGGCAAGCTATATAGCCAGGAGTAGCTTGTTCTGCAAATTTTACCATGATGTAGGAAGAGGAAGAGAATCCTGTGAGTGATGACAGACCACCACATTCAGCCAGAGAAAAGGAAGACTAAAAAGAAAACCTTCACAATGGAAAAGTAACCATTCAAAGTACCAAAGATACCTGAGATCAGTAGGATAGCAAAGATTATCTGAAATGATAGTCATGAAAGACAGCAAGATTAACTTCTTTTACAGTAAAATAAAATGGAGGTGGTGATATTAATGTTTTTCCTATTCCAAGCACTTGTAGATTTAAGATTTGCCATCTTCTATGATGGGCTTTTATTCTAGACAAGATTCATGGACCCCGACAACTTTTCAATATAGGAGAGTGAGAAACACCCTTGCACTAGATTTTAAACATATTTTCCTTTCATAAGTAAATGAGGAAAGAAAAACATCAAAATTTTTACCAGTCAAGCTCACTTGCCAACTTCTCTGCTGAGGCCTATGGAGGTTCTGCTTACATTAGAGAGGTCATGAAGCACTACCTCTGGAGGTTTTCAGGAACAGGTTAGGTATAACCTTCACAAACAGGACAGTTTAGGGACAGTTGATCCCTGTCTTTTGGGGCAGGGTTATGGGCTAGACGAACTCTCCAGATCCCTTCCAGACCAATTTCTGTTCCACAGCTGTAGTTTTTAGCCACAAGGTTCCCTTCACCTCATAAAACAAAGATGAAATTTCTTTTGCTGCTCCATAAACTGTAATATTCCTGAAAATACTTGAGGAATTGCATTCTCTCAGAAGCAAAATATTTAAGTCCTTGTTTAATGACTTTATGTAAGGCTGTCTCAATGGTATATCACTGTGTCAATGGTATTGTTGGAAACGGTTGAGGAAGGGACTGGCTTGGTGTGCAGAGCTGCAGAACTGAGCTGTTCCTAGTGAGGCTAACGGCCATGATCTCTCAGTACGATGACTAACAAAGTGCCCATTTGGGGGAAAAAATGACTAGGTGAGAATTTGGGATTTCTGTTAAAGAAGAAAGGATTTCATTCCTGGAAACAGAGGAGAGTTTGATGAAATAGCCAGAGCCCTTCCTAAGCATTCCAAATCTAAGTGCAAAACCTTCATCCTTTTTGAAGTCTATGCCCCTTGCAGGGATTTGCATCAAGATTTCAGAACGCCTGAAGCTGGCCACACTCAGTCCCCATTTCACCTCCGACCAGAAGATCTTTCATTTTCCACAGGATATTTGACAGTGCCCCCTGTTTTGGGCTTGCATCTGTACCTCTCTGGCTGCTCTTTCTCCAGCCTGTACAGCCCCCTCCATGTAGCCGCTCCACTCTGTGGCTGTCTCTGTGCCAGCAAAATAGATCCTGCCAACAGGCTGCCGAATAATCCTGGAGGGGGACAAGCAGTAAGTCACATCAGCCATATCAGGAAAGATAACTGAAATCCTTGGGTTAATATTAGAATAGAAGTGTTTTAAATAACAGCGAGCACTTAAAGATAGTAACTTTGGGAGAGCTGAGCTGGAGGGGGAGTCTGCATTGCATTTCATTTCTTACAGTAAACACACCAGTGTTCATATTTTCTAAACGTTTACACTGCTCGTAGGTGTAAAGGACAGTTAGTTTGAAACAAGACTTATTCTATCTCACGACTTTAGCCAGTGTCATAAATACCAATGCTAGGCATTACTGGCACAGTGTAGCATTCTGACGTACAGCCCCATGATATCTAAAGTAACAAGCAAATAAAAAAAATAAAAAAGGATTTTATTGGTTTTTTACTCTATTTTTGCCAGAATTTGCAATAATTATAATGAAAATTACTTTAAATACTAAAGCCTCCATATGCTCTTCATTACAACTGCTTTATTGCTCTAAGTTCTTTTTAAATTTTGAAAACTTATACTTCAAAAGTAGGGCCACACATTAAAAACTATGTATCTGAATCCAATCATCAGTCTGACCACTAAGCCTTTTTCTTTTTGGTAAATCTTACTTTCATGCAAAAACTTATGTTGGAGAGGACTGTATACAATGGCACACTGATTACTATATTAAGCTTGACTGCTAAAAGGAAAGGAACAGTCCAAAGAAATCACTCATTACTGTCAATGTTGGCAAAAATTAACTCTCTGCCAGTATTCATAAAATACCAGCTAAAGATGTGCCGGAAACGGTAACACCAATCTCAAATACCCAAAGCCAGTTTTGTAAACAGATTGTGAAAGCTTCCCGACTCCCTTCCAAGAACCTACTCGGCTGTATTTACAGAATAACAAAAGTGAATAAAACCCCCTAATGATATTGTACTCATCCATCATAAAGCCCAACTGAGACAAGTAGAAGGTTATAATATCTGTTTAAAATATTCCCCAGTGATTTTAAAGGTATAAAGTGAACAGTGACAGAGGATTTATGACCCTTTCTGAAGATATTTATTAACTTGGTCTTATCTTACTACTCCGAAGCCCACTATAAATAGACACTGTACCTGCCATACTGAGTCATTATGCCTGGTGGGAAGTAGGCTGTGTAGCAGCCCCCAGAATACTGCTCTTCACACCAGTTCTTCTCTTCATAATGCACTGGCTGTAAAACAGAGATTAATTCACTCAAGGAAAGGACTAAGTCCCGAGGAAGCTAATAAAAGAACTGAGGAGACAGCAGAGAAGAATAGCTTATGATTTGTTGCATGTCAACGTCACAAGACGAGCACATTTAACAAGTCTCTTGATGCAACATGGATCCAAGACAATAAGCCTTAATTTTAGACACTGCCAGCTATTTTTAAAAAAACTAGCTAATCTGGCCACCATAGAACATAATCCTCTTAATCTGTCAATGTAAATTTATGCTTTGAGCCCAAATTTATGCCTTGAGCCATGTAAAGCAAAATTAACCTCTGGTGTACACAGGTATAATACTTGTAATATGTACATTGGATACAAATATATACTGTTAAAAATGCAAAGTATGGCACTTGCATGGTTCTATGTACAATATCGTTGTGTTTAAAGTGATGTAACCTCGCGATTGGTGTCTACAACATTTAACTCACGTAAAATTGCCCCTAAATGATAAACAGCATTGATCACATAAACTAAGTGTGAGATCACACAAATCCTATCAGTTATTTACCATTACAGGGAAGAGAAGGCAAGGGAAAGGTAAAAAAAAACCCAACACATGCAGTAACGGATCTTAGGAACTAGTAAGAGAGAAGGAACATTATGCTCAACGTATACTGAGAGGGAAAGGCAAGCCTGTCACATCTGAAAACAGCTGAGATGTATGGTGGTAAGCACTGTGAATGCCACCCGTGAAGCTGGACAAGAACATATCTGCCTTTTAACCGTTTCATAAGCTCATTCTTATCCTCGCTGTCAAATACAACCCAAGACTAGCCATAACCTTCTCTCCACTCCTCTACAGAGGGCAGCAAGCGCTCCCGTAGCAGGTACCTTTTCCAAAACTCTACGCAGCGCTGTGCCAGAGCACTGCTGCATTCCAGTTTCATTCTGCCCTTCCCCAGCTCAATAAGTCTGACAAGAGACACCGCGGTTTAGATTTTGTGCTTACATGTAAAGCTTCCTCTGATCCCAGAACCTTTGCATAGAGCTCACACAGCCTCGTCTTCCTGCAAGAGAAAAGCAACAGAAGACTTCGGTGTGAGGAAAGAGAAAACAAATCACCTCTAATATGTCCTAGTTTTAAGAGAACAAGTATTAATATCTGCTTGAACTTGAGGTTCCAGCTTTTTGGGATCTATCCTAATTGGTCAGCCTCTGGATCACTAGAAATAACTCACTCAAACTCCTGTGCTGTGTAAGTGCTGGTTTTACCAGCAGTTACGCAAGCCGTTCCCTTAAGATACCTCTAGCAGCCCAAATCCATACGTTATCCAGAGGTTCTCCAGGCTGTCAAGAAAAGGAAGTAGTAAGGCATTGCACTTTTTTGTCTTGGCACATAGTCTAACTTACGGTTTGTTTCTACAAAGATGCAGGTATTGATAGCCTGAGGCTCTCAGGGAATCAGTACTTTATTTCTGTATCTATAAAATTTCCTCCTGTTTTAGTTTATGAGTCTATAAATCCATGAATATACTTCATTCTGTAGCAAACCCCAAGTACAATTAAGTTTGTTCCTACAAGCTTTTGGGTTTTACTGTTTACTGTTAGCCACACTGCACCAATTCCCAAACACAAGAAGATCAAAATGAAATAATAGTTAACAATTATGAAAAAACCCCACACAAACACAACACTGGAAAGACATTTACTTCTGGAAGCAAATCCTGTGCTCCACAGAAAGCCATGCTGAGCACAGAAATACAGCAGTCCCAGCTCTGTAACTGTATGGGCTACACTTGCAGCTATATAAGCACATGAGGAAACCATATCTATACTGCTGTATGAAGCAACCCAGCTATACAGGAGCCCAGCTATATCCATGAGCTGCTGAATTCAAAGAATGCTATAGCAAGGGGATGAGGAGAAAAAAAAAAAGCAGGAAGACCTGAAGGGCCTTGAAGAAGGTGTCCTCCTGTGCAGGTTGGAGCTTGAGCAGGAAAATGAAGGCTGCTACAGTTCAGGAAGAGCCGTGGCCCTGGGGTGATTTTGCTGCTGGCAGGTGTCAAGCCCCGCAGCAGCAGAGGGGAAGGAAGCAGCCCCTTCCTTGTGCCCTGGGGCAGACGACAAGGGTCAGCCTGCTCCAGAAGCAGAAACGCATGGTGACAGTGACCGGGCAGGAGGGCTCAGAGAGCTGCAGGATCCATAGATGAACATCCCTCTGCAGTCAGGGGGTGACATGAATGCAGCAACAGCCATAACAAAAGGGATCATTTCCTCCATCTCTCTCTCTGTCTCTCCCTAAGTGAGGTGACCACCGTGCCCTGCAGACCACCAGCACCTACCCAGTGTCTGAACAGAATGAAGCCGTTTTAACAGCATGATCCAGCAAAGCCTCTGCTGAGGTCTGCCCACCACCTCTCACAAATGCCCACCGGCTCCTGCTTTCAGGGCAGGTCAGTAACACCACGGGGCTCCACAGGAAAGCGAGTTATCGCCTTGGGACCCATCTGCTTCTGCTCCTCCCAGCACCATGACAGGGATGAAAAGGACCCCTCTAGATCTGCCTGTGCCCTGCCCTTTTTCCACACATGACTCGCAGACCCTCCAGGGAGCCTGGAAGTGGCATACCAGAGGCTGGTAGGGATTCTCATGTACGGCCAACTGCAGGGCTCCAAGAAGGTGCAAGTTCACTGCTGTTTGCTAACTACATTGCAAATACAGATAAAGTTAGTTTAAGATAGCCGTGCAAAAGAAAATATTAAGCTTCAGGTCAAGGGCATCTTCAGACTCTTAAGAAATATCAACCTTGGAAGGAATTCTTCATCAATAATAAGGTATTATTTGACAGAAAAAAACCCACAGAAATGCAGTTTCTAAAGGACTGAATTGTACCAACAGTAATCTATCACTGAGGACATTCCCCCTAATAAAAGCAATCCTTGCAGATGTGCTGGTCTCTCTGCAACATCTGCACTTTTTGTCCTACAACAGTTTAAATAAATACTTATTTATGGATTTATAGTTAATGCTAGCATGGAACATACGGAATATGCAGTGAGTAAAATGCTTATTTCTTGGCTTTGGACTCAGCTGTGAAATTGCCACCAGCACTAAATAAGAGGAATGTTATGCCTGGAGCTACCTAGGTAGGGTACTGTTGAGAGTTACACTGTGCCTGGTGCAGAAGTGCACATGCAGACACTCAGCTCTTTTCCCTGATCTCTTATTCCATGGCAGTGTGTGATGCCATCACCTTTGTTGCACAGCTGTGAAAGGTAGGGCACAATCTAACCACTGTAATTTCTCATTGGCACCTGGCCTGGGAAGACCAGCTGGAAGGCAGCAGTGAGTTTTACTCCCTTCAGTCTGGCTTAGGCTGTAAAACGGTTTCCATCCCCTCCCACAACTGCTGTTCCCAGCCATGATTTAGCATAGCTGCCACGGACTCTACATCCTACTCTTTGTATCCAAGGATTACTGAAAACCTTACCCTGTCATCCATGTGATAAAGGGAGAGCCCAGCTTGTGTTGATAGGCAAGCACAGCATCTCAGCGAGATGCATCCTCTGTAGGGTGCCACAGGAAGCCTGTCCTCAGAAAAGATCCCTCCCTGCAAACACCATAGCCCCGTCTAAACAACACAAACTGGTCGCACCCTGAGCATACACTGGGAAAAAGTCCGGGTTCGCGCTCTGCCTTCTCCTGGACCCCGATTTCTACTGGAAGGAGAACTGTGCTTATGTGCAGGAGAGGAGCTGCAGTGCAGCCCAGCGGGTTCCTGCCTTGGCTGGCTGTGGCCAGGACTGCAGGAGCCAGAGAGGCACGCCCACACCAGGGTACATCTATCAGGTACCAACCCAAGCATATTTCATAACCATTCTTTACCAAAGCAAAGTCCTTCCCAGTCTAAGGTTTATTCCTCAAAAGACAAGAGTTCAAAATCCTTTTGTTTAAAACTTGGCAGTAGGCAGCAGCAGAGTCAGGCTGCCATTTGAAAAGACTGGGACACTAACAGCCCCATTTAGACCCATTACCCATAGACTGCTAGACTACCTGCAAAGCTAATCTGAGATGACTATATCTTCTCTAGTTAGACTAGCTATTACTGTAAAAATATTTACTTGGACACAGTATTCCTTGTGGCATGCTTTAAAAACAAATGTATTTTCTCCATATCAAAATAAGGCTCTCCTCATATCCACACTCTCTACTTGTAGCTTTAATTTGATAAGATACTGTGAATCAGTGTGATGGAAAAAACTCATTACTTTGTAAATTCTATTTTAGTAATAAACCAAAGAGCACTACTGTATGCAGAGATTTGTTTCAAGAAGACAATAAAAAAGACCTTCATCTGTGCCTGAAGGGCATTTTTTTTTTCCCACAACTGAGGGTGGAGAGCTGGAAGCAGCTTTTTGACCCCTTCCTGATGCTGAGGTCTTGTTCACGGCAGCTACAGCAGCCTCAAGGTTGCACTAAGTTACAGACACTGAAAGGACCCTCCAGGGCGACTAGAAAAAAAATCAAGCACAGTGGCCAAACCTGTCGCATCTGACAAGGTTTCCAAGTGCTCAGTGCACTTGCAGGAAGCCAGAGAGGTAGCAGTGGCGGTGGATGAGGCTGGCCCTGGACCCTTTCCAGTGAGGGCAGCAGAATCTACACTACTTCCGTATTCAGCAGCTTAGAGCAGTTCTTTTGCTAGAGTTACCTAAGCAGCGCAGCCCTGCTGGAAAATAAGAACCAGGGCCAGAGAGTTTCCAAAGGGCAGGGGCTAGCTACCACATCTGCTGCCGGTTTGTGGGAATTCTGTGGGGCCTTCATCCAAAAACAAGTAAGATATCTTCTTCCTTAAAGTGACATGTCTGCCTACTGTCACAAGGTTACAGACAACTTCCTTCAAATTGGGGCATTTTTTTCCTGCTCTGGTCATTTATAACAAAATTTTCATTCAGATTCCACACAGATCTCCAGTGTTCGTACTTACCTTTCTTCTTTTGTGAGACCTGTCAGTCTTCTACACTTCCGAGCAAGAATGAAGCTGTAGGAAGACCACAAACAATTTACTTCCATTATGTTACTACATATCCTGCATTATTTAAAATGCCAATACCTTATGATGGGTTGCTGTGATTCATAGTATTAGCTTTTGGGTCTCTATCCAAAATATCCATTTCACCTCTCTGCATAATGTTATATGCTCTCCTTGCTGCTTGCAGGACTCACTGTGGAAGGAACCACTCTGAGATTCGTATGAGCTGTATCCCAATGACCTTAATTTTATACAGCAGTGGGTGCAGGCATATAGCAACAAGAGGTGAAGCCTGGGATTGAACTGGAAATTATTGCTTAATAAACTTTCTAAGACTGATCATACTCTCTGGCTGTTTAAAAAAAACAGAACAAAACACAATATAATTCTAGGAAACAAATTCTCATTTAAAGAACCGGAAGATTTGGGGGAGGCAAAACATTTGGAGAAAACTTTACGTTTCTGCAATCACCCCCTTTTTTCTTCTCCTTCCTTTCCTCTTCTCCAGTTTTGTACGTTGCCACACAAAAAGGCAAAAGATGACAGTGAGAAAAAGAAGACAAACAGAATTTCATTTTTTTAAATTAGCAATTAAATCATAGAGAGAACTTTTTTTGAAAGAAAAAAGTCATAGAACATATTCAGCGCACACTGAGAAACTCAACCCTTTAACTATTTTAAAGTATTTCCCTTCAAAAGTAGCAGGTTTTCGGTTTCAATTGTTGCCTCTATGACAAAAAAAAAAGGGGCATTAACTAGACACTTTCTTTGTCTCTTACCCTATTATGGCAGGAAAGCTGCCATCAGGCTTAGTATCGTCAAGTGTTAAACCAATTGCAGCATCCTCATCTTCAATGATCATGGTACCACAATATCCTGTTAAGCACAAGGTGGAAAAGAAGTTAGGATCCATGTATCCAAACACAGGGACGAGCTTCCAAGAAGTTGTGAAATACTCAGAACTTGACTGGAAAAAGCCCTAAACAACCTGATCTAAATTCACTCTGCTTTGAGCAAGGCATGGGACTAGATGACATCCAGAGGTCCCTCCCAATCTCTACCATTCGCTGATTCTACGATTCTAATACAGGGAGATATGAAAACAAAGGAAAGGAGAAGAAAAAAAACAGGTAGAGTGACCCCCATCAAGTGACAAAGATTAGCACACAGCTCCCTTGCTGATCTGTAAGGCGATGTAGTGTAGTGTTGCCTTGAGTCAGAGAAGTGCCAGATCCTCTCTAGAAGAGAAATTTTAGATCTGAGATGTGCTGACAATTAACAATCCTTTTCAAGCATCTTTAAAACAGAAAGTCAGTAAAGGAATCTCCTATTGTTGAATTCATGATAGAAAAATAAATTATTCTGCAATCCGGTTAGCAAGGTAATTATTAATTGCACAGAAACAGATTGCTCTCAGATACTGAAGATGTTCAAGTGCCTCTACCACAGTTGTTTCCATATATGACATATATGTCAGACATAGGAGATATTCATACATTGTTTTGAAAACACAATTGTTCTTAAAAGAAGGGTTGGAAGAAAATCAATTGTTCTTAAAAGAAGAACAATGGTGTTAGCAAAGCACAGTACACAAACTATGGGTTCTATCAGGAAATGGGAGTCACCTCTTGCCAATCCATCCCAAACCTAATGCCAGAATATGCCAGGATCCAGAACTCTTAAAATCATTCACAAAGAGGAAGGGTGGATGACATTTGTAGACAAACACAGATGTGGACTCATTATAACCAGTGATGAGAAATGGGTGCTATTACATTGCAGTTTGTCTTAGATTTGGCAAGTTCTAAAAGAGAGCTGAGGAATCATGATGGAAGTATTCAGCATGTAAAGGGAGTCGAGGATGACTAGCCCAGCTGGGTATGTCTATGTGAAGACACCTTCAATTAATCCTGCCCAGTGTATCCAGAAGGCAGAATTTTTGCAGGCTGATAATTGATGGGATAAAACCTCTTTCCATCACACATCACTTGTACCGTTACGTTACTGTACAAGTGGGAGAGACTCATCTCATATGCAGGTGCCACTGAAGGAAAAGGAGAGGACAACAAAGAACAACCAAGGCAATAAGCAACAGGCATGAGCTCTCCCTTCATGCCTACCTCCTTCTTTTTATTCCCCCATCCACCCTCTCTTCCCAACCGATCTCTCAAGTTTCTCAGAGGAACGCAAAAACGGCATAGAAGTGTATGACGTCTCCTTCTAAGGTCCAGCATCCTCTAAACACAAAGTCTACTCCGTTACCATGCACCCTCTTCCCTCTCTCTGTCACTACTATTCCTTTCAATTAAAACGTAATACCCTTCTTCCTCCAGAAAGTTTCCTTATAGTATACAATGCACTTGATGACTGAGCCCATGGGGATTCGGTTGATGAGCTGGTTTCTCATTGGGGGCAAAGGTGGGTTGAAATGAATCTTCAAACCAAGAGCTGGGGGAATGGCACTGATCACATATTTGCCCTGGAAAAGAAATTATACATAAGTCAAGTACATTCTCCACTACTTCATCCTAAGTACATCACTCTAATGATCTTGGCAGACATCTGGGGAGGCTGCAGGGTGTATCTTCTGAAGGAATTTTGGCATTTAGCATAAGAATTGCAAGACTGAACCCTCACAAAATCCTGCTTGTTAAACAACAAACAAGCGTTATATAAACAGCCATCTGTTCGAATGATGGGCAGCTGCTCTTACCCCAGTGCTTAAAAAAAAGCGCTGTGTTATAAGAGTCCATCGGTCTCTCTTCCATCTAGACTCCTCTGTTACAACTTGGAAGCAAAGCCTGCAATGTTTTTCACGGAAAGTTTATTACTAAGCTACATTTTTGTGTTCACCTTACAATTATCCTTTAATTCAGAAGGTAACTGAACACAAAGAGGAGATGCTAGCAAAGGAAGAGTTTGAATACACACTTTGCTTTTTGGCCATCACTTTAAAGCTCTATCATTGCTATTACTTCAGGACGAGCAGAAAGTGTGACTTTCTGTCATAGTCACTTAAATCTCTGCTACATTTTTGTACAGGATTTTGGAGAAGTCAAAAAGGAAAAGCTAAAGGTTTTCTAGCCATCCCAGCACAAACGGTTGCTTAAATGTTAGAGGTTTCATTACCTCATATAATTCACGATCTAAGGTTTCCACTATGACACTTTCACCCGACTGGTCGATGCGGACGACTGGCTTCCTCAGCTTCACCCGGCCTCCCAGGCGCTCCATTATTTTCTCACTGATCTGGCCAGAGCCCCCAACAAACTTCCTCTCCTGAAACACAGAAAACAACAACTCGGCAAAGCGGACTCAGCAGAGTGGTGCTTGTGAATTGTGTATCATGACAAACATTTTGCTTGGCATTCAAAACAAACCCCATTCTTCTGTTGCTATCAAAACATTTTTGGGGAGTTTGGCAGTCTCACCTGGAAAATGTATCCACATTACTTTCTCTTTCAGTGAACTCCTCAAATACTTCCCATGTTTGACCACCAGCCACAACTAGAAGTATCAGTAACCTCATGAGAAAATCCCTTCTCGTGTTGCCTCCAAATGGATTCCACAGATCTGTGTGAATCAGCAAGACTTCTGAAAAGTGCTTAAACTTTTAAATCTTTCTCTGAGTTCACTCTTATCCCTGCAGAGGTCTGTGTATCAGAAGTAGGAACCCTGATCCTCATAATAAATAACAAGGTATAAGAAGTGATGTAGCTCACACCAAAAATGTCTCCTGCAGTATATAATCTAACCTAACTTAAACTCAAATCACTTCTAACACAATACAGAATTCAAATAATATTTTATTCAACATATTTACAGTTACATTATCTATAATTATTGCTTATCTATGCATATTTATGCATTTTAATATGCTGTAATGTATTTGTATTTTTATTTATTTATGATTAAATAATTTGCATTTCTGTAATGTAATTATTTCTAATACAATTAGTAAAATTTGTATTTCTCAAGTAGAAGACCATAAACAGTCTTTACTTTCCTGAAATGCAGAAGCAGCACTAATGTACCAGATTTCAAACATTTCAGAGCAATATCATATTTAAGCAGGGGTGTTCATTTTATTCAGTGTGATTTTAAAATCTTAACAGGTTTAATCCTTGGAAGCTTGCGTCTTTAGGAACCCAGCTCTGGGCTACAGTTTCAGTATTAATTTGGAGCGCTCTACATACTCGTGCAGCTAGCACTGCCATCTCCATTAAGTGCTTCTGAAGTGGTAAGGTTTGCTTCAGCCTCATGACAGAAATAAGCATAAGTAAAACTTTCTTTTTTCAACATGGATAAGCAAAGTATGTGTTCTAATCAGAGCCCAAAAGGAAGCAGGATACAGATACAAATCTACTGATCCCTCCGCCAATGCCTTCAGCACAGGAACAGCCTTCAACACTAGTTTTGCAAGATCCAGATTAATGTGTAAATGAATAGAACTAGTTATCAACGTGCTACTGGCTCAAGTCATGGACGTCTCAGCTGGCCCTCTGAACTAAAATAAACAAGCAAAAGAATGAAGTTAAAACAGGGCCTGTCACAAGGCGCAGAAGGTGATGGCTGACAGTACCTGTCCTCCGTTGGTGGTTGAGAATATCCTTGTTGTCCCCCCGCACTGCTTCACATACCACAAAAACCAAAGGGCAGAGACCTCATGGGGTTCAGAAGTGACATCCACATTCACAAACAGGGTTGCGAAACTCTTGGCAGCACTGCAACAAAGACAAGAAAGTGAGTTAATTTAAAAACAGAAGAAGGGTGACAAGATTGTTCTTTAGTAGGGGAGAGACTGTCTTTGGCAACCTCTTCTTTCACTGCAGGCAAAGGATTCCTTAACTTCAGTTGAAGTAGGAAACTATCAATTCCTTTTATGCAACATTTTTCAAGTAACCCTGCAAAAAAGTGTTAATCAAGCACTGCTGTATTCCAGCCAAATTAGGGCTTCAGGAGACACAAGAGCCCATGAAAGCTTATGTCACTTTATGCTACTAATGCAAATTTAGCTTGCCATCCTAGACTCAGGATTAAGGGAAGCAAGCCCTCCTGTGTTCACCGGACTCCAAAACCAGCATGTCCTCCCACAGTTCCTGGGTTACATACAAGATCTGCAGCTCTGTTTGCACCTGCTGAATGCCTGTCCCTCAAGCACACAAGCATAGAGATTATTCAACACTTGTCATAAAAAAGTTAGGGATCTTGTCTAAGCTAATTATCTAAGCTCTCTGGATTAGTCAGCATCCCCTCACTGCCCGCTCCTCTGCTGTGCTCAGGGAGGGTGCTGCAGCTGGAACACAACAAGAAAAAGAAATGTAAATAGGAAGCCATAAGTGAGGAGACAGCATATACACATTCATGCAAAAGTCTGGCAAGAAAAGGGAAAGGATACTTTTGCTTGCTCAGCTCAGTATTTTAAACGGTGGTCTGGTAACCAGTGGTGATGAACACAGAAATGGAAAAGTGGCCTGTGTCTGCAAAAGGATCACTGCTTTATGTCCTCCAGTTGGTGCTTTCATAACAGCTCTACTGAAAATTACTGTATAAACCTGTACAAGATTTTGGGGTGCACTAAGACACAGTTAATTAAGGCTCAGGGAAACATTCCTCCTGTTAGAAGTAAATACTTCCTCTGCCCTCACTCTGAGCAGGAGTTTAAAGGGACACGGACAGGACCAGGAGATGCTCAGCTTAACTGCATTGTGATTGACAGGGACTGAGATTCTACAGGTATTTGATATGCCAGGCATCAGGCAATCAATAACTTCCAAAGCCAGTAAAGAATCCACTTTTAGTTGCTTCTTTCTTTTTTCAGTCTTCGAACTTTCAAAAAAAAAAAAGTGAAAAGCATAACTTATACTATTTCAAACAGCTGTAGATCTACATAGAAAAAAGGCATCTTCTGTCCTTTCTAAAAATGCAAAGTCCCGCTGAAGTAAAAAGCTGATCCATTTTCTGAAATACGGGTGCATTCTGGCTTCATTCTTGACAGCAAAAATAATACAGAAAATATTTATCAATTTCTGTCTGTATAAACACATACTGTAAAATATGCTCAACTCAAAGATATTTTGTCTAACAGGAGAATTATTATATGTATTTATTAATATCTCATAAGCAGAAGCTATTAGATGATGGTTAAATTCTCCTAGCTTCTGCCACCTTCTCCCATTGCTTTTCAGCATTTCAGTTCCCCAGTTTCTCCTAGTGTTTTACTTAGAAATGGCAGTATTTCAACCAAGAGCACTCCGGGTATCTCCAGCATGCAACTCTAGCCAAAAGCAAATCTGTACAGTCTGTTAGATGAGAGGAAATAGTAGAAGATTACCCTTCTGGATCATTACCTTCCAGGGTGGGAAGTTTCTATGGCATGTTACCTAAATCTTGAACAAACTGGGCAAATCAAGCTGAGATGCACACATAAAATCTGAAAAGCATCCTGGAATTAAGGGAGGCTGACAGCTATGCCAATATTCAGGTAAAATGTCAAGTCCTATTCCATCAGAGTTTGAAAAAATATGACTGTAGTCACGTGAGCTATTGGATATTGAATGACTACCGATGCATGGCATTTTGCTAACTTGTATAGTTCCTTACCAAATCAGAGGTTCAGATGGCCAGCAGAACTGCCAGCATACATTTCTATTTGGTTTTACTGAATATGGACGGTGATATGAACGAGAAAGGCGTTCTATATGCTTTTGTGCAATTGTCGCTCTTGTTAAAGCAAAACAACCAGAAGACTAAAAGTTTTCAGACAAGACCCTACTGTCCATTAACAATGATCATGTTGCTCTCTAGAGGCTGGCTGAAGCCCTAAAAATGCCCCTGTCGACAACAGTGTCAGCTTGAGTGGGTGCTAGCAGGCTTCTGCACCAAGCTCCTGCAGGCTCGCAGCAGCCGCGTGTCGGGTGCTTAGCAATTCTGAAGAGGTTGCTGTAGAAATCAATCTGCTTTACAGCGAGGCAGAATTAATGTTTTTTTTTTCCTTCAGTGCGAATAAAACCAATCAAACTGTTGTTGAATGGCAAGTAAAGAAAAATTGCTTTGATGTATACATAAAAACAGGAAGCATTTTCAGTTTCCCTAGGTGGTATATAGTGCAGCAGTTAAACAATAGAATGATGGGTGTTAAAGTGATTTAGTGCTATTTCAAGAAAAATGTTATTTTTATAGCACTTTGGTAAAATCAGCTGGTCCAGCACAGAATAAGTGTGTGTTGTTCCATCAAAAGAGTGATTCAAAAACCTGCTGTAGCCAGAGCATTTTTCTCTTAAAGGTTAAACACACAGTAAAGAGAGGGAAAGTGCACATAACAGATGAAGGTACTACCCATCTCTTCAGAAGTAGCCCTCCCCAAATACATTTTCCTTTTATCTTTATTTTAGTCTAAGAAGTTATGGAAATATAACAATCTACTGTGTGTGCTGACAGGTGTTATGGTCCATTATTACAAGATTTTCTCACCCCATTTCTTTAAAAAGCCTATATTCTAGTGGTAGGTATATCTGTTTGCAAAGTAACAATGCTTATTCAGAGCTCTAACGTACATAAGCTATTATATTTCATATTGAAGAGTTTCTTACTTTGTCCAGCAAATTTTATCTATGAAATCTTGCATAGTCATTTTGTCCCATTCTTCTGCATGTGGAGCCTTCCATGGGGCTTCACTGGGAATCTAAGGAGACATTAAAGAGCATTCATCAGCAAATGAATGAGTGGCATAAGAAAGAGACAACACACACACACAAACAATCACAAACAATCTCATCTTTACATGGCAATTCAGCTTGCAAATTCCTGGCAGGTAATACAGTCAACCTAACAGAGGATGCTTTTAGGTTTTTTATTGTTTGTTTGCTTGTTTTAAGATTTATTTTTTTTTTTAGACTGAAGAATAGAGAATAATTTTAGAGTTAAGAACTTTGCCTAGAAAGGCAAAGTACAGTGCTGGGGAACGTCTCTGAGTTATTCCATATCTCTCCCATTCACCTATGCAAGTAACAGCAACCTCTTCTCAAAGTCTTGTAGCTCACTCAATGGAAAACATACACTACTGGTAACAAACTAAAACAGACAAGTTGAATTTGAGGGTGGAGAAGGGCATATGTTTGAGGTCTACAAGCCTCTTAAGATATTATTTACCCAATCATCAGGCAAAGTGCTAAAAATCACATGCATAAATCCCAATGTTCATATATCCAGAAAAATGAAGGTATGACTGCAGACAGCCTCAGCAGCATGGCCTTCAGAAGGGCTTGCCAGGATGCCACTTATACATGCGCTCTGACCATCAGTGCATACCAAAATGCATGGCATGATGCTGCTCTTGCCAGCACCAGGTTTGTTCAAGCTAGAGCAGCTTTGCCTATCTGCATCGTAGTCCCATCTTCACTCAGCCCCTCATGGAGATGAAGCTGAGCTGAGACAGTCAGCTGCAATTCCTTGTGCCATACCTCCTTTCCCATTTCATCCATGGTCCTCCATAGGTTGTTGTAGTCCAGGTAGGCCAATGGATTCCACATAGGAGGGAATGGACCTTTAAAGGGGTAAGACTTACCCTACAAGATGAAAAACAAAAACATCATAAAAACTAAATACAACCATAATCACGGCTTCTACGTGCAGGAAGCTGCACCAAATAGTTAAGTGTTCACTGGAAGAAAGCACAAATTTAATCAATACATGTAACAGCTTCCGACAGACTGTGTCTGTGTGTGCACGCAGAACAAGAGGCAATGGGCACAAACTGAAACACAAGAGGTTCCTTCTGAACATCAGGAAACACTTTTTCACTGTGAGGGTGACCAAGCACTGGCACAGGCTGCCCAGGGAGGTTGGAGAGTCTCCATCCTTGGAGATATTCAAAAGCCGCCTGGACATGGTCCTGGGCAACATGCTCTAGCCGACCCTGCTTGAGCAGGGGGGTTGAACAAGATGACCTCCAGAGGTCCTGTCCAACCTCAACCATTCTGTGATCCTGTTATTCTGCATGTGCAACTTCAGCGTGATACACAGTTGAATTAAGTCAGTCGTGTGCAGAACTGATACTGCCTTGTATCTTCAAAGATTTCTATTGGGCACTTCTGGGCAACAAGACTAATACCCTGTGGTAGAGCCACTAAGATCAGACCAAAAAATATGAGATGGAACAGCACTGCTCAAATGAGAAGAAAAATTGGCTATTTGTTACTGAAAGAGAGAAATACATGTTACTTTTTTTTCCTCCTAAATGTTCACGAAAAGACTGAACTGTTAATTGTATTTAGTGGGAGGTTTTTTCTTTCAAAAACAGACAAAAGCAGCTGTGATGAGCTTTATTATACACTAAAATCATAGCTCAGAGACCTTCCTGGAAAAAAATGGTTTCAGCTAACCTAAAAATCCCCAGTCCTACAGAAAATGGAGCATTTACTAATAATGACTTATTCTTCCAATCCAACACCTCTGGCCATAAATTCCAGAGAGTGACAGTGTGGCCAATGCAAATGTCCTAATTACATCATTGTATATTTAATAGTTAGATTTTATATATCTATATATCCACTACTAGATATTCAGAAAGTCTAGCTTAATTAAGAGTGGAAGACAACAGGTAATTTGTAGAGCTTTTATTTACATGGGATTTCCCTGGCTGCCCATATGGACGGCAGCATAATAGCTTTAAAATTCACAAAGAAATGCTCATTAGCATTATGTGGTTACTCATTTTTTCACAATGCGTTCTGAAGTCCATAAAATAGATAAATAATAAAGGCCATATTGTGTGCCACAGCTGATTTTTCAAAACTTATATTAAATTATGTATTTAAGTGGGCACTGCATCAGCATGAATGTCAATTGGTAGCAGTACTAACTTTTAATAGATATTTGATGCAGTGCCACACCAATCCATCACTAAAAAAAAAATTTACGCTGGCTTCAAAAGAAATACTGCATCAAGATCTAAAATTTAGAACCAGGTAATAACAACGCTGTGTCTTGTTGAGGAGAAGTATCCAAAGACCACTTACACAAAGAAGTGTCAGACTTGATTTAGCCTCTTTATTAATAATGTGAAAGAAGGGACAGAGAGCACATTATTCAAATCTGCAGGTGTTTGCAAGCACCAGAAGAGACAGTAAAAGGGCACAAAGGGATCCTGAAAGACTCAAAACTTGGTCCCGAAAAACAGAATGAGATACAACCTTGAAAAATGCTGGCTAATAACTTTGAGGACTTCTAATTCAAAGAGAGAGATACTTAGACAGCAGTAAGGCCAAAAATCAAACGTTAGGATAAGAATAAGAGAAAATTAGTTTATAAAAAACCCCAACAGGTTAGAGAAAGTGAAGAAGAAACTGTTTTTTCACCTAGTCTTTGTATGGACACAGGACTCTAATGGAATCCTTGTCAGAAACACCAAGGTAACAAAAGTTAGGAAGAAAGCAAAGTGTGGGAGGAAAGGATTCAATTCTTTGGTACACGGACATATGAAGGAGTAGCTGCAAAACAACAGTTTCATTTTGCAGTGCTTTTGAGGAAAGATTATGGTTTGCAAAATGCCAAAACATCAAATTTTAAAAAGTTTTCAATCAGAAGTTTTGTCACAGCCAGAATAGGTCTCCAGTCACTTCATGAGCCAGAGGTATCAAGGTTGAAAACCTAGCATTTCCAGTTTAAGAATGGACATTACAGCACATGTTCACAAATACTCCAGAAAATGGAGGGTTGGTTTTTGGGGGTTTTTTGGGTTTTTTTTTTTCCATTCAGCATGGAACAAAAGCGCATTTCTACAGCTCTTGTGCTCAACCATATGAAAATACATTAAATTGGAATCGGGAAAACATATCCCTGTAGATGGAGATGAACTCAATGAGTTTGTTTCATCAGAAGCATTTGGTCCCAACATGGACATTTGGGTACTATTATGGAATCTCTTAACATGAAATTAATTTGAACTGAGGCACACCTTCATACTCTGCTGCCAAAGGGCTACGAAAGAAGGGCAAAAGCTCTCAGACTGAGTACCTTCCCATCCCTAGTAACATCTGAACCATGTTGGTAATTACCTTTTAGCCTTTTTGGGCACATTAAAATTCTATAACTAACTCCTGTGTCAGCAAGAAGTCAGTTCTACCATGCCTTCTTCTGAACACTGGAGCCACCCCTCACTAGCATAAACACTGTGTAGGTATTCCAGACAGAGCATATCAGTTTGGTTTTAAGTACCAAGCAATTCCCAGATTTAGATTTATGAAACACGTATACTGCTGTGCTCAAGAAAACCAGGACAGCATCAGACTGGGTTATTCCAATTATTGATTTTGTTCTGAGCTTCCTGCTCTGCCAGAGGCAATCCTAACTGAGTTATCCCCTCTGAGTTAACTCAAGTCTTGTGAATTCCCTGTGGTGCTTCCTCACGAGCGCACGGCTAAGAGACACACAAAACATATCTTTGGTTTAGTATTCTTCTATTTCACTGCATTTGAACTGCTGAAAGGGAAATCTTGAGTATGTCTCTTGTGCAGAAATCTGAGGTGACAAGTCTCATAAAGCACAAGAACAAACTTCAACCTGGAAAAATAAAACCAATCATCAAAGTTGGGGAGTCTCCTGTGAAAGTTACTTTCAAAAGCTCCTAAGACATTACCTAAGGCCTGATCCTTATTTCCTGCACAGATAAAACTCCAGGAGCGGTCAATCAGAATTTTGTTTGAGAAGAGAGTGCAAGACTAGGCTTTACACAGAAACAAAAACAGCAGCACCAAAGAAAGACTACACATAGCTCTGAGTAGTTTCCAACAGACTGAAACATTTCAGCTCTACTTCTGATGAATTTGCACTTTTGCAAATACAACCACCTTTCTGGTATTTGGGCAAAATTTGCCTATTTCTATCATACTGCTGGGAATAGCATTCTCCATACCTCCAGGTGCTGTATGATCTCTAAACAAAAACAAGACACAGATGAAAAATATGCCCCAAGATGCACAAAACATTTCCTTTTCAAATATTTTTATACCTAAATCAGAGCAGTATAAAACCAGCAATAATAACCACCCCTTCTGATCACTTGACATGATATTTCAGTACCAGTACTATAATGCTCAGAAGTATTTCTTTTTTTTTTTTTTTTTTTTTTTTTAGGGCTTAGTGGTATTTAATACATGCATATATATATTTTTAGAAACTGTTTCACGATGCCACTTGCAATGTTTCCAAAAGCAGAACACCAGCATCAGCAGTTGGAGGTCTACCTGCTATTGTACGGGTCACCTGCTGCTTACAAAGGCTGTTGGTGCAGTATGGGCTAAAGCATACTGAAGAAGCTGAAACTATAGTGAGGAAACTCATGCAACCCAGCTGTTTTAGGAATAAACAAACAGGGAGACGAGAAATCCAGTGTTTGTCACAAATATTACAATTCCCAATAGATTTTCTCATCCATCTGTTTCATGTCAACCAATGTTTGGCTTAGTTACGCTGGACCCTTGTAATATAAGTAGTATAGAAATAAACTTTCTGCATACATTAGCTCTGTTTCAGGTCAAATAGCTGACATAAGAAGTGGGTTATTGCAGGGGGAAAAAACACAGCATGGCAACTGAATATCAGTAGTCCCTTGAATATCAGCCCCAGTGTCGTGGTTTAACCCCAGCCGGCAGCTAAGCACCACGCAGCCACTCGCTCACTCCCCCCCCACCCCTGGGATGGGGAAGAGAATCAGGAAAAAAAAACCTCGTGAGCTGAGATAAAGACAGTTTAATAGGACAGAAAGGAATGAAAAACAATGATAATGATAATAATAATATGACAATAGCAATACTAAAAGAATTAAACTATACAAAGCAAGTGGTGCACAATGCAATTGCTCACCACTTGTTGACCGATGCCCAGTTAGTTCCCGAGCAGCGATCCCCCCTCCCAGCCAGCTCCCCCAGTTTATATACTGGGCATGACGTCATATGGTATGGAATAGCTCTTTGGACAGTTTGGGTCAGCTGTCCTGGTGGTGTCCCCTCCCAGCTTCTTGTGCCCCTCCAGCCTTCTTGCTGGCAGAGCACGAGAAGCTGAAAACTCCTTGACTTAGTATAAACACTACTTAGCAACAACTAAAAACATCAGTGTGTTATCAACATTCTTTTCCTACTAAATCCAAAACACAGCACTATACCAGCTACTAGGAAGAAAATTAACTCTGTCCTAGCTGAAACCAGGACACCCAGCACTTGAGAGGACATAGGGACCGGATCCCACACACCTTCTCCTGTGAGGGTGAGTGTGAGTGAATGGTTAGCTGAGAAAGGACACTCTTCCAGGAAACATCATCAGTATCTCAAGGCAGAGTGGGATCTCAGGAGAAAGTCTGCTTTTGCAGGCACAAGACAACTTCATGCTCCCCTCAACATTATGTACCCAGGTAGCGCCCAAGTGAGATGCAGTATTGTGAATTGAAGCCCCTGGTGATAATGATCCACGCATTTTTCAATAGCATGGTATAAACATCTTATAAATAAAGCCAGCTTTCATTGGAAGAAATGAGATGGTGTAGTGCATTCTCTGCATCACTGAATGAGCATAGATATTCCCTCAGCTAAGTCATCTAAACCTTGGAGTAATTGATGCTAACTTCACCAAGATGTCACTATGCATGTTAATTCACAGTTACATAGGTTTATAGGCACGTAGTGCCCTCTGCTGATTCACAGCACTGGTACATCACACATACCTTGTTCTCTCAACTTAAAATCCTAGTAATGTCATTCATACAAAGCACAGAAATGATAAGATGCAAAGTTGTGAGAAGGAAAAGGAGAAACAGAAAAGCATCACTTCAGGCTGTAACTCTGTACCTGTCTCAGACACTCAGTTTCTCATCTGCTGCCCTGTGGAAAACTATCCTTTTGGTTTGGTTTGTGGGGGGTGGTTTTGGGTTTTTTTTAATCCATAGCATCTAACAATATGTGTCTCTGGGACTAAGCCTCTTGTGTAATCATCATTCTCAATAAAACGTGGCAACTAGCTGGACCAAGCTGAGAGAGGTATACAGGCCTACTTAGAAAACTGTAACAGTGTTGAGCTTCATTGAAGTTCCCTTCTTTGAGAAACTGTTCAGGAGCTCATACGCTCAGCTGGTTACTATACTGACAGATATCCTAAAGGTAAAAAGATATATAGGTTAGAAAATATAAATGCAGCACAAGAACATCTGGGTAACTAATGGTGCAAAGCTACAATATTAAGACATGCCAAAATATCCTCCAAATATCTTTCAATATCTAATCTGACACCATGAGCTGTGGATGCCAGAGCGTTTTGTGAAATTTGGTCAGCAAAAGTAATTCCATTTTAAGTGTAGCATAGCCAGACAGATTGGCTTGAAACATGCATCCTGAAAAGGAAAGGAGCTAATTGAGAATAATTTGTTTCTGCCATATTATAGAAATAAAGTCTGTCCTTACTCTGCCACATCATCAGTCATACAATTGCTGGAATACTTGTCTTATCTGCAAAAAGGCAGAATGAGAAAAACTGCAACACTGAAGTGATTTAGAAAGGGAAATTGAGGTTCTGCCCTGAATTTAAAAGCAAATATAACTATTTGCTCCAATCAGCTGAGAAAAGAGTTAAGTCAGTCTCCTTTCTACTAGAACAGGATTTTTTGTTTTCGGACACCAAAACACAGCTTTGCAAAAAGCATTCAGGTGTTTTATGAAGCACAGATTTATAGGGACTGTGGTTCTAAATACTCTTTGAAACTGGGCCTGCGTGTGGCTTTCAACACCTCAATTAAACCTGCCAACAAAGTGGATAAAATCAATAGAAAACTTTTCAGTATTTCTAGAATTAGTCTTAAAAAACACCTCCTTCCCCTCCCAAAAGCAGATAAATGGGCAAAAATAAATGAAAACAAGAGAAAAGAGGAATTTCATTTGGGAGAAAGCCATCAAATGAGCTCTGCTCACAGATAACATAACCAAGCACACAGGGCACACATGCTCTCTCACAACTAAAACACTGTCTTTAAAGTAGAAGATAACGTTGGGCTCACTAGTTTTGTTTCTGAGATGCTCCAGGTTATTAAATTTCTTAGCTAAAAAAACCCCTTACATTAAAATTTTAGAGATGTGTGAAACCCAGTATGCTCAGCCAGCTGTTCCTGTACAAAATACACATTTCTCTAATTCTGTTTTTCTGTAGACCTCAATCAACTTCTCAAGGGAAACAAAAATCAGTTCTTACAATCAGATGCAATTGAAGCTTTTCTCCCAGCAGCCTGAATTAAATAAGCTAGGTGGGAGCACAGCTCCTTTTCCTTATCTCCTAGGGAACAGACTGTGGGGTCTGGGAGGGCTAAGACTGGGGAAGTTTATTCCCATTTGGATTGAATTAAGAAATGCATACTTTATTTCCAGTTCATTTTTCTTACTACTATCATCCTCATGCTACCATTAGGTCACAGCTGCCAGTCTTCCAGTCAATCTTCTTCATCAATAAATATCCCTTGCAAGACCTTGCTTTACAGTCCCCTTTGTCAAAAGATCACTTTGCAGATTTGCTGTACATAATCTTGCTTCTTTTAGGCTGCTGTAATACAAATATTATCCATCTTTTAATTAAAAGGGCCTAATTATGAACTTCCTTCTTGCAATTACTGCCAGGTGGCTGGCACAAAAAAAGGAAGATGCTCCTTTATTTACAGGGCAGGTTCAATGAGACCGAAACAAGACCAGCCTTTCCTATACTGCTGCCAATGACTGCTCTTCATTTACAGCGTGGAGGATATCCTTTGTGGGAGTCTGGAAGATGCTTTCACCAACATCAGCCTATTCAATCCTCAGACTCGCTTTTGAGGCTACCAGTGAGTGTGATTAATGACACGGCGTCTTGTGACAGGAATGCCTGCATCCTCGTATCTAGTAAAGAGCTAAAATAACATAGATCTGCATTCCAGTAATGACATGTGAAACTACCAAGGCCCTGTAGTAATTTAAGCATCTTTGAATTTACTTGGCTTCCTTTTCAAGACACCAGATGCCCAGCTTCTTAAAGATTCAGATGTATTCTTCTCAGTTCCCCAAGTTCTTGCTTACAAATCGTCAGCAAAAAGGGGAGAAAACAAAAGATGTGATGCCATTTCGCCTCGCTTAAATTGATGGCAACTGAGTCTCACAGACTTTTCATTCTCTGACTGCGCTCTAATTAAGATATACAAAGAAAAATGAAAGCACTTTTATCTAGTCGTTCAAAAATCCATTTAAGCTGTTACGCTCCGTGCTACAGACTATGCCAGGAGATACTGCCCTTAGATTTGCAGAGAAGCAGGTCAAAAGCTTAAATAAATCATATTGCTTAGTTTCAGTGCATGTATCACTGATATAACAGAAGAAACACCACTAAATTCTGTAACTTTAGATACAGCACTTATCCAGCTGCTAATTAAATCCCAATACAACACGACCATCACATTTTTTATTCATGAACAAGACCACAGCAAACTGCATTTTAATAAGCACAATAGTGCTGAAAATGAATGACACCCAAGAGGGCTGTAAAATTTTTTTCCGCAGATCTATTGTAGATCAGTATGTAACCTGGTAACACTAGTGCAGATTTGTGGTCCTAGTTAAAAGTACTGTGCGTATAAGACTAACCATTCACCTTCAGTGATGTGCTGCAGACAGGGTTCACATTAGCATTCTCCCCAGAGATGCCCATTGTATATACTTGTATGAAAGTGGGACTAAACTTGAAGAGGGCATGGCACGCATTCAGACGCCTCTAGCCAGTGCTGCTGGCAGATGAATGAGTATGAGGAAACTCCATCCTCTTACAGGGAACTTAACTGAGGTAATGAGGTATCGGCAAGTCGCTGTCGAGAACCTGTCTAGTGACTAGGGAGGGGATGCTTCATGTTTCACCCAGCATTTTAACCTGAAAGACGCCCCTGGATGTGCGCAATGCCAAGTGCGCCTTTTGGTGCTAAGGAAACAACTAGCAGGACTTACCTCAATTATAACCACATGAGGAATGTTTCAGGTGCAACACACTGTCACAATAGCCAGCTATTTAAGCCAGCTGTTAGCACTATCCGCAGTTTGCACTGAGACAACACAGAGATTAAAAGGAGCGTTACTACCACTTTCTAGCAACAATGCTATAATCTGGGGAAATTCCAGGAAGGAGCATAGCATTATACCATACAAAGTTCTGGTGGAAAAAACATCTGGAAAAAAATGACAAGGAGCATCAATGGCAGAGGGGGGATCTACCACAGACTAATGACTATATTTTGAGAAACAAGCTTTGTTGGTCTAACATAGCCAGTAAGGAATCTTGTTGCCAGTCTATGTTGCCAGGTTTTCATGCAAGCTCTCCCATCAGCAAAAATGGGATCCGAGGAAGTTCAGCTGGCATCACAGCAGGACAAAGAGCAGATCATCCTTCCTGTATATGAAGGAATCAAGTTCTAAAAAGATTAATTTGGCAAACCAGTCATACAAAGAAGTGTTTCTTTACACAGATTTAGGGTAGCAGAGTAAACCAGTTCCACAGTTATCTTACTTTGCAAAGGAATCTGTGTCACATTCGATAACATTGGTAAATTTGTGTTTTAAAACGCAGGAAGTTTGCATGGCTATTGGGACTGCACAAAAGTGAAGTGCAATTTGAATTAAGGAAGAAAATACTTTGATAATTAAACCCTCTCAATAATTGACATGTTTTCATATTTGAACACTTCTTTCCAGGGTAAAAATTACCTGGACTGTGTGTACTTCGGTTTGTTTTTCTAAGACAAAAGCTGTCATTTTGGTTAGGAAAATAAACACCACTAGTCAAAAGTACCTATCTAAGGCAGGGCCCTGAATCATCTCTTCGGCAGCTAAGGAAAAGTTATCTTATTTTAAGAAGTGTTTTACATCTGCCTACCAGTCCAATGCGAAGACTGTTAGGAGATGATGACTTCTCAGATAGTTCTGCTTTTTCTTCTTAAATCTGGATTTATGAACCTAACTTCAGTTACACTATTGAAAAGCAATGGTGTTCATGCAGCAATTTGTCTACCAAATACTACTTGCAGAGCTATACTAATTTTCTCACTAAGGCTGATGTACCAGTATTTACACAAATGAAAAGAACATGCTAATCTCCTTTCAAAGACCATGAAAAAGGCTGCTTAATAAGTGGAGGGAAAGAAAAGAAGTGTAGGGCAAGAAATATAATTTTGAGTTTCTGTGAAGATATCACACACAATGTAAGCGAGACCAAAAATAATCTCACAATAGAACCTGACATTAAAAAAGATTAAAGTGAAAAAAAAACCCACACAACCCAATCAAGTTGGTAAAGCCTAATTAGCAGAGACCCACCCAGAGATCAACAAAATGTATTCTTTTCATTTTGTAGTACAAAGAAGCTGCATATATTACTTGTATTAAAAAGCCTCTGAAATGAATTTAATTAACTATGAAAGGCTTGATTTTGCCGTTGAGTATATGTAAAAAGAGCAGCTGATTTTACAAGATGCACTGTGATGCCTGATTGTGTAGCAAGAGAAGAATTAAAACCTTAAGGTTTCATTGCCTCTCCGGGTTCAGAGAATTTTGTGGTCCAGAATTTAATTATATTTGGCCACAGTCACAAAGCTTGGGTCAGCATGTGAATTCAAATTCACACGGGGGTGACAGACCTTTGTATGTTTTGGAATCTGGTTTGCAAGCTGACTTGAGAGTACCACTTAGATTTCAGGGAGCACACGAGAGCATTGTCCATTTGCAGGGAAAGCATGGGCAAGCCACACAGCTGAAAGTGAAAGACCTATAAGGAATGTATTACAGATACATGAAATGCAAAAAGCTGAAGATTATTACACTGATTTGGTCACACAACAATGCATATGTCTACTATATAGTGTTCATGTTCCAATTATTTAACTGCAAGTAATTCTTCAACTATGTTAATACTTCTCCACAGTTGTATAAACACAGAAGCAAAAAGGAAATAAAAGATTTAAAATGAATGAAATTACGAGATTCAAAGGAGGTGCTACTGACTGTGGAATATCTCCTCTCTCTACCTCCTTGTTGGCTACCATGGAGTCCTGGCACACACTTCTCCCCCTCCTCTCTTCAGGAGCTCTCCTACAGGCAGCCACATTGGGAGCCTGAGCCTACAAACTCTGCCTGAATCCAACCTGCAGGCTCTTAGCGTGCCTTGGGAGCAGAGCACCTCAGCCAGCAGGTGGGATCTCTCTCTTTGGAGACTTTCAACACTTGACTACGAATGGCCCCAAGTAACCTGACCTAACTATGAGGTAGACACTGCTCCAAGCCCAGCGTGAAGTAGGAACCTCCAAGGGTCCCTTCCAGGGCAGCTTTTTCCATGGCTCTGCGTAAGGCGCAGTGCCAATCTCACACATGCCTGCCAGCACTCAGACCGAGCCACCTGCCTGCATCAAATTGCCATGGATGCTCCATTCCCCTGGCATATGTAAGGGCATAACCTGTCGTCTATGAGCATCTCTCGGTAGGTCTTAGCACAGGCACATGAGTGCTGGAGCAAGCCCAGGCCCTCAGCCTTCCTCACAGCTCCTCCAGGATCTGTTTGCACAGATGCAGGCATTAACCAAAGTAGCAAGCACCCTATATCTGAAGGCTTGGATGGCTTGAATGCCTCCAGGAGCAGAGTGGCTTCCCCCACCTCTGGATTTCTGGATACAAGTCATACTACTGTATAGATTCCCTGGACTTGTGTTCTAATGCCTTAGGTGTCCCAACTCAAGGCCCTTTCTATGCCCAACATACAGACAAAGCCAAGGCATGCCCCTCTCTGCCAGCCTGGGATACGTCCCTGAATGCCAGCAAGTCCTATCAGCGCTGGGTAGGGAGGAAAGCTGAGGGCCTTGACTCACACCAGCACTCACCATCCTGGGCTAAAAGGTATCCATAGGTGACAGTAAAAGGCTATGCACAACGTCCGGCAACTCATGCGGTAAGACACTTGTGGTCAAGGGAAAGACAAATTGTCCTTGACAAGAGCCCAAACTTCTACTTTTGTGCCATTCTCTGTTTTTCTAACTCTAAAAGCCTGTTGGAAAACAAAAGGCTATTTCAACCAGCATAGTAATACCAATTTCCCCCCAGAAGCTGGTTCCTAGAGATCCTAAAAGAAAATGGAGTCTGGCTTACCAAACAAGCAGCCATACTTGACTGGCTGCTGACAATAAATCAGGTCCACATGACAGCTTCAGCTTTGGCTTCAGTGACTTCTGGCAGCATTTTGGAATGCCCCCATGCTAGAACAGCAAGGCTGTCCTGAGAGCTGGTCATCCTGACTGGCCATGTCAATTGTCTTCTATCATTAAGGTTTCTCCTCGTGGCATGACCTCCTATTGCTATTGAGGAGACTCTGAAGGCTAAATAGTGTGAACAAGCAGAAAATTTGGCTTTGGGGATGATGCCAAAGGCACACGAAACAGAACAGTGTGGATGTACCCATCAGTTCTACCACAGCAGTAGTAATTGTGGACAATCACCATAGGAAATCACTTTGAGAACACACTTCTTTTTTGTAACAAGTGAGTGGAAAAAAAATATAGGAAAACATGACAGAACACCTTTTCTCTATTGCTGTTTTTAAATCTGTCAATGTTTTCTTAAACCTTTGATCAAACATCAACTACTATCTGACAAATATTTTGCCAGTCATCGCACAATGGCTTTTCATAAGCATATAATGAAACTCAATGTTAATTTCCTCAGGACTAACATAGAAAGTTTCCCTTCTGTGGGAGTGCAACACTGCTCTATATCAGGAAAGGAGAAAGGATGCTCTTTTGGAGAAAGCATAGTACGAATACTGAGAATACGTGGGCTTTTTAACAGCTTTACCATAGCCGTCCTGTTTCAGATCGTGAACAGATCATTTAGATCTGCCTCCACAAGAACGTTTGACTTCCAGAGCCTTTTGCAATTACAATTACAATGCCTTTTGCTACTCTGCATGTTGGTTTCCCCATCAGCAAAACCAGACTTAACCTCTCACGTTTCTTTCAGTCAGGATAATACTTGTCACTGGTTTAGGAAGCCCATCCTGAGAAACTTTCAGCCTGATTGAAGATACTTCTAGGACTTCTGAAACTTGGGACTTCCAGACACCTTGGGCAGTGTATATGAGAGCTGACCTGTACAGAAGAGTCACAGTTGTACTGCTCATAAACAGTGACACTTTTTGAGAGCTTTTAACTAAGAGCTCAGACCTGAACCAAGGCATCAGCTAACAGGATGTGTCTAACAGGGTACACATGTAGATGTGCGTGCATATAGCAATTTGTATGAGTTCTTCATTATCAACATACTTATTTTTCTTGGAGAAACTCAGATGATGCGTACTTAAACAGGTATACTCCACTGTAGCATGGATGGAAAACAATGAAAAAGGAGATAACTACAACTTGCCTGCCTACAGCAAGCATGCTTGAGAGCATCTTACCTTGACATGGTGGATCAGGTGCTCAACTTCATTCACTTTATACGTCTCTATTCCTAACTCTTTAGATAATCGCAGGAGACGATTTTGTGTTGGCCCCACATAAGCTCCTCCAAGGTCCACATATTTAGCTTGCTTATTCTAGTTTATTACATACAACACACAAAGGGAGGGAAAAAGAAAAAGATTAAGAAAACACAAGCCCTTTGTAAATAGCACACCAGTTAAGAGAGCAATCCAGAGGAATTCTTTGAATGAAACACTCCCAGAGCATTTTGGCCAAGATTCCTCTCCCAATGGAAAACTTCAGTTCTTTGGTAGAGTTCTGGTATGGCGATTATGAAGAATCTCAGATAAGTTCATAACCAGCTTAGCTGGCCTGCATTGTTACATTACAGCCTTAACAAACACAAGAGGAGAGAGCCTGACGGGCAGACAGAGAAGGACAGAGTCAGAGACATCTGTACTGTCCTTGCTCAGTCAGGCATCTCGCCAACAACTAGTTCAAAACAGACTGTCCTAGGAAGTACCACAGGTAAGATTTTCTAATGAGCAGAGTGGTAGGGGGTCTCCCAGGTCAAGGTAGGGCAGAAAGTAAAGGAGTGAAGGGGAACATGCTGGTTCTAGTTCCCAGCCACCCCTGCCATTCCTCTAGCCTACGTCACTCCTCATGGGGCTTGTTATGGTTCAGCTCAAGGCTCTTCACAGCATGGTTGGCCTTACAGGTGTTTTTTCATAGAGATTTCTCCAGTGTCTCTCCCTGGGAAACGATTTTGAAACTTAGCTAATCATGTTCTCCTTCCCAGAGGAAAGTACTGATGACTCCAGAGCCTGCAGATCACATGGAAATATTCTGTCCCCACCATCATGCCAGTCTTTCCCTACTCTTGCTGGTACAATATCAGGAAATTTCCCACCTGCTAGTGCTCTAGAAATTTTCCCTCAAGTAGGTCCTCTAGCAGGAAAGATAAATACATTTACGTACACTATTCATATAGTATATGTGTACTATACATATATATACACATATACCATACATGTGTATAATTATATATATATAGTATATACTATATGTATGTATATGTAGTATAAATGGGTTTGGAGATAATTACCCTCACGGTGAAAGTTCTTCCACCAACCCTGTCATTGGCTTCCAGCACCACCACATTCAAGCCTGACTCAGTCAGCAGTTTGGCTGCTGAGAGACCTAAAAGATAAAAAGAAAAACAATTGAAGAATACTTCTGTATATGCACCCCATGGCTTTTGTGACTTGACATGTGAACACTCACATAGCTATCCATTCAAATCCTGAATTTTTCATTCAAACACTTCGCCAGGGGGGTGAGGTGGAATTAAAAAAAACCAAACAAACAAAAAACCCAATAATCACGAAATGGAACTGAAGCCACATATTAAAACAATTTGTGGTCAAATTTTACATGTGCTGAGCACCTTTTGTACCACATGCTCAGCTCTTCTGATGCATAAGCCAGCACTTGTTATGATAGTCATCCAGCTAGGCAGAGAACTTGGGAAGGATAGCTTTCTGTCTTCTAACATCAGCACGTCATCTTTTATAACCCCAACAAAAAAAGGAAGAAGTGATTTTATTAGGACTGTCCTAAACTTCAAGTTTTCCTGAAGCTTGCTGTACGTGTCTGCTTTCCAGCTCTGAATATTTCAAAGTACATTAGCAAAGTTCCCACACAGTCAGGTCATAGGTTTCTTCTCCTGAAGAACACATGGTCTGACTCAGAAGAGACAGAATGTGCGCTTGTGTGTGGCAAAAAGAAGAAAAAAATATGGATAAGTCTATCCCAAAAAATTGTTTCATTCCTCATTCTCGTGGTTTAACCGCAGCCAGCAACTAAGCACCACACAGCTGCTCGCTCACTCCTCCCCCCACCCAGTGGGGAGGAGAATCGGAAAAAAAAGTAAAACTCGTGGGTTAAGATAAGAACAGTTTAATAATTGAAATAAAATAAAATATAATAATAGTAACAAAAAGGGAGATAACAAAAAAAAGAGAGAAAGAAAACCCAAGCAAGACAAGTGATGCACAATGCAATTGCTCACCACCCACTGACCGATGCCCAGCCAGTCCCCAAGCAGCGATCGGCACCCCCCCGGCCAACTCCCCCCGTTTATATACTGCACATGACATCATATGGTATGGAATATCCCTTTGGCTAGTTCAGGTCAGCTGTCCTGGCTATGCTCCCTCCCAGCTTCTTGTGCACCTCCTTGCTGGCAGAGCACGGGAAACTGAAAAATCCTTGACTTGGGATAAACACTACTTAGCAACAACTAAAACATCAGCGTGTTATCAACATTATTCTCACACTAAATCCAAAACACAGCACTGTACCAGCTACTAGGAAGAAAATTAACTCTATCCCAGCTGAAACCAGGACACTCATCCACTTTCTTCATACACCTTTATTTCCATCTTGCAATTCTTGAAGCTGAGACACGAAGAGAAGGAACAATGGGAATATAGAAGGGAGCATCTCATTTTAGTTCTGATGCCATAATTCCTCATAATTGCAGAGGAAAATATTAGCGTCAGGCCCTGCAGCAAGTGTGTCGAGCCGCTATGGGAATGAAGGGAACTAGGAAGGGTGCACAACATGGAGGGAATACAGCCCGCAACCTCTCAACTTCTTAAGATCATCTCCGCCTTTTACTTCAGTACACAAACTGAGATTTGTATAAACTGAGGTTCTTACTTTGGCCACATGTGAGTGAATTTCTAGTGGGATGACAAGAGTTATATTCTAGAGGGTTGCATCATCCTCTTGAACCGATGGGATGTGTTGAATAAAGTTCAGCACAGGCTGGGCTAGAAGCCACACTCGTACATCATAATTTAGCTATCCTTTCTGGCTCTCTGCCTTGTCACCATCAGAAGGCAATCAGTTTCCTCTCTGTGTCCTAGTACATGTAGTTTTTGAGAAGGAGTCATCCAAGCAGATTGTTCCAAGCATAAGGCAGCCATGGAAGAAACGGCAAAAGCACTGGCAGGAAAAACAGATGGCCAAAGCTAGCATGGCAGGACTGATTGAAATGATAATGAAGAAAATATAGCAGCCCCGGATACAGAAAGAACATTAATGAGAGCTACTAAAGGTGCTACAGAACATCCTGGTCATCAACTAGTGGCTTGGGAGTAGGAGAACCAGGTCCTGTTCCCAGCACTGCAGTGAACCTGCTGCACTGTGCTGGTTAAATCACTTGAGCTCTTTATTTCCCTGTCTGTAAAAAAGAGACAATGGTGTAGACCTATCTATCTAAAGGATTTGACATTTTCTGAAGAAAAGCAGCAGATGTTTCCATTAAAAGATCATACTGTCCTGCTTTTATTTCTAGCTTCATGGGCTTATTTATCTTGGGTTTTCACATAAGTGTTAGTGAGAAAACCAGTAATGACACTGATAAAGGTCTTTCCATACTTCCTTATTGAGGAAATTATATTGCAAAAACACCTGGCTGGATCAGCGGCCTTGACTACACTGACAAATATTTGAAGATACTGAGGAAGAACAAAATACAGAAAACAGTCATGGTATGCAAACACGGACCACCCCTTAAAACAACTTGCAAAAAGAGATTGGCTCCTGAAGGAAAAATACGCAACAAAACTCCTAAATAAATACCACTTATCAGTTAAAGGGAAAAAAAAAAAAGTTGCTCTCCAAAAAAGACAACTATTTCATCAGTTGGGAGAGGATCAATAGCAGTTATTAATAATTTACAGAATGAATACATAATCTGAAGGCAGTTGTCACTGCAGGTTTCTGTTGGTTTATCATGCTAACAGGTATTGACTAACCAATTAATAATATTAAGTTACCAACACTGATTAAGGAATATGAGATTTGACTTTATTAAAATCTAATGAATAAATATTTCAGTACAGCTGGGAACAAAGGCAGTTTATTCCTGAGAGCTGAACAGACAGAAAAGCTCGTGAAAGGATAGCTCTCTCGACTCAACTGAAACGCAACCAATTCACGGTGGTCAGCCCAGATACTACCTCCTGGTTTCCTTACGCACCTTTCATCCACCATATTGCACCTATCTACTATTTACTCCCTACTGTTTATTTTGGGGCAGGTGCCACTCTCATCCCGTCCCGTCCCCCCCCCCATTCACAGATGTACCTATTAAAGATGGGTAACAGTTTACTCTTTCCTGATGCAAATACAAAAAGACAAACCAGTGCTGAGGGGAGGATCGGGCTCATTAATACCTCGCTGCCCCACGCCCATCCTCCAGCAGATCAGATCTCTATCGGGGGAGGGATGTGTCCTTGGGGCTTGACTCTACAGTGGAAGTTGCACTGTACAGGGTTCTCCAAACTAAGCACTGCCTGACCACTTCTCTTCAAGGGCTGGTGGTCCACCCCCTTCTCTCACCTACATGACAGCTCTGTTCTGGTCCAAAGTTTGCTGGACAAATTGTGCAGAGAATTGCTGACAAAGGCAGGGAACACAGCCAATATCTAGCTGCTCCTCTCCCTCATTGCAAACGTGTAACTGGGGAAAAAGGTGGTAGAAGCGAAGGCAGAGGCTCAGGAGAGTCAGATAGCACAGCGAAGGACCAGATTAGGTCTCATAGCACGCACAGTACAGGATAAGGCAAGACTGCTGTCACAGATACCACGTTACAGTGCAGTATTGACAGGCCGGAATGTTGCTATTTTTGGTATCTCACACATTTGGAATCACAGTACTGCCATATCACCCCATACCTGTTCCCTGGAGCTGGACCCAAGACCCCAAGTGGGCTCTTGGACTGTTACTATAACAACAGCGAGAGGACTGGATGCTGCAGAGGGAGAGCTCTGAGCCAAAGTGATACAAGGACAGATAAGGCGCCAGGAACAGCAACAAAAACATATTAAAATGGAAATGAATACTAGCACAAGAATACTGGGGCACAAGGTTGAGGTTTGCTTTTCAGAAACTAAAAATTGCTGCAGGAAACTCCGACAAACCACAACCTCTTTTCTGGGCAAGAGTCAGAGTGGCCTCTCTGTGCTTAATACTCCAGTTGCCACAGACAGAGCATGCACAAAGCCTGCGAAGCAAAGCCTGGAAAAATCTGTCATACATGATGTAAAATCTCCTCTTGAGAAGCTTAACCCTTCACAAGTTTCACATTTCAGCACTGCCTCTGGCTTACCTCTCACTGTTGCACATCACTAACAAAAGGCTGATCCTTAATGTTGTCCCCATTCCTCACAAGTGAGGCAAACAGCCACATTCAAATGTAAAGTTCATGCAAAAACGTGACTGATGCTGTTATTACTCCCATTTCGTGAACAATGTTTTGTCACTCAGTGGCACCTTCCCCTCCTCCCCAGGAGCATTTCAGCAGAATCAGATCTGAATTGCAATATAAGGGCTCAACCACTTTTGCCACCTCTTCGCAGAGGACAGTAATTGGGCCCAGTTTCCATTGCAGGTCAGCTTTCTTCAAGGGGCAAGAGAGAGCCATATATATATATACACACACACACATATGGCAGAAAACATATGGTTAAGCAGCCTCACCTGCAGTTCTGCTTAGAGAATTGATAGGCAGAAAATTAATGCAAACAACAAAGAAGCAAAGATGATAGGTCTTATTTGAAGCCCCAGACTGAAAATACCATTGTGCTTAGAGGATGTTTAACCGGGCAAGCCTTCATCCGTTACCATAGCAACCCGGTACCCAACCACAGCCACTCGGAGATACTGGTGAGAGATTGCCTCCTCCAGAATTTTATAATGCAAGTTCAAGCCACGAAAATCGTTTCTCCATCATGCAGCACTCTGCATTCACACAGATCTTACTCAAGTGTAATAATCACAATAATTATTTCATCTTCAGTTCCAACATATTTCTTTCCTGTTTGATATCTCTGTACCTGCTAAACATCCTAAATTGCACCATTTGATTAAACAGCTTCATTATAACCTCACTTCCTAACATTAACAGCTTTCTTATATTAAGAGAACAACTAATTCAGATTATTTATTTTTTTTTTTTTTTTTTTAAGAGAAAAATCTTAAATCTCTGTGCTAGGGCAGAATCCAAAATCCAAACTCGCATTTGGATTGACAAATGTGACAAGAGTCACATTTTTCATCTGACTCCCATGTATTATGGACTACAATGAAGCCCTACAATCCAACACATCTGACTATCTAAAAAACATTTTAAAGTAAATTTTTAAAAAACTGATTGAAATTTTGTAACACCAGTCTGATTCTGCCTGGAATCAGCAAATCTACTGAAATACCCTTTTAACCTTAGCATTTCCACAAAAATTTCACTAGAAAGCATATGATTGGAAATTGCATCTCTGATATGTCTCTAAATGATACTTGTGTCTTCTTCCATTTAGTTATTTTTTTTCATAGGATACTTCTGTCATTCTCTGGATGGCTAAACAACCAATACACAATAGCAAACCTATCAGCAAGATTTTATTTCTCCCTCAGGCTACACCCAATTCCCTTGCAGTGTACAAGGGACAGGGCGGGTAACTTGGAGGGGGATAGATTACAAAGCTGTAAATAAAGTTTATTTCTGAAGGCATTCCTGCAGTTCCTGATGTACTTTCTCTGTATTATTTACTACTTTATCATGTTGCCCCATATTTATTATCTCCCTTCTAAGAACAACAACAAAGAATCTCTTCTCTTATATATGTAATTATAAAAATAATCTACAAATTCTAAATTTTAATTCATGTAGGGAGAAAACAAAGAGCCTCTAAGCCACTGGCATTCATTTAATAGCTTCTAAGACGGCTGTCAAAAAATTGTTTACTTTATAACCTTAAAAATGTCTTTCTCCAACCAAAATTGTAAGCTGAGCAGGAAGAAAGGCTGCCATCATACTTGTACTGTACTTACTTGCAGGTCTTATTGCAGAACTTACAGGTCTCACACCTGGATTTCCTCAGATTCATGAAATTTGCTGATATTTCTCTCTCCTCCTCTTTCTTTCTTTATTTTGACACCAAGGATATGTTTACAAAGTACTGCCCAGGGGAGTTTTAACATTTGTAACAGATGCCAGACACTTGGGCTCTGCATACAAACACTGGCTGTACATGCAGATCAGAAACATCCAACACTTAAAAGAGGCAAGGAGCTGATTTTTACCTTTGGTATGCCTCCACAACTTGGATATACATGTGTGAACAAGATCTACACTGGCTTGATTAACTGCTGACAGCGTCCCCCTTGACATCATGTGTTTGAGCAGGGGCTAACGCCTGGTTTTCCCAGTGTATTTGCAGGTGCAGCAGCTGCACTGCAAGTCGTCCTCCAGGCAGTCTGCTGAAAGCTCAAGCATGACTGCATGAGAAGTGGCTGCCGTAACATCCCTTGTAAATAAAGCCAAAACCGATGAGTTTGAGGACTTTTTCCTTGCTCTCAACCTGTTCGGCCACATCTAAATCACTGTCTGCAAAGATGTCAGGTAAAACAGAAGCTCCTTTACCCAGAGCCAGCGGGCAGAGCAGCTTGCAGCACTGGAGTCTGAGCACACTGATGGGGTCCAGGGCAGTAAACAAACATAGCATGAGGCTCAACATGAGGATCTGTCACAAAATGCACCTTGGAAATGGCATAATACTTCTTAGCCTGCAGAACAGGCACAGTCCTCTGCCCTGGGGTCAACAGAGAAATTGTGGGATGTAAAAATGTTTCACAAGACCGACAGCAAGAAAAGGAAACATACCATAATTGATTATAGATAAACAAGAGTTGAGTTCAGGGTCACTAAGGTAAATCAACTCAAGTATTTCTTAACATAAGTATTCAAAAATATTAGTCAGACCACTTTTGTCCATGGACATTTAACATCCTGAAGCTGTTATTTTAGAAATCTCAAGATCTGTATTCTTCTTCTTCTTCTTCTTGAGTCCAAGTCTCATTTTGACCAGAAGGGCCAGGAATTTAACTTCTTCTCTCAAGGAAAGCGATGAGTCTGACAAAAATCACAAAACCTGAAGTAGCTGAAACGTTAAGAAAAACCAGCAAATCTGTCAAAACCTACAAAAAGTTACAGAAGCTGGTATTGCTGTGGGATCACATGGGAAACACAACTTCCCTCACTATTAGATGTCTTCACAGTAATGCTTACCTACCATCCCTGATGCTCAGAAATACATACAAAATGCATACAGCAAATAAATGAGTTTGGCCAAAACTGCTGCACTGTACCCAGTGAAACAAAAATCCATCTGTCTTAACACTGCAGAAAACTTTTGAGGAGAACCCCTTTGTTAGTGGTCAACACAGTTGCAGTGTTTGACCTACAGCAACAGGAAAAAATAAAGAGGAATATGCCCCAAGCAGTTGAGGTAAATTGTGGGGGAAGCAGAAAATACACTCCTTCGACCAAGAATACCCTCTGGGTAGGTTCCTAGCATCTAAAAATCAGATCGGTTAATGGAAGAATCCTGTTTGCTGTTGCTTAGACCTAATTACTCTAAAATTCAAATAAAAACCCTCCTTGTTTATACTCAGGGTTCTCCAACCTCCTTTTAAGAGATGTCCCAAAACCATCCTGTTCGTTCAGTGCCATTAGCATAACACAGTTTGCATACCACTGCGATACTGAAGGGATTGGAGGGCAGAACCAGAGAAAAGGCACGTTCTTATCCGCAGCTAAGCAGTCATTTTGCACCAGTGGGTTTTCTCCTTCAAGTCTTCCACAGTTTCTTTATTGCATTACTGTGTTAGAAACTGCAATTTAATAGCACTGGTTTTGTTTGTGTTGACTGCTCTAATGAACACAATCTGATTACTGCTCTGCCGCTGAGAGATTGAACCTGGCGCTGGTCACCTTTACCTCCGCCACTTATCATTAGCCAGCTAAAATGTTTTAATTGAAATAATGGCTTGAGACAATAATGCCTGTAAGGCATTATAGATAAGGACTGTAAGCAAAATAGAAAACAAAACAACAACAACAACAACAACGAAAAAGCAAAACCAACAGTGGCCCAGGGTCTGGGTGAGTTAAGGTGATAGGCAGGTTTTTTTAACTTTCCTCACACTATGGAAAGGTCAAGGGATTTTGCTCTGGTGAAGAATACCATCCCTTTATAAATTCAAGGGGCATGCTCAGAATTGTAACGGGAGCACTACAACAGAGACAGCGAAGAGCACACTGCTTGAAACTCAGTTCACATCAGGCTGGCACACTGCTATCAAAAACGGTGAGCATGAACAACAGTCAGTTTTCCTGCTTCATTGCTTTCTTAGTCCTCCGCAAGACAAGGTATCGAGCATCCAGACTGCTCGAAGAGCTGTCTAGGTGACAATACTTCTGAAAAGCAAAGGGCTACAAGGACAACAAGATACTGCAACCCGACAATACCTTTTAACAACTTAGCCCCTCACCTACATCCATATGCTTTCAGGGAGAAGGTAACCTTTTAACTTCTCTAATTTGGGCCACCTTTACAAAGGTACTTTAGATATCTGACTCAATCTCATGGAAGAAAGATACAAAAATTATAGTTCAGAACCTAAAAACACAGTAGGGCTGGGTCTCTGTAAATTGTCACTCTTGGTTATTCTCAATGCCTTATCTTCACGTGCTGAACAGTACAGTGAAAGGTACCAAGGCAACTCTTTTTTGATGCAAGTATTTTGACCATTGGGGGAGATACTCTCTCTTCCTAACCTGTATCACTGTGCAGCAATGAATGCCATTAAAATGAATATGACTCACCTACAACATTAGAGAACTTAAAAGATAATAAAATAATAAAATTAGAGTTTCAGAAACCCCAAGGAGCAAAAAAAGACATTATCAATCTGCCTATCTGCTTAAAATGTACATTTACTTAAAATATTTGTACAAAGCACATAACATTTCTGCCTAGGATATGGCACTCTATGAGCAAATATAATTTATTTCTGTTAGCATTTCATTGTCTAGCTGAGGCAATGAGTTTTTCTGTCTGAGCGCTGGTTCTGTAACCTTGTCACTGAGGCCAATGTGAGCGTCCCCATGAGTCCCCATTTATGCTCACAACTTTACATGAGCATAAATGCTAGTCCCAACATTCTGTAGTCTCTTCTCCCTGGCAGTGCTCATAAATGATTCATCCACGGTGCAGGGAGCAGTATTTATTAAGCAGAGTTCTTAAAACCAACATTAAAAACATTCAGTCTACATTTGTCCCAGGCATCGCACCTGGTTAAGTGATATAGAGCCTGGCCAGTTATGAGTGAAACGAGCAAAGTGGTAGTGCCTTAAGCTCGAGCCCTACCAAGCACGGCATGAAGACACCTTGTTGTGTTTGGGTGGAAACCCAATGCCGTCAGTGCAGTGGTGCCAAGGCTCAGGCACTGAAGCCACAGCTGTTCTGCCCTTGCCCAGGGCTTCCCTTTAGTTCCCAATGCATTTTCACATTTGAAGTTTCCAGTGAAACTTTAGATTGACGAAACTGGGCACTCCAGCATTTCAAAGGATGAGTATTTCTAGTATCAATCATTTACTCAGTATTCTGTTCATTTCATTGTCATGTCTTGCACATGGAGTGGTACACCCATTCAACGCCCACCCCACACTTCGAAAGAAAGAGTCAGAATTCTGTTTCTAGGCTCCAGTCAGGTAAGAAAAAACGCAAACACATTCTGCATGTCCTTTGTTATGGCCCCAGGATATACTTAAGTGTTAAAGTTAATTGCATTATTATTATTATCATCTGTACTGCAGTATTATCTCACACTTTCAATGCCAGAGCCTCCTTTGGCATAGGTCATCCCTTTCTGCTAGTTTTCAACCTAGGCTGCCTCAAAACACAACAGACAGAGGGAAGAAACAAAGGAGATAAAGAGAACTGAGAGACAAGGTAGCACTACAACAAACATACTGCAGCATTAGAACAAACAAAGCTTAGCACAATGAACTGGCTGAGGCACTATACGGGCAGTTTACTAAAAGCATCCTTTTAGGCATTACTATTACGAAGAGATACACAAGCAAATAAAATGCCAGCCAGATTTACTCTGAAGAAGAGTTTTGCCTTCCATACACAGCAATGTGGGAAAAAAAGACTAAGCTACGTCTGGAAAATTTTGCAAAATTATGCAGCAGTTGCCTTAGAAGAGAAATGCTTATCTGTTTTGCCAAGTCTTGCATGTTCTCAAGCAAAGAAATTTTTTTTTAGTCCCCTGAGAAAAGTAAATGCTCAAAATACATGATCAAATAGAAGATGTGAACTTAAAAAATAAACAGACTATCATTCTCATATCTTGACATTAAAGAGTAACATGTAACTTCCCAGATTTCTCAGTATCTGGTGTCTCACATGCATCCATCTAGAGAAGGTCACTTCTCATGGCAGGTAGCAAAGCCCCCAGCAGAGCCGCCATGCCCTCATTCCATGGCTACCCATTTTGTTTCATGTTTTCCTTGATCTTCACCTAACTATTTTCACCCAGTTGCACCTAATAATTATGGATTTATATTGAGCATATCTCAGTGTCACTTTCAAATATCCACCAAGCCATGCCCCAGTGACTCTCTGGAAATTCTATGATCATCATCATAGCACACGCATACAAGTAGGTAAGTGTACACACACAGGGACACACAGGCTAGATACTACTACCTTGTAAAGCTTACAAGGATTTGTGAAGATTTTATCTATTCAAACAACTGAAAAATGAAGATGAACCCCACCACTTCCCAGCATCCTGTATAATCACTTTACATGCCAGCCAGCTCTTTGCTGATATCCCAAAAAGACCACTTCATTTCTTCATGGCCAGCTCAGGATGAACCATTCCCCGGCTGAGATACCAAAGGCTGAGAACATAGATGTCATCCAGAGAAGCCCAAAAGGGAGCCACTGAATAAGAAGATTTTCAAGTGACTGTCTTCCCTCCATTCTTCCGGCGCTGTTTAACATCTTTGTTGGCAACATGGACAGTGGGACTGAGTGCACCCTCAGCAAGTTTGCCAACGACACCAAGCTGTGTGGTGCGGTCAACACACTGGAGAGAAGGGATGCCATCCAGAGGGACCTTGACAGGCTTGAGAGGTGGGCCCGTGAGAACCTCATGAGGTTCAACAAGGCCAAGTGCAAGGTCCTGCACTTGGGTCGGGGCAATCCCAAGCACAAATACAGGCTGAGCAGAGAATGGATTGAGAGCAGCCCTGAGGAGAAGGACTTTTGGGGGTGTTGGTTGACAAGAAGCTCAACATGACTCAGCAACGTGCACTTGCAGCCCAGAAAGCCAACCGTATCCTGCGCTGCATCAAAAGAAGCATGGCCAGCAGGTCAAGGGAGGTGATTCTCCCCCTCTACTCTGCTCTCATGAGACCCCACCTGGAGTACTGCATTCAGCTCTGGGGCCCCCAACATAAGAAGGACATGGACCTGTTGGAGCAAATCCAGAGGAGGGCCATGAAGATGATCAGAGGGCTGGAGCACCTCTCCTATGAAGACAGGCTGAGAGAGTTAGGGTTGTTCAGCCTGGAGAAGAGAAGTCTCCGGGGAGACCTTATGGCAGCCTTCCAGTACCTGGAGAGGGACTTTTTACAAGGGCATGTAGTGATAGGACAAGGGGTAATGGCTTTAAACTGAAGGAGGGCAGATTTAGATTAGATGTAAGGAAGAATTCTTCTCTGTGAGTGTGGTGAGGCACTGGAACAGGTTGCCCAGAGAAGCTGTGGATGCCCCATCCCTGGAAGTGTTCAAGGCCAGATTGGATGGAGCTTTGAGCAACCTAGTCTAGAGGAAGGTGTCCCTGCCCATGGCAGGGGGATTGGAACTAGGTGATCTTTAAGGTCCCTTCCAACCCAAACCATTCTATGATTGATCTCTAAGTGCAGGCAGGAGAAAGTTTGAGCCAAACAGCTCACAAAAACATCAGTGTTATGAAAGAAAACACACTACCATTAGATTTGTACCACTCTGATAGTAATGCATGGGGAAAAAAAAAGGTGAAAGAAGCATAGAGGAAAGAGAAGTATCTAAGGTGTAAAATAAAAGAATTTACACTCTTTCCTTTCCTCATTTGTGCTCACTATTTATCATAACTCACTGATTCAGCCTCTGGCCAAGCTAGCCTCATAAAAAATTAACTCATATTGGAACAAAAGAGGTGTCTTACTCCAATATTTAATGCATTCAGACATGGATCTATCACTCAAGCAAACAGGATGCAAGTTTATATGCAAGCTATCCAGGTAATCATGATACATAGTATGAACCGGCTGTTTGATCAGCTGTTGCCATGTGCAGTCAACCAAACAGACTGCATTCAATGTTTTATATATGAATTATACCATCAAGATAAAAGACCAGCTGGCTGGGAGGCAGGAGGCTACAAAGGCATCTTTCCTTCCCACCCCCTCACTCCCAGCTGAGTTATATGGTGGAAACTGAAAAACATGAAAAAGTTGAATAGTACAAAGTAATATTTGTAAGATGAACAGGTTTCAAATGAATTAAAACTTCATGGAACTCTTTAACCACCTGAAACATGAAGTGCCAAACAGTGGTCGCCACCATAACCTAATCCTTGTAACTGCAAGATGCCAGAGGCTCTAATGAACCACAGCCAGACTCTTCAGTGTTAAGCCAGTGTTAAAAGTCAGCGCATCTATGGTGTGTTTTGCCATATACACCAGTTACCAGAAGTAGCTCACGAGGTCTCAAACTTTCTAGACTGGACTACCCTTTCTTCCGGGGATGGTCTGCACTTTGTGTTCCCCCATCCTGTCCTCTGCCCTCCCTTATTCTACAAGAACACATGCAGATCCCCTACAAAAATCCTGATGCCCGTCATTTCCTTGAGCAGTTCCCTGCTCTCCATCCACAGCTGCTACTGCTCCTGATGCCATCAAGAGCCCATCCCTCCTTACACTAAGCTCATGCAGCTGAGTCCCGTGGGGCTGTGGGTGGCATGGGGACAGCAGCCCCACATACTTGCTAGGGAGGTGGGAAGATCTGTCTAGCAATGGGGACAGCACGAAGAAGGACACGGGAGAGAAGAGATGGGGGAGAAGAAAATGATGGGTTGAATTCCCTTGGGCAGCTTTGTCCCTGAAAATATTTCACTCTCTTTCTCCTTGGAAGCCTGCTCTCCCATAAGTAATACTATCACTGTTTCTGACTAGGTCAATGCAACTCCTCTGTGGCTTGACAGGCACTTTCCAGCATCTCCTTTTTTGCTAACTTATCCAGAACTCAGGGTCTCCGCAACTGAGATATTGATGCCCATTCCTCTTTCTGTTCCCTTACAGCACTCCAGCCCCAAATACTGGTCATAATAATGGTCTGTGGAGCAAATACAGTTTCTAAGGGAGTTCACACTGACATTACTTTTAAGCAAGCTGGTTGAACAGAAAACTGACAGGACGGAGAAGTCTGTGCAAAAATATAAGTGCATGGGTGAGTTATTTAAAAGAATGCTAGACATTCATGGTTTAAATACCAACGTGCTGTAGTGCACTCTCATTGACCACTGAAATCAGCCAAAAAAAAAAAAAACTTTAAACACGGATCATACAACATTACACAACTATAAACCTTAGACACAAATCAGTCCATAAGGAAATAAAGCTAGCCAATTAGATAAACAATCACATTTTGACAAATCATCTCACAAGGCAGCAAGAACTTTACTGTCTGACATAAGTTTACAAGGATGAAATAGGTTATCAGCCCAGAAGGAAAATCATGTTAAGTTCAAAAATGGCTATATAAAATTTAAATTCTTGAAATTGTAATGAGATGAATGGAATTTCCTCAAGAAATTGAAGCCCGGCTGAAGCTCTCAAGTCTTCAGTACAGGAAAGACATGGACCTGTTGGAGTGGGTCCAGAAGAGGGCCACAAAAATGATCAGGGGCTGGAACACCTCTCCTATGAAGACAGGCTGAGAGAGTTGGGGTTGTTCAGCCTGGAGAAGAGAAGGCTCCGGGAGACCTTATTGTGGCCTTTCAGTACTTAAAGGGGGCCTATAAGAAAGATGGCGACAGACTTTTTAGCAGGGCCTGTTGTGATAGGACAAGGCGTAATGGCTTTAAACTAAAAAAGGGTAGATCTAGACTAGATATAAGGAAGACATTTTTTTACGATGAGGGTGGTGAAACACTGGAACAGGTTGCCCAGAGAGGTGATAGGTGCCCCATCCCTGGAAACGTTCAAGGTCAGGTTGGACGGGGCTCTGAGCAGCCTGATCTAGTTGAAGATGTCCCTGCTCATTGCAGAGGGGTTGGACTAGATGACCTTTAAAGGTCCCTTCCAACCCAGACTATTCTATGACTCTATGATTCTATGACTGATGACTCATTTCAGAAACATAACTGAGAGCTTTGTAAGTGCATCAAGACACATTCTCTGTAAAGGAAAAATAAAGGAAGGTCATATATCCACTATGGCATTGCCCAGCAAACTTTTATAACCATGGTAAACTTCACCATTGTATCAGTGCACTCTGTGAAGTAGCTGCTACAGAACTGAGAAAAACCACAAAGGCAAGCGACTCCTGTTCTGGGCAGGGGCAGTGAGACAATATGGCTTTTTATGTTTAAATAACAGAACTACTTAACTACAGTTGTCAGTTGTGCTACAGAGAAGAAAACTGTGCCAGTGGGAAATGTGCCAAAATCACCCAGATTGTTTACATACAGAACTCCTGAAGAAGAAAGTCTTCTCAGTTGACTAAATTATGCATAAGACCTAATTCATTGTCATTAGCTGCTGTGTAAGATATGTAAATATAGAGCAAACTCTCTGCTGGTTTATGACACAAGCAGCGCTGGAAGTTTACCTCTGGGACTATCAAGGGCTGTGTAAGCTTGCATTGCTCAGGCTGCCTACTTAGGCAGTACAAACATGCCTACTTAGCTTTTTGCCACAGTTCTCCACCCTTTGATAAGACTTCCTCCACTCACCAGTTGTCCTTAAGTCCTCGCGTACTCCTGAGATCACGTTAGACAGCCTGAACCTGCCCAGGATGGAGCCAGAGCAGTGGGCTGCTCCTCACAGCCTCTGGGACTGCAGGCACCAGTGTTTGACCCAGACTCATATCACTGTGGCGACTGACAGCTTGCTGTTTGCTGGAGCCCGACACTATGGTCACTCGCTACAGGGGAGGAAGCACGCTGAATCGTGTGTCTTTAAAATTACTCCTGTCCTTGATGGTGCCAAGGAGTAAAATGAGCAAATCAAAATTCGCAAGTAGACAGAATGTGATCTTTTGGCAATCTCCTGATGCTACAAGAAAATTAAAGAATAAAAGTAGGCAAGGACAAGACACAGAGGATGGAGACAGAGCATGCAGGTGCACATCTGTGGCCAGGACGCCCAAGTAAATTATTTTTAACTGCGTCTTCATGGAAGAAGAGCACGAAATTGAAATGCTTACTCTTTCCATGTTACTACCTTTGATCTGCAAAACTAAAAGTATCCCGAGACAGCAAGTTTGCAGTGTCTATGTTAGCAAATAGTGCAGAACAGCAGAAGATCTGCAGAGTAAAACAGTGTATGCTGAATACCCAGTATCCAATACTAGATGCATGAAAGGGGCTTTATTTCAGACTAGCTCTTGTATGGTCCAACAGGCTGAACATCCCATTAGGGGTTGGAGCTCAAAAGGTGAGCTCCTAGAGCATGTCTTCCCATTTGGTCTCATGCAAAAAGGAATCCAATGCATATGCTCTGAGCCTGCTCTGTGCTGCACACCGTAGAGCAAGAAGTAGGGTCAATCAAGAGATTTGCTCAAGGTACCCACTTCATCCGAACCAATACACTAATGCAGATGAATACCTACCACACCTGCAGTGTGAATAGGTTCTAGGTGAGTGCTAGACCAGACTGACAAATCTAACGAACTAAAAGCACCACTGCAGGTGGCTGTCCAAGTAAATGCAGTGAACTTTCTCGCAAAGAACTCTCTCACAAAGAACTTTCAGCCTCTCCTGTGTCTAATCTTGTTTGTCAAAAAAATACGCAATCAAGCAGTACAGATCAGAAAATCCTGTGGACTTTGCAGTTTGTAACCCTAACATCAACTGCTACACACAAACTTGGGTTCTCCCCCAGTTATTTCCATAATAGCTACCCAAGAATCCCTTGCCCGAAGTTCTGCCATCCTAACTTACCTTTTTTGCCCCTTCCAGGGTGGTGTTCACATTTTGCTGAACGGACTGAATGAACTTTCCCTAATACCACCCTTTCATAATGGTTAAATAAGCTAATGGAAAAGCTTTCCTTAATGATGCATCGCTCTGAGCCTTGGGAGATGAGATGGCTCCTGCAGGTAAACTGGAAAGCTTCTTATCAAATCAACTTTCAGACCAATTAGGAGGTATCAGTCAGTGAATTACAAGTGCTGTCCCTGCTGCCTAGGCTACCAAACTATTTCACAACATTATGCAGCTGCTTTCTGTCCTGTTTACTGTGTACTGCCAAGTTTTTTTGTGAAAAATCTCGAAGTCAAATCGCAGGCTCCACCTAACTGCCTCATACTCCTTTGCAGTAGCCATGAGAGTAGTTGAACACAAAAGGAAGAACCCTCTGATGGCAGATACAGAGACGGACGACTGAAAATGTGAACGAAGAGCTTCATCATGTCAACTGACTGTCCTGGATTCCCTTTGCCCCAGTGTATCCTGGAGAGGGTGGTATCCCTCGGAGAGGGTCACAGTCCTCCCACGGATGGATCCATTCTGTTTCATCATGCACAGCTATTCCATCCACGCCTGCATTTTATTTTGGTCTGGGTTTTTTTCCTCTCCAAATGGGCATCTAGTATAGGACTGCTAGACTAGTAATGTTCTCCAAAAATAGTGTCTCATTTGGCAAACTATCTTTTCAAAGGAGGAGTATTATGACACTGTAAATTATTACCAGAGAGCAAAAAGAAACAAGTAACTAGTGGATGTTACGCATCTCGTATATTTTTCTTACAACATGTCCCAGTTTTGTTTTGGAAAACAATTTTGCCCTCTGCTTCAATCTATTTTAAAACAGATTGAACATCTTCAGATAATAGCCCCCAAAACACCTGATCTGTTTTTGGTTTTTTTTATTTTGTTTTGTTTTTTTAAAGTAAATTGAAACTGGCTCACAGCTACTGTAATTATACAGCATATTAGATCGTCATACAAATACAAAGCAAGGCTTAAGGAGTACAGAGCACAGTGGTATCTCAATAACGTGAGAATAGGTATCTAAATATTTTAAAAACCTAACATTTCAATAGAAATATTTTATCTTACAGTAGGCTTTGGTTCTAAACTTACAGGAACATGACAGTTTGCTTGTGAACAGGAAAACACTACGCATACTTCAAATACCATTCACCATACTTAAGAAAAGGCTTCACCTTTCGGGGGGGAGGGATATCAATTAACCTCACTTTGATTGCAAAATCTATGCACCAGAAATTTAAGAGAAGCATTTTCTCAAGTACTGGCATAACGTTAGGATAAAATTTGATAACTTCTTTGAAAACAAAAAAAAGGAAAGAGGTCCCCATGGCAAAAGCAGGGACAGGAAGGTACTTTTGAAAACATGTGGAGGAAGTTTTTAAATGAAACCTCTGAACAGATTCCAAGATTTGATTTTAAGAAAGTTTCTGTCATCAGTGTCTCAAGAAGACAACCAAGTTTGATGACACGATCTCATAGTTTTCTCATAATCGTTTCCATCCTCGTGCTTGAGGAGCCCTCCAAAGAAAGAGAGACGGCTCTGAGCAAACAGAACCTGTCACGACTCAAGTTCCAGCTCTATGAGGACCTTTCATGTTTCTGATCTAAATATTCTTTAGTATCAGGCATCCTACATACAGTGTGTGGCTAAGCGTTTTCGTATATGCATTTTTAAGTTGGGAAATTTTCTTTTAAAATACTCCTTTTTAATCTACACCATTCACAAAAATTTCAAGGACTTCAGCAGAAGTTTTACCCATAAAACAGAATCTACTCCTTCATAAATCCTCCTGTTCCTCAAAGGTCTTTGCTGTCATCAACTGTATTGAGATGATCTGAAATCTTCAGAGAAGCCACAGACCATTTTTTTAGACTCGAAAGAAATTAATGAAGACTAATTTTGAGTAGATTTTCATTACATAACACTTAAATTAGCCAGCTCTTTAGTTTTATTCTTTGCTTTTCAACAAACCTGCAATAAAGAACACTGAAAATGATTCAGCAAAGGAAGTGGTATCTTCAAAGATACCACCAGCCCTTCAGAGAACAGTGACTGTCAGGGTTGTGAAGGCACTGCTATTCCACTATCAGGTTTTTTACTCTTTAAATTTTAGACCCTACTAGTTAAATCTGGATAAAAAGATGGGCAGAACTGCTGCCAAATTGGGTCAGAGCACTGCAAATGGACAACTTGCATTAACCTAAATAAATAAACAGAAAAGAGATAGGTGAGTGGCTTCTCTGCAACATGTTTGTTTGCATTCTCACATGGACACAGCAACTCTTCGTTTCTTCTGTGATTACCTGCTTTGCTTACGGCTGTAGCAGCTAACTCAAGCACACCTGAAGGTTACAAGAGCTTTCTGCTGTTTTACAGCTGTGCACCGACTGATGCATTCCTCACCTAAAGGCAGTAACAGCAGAGTCTCAGTCGGCTGCGCCTCAGGCGGCTCAAAAACAGTGACCTTCTGAAGGAACGCACATCAAATCTGGAGCAATAACAAACCGGGTCTCCAAGGAGCAATCCATTTTAAAAATCATATACTCCATTCTCCAGTGGACAGGAGAAGAGATCTCTGCAGCAGTTTGGCACATCAGCAGGAGTTTTCAATCAGAGAAAGGAGATATAAAACCACAGTTTCATCACCTGGCTGCAAGGTCAATGATTTACAGAGAAGCATGTGCGCAGAAGACAGAGGTGAATCAGGAGTGGTACATAGTAGCTAAAGGAAAGTGACTGAAGAGAGGCGCTCAGTCATTAGTAATTTTTGTGCGTGTGTATTTTTCCAGCCTCTGTGTGAGGACAGGAGAAAAGTTGCTAAAGCATGAAACCAGAGTGCTTTTGTGAAGATTTGGTGTAAAAGGAAGTAAACAGAAAACCGGTTCCTTACACCGCCCCCCCCCCGCCACTTGCTGCTGTCTGCAGGTAGCAAAGAGCGAAGCACAGAATTTAATACGGCATAGCACTGCTTCTCTGTTCCAACTGCTCTTTCAGAAAAACATATGTGGGCTGCGCAGGCCTGCCATGAAAATATTCCCATGGCAACCATGAAAAACAAGGGTATATTAAAAGCTGTTACACTAACTCTTTCACTGCAACTCATTCAACAGAGGGAACCTGTAGCACTACTGCTGTACAAAGACAGGCCACTGGAAATGTTTTCGTTTAGAAGGCATGAATAGATAGTTACCACTGGTTAATTTTCTGTAATTGATTTTCACTGTGAAACACAGTGTAAGTTAAAAATTAGCCATAACACTGTGTTCAGAATCAACTGGGCTTTGTAGAAAAGCGATGGTTAATTTTTGCTAATCGCATAAACATACTTGAAACATTCCATAACTATTCAGCAGTTTTTTTCAGAGAATCATCCTTAGGAAATAATGCCAATGATTTTGTTTATTGCATTTTGTGTATCACTCAAATTGCACACTGCACACCTTAATATAACGGTTAAACAGACATCTAGAATTATATATAAATAAATAGTGGAAATTAAAAGCCATGTAAAAAAAGGATTAATAAAATCATGTTTTGTAACACATCTTGAGTAATTTGTTTGCAGTTTGGCAAGAGATACTACTTGGATCTGTGGACATGTGCATACTCATTATGCACTGAGAAGATTAACATACAGCACAGGAGCTATCACACCGCATACCTCCCAATGTAAACAGGCCAAAAAGCAACCGTTTGATATGTCAAAGGCACAGGAGAAAAAAAAAAAAAAAAGAAGCTACTGCACATACATACACAATTTATTTGGCACGTGTATCTCAGAACAAAACACACGAGAAAGAGATTCACTCCGGGCAGGCACAGAGGTCTTCTAGCCAGGATTAGGTTAAAAACAGCAGATTGCCACTCAGTGGAAGGCGGCTTCCAGGCCTGCTGTCCATTTCTGCCAGACTGCTCATGCTCTCAAATCCATACCTGTGCTGAATGAGGAACTACAAACTTACTAAACGATCCAGCTGATTTCAGGCATTTTTCCTTTATGCTTCTACCTGCTCTAAACAGAAGGCACCCCAAGATTTAAATTAGTCATGTGTGACCGAGGGCCTCTGCATAACACCCCTGGACTCAGTGCAGAGGATGCAGAGCGCATACAGCCTCGCCTGCCCAAAACTTCTAGGGGCTCCAGTAAGAATTACACAGGTTCAGGGGATGCTGGGGCTAGACAGTGGAAGAACCAGAACAAGAAAAAAAAAAAAAAAATTAATAAAATAAAAAAATAAAATAAAAATTAAAAAATAATAAAATAAAAATAATAAAATAAAATATAAATAAAAATACAGTTAAAAAGATTAAAAAAAAAAATACTGCCTCCACCATGTGGCATTCAGCCTGAATTATGGGCACTCCACTCAGCCAGCGTTAGCGAGCCAGCCGGGATGCGCTCGCACCTCGGCTTCCCGGAGGAGACCCGCTCAGGCCGAGGAGGACTGTCACACCGGGCCCGCCGCCTCCCCCCGGCCGGGCGGGCCGGCGGCTGTGCGGGGCGCTGGGCGACGGCGCCCAAAGCAGGCTGCGCCCCGGCTGCCGCCACCCCGCCCGGCGACCGGCCGCCCAGGCTCGGCGCCTCAGGGGCTGACACGACCCCCCCGCCCCGGGCCGCCGGACCCACCTGAGATGCCGCCCCCGACCACGACCACGTCGTATCTCTCGGCCATGGCGCTGCCCCGACACCGACCGCCCGCTCCCTCCCGCGGCGCCTCTGGCCCGGCTCTGGCGTCCCCGGGGCGGGTCCCGCCTCGCCCCGCCCCCGCCGATGGGCACCGCCTCCCGCCGCCCCGTGCGGGGCCGAGGGCTGGCGGCCGGCGCGCCCCGACGCGCAGCCGGGACTGCGGTGGGGCCCGCCGGGGGAGGGGGCCGAAGAGGGCTCCTGCTGAGGGGCCGCTGGCCCTCCAGATGATGGCTGACCCCTCGCATCGGCCCCACTCACCCACAGCGAGAGCCGTGCGTGTTGCTGTTTTCTCTCCTACCTCCCAGAAGGTTTGGGGAGAGAGCATGCCCCTGGTTGAGGAGCACAGCCCCCGCGGCGCAGCAGCCCGGGGCTTGCTGCCCTCTGCTCTCAAAAGGCCATGGAAATGTTGGAGTCTACTTCTGCACCCTCTGCGGTCACCCCGGGGCCGCCAGAGGGGAGCTGTGGCTGCCAAGGCTGGTGGTATGGACTCTGGAAGACCAGTTAGTGCTTTCCTTGAGAGCGCCTCAAAACGAGCAGAACCTTGTGCCAACCGCAGTTTGTGCTGTGCGACGGTGGCATGCATCAATGTTCCTCCAGATCGGCCTCCGCACTGGGAGTGGTCTGCTGAGACCCCCAAGAGACTCACGTGCAGGGAAAAGGACTGGCTCGTGCAGAAACAACAGTGTCATCAAATTCACCTGGAACCTTTAGGCTGGTCCCCTACACACCCAGCAGGGTTTTCCATCGCTCGGGTTTCTATTTTACCATGAGGGTAGCTCCAGGAGAAGTGGCTTTGGGGATGGTCGAAGCATGCAGACATGTTTCGTCAGGTGTGTCTGTGCAGATCACATCCAGCAGTCACGTCAGTCATACCTGACCTTCCACTCTCAGTGGGCTCAAGGCAGAAGGTACCCAGCTCCAAGACTCCTCTGAGCCAAAGACACTTGTTCAGTCTGTGTCATTCTCCGTTTCTTGGAGCCGTACATCGGAAGAAACAGGCCACGAGAGTCTGGACAGGATTCCTTGTCCCTCTTCCATAATGCCTCAAGTGATAGTTTATGGTGTACAGAGACAGGGGCACTTGTGATGGGAGTCACAAATATTGACTACAGCAGGTGCGGTCCTGCCTTTTTAGGGAGAATGGGAGCACAGAAAATGTAGGGGTCAGGAAGCAGAATAAAAATAGGTCTAGATCAACTGCGAAGCTAATAATCATTCATGGATCCATCCTTTCTTTCACTGCTGGGAACAGTTCCTGCTCCGTGCCATTCCCTGTGTCCTGCCCAGGCATTGTGTGGCACTGTGCTAGTTGGCATGGGCCAAACAGCGCTGGGAGGTGCGCTAACATTTAGACAGTAAGATGATCACAGGGCACTGCCTGAGCACGTGTCCTGGACATGCTTAGTCTGCAAGGAGACCTGTATCCTGTATCTCATGCACAGTGGATGAGACTTTGTTCGTAGGCACTAAGTTTAATGTCCAGGGCTAAGGCTCTAGCATCTTCATGACATCCCAGGATGAAATACCCTTCATCTTACAAGTATACTGCCTAACAAGCATTCTCTGTTCCCTTACATTTTTCACAGAATTACAGAACGGTGTAGGTTAGAAGGGACCTTTGAAGATCATCTAGTCCAACGCCCCCTGCCAGGGGCAGGGACATCTTTCCCTAAATCAAGTTGCTTAAAGCCCCATCCAACCTGACCTTGAAGACTTCCAACAATGGGGCATCCACAACTTCTCTGGGCAACCTGTTCCAGTGTTTCACCACCCTCATCATAAAAAGTTTCTTCCACAAAAAAATATTTCCATATGCGTCCACCTCACTTTTCTCCCTATCTCTGCTTCATCTCTCGTTCCCTAAAGATGTGCTCTCCATACTTCTCCTGCCCTTTTTAAAATCCTTTTTCCAGCCCTCTTCACCTGGATATGTCCTCTCCTTGTATCTTACCTACTCTTTCTCCAAGCTGTGTGCCAATTGACAGATGAAGTCTAGCCTTTAGGATGAAAACCTGAAGAACTAGGTGACTAAACCCCATGGTTTCAGCATAAGGGGAAGTTTGAGTTAAAGGAAAGATTAAATTTAAAAAAAAAAAACCACAACAAAAACCTAGAGAAAGAGCAACATCTAGCTGAAACTAGTTTATCACAGTTCTCAATATCTGAAGTATGAAATTTTCGTTTGATTTGCCTGATATCTTTATTACTTTGTCACTATTCGATTAATAATTGCAGCAGTGATACCCAGAGAACATGTGCAGCACTTATCTTTCATGGGTATGCGATTCCTCCATGATCATGAGTGTTTTCTGTTTTGGCTGGGAGAAGGCATGCCAGAGGGGCAAGGGATGTCAGAGTGCTAGGGATTGAGCCATCATCTGGAGGGCCAGGTCACCTCTTGGAAGATACAAGGAAATTCATTACAAGGCAAGGGATGTGTGGTACTGTTTCTGTTTATATGCTTAGCAGAATGCTACATTTATATTTCTGAAGTTCAAGCTGGTTGCTGGTAAGAGGAGAGATCAGGGTAGATAAGGGGAGAAGAAAAAGGAATAAAAGAGGAAGAGGAGAGGGCAGCGGCCCTAATTTATTTGCCTTTTTTCTGTGCACATTTTTTTCATTCACTTTTAATTTTCTGAATGTGAGGAATCAACCAATATACTTCAGAACCTGAACTGGATTTCTTTCTGAGGATGCTAGTCCTAAGAAGTAGTTAGCTAGTACATATATTCCTTTTGATGGGGTCAGCAATAAGCTGCATTGCCATACCTAATATGTTTAATGTCTAGGATTTTTTATTGTATATGAGATTTGGGTCTCATTTCATCACTGTAGTTATGAATATTGTAACTGCGGTTAGGTGCTGTATTGGGCGGTTAGGTTCTGTATCTGGAACTGCGGTTCCAGATAATTTTAGACATTCAATTCTGTTTTGCACTGGTGAAGTCCGCTTTGATCAAACTGATCTTTTGCTTTAAAAAATTATGAAAATTTGTGAAAAAAAATTATTGCTCCTTACCCCATTTTTCTCTATTGTTCTCATTCCTTATCCGAGATCTGTTCTCTAGATCTTTGCCTAGCTGCTTGCTTAACCTTTTTGTGTGCTTTTAGATGTGATCTCTTCCTTGTTAAGGCCATATATGTATCAACTTCTTACAAAAGAAAGCAGTCTAATGAGACCATCTACATTTTTACTTTTATTATTGCATTTCTACCTAGAAGATATGTGAAGACAAGAACCTTTGCCTCATTAAAAATGTCATAAGTATCTCCCTCTCAAAACAGTTTTTCTGAGTGATACTTGCCCTGCCTGAAGCAATGCTACATGATTGATCATTTACAGGGAGAAATTCCTTATCTTTAAGAGAAGTGGTTAATGGAGAAGGCAGAAAGAGGTCTCTCCAAACAGCCTGAATAAAAAGTTATTGGGAGACTGATGAGGCTGAATTAATAGAAGATGCCATTTTTCAGTTTCTGCTCAGAAATACGTATTCTTACTCTGATTAAAAGAATCTGTCTGGTTGAAGGATGGTTAACTCAAACTCCAAGACCTCTTCATACCGAGAGACACATAATTATCAAATGGCTGTCAGAAATAACGGTTGTAGAGATTATTTCAAACCCCATATGAAACATTGAAAGGTATGGGAGAGTATTCCAAAAGCAGAAGTGGGTAATTTTATTTGGGCTATTGGCAAGGGTAGCTATGGTTACATCTATGCACTTAATGCCAAGTGCCACAGATTCCCAATGTCCACAATATGTAACACTTATTCCTGGGATTCCTCTGGTCCCTATCTTCCTCCTTTGGCTCTAAGGAATAATAATTTTTTTTTTTTTTTTTAATGTGAGCGTTTGAAACAGAGGGCTGTATTGCCTGCAATTTAGGGTATGTGGTGCATGCCCTAGAGTCACATGAAGGTCCATGGGAATGTTTGAGGGCACAAAGCCCTCAAAGGGCTGCTGTTGAGATACAACAGAGCAAACATCTGTGTCATTAAGTCTGGTTTTCTATCAGCATGGACACATTATGATGCCTTCTAATGAATAAATCTAGCTCTGTCTAGAGCAGGTCAAACCTCTCCCAAAACCAGGCTGGTAGTTTTTCCCTCCTCTCTCCCACAGTAAGTCTGTTTCAAAGGTTCATTTTTTTCATCTCAGTAGCTTCTGCTTCCAAAATGTTTACACCATGATGCATTTAAACAGATACCATATTCCCCTTTCTGCTTTTCTTTTCGCAGTGTTGATGCTTGTCAAGCACTTTAGTATCCTCACATACTGGGATACACATTTGCTGATCCTAATAGCTCTTTTATACACCTGTCTCAGTCCAAAAGTATCTGTCTTCAACAGGTATGACCAGAATGGTATACATAATCCTAATAAAGCCTCTTTGATGGCATAAAGATTTTTTTTTTTTTGTCTGGAACCTCTCTTCTAATCATATTAGGATTCTGTTTCTGTTTTTTATGGCCCCATTACTTCTCTCATCCCATGTGGTTCTGACTAATTAAACAGATAAAGAGTCTTCTGCCTGGATTTTGGTGCATCATCCTTTGAATGCATAATGTTAAAAGCAAAGCAAACTTTCTGAGAAAACAGAGCAACTGAGAGCCTCCACATTTTCTCACCTTGGAAGAGAACTCGTCTGAGACAAAGTGTATTGTTTTCATAAACTTTGTTAGGCACTTAGACACTGTAGCAATGAGATGGCATAAATAGCTATACTGTCTGGTAGAAAATGTACTGACAGCCCTGGACTAAATTTTGAGAAATTAGTGGAAAGTTGATGGAGTAAGGGTCAACGCTAAAGATCTCCAAATTTACAAAGACTAAGAGGTAGAATTTAGGCACATGATTCATGACTGTCTGGTCAGTGGCTGGTAAAAACACAGTGTGGCATTTTAAATTACACATCCTCTCAGCTTCTGCTCCTTAAATAGCAGTGCGTTTAATAAGCCAGCTTTTCGTTGTTTGTTATGTGTTGCAGTCTCTCTTCATCATATTCAGTTGGAAAGTCCCTGCTTCAGGACAAGCCAGTTTTCACTGCTGAAATTTGCTGCTGGCAGGTAATACATGTTGACATCACCTTTAATCAAAGTGTCAGAGTAGATTCCTCTGTTACTTGCCAGCTATATTAGCACCTGCATCGCTAGGGTGCTTCAGCGACAGTGAAATGATCAGAGCCAGGAATTGTTCTGAATTCCTGGGTCTGGATGCAAACTCCCAGTGCACCAGGTCCACATCAGCGAGCTCTGGGTGTTCATCCTGCCTCCCACCCTTCCCCGCCACTGCCACCGTTCCCTACCGCACAGGGAGGAAGCCCGGGCACACATGCTAGGTGGACACCATGGCACACCACAGTGGGTCCCCGACCTTCGTAACTGGGGTCAGGGCACAAGGACCTGACAGGTTTTAGGCTGTTTGATGGTCAGAGGTTCAGGCTCAGGAGCACAGGTAAGTCTAGACACAACCTCAGGGCATCACCGTCACATATGGAGAAACTGCGAAGAGAAAGATAACGAAGAGATTGGTTGTGAAGAGCAAAATTGCATCTTCCATCAGCCACGAGCATACAGTGAGACTTGGTGCTTTCAGGCACCTAATGAATTTGGTGCTTGTACTTCATTACTGGTTTGGGGAGGAGAATCCCTTGAAGGTAGGATGAACATGACTGGCTACCTCTCTAGTCTGCAAGCAGGTCATGCTGTTCTTCTGGTTAGTACCTTTGTGTCTGCTGAATACTGATGTTACAGAAGACAGGCAGGTTTAAATACATTTTTAAACATATATTTTACATAATTTCAAATTTTCTAAAGCAATCAGTGCAGAAATTGTGAAAGCACATGTCAATGCTTTTGAATACTGTATAATTAAATAAGCATAAGCTCCATGCCAGGCTTTCCACTAAAGGAAAACTGCTGCAAGGAGTCTCAGGAGGTTGTCTAGTCTGTCCCTTCGCCCTACGGCGGCATCAGCCATGACCGAAATGTATCTTGATTAGCAGCGAATGTTAACTGGAGAGGCTAAATGTTAATAGCCAAGATTTTTAATCCAACATACAACAGTCTGACATTAATCAAGAGCTAATAAGCAAAAATTGAATATTTTATCAGTCAGATTCCATTCAAAGTAGAACTGATCATTAAATGTAAAACCTACAAGATTAAGCCCATTAGTAAAAGCGATGAGTGAATATAAACACGTTACTCCTGAGCACACAGAGTCATAGCGCAAGAACAGAACAAGGGTCCGAGTGCCATGGCGCAGCCAGGCCAGCAGCTGCCTGGGGCTGGGGCTGGGATTGTGGGGGCCCCCTATGGGAGGGCAGCAGGGCATGCCCTGGCAGCCTGGGCCCGTCGCACCCCCCGTCAGGAGCAGCCAGGGGGCACCGGGGCAGCCCCAGCCCCAGGCATCAGGCACATCCCTGAGGATGGGATGGGCTGAGGCTGGGCGAGACCATAGGCCTGCGGGTGGGCCCAGCTCAGCTGGGCCCATGGCCGGGCAGGGCAGGGCTGTGGGGAGCTGGAGAGCGGCCCTGCTGTGGTGTCACTGGGGCAGGGGCTGATGGCCCCGGGGGGCTGACATGGGCTCCTGGGCCGTGGGCAAGTGGGGGGAGCCCTGAGGGGCTGCCAAGGAGCAATCAGGGAAGTGGAAGAAGAGAAGCAGAGTGGAAACTGCTTTGCTTATTTTCAGGTTAGTCAGAAAGACCAGCAAAATTAGGTCCCTACTGATACCATAATCATTAAATACAAGTGCACAAGTTTCTAGACCACAGCATTGTAACACCAAATAATTTTGGCTTTCTTCTTATTAGCTCTTTGTCTATTTAGACTTAAGGATCCTCCTCGCCAAAACATCTGTAATGGGCAGCCTCCCATTCAGTGGAGGGAGGCCATGTAGGCTCTAACACAACAAGGAGTCAATCACATGTCAGCTTGTTAGATCTCACGGAGAACCCATTCATCAAGACTGATTGTGTAATGAAACCCCAAGAAGGAGTGGAGGAAAGTTGATGTGATGTCTCAAACCATTGCAGCTACTCCTACTTCATAGCCTCTAGTTTCCTTTCTCACTCTTTGTGCTTGTATTGGGTTTGCGTGGCAAGGTTTTGGAAGCGGGGGGGCTACAGGGGTGGCTTCTGTGAGAAGCTGCTAGAAGCTTCCCCTATGTCCGATAAAGTTAATGCCAGCGGGTTCCAAGACGGACCCGCCGCTGGCCAAGGCCGAGCACATCAGTAACAGTGGTAGCGCCTCTGTGATAACATATTTAAGAAAGGGAAAAAAGTTACAGGGGAGTTGCAGTTGCAGCCAGAGAGAGTGGAGTGAGAAGATGTGAGAGAACAACTCTGCAGACACCAAGATCGGTGAAGAAGGAGGGGAGGAGGTGCTCCAGGCACCGGAGCAGAGAGAGATTCCCCTGCAGCCCGTGGTGAAGACCATGGTGAGGCAGGCTGTCCCCCTGCAGCCCATGGAGCTCCACGGTGGAGCAGATATCCACCTGCAGCCCGTGGAGGACCCCACGCCGGAGCAGGTGGATGCCTGAAGGACGCTCTGACCCCATGGAAAGCCCGCGCTGGAGCAGGCTCCTGGCAAGACCTGCGGACCCATGGCCCCGTGGAGAGAGGAGCCCACGCTGAAGCAGGTTTGCTGGCAGGACTTGTGACCCCAAGGGGGACCCACGCTGGAGCAGTCTGTTCTTGAAGGACTGCACCCTGTGGATGGGACCCACGCTGGAGCAGTTTGTGAAGAACTGTAGCCCATGGGAAGGACTCACGTTGGAGAAGTTCGTGAAGGACTGTCTCCCGTGGGAGGGACCCCACACTGGAGCAGGGGAAGAGTGTGAGGAGTCCTCCCCCTGAGGAGGAAGGAGTGGCAGAAACAACGTGTGATGAACTGACCCAAACCCCCATTCCCTGTCCCCCTGCGCTGCTCAGGGGGGAGGAGGTAGAGAAAATAAGGAGTAAAGTTAAGCCTGGGAAGTAGGGAGGGGTGGGGGAAGGTGTTTTAAGATTTGGTTTTATTTGTTATTATCCTGCTCTAATTTGACTAGCAATAAATTAAACTAATTTTTCCTTAAGTCGAGTCTGTTTTGCCCGTGACGGTAATTGGTGAGTGATCTCCCTGTCCTTATCTCGACCCACGAGCCTTTCATTTTATTTTTTCTCCCCTGTCCAGTTGAGGAGGGGGAGTGATAGAGCGGCTTTGGTGGGCACCTGGCATCTAGCCAGGGTCAACCCGCTACAGTCCTGATGAGCCTGCTTTTACAAATCTGTGACTGATGTAAGGATTAATAACAATTATGGTAATTATGCAAGTATATGCATACTTACTAATATAGCCAACAAAGAAAAAACAGTGAAAAAACCTTAAACTAGCATAAATTATTTTCCCAACGTCAAGCTCATCCTTGCACTATGCTAATCCCTTCCTGACCATTAACTACAGTTCAGGCTGGACCGATTTCCTATTACTTTTCTCTTTTGCAAAATTTTCCTCCGAAAGAAATACACCGTCAGGTTTGTGGTCATGTTCACGATTGGTATTAGCATGCGTATCTGGCAGAGGTGCCTGGTACTGCCACGGCATCTGTGACATGTACTTCTACCAATTTCAAAAGATGCTTTGCATTCATTCACAGGCAATGCCAATTCCCACCGCACAGAAGTCCTAGCAGACAGGTCCAAAGGTGACCCATACAGACAAGGATAATGACACAATGGAAAGCAACATTTTAATTAGATGTGAAGGCGTTAGAAAAATTAATAAGTCTCTTAGAAGGTAACAAAGATGGAAAAGAAAAAAAAAATCTCAACAGCAGCAACTAAACTGAACTCCCTGTGTACATCATGGCAAGCTGGAGCACTGGCCCCCATTGTCCATGTTGGAGAACTAGTCTGAATTGAGGTGCTCCCAAGCCCTCCAGTTCACCTATAGCCTAAATGCCACAAAAGAGACTACCAGGCAGGGCATGATCTGGAATGGCAGAGAACAGTCCAAATGAGTGTCTTCCTGCTTCAGACAGAGCCAGACTTAAGTTTGCAATCGAAGGGTATTTTGCCAAAATAATCAGTGTTTCGTAAGCAGTGACCAGAAGACATATGTTCTGAACTGAAAATCAACAGTCATTGTTATGTAATGCCTATTTTTTTTCTCACCCTTGTTCAGAGTCTGTTTGAGCTGAATTTTTTTTTCTTGAACTAGATGAGCAAAGACTAAAGATGCAAAGCGGATGATAGCAGTGAAATTCCTTCTCATAACTCTAAACAGACAGTGCCCTGTGTAATATGCATTGGCATACCTCAGAACATGTAAGGAAATAAAACACTGTCATCCTTTTAACAAAAATGACTGCCATGTCCTTCACCCATAACCTGATCTGAAGAGTTCCTGTAGGGACAGGTTATGCCTCTCACTCATGTCAAATGCTTTCTTAGTGAATAATGGCAGGTGACCTTTTACTTAATCATGCTGGTCCTGCTGCTTCGCATCTACGGAAGTCACAGCACACCGTTTCCATCTGTCACTTGAAAGACAGCTCCCTTTCAGTCTGGCCACTGCCAGCCTTCATTAATTCACTGCTAACCTGTTTGACCTGAACTGCAGTCAAAAGTAGTTCCTAGGTTTGGATTCCTCTGGTTCCTCATTCTCTAATTATGTCTTTTCCCCTGTGTTTCTTCTAATGCCTCATTCCCTGATTGTTAGCTGTGGTGAAGTAGACCAGCATCAGTAGCAAAACTCATGTTCTTCTGCAGGAAAAAGCATACAGGAGGATACTCTGGAAGCTCCTACAGTGCAAACTTAGGAAAGAATTTAAATAATGAACAACAGGCTATCATGTATTGATAGGGAGATTATTATCACTGTGGAGGCTGTTATGCATGTATTATGTATTACTATGCGTGTGTATGGTAATGCTGCTGTGACTACTAGGGGTATGTCGTTCACACTTCTGTGCACACTTCCATAGTCCAAGATGGTCCTGTATAAATTGAAGTGGCTTCAGTGAAGAGCCTTGAAAATAATTAACAGATTGGAAATATGCTTGCCAGTGAAATATCTAAATTTAAAGAGGAGAAGGTTAAGAGGTTGTCATTTTTACACGTGGGATTCATTTCATCTTATGTTGACCATCTGCACTGGCCAACAAGCTCCCTTCTCTGGGCAATGGAAGAGAGGTAGGTCTAGAGACTGATTTATACTATATTAGGATAGTTAATCAAAGAGGTGGGACAAGTTTCCTCCTGAGATGCCTGGCTCTCTCCAAGGACACTTAACTAATTGACTTATGTACTTAGGGAGCAAAGAGCTACTCAGAGAGTTCTTCAGTGAAGGTGACAGAAGTGCTAACTAATACTTCTAACCTAGAAGAAAAGGAGAAATCAATACAAATGATCCCTGGAAACTTCCCCCTCAGGTTATTTTGTACAGACCATAAGATCTTGTCTTTGCTTCTGAGAAGCAGCAGGAGGTTGTAACTTCAAGATGAACTGGCTCCTTGCTCTTCCGTGAAGAGCAAGGACTACCTCTGCAAAGGCCTGTGTTGTCCTGCTCATCCTCCGTGCCTTTCGTTAGTGCCCCTCGGTGCCCTGAAGCAAAGCTGATACAGCGTCCTGAATGGGCATGGAGAACCCCTTTACACAGCAAGACTGGGGCCTTGCTAATTATTAACGTTGTAGCACAGATTTTAAGCACTCATAGACACAAACAGCATTAGCTGTATGCTGGACCAGAATGAAGTTTTTATCTTATAATTGCCCTTTGCACTCTGTTTTTTCTAAACGTTCAAAATCCCGGCATTGCAAAGTGCTGAGTTTAATCCAAATCTTTCTGTGCTAAATCCTCTGGGGTCAGGACTTGATCCTGTTCTTTGAGGCTTGGGGTAGATTTTCCATACTCCTGTTATTTTTTCTTTTTATTGTACACACAGTTTTCATTCTTTTCAGGCCTAAACTTTCTCCAAAATCTTTAATTACCCTATAAATTCCCAAGTCCAGCTCCTTATCAACTTTTCCTTGTATGGTTCCTTTAACTCATTTCCATAAAAGACAAACCTCCTCCAGAGAACTAAAAAACCACATATGTATCCACTTACTAGATGTACAATAGTTTAAAATCCGTAGAATCTGGATCTAAAAATAAGCAGGGCTTTTCATATTGTCTTCATGCTATTTTTTGCCTCTCTAAGTATTTAGGTCTGTCTTCACTTAAGGTCTTCCATTTTGTAGCCTGCTTCTTTTGAAACGCTTGGTTATTTTAATAAGCCTAACTTGCAAAGGTGCTTTGTTTATATTAGCACTTCTCTACAGTGCAGCTAGGATCAGTCATAAGTCTCCTTGTTTTCTGCAAAATGAGCCTGCTGCATTCACTTGATGTTTACAGACCTCCTACCAAAGCCAATCTTCTAGTTTCAATGAAATAAAAATATTTTGAATTTAGGTACATCAGAATTTTAACTACTGTCTCATACAGACACTGAACAATAGTTTTCAGATAAAAATATTATTTGATCTCTTCTCACATTTCTCATGATCAGTATTTTGGTTTCATGAGGTAGCCAGCATGTAGTTAGTGTTACTGTGGGTTGTATTTCACAAAACATAGATTTTAGAGGAGGTCAGTACTAGACAGGATATTTTAAAATGCTGTTACTTTACAGAGACGAGCAACCAGCCGGACAGCCCCAGGGGACCTTGTCTCTGTTCCATTCCTCAGCTCAAGGAGATCTAGTTTCTTTTTGCTGGTGACTGCATTGAATGGAGTTGTCAGAGCTGTGAGCAACTTTAACTATTTTACCTAAAGACTTCACCTGGTCCTGGCTCTATTTACATGAACTAGATTCTTGAATCAGAATATCATCTAGAATTTAGAATATCATCAACCATCTAGGTTGCGGTGTGAAAACAGAAGCTTATCATGTTCAAATACCTGACCCTACTGTCTGCATGCTTCGAGAAGAACTGCAGTGATCCTTCATCTTCTGGCAGTTATCATTTCACAGCAAATGGCAGAAAAAATCAAGGTGAGCCTTCTGCATTTTCTCTGTTGGGATTAAAATCTCGATCCTGAGCCATCATGTGCATTTGACTGATTGCCTCCTTTCTGTATGCAGTGGCCATTGCTTTCTCATGCCCTTCTGGGGAATGGTTGATACCTGATGGTGATGTGTCAGACGTTTGTAACTCATTGTATGCAGGTACTTGCAGTAGAGTACTCTGCAAGGCTATTTCCATCTGGTTTGCTTGTTCAGACAGGCATGCTTTTATTTTAAATGTTCTATTAGAACTCCAAATGATGCCCTGGGATCAGACCATGCACTGATTTGAGTCTGTGCTCTTTTTGAAATCTTACCTGCTTCCCTAACATCCTTTTGATCTGTCTTGTTTTGCATTATTTTCTTCTGGTTCCCCATTGTTGGCATTCTCTACTGTGGCTGAGTGAGCCTGAACTTCCTCAGTCTTTATTCCCGTTACCTGCATGTATCTGCAATATAAGCATAGTGGTCAGGGAAACTGCTATGATGTCTTTCTGAATACAGTAGCACTGCTTACTGCTCATTTACATTGTGTGTATGACTAGTTCAGCTGTGGGTTGGTTTATCCGCTATGTTTCTCCGCCAGTTTGGAGATAGGTCACAAAATAAGTTTAATTGTTTGGATTTTTTTAGTATTGCAGACTTGCGGGGGGGGGGTGTGTGCTAGTTTATAGCCATCTGCAACTTCTGCCACATTTTTTTGCTTGGTGTAAAGCTGATCACCAATGTATTTTGTGATCTTGTTCTGGTGACTATCGGAGTCAGTGGAGAGATTCATACTGATGTCAGGAACTGTTTTCTGAGAGCCTGTGTTATGGTTTTTATTGCTATTCTAAAGTTCCTGGGTTTGAAAAAACTGGTTTGCTTTTCATGCATGATTTTAGATGAAAAGAACATTAACGTGTGCAAGCAGTTCACTGAAGTTAGACAGATTTTTGACTAAGCCACACAGGTTTCTGGAACTGGTACCTGTCCAGAGATACCTGGACAAAGGTACAAGAAATATCTCATCTGGTAATTCTTCTGCCAAATAAATGTGAATTTTAAGTTATGTCAGTCACGTGAAGCAATTGAAGCAATTCTGTCAGTCAGGTCTTCCGAATTCACAGTCATAAATGCCGTAGCACTGATGTAAGATTTTAATAAACCAAGTATATTTGCATACTTTCATACTTGGAGAATATGTCTAGACAATACCAGAAAGAAATGGCCTTTTGAATATTGGTTAGTGATTTCAAATACCCTGAGTTCATTAGAACAGTCAGCGTTTCATCTGGGATTGACTGACCAATAAAAATAGTAGAGATAAGCAAAGTAAGCACACTATGATTAATTAGCAAATGTATGTGGTATTTCTGAAAAAAATCATGACATTTTCATAGGAGACTCCGGTACTGTAAAGATTATATAACCATGAGGCTTGCTTAATGAGGGAATGTATTCTGAAGTGAGATTCTTTGATGTACCTGTATCTTTTAAACTGGCACTCAGTAGCCATATCCCCATGAACACTGGCTTTTACTGCATTATAAAATATCATTCCCTTGAGAAACAGGTATAGGTTTTCCTCTGAAGAAGGTGTTGCACAGCATGGATTAGCACTCCGTTGCACAGCTGCTGGGGTCTGGGCTCTGTAGACTTGGTCCCGTGGTGAGTAGTGAGAGATCTTGCAGAAGCTAGCCAGTAGCCACTGAATTATACACCCAGGAGTCAAACTCTTAAAACCCTCTGTTCTGCCCTTGAGCTGTCTTCTGGGGAAAGCCAGCACCATTTTCACGCCCCTAGGAGATCACTATGCATAAAACTCTCTTCTAGGTTCAGTGCTACTGCAAACTGCGTTGCAGAGCTGGGCTGGCTGGTAGTGTCAGTATTTACTCAGGTTGATCAAAAGGTCAGAGATAAACTCGCAGGTTTCACATGAGCTCCATGTTGATGGAGGGACAGAGAGGCCTCCTGAAGCCAGGAAGGTAGCTGCATTCACACTGTTTCAGGCAGTGCTGATACTGAACACATTGTTAGTCCACGTGAGGAAATAGTGAGACTTTGGCCTAAGAAGCTGTAGAGGAATCTAGCAAAATAAGCAGTGCTGTTGTTCACTTGAACAGTTTTTCCGGCCACTCTGAATGGGAAGGGAGATGGCAATCATGCCTTAAACCACAACAAACTCCTTCCAGGGAACTCTGCTCTATCTAAAAGTTTGATTTATGTCTCCCGAGATCATGCCTGGAATTTTCCATGTCATGTTTTCCTTTGCATAAGCCTTTGTAAAATAAACAGTGTTCATGCCTTCTAAACTGTGTTGTGAAATTTTGTGTCTAGTTCTCATCTTGTTGTGATATGGCAGTGTGGGGGATTGACCCTGGCTGGACGCCAGGTGCCCACCAAAGCCGCTCTATCACTCCCCTCCTCAGCTGGACAGGGGAGAGAAAATATAACGAAAGGCTCATGGGTCGAGATAAGGACAGGGAGATCACTCACCAATTACTGTCACGGGCAAAACAGACTTGACTTGGGGGAAAAAAAAAATTAATTTATTACCAGTCAAATCAGAGAAGGATAATGAGAAATAAAACCAAATCTTAAAACACCTTCCCCCCACCCCTCCCTTCTTCCCAGGCTTAACTTTACTCCCAATTTTCTCTGCCTCCTCCCCCCCAGCAGCACAGGGGGATGAGGAATGGGGGTTTCAGTCAGTTCATCACACATTGTTTCTGCCACTCCTTCCTCCTCAGGGGGAGGACTCCTCACACTCTTCCCCTGCTCCAGTGTGGGGTCCTTCCCATGGGCTGCAGTTCTTAACAAACCACTCCAGCGTGGGTCCCTTCCATGGGGTGCAGTCCTTCAAGAACAGACTGCTCCAGTGTGGGTCCCCCGCGGGGTCACAAGTCCTGCCAGCTCCAGTGTGGGCTCCTCTCTCCATGGGGCCACAGGTCCTGCCATGAGCCTGCTTCAGCACGGGCTTTCCATGGGGTCACAGCCTGCTTTGGGCATCATCTGCTCCGGCGTGGGGTCCTCCACGGGCTGCAGGTGGATATCTGCTCCACCGTGGAGCTCCATGGGCTGCAGGGGGACAGCCTGCCTCACCATGGTCTTCACCACAGGCTGCAGGGGAATCTCTGCTCCGGCACCTGGAGCACCTCCTCCCCCTCCTTCTTCACTGACCTTGGTGTCTGCAGAGTTGTTTCTCTCACATATTCTCACTCCTCTCTCCGGCTGCAACTGCTGCCGTGCAGTAACTTTTTCCCTTTCTTAAATATGCTATCCCAGAGGCACTACCACCATCACTAATGGGCTCAGCCTTGGCCAGCAGCGGGTCTGTCTTGGAGCCGGCTGGCATTGGCTCTATCAGACATAGGGGAAGCTTCTAGCAGCTTCTCACAGAAGCCACCCCTGTAGCCCCCCTGCTACCAAAACCTTGCCACGCAAACCCAATACAGGCAGTGTTGCTATACCTACTTTCACAGTGTTTGCTATGCTTGAAAAAGAGGTTGCTGATGTGCAAGACTTTGGCAGTGAACAGTACACAGGGAAGTGCGGGTAAAGCTTAGATGAAGGACTTTATGGTGACAGGAGGTTAAGATAGCACAAATATTGGCACAGGTATTGTACAGGAGTGCATTTAGTGACATTTAATTGATCCAGACATGGAATATTGTTATGACAGCTGTTTGATATTGATTGATTTCTTCATTAGGAATAGCTGTAATTTGTTTTCACTTCCCTCTGAAAAGTATTCATGATAACAGCCTATGCAAAGTGTCCTGAGCTCCAGATGAGTGTTGATCAATGACTGCAGAAACAGGTATGGCACCTGTGAATAGGACATGCTCTAATAAAGGTAAGCAGAGGGATTCTGCAGACCCAGAGCACAGTTCCTCTGTGGATAATCCTGCAGGCATACAGTAAGTCTTATGTGGCCAGGGCATTCACTGTTGGATTTGAGGACCTTTTTAAACTTGGGGACATTGGAACCTGGCTCTGAGGTTTATGTCTTAAGATGGTTCTGTGCATTCGGAATAATCTTTCCCAAAATGACCAAGGTTAGATAACATGATGTCATGGGCAGTAACTGTAATTTCTTTAAAACAGTTTCCAACATTCATAGCCTGCTGGTCTTCATCATTCCACCAACTGTAAAATGCATCCTGAACAAGGGCCTGTTCCAGAGATAATGGTGTTGCTTATTAGCTACCAAATAATGTCATTCTGAATTTTAAAGGAAATTACTCTTCGTACCCTGTAAATGAATCCTGAGGAACTGTTTGTCTTCAAAGCATGATGTTCTGCGAGGCTGTGTGTCCTGGTTTCAGCTGGGATAGAGTTAATTTTCTTCCTAGTAGCTGGTATAGTGTTATGTTTTGGATTTAGTATGAGAATAATGTTGATAACACACTGATGTTTTTAGTTGTTGCTAAGTAGTGTTTATACTAAGTCAAGGATTTTTCAGCTTCTCGTGCCCAGCCAGCAAGAAGGCTGGAGGGGCACAAGAAGTTAGGAGGGGACACAGCCAGGACAGCTGACCCAAACTGGCCAAAGGAATATTCCACACCATATGACGTCATGCCCAGTGTATAAACTGGGGGGAGTTGGCTGAGAGGGGTGGATCGCTGCTCGGGAACTAACTAGGCATCGCTCGGCGAGTGGTGAGCAATTGCATTGTGCATCACTTGTTTTGTATATTCTAATTCTTTTAGTGTTATTATTGTCATTTTTTTATTATCATTATCATTATTTTCTTCCTTTCTGTCCTATTGAACTGTCTTTATCTCAACCCACGAGTTTTATTTTTTTTCGATTCTCTCCCCCATCCCACTGGGTGGGGGGAGTGAGCGAGCAGCTGCGTGGTGCTTAGTTGCCGGCGGGGGTTAAACCACGACCCTGTGGCAAGTGATCTTCAGATGATCATGGAGCTAACATCACCTTTACAGTATTTCCAATTAAAACTGTGCTGAAGATGCATGGTTGCCTACAGAAATTCTGAGAGGTGACATGGGCCTGAGGGATAAAAAATCTGGAAATCAGCAAGCGAAGAACACCAGACTCCGTAACCTCTGGGTGTTATGGAGGAGTGAAGATAAAACGTAAATGAATATTAATGTCTGGGGACAGCTTAATGATACAGCATAAAATTTAAATGACATCATTAATTCCTAAGTATGGAACAACATTCTTTCTGAGAGGAATTGTTTTGATTATGATTAGAGATGTTTAAAAAAAGAAGGCTTTTCTGTTCATAAATGGCTGTCTTTTTCTGGCTGATGTGAAGTGCATACCTCAGTTCTATCCACTAGAAATAGTGTGAGACTTGAATGTCTTACTGTGAAGAAATACTTCCAGCACTTCCAGATGCAAGCTGTAGCTTAAAGTTCAAGCATGCCACACACAGCATCAAACAGTTTATTTCAAAGGAGAGCGGTCACTGCATATATTCTGCAGTCAGCATTAGTCCCATCCTATCCTACACTAATATTAGTCATAGACTGTAGCAATTTTAGTTGTATTTCAACATTATTAGTGCTCTACAAGAGGAATTATTTGTAAATATCTGTAACAGAAATAAATGCTGAAAAGGAATATCATAAGATCTACAGTTTGTATTATAGGCCTCATTATTTGATAGTTACTTCATCCTGTTAGCATTTTGATCTGTGTTCAATGTAAGACAAACTGTACTGTCACTATTTGCTTTTGAATAGGCAAGCAAAAAGGTGATGTGTCTCAGCTATGTTATGAAGTACCTGTTTGTTCTCTTTCGTGTGAACAGTGTGGTCTTTTATTACATTCTCTTGATATTGGTTCTGTTCTAGCAAGACTCCTCTTCTTTTTCCAATATCTAATCATGCTCCCATCAAAGTATCAGTCCCTGAGGGAGAGGGAAGGAGGGGAGAAGCACATATGTTGCCTGCCAGGAGACAGCGAAGCTGTTTTTATTTGTAATGAAAGCGATAGAACAACCTGGTTTAAATGTATGAAGCAGAAAAATGGAAAATCTCAAGTTTTATCAACGATGAGGTTATTTTTTCCTCTACGTGCCTAGATTTGGTAGATTTGTCTGATACTCAACAATGATTCATAATCCAGCAAAATCAGAACGACACCTCAGAATACAATTAAAAATTATGTTCTGGTTATTACTGTAGTCCTGTGAAGCCTCAGAGCCTGAACACGTCCTGTACTTAGATCTCAGTACAGAAAAATTTTCAGTGCTGGCATTTGAAAAGGCTATGGGAATTAAATGAGATAGAGGCAAAGCATTCTACTGGCTGGCGTACACTTCTCCAGAAGGTTTATAACCTTGGTCTTTTCAAGACAGATTACAGATGAAGTAATCTTCAAATAAACTATGATAATGTCACCCTATCTCCTTGTTGACATTGGTCATATTCTGGATCATAGTTATTGTCCAAAATGGTCTATAGGTCATACATGTTCATGAGCTGTAAGGGGCATTTGTGTTCCCCAGTGTCCTGGTTTCAGCTAGGTTCAGACTATGTAACTGCGATCTCTTTGTGACTGAAGGATTTACACTTGGTACAAAAAAGAGAAGAGCTCCCCACAATCATCCTGTTTCCATGCTGCCTCTCACACTCCAACCAGCCTGTAAAACACAGCTGGATGGTGCTGAACGCCAGGCAACACAGAGCTGCTCATTGCCTCACATGTTGAAAGGTAGCAGAGGAGCCTGTGTCCAGCAGGCTCTTGCTGCTGTCTGTCAGTGCAAACAGGGGAAAGAAATGTCTCAAACCTTAAAACCAGAAGAAGCATGGTGTGTGTCGTGGTTTAACCCCAGCCAGCAGGTAAGCACCACGCAGCCGCCCCCTCACTCCCTGCCCCGCTCCCAGTGGGATGGGGAGGAGAATTGGGAAAGAAGGTAAAACTTGTGGGTTGAGATAAGAAAGGTTTAATAACTAAAGTAAAATATAATACTAACAATAATAATTAAATATAATAATGATAATAATAATAGTTGTAATGAAAAGGAATATAACAAAAAAAAGAAGAGAAAAAAAAAGGAAAAAACCCCCAGTGATGCACAACGGAGTTGCTCATCACCCGCTGACCGATGCCCGAGCAGCGATCGCCCCTCCTCACCAACTCCCCCCTGTTTACATACTGGGCATGACATTCTATGGTATGGAATATCCCTGTGGCTAGTTCGGGTCAGCTGCCCTGGCTATGCTCCCTCCCAGCTTCTCGTGCACACTGCTTGCTGGCAGAGCATGGGAGACTGAAAAGTCCTTGGCTTAAGATAAGCGCTACTTAGCAACAACTAAACCATCAGTGTGTTATCAACATTATTCTCACACTAAATCCAAGACACAGCACTGTACCAGCTACTAAGAAGAGAATTAACTCTATCCCAGCTGAAACCAGGACAGTGTGGCACACCTTTATATTGTATGATGAGGTACTCTGCTGAATCCAGAGGATGAGGAATTGGGCCTCGCTCCTTCCTGGTGCAACTGAAGGTCTGTTTCTGTGGGTTTTTTTTCCCCCGTTAGCTTTTCTTTGAATTCAGGAGAGGGCATTTTAATATTGCTTCAGTTGAAAGTCAGCTGTTCCAGGAGCACAGCTAAGTAGGTAGGAGAGTAGGGAATACAGAAACATAACTCCCTCTTCAGCTGGGTTTGGGGGGGGGGGGGGAGTGGAGAATAGGAGGAAAACATAATCAGCTCTTTTTCAAGGTGGAAGTACTTGCTTTGATCAGTTCTAGTGAAAAATGGGGTTATTAAAAGGTGATATTGTGTTACGAGAAGGCAGTGAAGCTGCCCAGGAGCCTCCTGAATTCAGATCTCAGAGCTATAGTGCTTCAGCAGAGGCATACACACAGCAAAGCTCACTCAGGGAAAGACTGAGTTCCTCGCACATCTTCGCTTAACCTTTGCTCTTTGCCATTAGCAGAGACTCCCAGGAGATGACTGCCCTGATAGTCAGCGTACCTCTGTGTGCCTATTATTTATGGAACCAGCGTTGTCATCTTTTTTTGCATTGTAGTTACAAGTCGTATCCCTATGCCTCACCACTACCTTCTCCCTTCAAAATATTTTCTCTTGGGCTGTTTTCTGAGGTTTCAAAACACCTTTTTCCCTGCCTTTTGGCCATCCCCTTTCCTATATACCTTCCTGTCTATAAAGCCTAAGCCTGTCTGTTCCCTTATTCAAAAACAAGGTATCTTATTTGTTACGGTCTTGACACTGTACTTTAGACCAGTGGCATACCTGTTTATTGCTGGAGCATTACAGTAAGGAAGGATTAACGTTAATACTGGCTGTGTCAAGGACCTGACTTCAAACCTCAAGAGATTTCTATGCCTCCTGGCTACGTGACAAGCATTTTAAGGTCTTCGGAAAGTGCACAGTATAAACAAGAGCAGAAGTAGAAAATGTAAACCAGAAAGAAAAGAATCAAGTAACTCTTGGAGAGAAAAAGTGGGGAAAAAAAGGGTAAAAGCAGATGCAGAGAGGTATGTTCAAGACTTTGAGTTAAATCTACCTCAGCTCTACAGGCATCTGCAGCAGGCACTGAGAGCTCATGCTCACAGCTGCAAGCTAAAGCTAGATTTCCTCTTGCCAAAGAACAGTCAGAACAAATAGGCTACCTTAGCCTACACTTTAACAAGCCAAATGTTGCCAGGCCTCTGCAGGCTGCCCTGTTATGTGAAACAAATTCACAGTATATTTACTTTTTCTAAATGTTGCAGCTCTACTGTCTTTTTAGCTCAGTTTCAATGGCAGCTCGCAAGCGACTCTCCTTTTCTGCTTCCCGATCAGAGAATCACTTTGACATAATTTTTCTGCGGCAGCCCTGGCAATGAGGACGCATGCCTTGACCTCCTATGCTCAGTTTAGTGGCACAATTTTTTAACCCTCTCCTCAGGAGTCATGCATCGTGAACTTACCCAAGAGAAAGATGCTGTGACAAAATGGTCGTGACGGACTGTTACACACAGGGGCATGGAAAGAGACCTGAGATCATCTAATTCACTGCACCATCCAGAGGTAGGATTGACTATACCTAAACATTTATCTAAACTGTTCTTAAAGGCACCTAAGGATATATCTTAACAACCACCTACTGCAATTTTTTCCAGTTCTTCACTGTCTTCTGTGTAAGAATGTTTTTTCATTATGGATACTAGGAATTTAATCCCTGCAGCTGCTTTTTGCATATTTTAGTATTTCAGCAGATTTTCCCTCAGCCTTCTCTTCTCTAGGCTAGACAACCCACTTCCTTCAATTCTTTCTTACAGGCTATGTTTTCATGCACTCTGATTATTCGAATTTCTCTCCTCTATACTTTCTCCAGTTAGTGAACGTCTTTCTTGAGCACAAAACTGATCACACTATTCCAGCTGAAGCTTCACTAACACTGAATGAAGTGGAAGGATTGCTTCAGGTACCTCATGATGCCGCCCAGTATTGCATTTAGCTTTCTCATAACAACATGATGTTATTGACTTACACTCTGCTGTGACCCGCCATAACCCCCGTATCTCCTCCTGATGAAGGTTTGTATTTGTACAGCTGATTATTCTTTCCTGTCTGCTGCATCTTTCAGGTCTCCCTTCTGTTTACTTTAGGCAATACCTTCAATTTGTCAGGATTGCTTTGAATACTAATTTGTATTTGCAGTCCTTCCTGCTTAATGCCATATGCAAATACAGTAAGCATCCTCTCTATTCCATCATCTCAGTTATCAGTGAAAATATGAAGGGCCCCAACTGATGTAATCTCCCATTTTGACAGTGTTTACTAGTAGGTACTCTCTGAGAGTAGTTGCTTACTCACCTCGTTCCATCTAGACCATGTTTCCTCATTTTATTTGTGAGGATATCACTAGAGAGACTATGTTAAGAGCATCCCTGTGACGCCTATTGATCTCCACAGCTGCTGTGTGGTTACACCTGGATCTGGGTTCTTTGAGTTAAAATTGTCCTTCTTTTTTTGTGTGTACAGTATATTGGTCTGTACCTGTGACTTTCTGCAATAAGAATAATAGTAAAAGTAATAAATTATAGTAATGGAATTGCTCTCTTTTTTTGAGGAAAGAAATAGCAGGTTGATTCAGCTTGCAGATTAAGACTGGAGAGGATATGTCTACCTATGCAATAGGTGTCTAACCTCCTGTTATAATCCACAGGCATCTAGTCAGGACAGTCAGTTTGGTCTAGAAGGCTACTCAGCTCACCCAGAGGTTTACACTATTGTCTAGTCAGGTGAGTTGACTCTAGACTCAGTCGTCTCAACTGGATCTCCACCGACTGCAGCGGGAAGTTAGACATAGGCCTGATTCTGGGTGCCTTGGTCTGTGAGCCAAATCCCACCTGCTAAGTTCTGTATAACACACAGGATAATATGCTGTATTCAGTATATTCTAGTCATGTTTTGGTACACATTTTTAGAGTGCAAAAGAAAACCAGCAAGAAAGGTAATATTTACAGTGCAAATAGGAGTAATGCTGCAACACTGGAATTTGTTATTTGCTGATCTCAGTAACTACGTACAGTAGTGGGTAGTGATCTGTCATGTGAAAGGGACAGTGAGTCTTCCTAACCCTGACCTGTGAGATCATCTTAAATTGCTAATGTTGCTTACATTTATAGTAATTGGGCTTTATCTTGTCAAAAAAACAAGGGACTGGGGAGGAAAATAAAGTAATCACAGAATGAGAAGCATGCACCAGCAACACTGTTAAAATTTGTTTCCCTTATAACTTGATTTCCTTTCAAAACTTCTTATCACATACATGGGAGGGAGGTTTGGATACTAGTATGAGAGCACAAAATGGGGAAGGATTTTGGTACAGATGTAGTTTCAGCTGATGAAGTTTTGTCTGGTAAACAGCTCACTGAACAATGTGTTATTTGACAGATATTTACAACCATCAGGTTTTTTTTCTTGCACAAGTAGAGAAAAGACCAGGAATTTGTGAGAATCCAACTGAAATGAGCAGGCACTGAAGTAAGAAAGAAGAGTAGCTCTGCAGAATTACAAAGCCTATCTGGTTTGGATTTAGGCTTTGTTTTGTTCTTTTTTCAAAATGCCTCTTGCCCTTCTGGACTCTCCTTTGTCTATAGTGTGGTTGCAGATAGTTCTTCCTTGGAGGCATCACTTTACATCTCCTCTTCTACCTGTTACTGATTCTCAGCTGTAAAGACTTAAATATCATTTAAGTACAAAGCTGAAGCTGGATCACAAAATCTGCTCTTCAAAGGCCTCGGCTGCTAACGGAATATCTGAACTTTGCCTCCCCTTTAGTTGCCGCAGCTGCGTAAACTCGGACGCTGTAAGACAGACTCTCCTGGCTGAAGTTGTTGTAAACTGGCAGTATCAGCCTTGTTTGTCCCTGACCAAACTTCATGTCAACTTATGTTAAGTGCAAGAAGGAGCAAGAGCTCATAGTCATGGTAGTTCACGAAATGTCATGAAATGACAAGAGCATTAGAGCAACTCTGTTGTTCACACACGTCACCGCTCTAGCAGCAGAGTCGGGAGAGGCCGTCTGCACAATGACCCCGCAGCCCAGGCTTGCTCTAACCACCAGACTTTTTAGTTCAGCCCTGGGGCAGCAAGCTAGGGGCAGTTGTATAAATCTAACCTTTCCATTCACTGCCAGGGCTTCAACAGGGCATTTGGCACCTCCTGATCCCTCTTTGATATCCATGCAAGATCCTCACCATCCCACAGCTGACAGCAGGACACCCTCAGTGTAAAGTTGCTTTTGTAAAAGTTTGCTGTCCCAAACATTTGTTCATCCCAGGAGACTTAGGAGTGTAAAAACTCGGTGGGCAAGATTTGGGGTTGTCAGGCCCTTCTGTGAGTATGGTGTGATATTGCTGGCAGCTTCATGTATAATAAGAAAGGTGGAGTACAGTGATTTTGCCTTTTCATGTTTTGCAGGTTTAAGGACCATTTCTGCCCCCTTCTGCTGTCTAGAGCTATCCCCTGGTGCTATCCAGGACACTCACATTCTTCATCATCCTGAGCTGACACAGGCCTTGCTTGTGATTCCTGGTGTCACTTTTACAGTGTGAAATAAACACAGCTTTTACAAGCCTGGCTTTGTTAGACAAAATTGCAAGCCCTCACATGTGACTTAATTGCAGTCCACTGATTTGGGGTTTGCTGCTAGCATAAAGCTTTCTTCCACGTATTTCTGCCTACTCTCCAGCCTGCCAGATCTCACAGAAGGGATGGGAAGAACTGGGAACCACACACTTTGCAGTTGATGCAAGCCTGCCAAATTTCCCTTGCTACGCACAAAACTTGTACAGAAGCCTGCTTCTTCATGCTTTCCACTGCACTTCGCTTGTGCAATGGCCCTCCTCCCAATCACACGGCCTCCGCACTGCTCTCCTCATCCCACAACCCAACACAGCCTTCTGCAGCCATGCAGCAAAATGTGGCAGATGCATCCGCTGTCCCGTGGTCCTGGGCCATGCTATGGTTCATTCTGGAGCTGAAGGTCCATGGGATCCTTTTAGACTGGCATGCAAGGTAGACCTGAAGGGAGCTTCCCTGGCTGTGTGGACCTACACAAAGAGTCTCTGATACCATACGCATCCAGCAATGGTAGCCAGGTGCACACAACACCTCCAGCCCCGGTAACATAGCCTAGCCAAGGCGGATCCACCAGCAGCCTTATGTCCCGCGTGCACTAGTCAACACTGTGTACACAGGACAAAAGTCATCTTCAGCCAGCTTTCGAAAGAAGCCATTTTTCAGCTTGTGAGGAACGTGGCTATCAACCCGAGCTGTGAAAATCAGGAGGCTAGCTCTGCTTTCCTGGCTCTCTCCTTGCATGGCTGGGCCAGGTCAGCTGTGCCCAGCAGGAGCTGCAGCGCTGCTCTTCCCGGGAGCGGCGGTACGTGAGCTCCACCTAAAGGCTCAGCCCCGGCCCCAGCCCTCTCCCGGGAAGGGAGGAGGGATCCGCAGGGATTTCATTATGCCTGAGCCTCACGCTGTGCTCCACCTCCAGGGAAAAGCGTAGGTTACTCAGCAAAATGTAGGAGCAGTCAGTAACGCCCTTTGCCTCCATTGCAGCCAGGTGTGCTGCTGACCTAGCATCATTCTGTATTTATCGCCTTTTATTTTATTCTGTTCAAGGTCATCCATGCAGTTATTTTGTCTGACAGCAATGGCACTATTGAGGTTTAAATGCATAAAAATATATTTATGAATATATAAAAGTAGATTTGTGTGTGTGTCTGTATGTTTCTATTCTATATCTCGTTGAAAGACCGTAATATAAATCATTTCCCACAAAGCTGTAATTATCCAAGTCAAGGCTAGAAACTATAGCTTTTCCCATCCTAGAGTAAACAGTCTCACCCTCCCTGTCTCTCTATCTCTCTCTGTGTATGCGTGTGTGCGTGCACATACACATACACATATACCTGTATCTATCATTACAGTTCAAGGGAAAAAAAATCACAAAGTAGTCAGTAGTAAGTTTCCAACAGCAGGTCACAAAATAGCCCCAGTGTTCTGGAGTTTACGGTGCCTGCAGATGAAAAGCCAGAATTAGCACATCATTCAATCTTTGAGACAAGATGCAAGAGAGGAGAGAAGTCTTTAGTTACAGAGGAGGATGATGCATATATTTCCCCCCTGAGGCTGTTTCCAAATTGGAGAGTACAGAGGAAGAGAGGTGGACTACTGGCTCCTCATTGCTCAAGGCCTTAAAGGCAGCAGCAAATATAAACAAAGAAACAACATGGGAGAAATTAGGAAGCACAGGAATGGGTTCTCCCGGTGTAGGGACTTTGTTGCACTTCAAAGGGAATGAAATATGTGAGGCAGTGGTAACTCTAGTCCCTGGAGTGGTAGTATTTGAACATATCTAGCTCATATAGAATTAGAATCAGTTTTAAGTTTGCACAGTCTTGCTGCAGCACGTCACAAGTTTCTTCTTCCAGCATCCCATTCCCAGTTACTGGGAATGTTTGGACAAGCTCTGTATGTGGCAAAGTGGAGACGTGTCTGACGTTAGCAGTGGGATGCCAGCAGCACGATTGTTTCCACGTGTTAGAGGTGCAGGGTGGGTGAAGAGGAGCAGGGCAGGTGAAAGGGATGAAGAAAACTTAAATGAGCATAACTCTGAATTTTCCTCAGTTAAGGGCAGCTGACTTGTGACCATCTGATGCTGAGGACTGCCAATATCCTGAGCAGGTGCATCACAGAACTGGATCCTTCCCCCTCCTTGCCTCCCCCATCACCCTCAGGCAGGAGGCTTTGTGGTGCTGGCCAGGGTTTGTTCTCACTGAAGTTACTGATTGCTCTCCTTCTGTGTGAATGGAAATGGAGTTAAGTCAATACTGAGCACCTTTGGAAAATCCCACTCAGAATTCATTTAGTGTTTATTCAATTAAGTATTAATATGGGATCTCTTTAGCTAAAGAAAATCCATTACTGTCATTTCATCCAAGTGTAGAATATCGTGTCTTAGTTCCTCCAAGCATCCTCTGCTGCATTTCATCTGATGTATTTTTCCCACAGTTACAGTCTGTAGAAAAGAGCTACATTTTAAAATATAATTCCAGAGGTGAGGAACGGCACAATTTCTAAACACCGTACAGCAATTTTGTTAAATTGCCAATAATCTCTTTGTCAATACTCAACAAGAGTTGGGAAGATGTGCAATTTAAAAAATGAGACCCATAAAAAGCACAGATGAAAAGAGTAAATGTAGACATGCAGCTTCATATGGGATCACCCTGATCCCTTTTATACCAGAAGCGACAGAACTTTATGTCTGGAATATTTATTTGGCTCCAGCAAGTGACCCCTGATGTGACCACAGAGAGCTGTATTTGAGCAGTCAACTGAGGGACTTCGGTGAATTTGGGCGCCTACTATGATGTCTTACTTCAGGAGAATGATGAGTGATTCAGGCCACCTACTTGCTCAATTTTGTCCATCCTGCTAACAGTGGTGAAACAGAGCTGCTTTCTAAGAGCAGTGGAGAGGGTCTAGGAGAGGTCTTTGCTCCTCTCCAGCTACCAGGCTCTCAGGGGGTGGTAGAAGGCTGTGAGGCTGAAGAGAGATGTCTATGAAATAGAGCCTTGTTTTGTGCATATAGATACACATACATATACACAGGAATATAACAAAAAGATCAAGAGTTATTACTTCTAATAGTACCCAACTGTTCCTTAGCAAAGCTATGGGGCTGATTGCCCTTGTGAACGTTTGACTTCTGCAAAAGCATATTTATGTCATTTGCTCCTAAGAGCAAAGCAGGCAGTAAGCATGTCATTTCAATACTTGAAATACTTTCAATGTATTTTCAATACTATTTGTGTGAATTCTGCAAATCTGATTTCTAATACACTCAGACGCCTACCTGGGACATTTTCGGCCTCTGAGTTTCAGACAAAAGTCTCTCTGACCAGCACAGGTTATTTCTGCCTTTCCTACAGGGACTACCTGGGAACTTGCATCTGTGCAAAATCATTTGGCATACAGAAAACTCAAGTCCAAAGAGAAGCTTAATTTTTCTGCCAATGCTGAGAGCGTGCTTAGCTCACTCAGACTGCACTGCATTTGGTGACAACTGCTTTGGTGATTTTACCACCTCACTTTTGCACAGCTCCCGCGGAAAAACATGCTCACCCAAGACAGCGGAGACTGATTCCAGACCTTCCTCTACTCAAACAAGGGGTTTGATCCCCATCTGTTACAGAGCTGGGGATTGATGCTTTCAGGGGAGAGGACCTTCCACCTCTCCTCCAGAGTATCAACCATTTTGGAGGCAGAACTAGATCCAACAAGACAAGTCTCCAGTGCTTAGAGTAGGGAACTGGGGGAGATGAATACTGGCACACCACTTACTGCTGGTCCCCAGATTAATCCTCTTTTTTATACAGTGATTGCCTGCACTACACAACATCAGTGCTAACCTCCATTAGTTTTTGTGTCTGGAAAGCCTCAAAAGAATGGAAAATTATGAAGTCTTGAGATCCATGTAGAGCTTGGAATAGCAATTGTGCATCCAAATGAAAACAGCTCTAACTCAGGATTTGCTTTTTAATTCTTCCTAGAAAAAAGATCAGATTAATATATGTAAATTACTTGGGAATGTGATGAACTGTTTTTAATATTTCATTTTCATGGGATGTATTGTTGGTTAGCATCTAAAGGAAGTATGAATTCTGAGTCAGACAAATGATAGATGTCCTTTTGTCTTTTCATACATGTTTTTGATTCCTAGACTGCTCCCAAATGGTCTATTAAAAAAAAAAAAAGGAAAACAAAACATTTTGAAATATACATTCTTGGTGCAGGCCAAACAAGATTACTTATTCTCGTTAGTGAACTCTGATCTTTTGTATCTTGATGTACATAAAGCATCTTCTTCGTATCATAGAACCACCAAGAACCATTTTCAGTGCATTAGCCTGCTTACTAACATAGTTTGCAGACTAGTGATTACCTGTCCTGTCTCTTTTAAACCATAAATAAAGATTGTGACCCCTTGCTTGCAAAATAAAAGGGATAGAGTCACTATTTGGATTTCCAACCAGCTTATTTGTATATGTGCAACACAGCAAACTTAACCGGGGTGCTACTTTCCAACACAGCCTGCTGCACTTTTGTAAGAGTATCTGTCTCAATGCCTGTTAGCTATAATGCAATCTATCTTGGAAGGCTGTCAGTTGCTTTTACCCTGGATATCATCTTTTTTTCATTTTCCGAAGCCCTTGTATTTTAAATAACTACAGAGTCAAAGAAAGTAAGATAGACCCTCCCCCACCACCCCTTACACTGACCTTTTTAACGGCATTTGGATTTTTCAAAAATACTTACGGCCCAAGTCAGACGAAAAATTCCTTGCTAAGCAGAACTGTGTTTCGTAGAGGGTTTAATCCTGTTTTAGACAAATTCAGTAAGAAACCGCTGTCTTTAAACATGTAGGACTAGGCACTGAAAAAACACTCACCCACAGAAGGGAGCTCAGGGCCATCTCTTTTCTTACATCAGGTCCTAAGAACTGAGGTTAGACACACAGAGCAGCAGAGCATCGGACTGTTCCTATGAGACAGTAACCTCTCCTCTTTTATTTCTGTCCTCTTTCACAAAAATGTTCTGGCTGCAAGCTATACAGTCCTGCCTGAGTTTCAGGGCTTCATGGTAGATCTGCAAGGACTTGGTGAAGAGGTCTCAGCTAAGGCTAACGTGAAGGCCCAGCACAGGCTGTGGTATACCATGGATGTCAGCGAACTTCGCCTCTCCGTTATTGCCATGAGCACTGTGACAGTAGCTTGCAAAAGCCCTGATAAAGGCCTCTGGGAGACAGCCAGGCTCAGGATCTCTTGTCTGGTAGAAGTTCTCCAAGCTCAGAGGGCAAGGTGAGATGTAAGGAAAGTCGGTGGGGACATCTCCAAGAAAGCAGTGAGTTCTTCAGTTTAATGATTTGTATAAAGCTTGAACCAGCAAACTGGTTTGGTATCTATGCAGCTTTAAGCACTTAACAGACCCACTGAAGCTGGGAGCAGAATAATTAAAATTTGCTAGGTCATGGGCTCTTTTAACCTGGCAAATCACATATTCTTTCTGATATAGGCACAAAATGCAGTGGCATTATAAGGTTTTTCTTACAAGCAAAGGGTACCAGCAAAGGTCTAGTGTTTCCCTCTGCTCTCCCTGAGTACAGTCGATCCAGCTGAAACATAACACCACCACTGCTGGGATGGGTGGCTTTCAAAAGTAAGCCAAGCTGGACTCAGAAACTTAATCAGAAGAAAAGAGGGCATAGAGTGGTGACAGTCGAAAGTCTGGATCACAGCTCATCTTGAGCAAACCACAGGATGACCACGGCTGAACCAGCCTTTCTGTGAGGGAAGACAGTGCCTGAAGGGTGAGGCGCAGTGAGGGGAAAAAAGGACAAAGCCTTCTCATTCGAGTCCCAGCGAGAGGATGCTTTAGCAAAGAAAAAGCCCCACAACATTGTCTGGAAAACTAGACATTGCCCTCCCTGTTGTTCAATTTAAGAAACACTTACACAGTAGTCTGACTTGAAAAACAGAGCTTAAGTATCCAGAGTGGTGTCAGGCTAAGAAATCAGGAAGACATTTAATCTCCAAGCGCCATTTAGACTCTTTCTCACTGTGAGCCATATCCTGTAGTTTTTACCTGAAGCCTCATTTTCTTTTGCTTCAATATGCTTCCTGAATTTTAACATGGGTAGCACTTATGTGCTTCATTCAGCACTTAGTTGCCTAAAATAGTGATTAAAAAGTGTCAAAATATGGATTTATAACCGACTTCAGGGCATTCGGTTTTGAAGAATAGCTCCTCCTTTTCTTAAATGTTAATATGAAGATTGCCTGACAAAGCCAAAAGGAGAATTTGAAAGTTTGATTCATTGTTTAATATCCAGTTCTAGCTATTTACAAGTATGTTTTGTCTTGTCATTCATAATTTCTGTTATATTCCTTCCATGCATTTATTTGACTCAACAGTTAAATTAGATAACGTTGAAGTCACCTCAACATTTATGCCTGGCAACAGCCTTTGCGGTCACAAGGCGATGATTTCATTAGAGGAACCGAGCAAAATGTGGGGTGTGAGAGGGAAAAAAAAAGCTTTTGTTGAAACATGAATATCTTCTGTGAGACTGATTTGAGCAATTATAGCTCTGGCACTGTGATAGCGAGGGGATGTGGGAATAAATACCAGCCAAGCTTTTCTCTCATTATAAATATTCTCTTTTTTTTCTAAATCAGCTCAGGCATGGTATCTGCTCAAATCCCTCCTTCTCTCCTTACCAGAGGATCGCGATCCGGGCCATGCTGCTCTGCCGTGTCCTGTCCAGCCAGCAGACCCACTTGCAGCTGTGCAGGAGCGCTGCAAATCGTCACCCGAATTTTGTGTCACAGCCACCCGGCATCCCATTTTGCACCGGCAAAGGAGGCCAGTGGCAGCGCGACCCGGGAGGAGGTGACGCTGGATATAGCAGTTACCCTTCAAACATTCCCCATTCCTTAGATAACTGCATAGCATGGCTTGTGTGCAGCAGTCTCTATACCCACGCTTAGAGGTCACGCATATTTTGCAGTATAGTTATTTGGTTATCAAAGGTATTGCTGATGTTTCGGATGAGGACTGGAATTTTCTATATATAATTAACAGTAGGGGGTGGTGCTTTTTTGGATAATGGGATTTTTAGATGCTGGAGGTTGAAAGAGAGTGGAAAAGGGACGCACATATGATCTTTCGTATAAAGTAGTCTGGTGATAATGCCTGGTTCACACTCCCTGCGCTCGTCCTTTGATGTTCAGACCATGCATCAGATGTGAAAAGAATGACTGACAGTGCTGAAAAAACGCATGGTGTCTAGAGCTCACTGGGGCTCATCACTCCTGTTTTTGACATTTTAATCTGAGCCCTTCAGCTTCTAACAGTTTGATTCAACCTTTTGTTTGCCCACAGCTCTGTGTTGTTGAAAACTGGCCATCTCCAAGTCATCTCCAGAAGACAGAGACAGTCTTTCCCATGTGTCACACACCTCTCTAACTGGTGTCTGCGGGTGTACCTGTCCCCCATTGCTTTCCACTACGGACTGCCATCCTGCTCCAGGATCTGGCTTGCAAGGCCAGTGTCTGTCACCTGCCTGCATCCCATACATATTCACCATGAGGAGGCAGTGGCAAAGGAATTTGGCTTTGCCCGAGCAGCCGCAGTAACTCCCGTGTAGACCACAGGACAACTGCCCTCCCTGGCAAACCTTAGGGATCCCCTGCAACGTCAGTGTGCATCCTCTAGCTGCTGCATATGGCATTTGCTGCAGACAGACTGGATGGTGCTGAACAGATGGACCAAACGCTGGGCTTGGATGGGACTTCCCCTCCTTACCATGGGACCCTGCCAAACGTTGCTCTGTAGGTGAGCTGCTCCAGCCTGTCCCAGAGAATAACTGTGGGACTACGTATGCAGGTGCTAATGAGGGGTAGAAAGTGCACTGACTCTGAATCCTTACACAGCAAAGATGCTCTCAACATCTTCATGACTTCTGTCAAAAAAATGGCCTAGCTGGGTTTATGTGAGCATCACAGACATATTGCTGACTGACTGGATATACTGCCATTTAAGGAGATAAGAAGTGTAATAGGAGATAAGAACTGTTATGTTGTTTCCTTGCAGTCACAAGAGACTATGACTGAACCTTCCTAAAACCTCATGTTAATGGAGGAGGGACAGAGTTTCTCTACAAATACTAAATACCATTCCAAAACTTGGGACCCTTTGTTATTTTGAGATCCTTTCACCCTATCAATCACTGCGATTCATGCAGCTCCTCGAGGCATTTCTTTCTGCAGTGGTCCTACAGGGGAAAGCAGCTCATGGCCTCACTTGCTTCTTACAGAGAAGCGCTGGCCACCCCTGCTCTGTAGGACCCCGCAGCTCTGATGCCCTGGCTGTGGTACAGCTTCACCTATGGGTGAGGTCTGGGCTTGCGTTAGCTCCACCACAGCCTCCTACATCCTCATGTGCGCACAAAGGATGCGTGGGCGTATGGACCAGCCAAGAGCTGGGCCATTCCCCAAGCAGCTGCCAAGCTGGATGGTGAGTCAACCAGGATCCCAGGTAGCAGATCATCAGGTAAATTGAAACACAGCCTTTGTGGTCGAGTGGATAACTCTGGGACTCACACTCTGCCTTAAACTTCCTATGGGCACGTCCGTGTGATTCCCCTGTGTTTGGGATTGCCTGTCTTTAAAAGGCAAAATGATACTCAATGGCCTAAGAGCTATAGATGAAAATGAGTCCTAGGTTTGGTCATTGTTTTGGTGGCTCTGGCTCTGTACATCAACAGGTCTACCCAAGTTAAGAAAAGACTCCATTTAGTACGTGTTATTTTAATCTTTGATTAGTTTTTAGCATTTGAATAATGGCTTTTGTGACAGATGTGATGTGTCACATTTCCAGGCTTTTAGAGGGGAATAATGAGTCTCATGACCTTTCACTTCTCAAGAGTCGCTCAGCCACTGAACTCTGATGCCGCACACTGCAAATAATCATTTCAGCTGGCTAGGGCTGGGTAACCGCAGTGCGACATTTCATATCCAGTTCACTTTTCAATGATTTATTTGTAATTTCTGCTAAACCACAGTTAAAGTTATCCGGTGCTTGGCTCCTAGATCAGTAACAGATAACCCTTGTGAACAACGTAGTTTGTTTTGAAGGCCAATATAACTAGGGGACTGAGAATAAATTGATAGATTAAGAGGTTGTATGTGGGAACTGATGCCCATCCTCTGTCCGAAAGCCAACTTCCAGAGCGCAGTGCTGTCATCCGTCTGACCTTCCTCTCTTTTCCCCTGCTGCCCTTGGCCTAAAGTAAAAGCACCTCTCTGTAGTCAGAGCTGAGCCTGAAAAAGAAGAAACTCATAAAAATATCCTTTCAGAAAAAAAGAAAGGCTTCTTAAAAACAAGTCCTCGTGCTTTCGCCTTTGTCACAGCCCACACTTCAGTACTGGCACCATCCAGGGCCCCAGGATATTTTACACTTTAGCTCTTAGATCCAATCCAGCCTGGTTAGTCCTGTCCTCACTGCAATCGTACGCTGGGAGCGTCGGCCTCACCTTGGATTACTTCTTGGGAGCCCTCCCCAACAGCAGCATCCCAGTCCCCTCTCTTCTGTGGCAGGTACGTCCCTAGGAGTTGCACTCCTCGCAGTGGCAGGAGAGGATGTAGCGGTAGGTGGCAGTGAGCCGCATGCCCCCTGAGCATCGCAACCGCATGGCCTTCAGCTTGGAGGTCTGGGGCCGGCAGCAGTGGCAGGTGGAGCGGAAAGGCTGCTTCAGGACGGTGCTGAAAGAAACCATCGGCTCCGAGCGCGACGTCTGGCTGCAGCGCCCTTCGCAGCGAGCCAGCAGCACCATCTGTGAAGGAAAAAAGGTGGGGTTAGGAAACATGCCCCCATGGCTGCCAGCGCGCAGCTAACACCAGCAGATGGGTACCTCCTTCCAGTCTGGCTGGTCTTTCTTCACTTACTGCATCTCCCCATTTGGTGAGAGTGCCCAGCCCCACACAGCGCATTGCCCCTGAGCTGTGTCTGAGAGAGTGGAGGATGTAACATGGGCAGGAGGAAAAGCAAGGCTCCTCCTGGAGTCCCAGGCACCGACACCAATAAGAACTACGGGGCCTGGTTTTCTGAAAGCTGACCTCGGGGCTCCAAATGATCACAGCCAGCCCTGCTTTCCAGGCACGGTGACTGCAACTGTGACTTGCTGACCCCAGATTTGTGGCAGCCGAGCCCTTAAATCATCAGCCAGACTGATGCTTTGGTTGGATATTTTCCAATGTTTTGAGTGTACGTACTAGTGATCAGCAGAACTGGTCCTCGGGGCCAGTGAATGTCTCAAATGCTTAGATATATAAACATATAAAGTAGAAATACAAAGAAGATGCTCAGTTTATTTCTTCTAAAGAAGTAAGTTTCTAGCTCCTTTTACAAAGATCACCTTGAATATATATTTGCAATTATATGTGTGTATATATATGTAAATTGCATCAGTTGTATCTGTATAAAATGCACTGCATAGCATAAGGCAGTGAAAATGTAAACAAGATGAACTCGTTGCCAAACATGAGGGTTCACTAGTGAGATTTTCCAAAAGCAGTGCAGGCTCCATGGTTCTTCTCCCAAGTTCACCGACTGAGCTGTGACCAGAACAAGGTAACTTGCACAATGGGAGGCACTAAGGAAGGAAAGCCCATAGGGAACCACCTACTCCCCTTCCTAACAACCCCTTGTTGAGCAGAGGAGATGGATAGAGTCTCCTAAGCTCTATATAAAACATGGAAAGGATCTTCTAAAGCTCAGGAAATTACGTGGTTAGAAACAGCTGTTACCACCTTGATAACGGCTAAGTGTTGGACAAGTTTGAACAAACACTTATACCTTCATGGGGAATGAAATATCAAGTCCATATCAGCTAATTCTGCTTAACCAACACAAATTTCAAAATCAACTTATTGTATCATCATCCAAACAAGGTCAAAATGTGACAGAAGTGAGAAAGTAGGCAGTAAAACAGTTGTAAGTCTATCCTGTAACCAAGGAAGAATATTACATTTTAACCATGCTGCACATATCTCATGTTTTTCCAGACAATCTAAAAGGATAACTACAGATGTGACAGTAAATATTTTACAACGTTAAGCCTTTTTGACCTTCTTTCACTACACATGCTCAAATGGCTGCAAATCTCCAAGTCTTGCAAGCAGGTATGTCAAATGTTTAATTTTCTCTTCAGTCAGAGTCATGAGGAAAGATGAGAGAGAAAGAGATAGAGAATATTCCTGGTATCAAGTAGGAAATACCAGCACTGTCTGTGTCCATGGTAAAGGCACTGACCACTCATTGTACAGTGCTTAAAAATTACTCTTCCAAGAGTACTTGCATGCTAAATGGTTTGCTTGGAAATGTATTAATATATTAACAACTGCACTTCCAGTCAACACAGACAGATCAGAAGGAAGATGTCTTCATGAGCTGATGATCTGGGGTTGGTACCATCTTGTTTCTTGGTTTAATTAAGAGATGGGTTCTTGTTGCTCTCTGACAAATTTGCCATCCTTCATGATTTGTAGCACAAATTTATGGTCCCCTTCCTGTGATGCTGCATGTTCATAAGAAAATTCACTTCAGCTGTTAGTAGTAATATGGTGAGAAGGAAATTTCAGTGTACTGTTGAGCCACACCTCGGCTTTAGACGTATTGGGTATATCAAGCTCCTTAATACCAGTGTCTTTAGTGTATACAAGAACAGGGAAAGGGACAATTATTACAGTGCTAGCACCCCATTAATGACAGATAAACATCCACTTTTGTTCCCTTGGTAAACAAAACTCACTTCCCATAGTGACAGACAGGCAGCTGCTGAAGACCTGCACAGGTAATCTAAACCTGCCTGTATTGCAAAGGAAAGACAGCAGATTGGGACATTTAAAACAGTTAGTTCGCTTCCCAGCATCTTGACAGCTCGTGTTAGGTCCCCTACTTTGACCAGTTCACCAGACTGTGTGCACTCTGTCACAGGCAATTCCCAAGTGTTTGGCTGAAGAGGAGGGTGAAGCGAAATCCAACGGCAGCTGGCAACCGCTTGAAGATTGCAAAGACAATGGAGCCAAACTCTCCTCAGGAGCGGCAAAGGGGGACATGCAACGGCCACAGGTTGCTTTTTGGGAGGTTCAGAGGACCTCCAGAGTCCCTTCCAACCAACATTTCCATGATTCTGTAATTTCAGCCCAGATATGACAGCATGTGTTGCTGTATGGTGGAGGTGACTTCTAAAGGTTGATGCTTCTGGAGTTGGAACTGTTAGTCACTTCTGGTACTATTACCCTAAGGACTTCTTATGGCACACATCTGCTCCTGTATCTGAAGGTACTTTCAGTAATGCCAGGAAAAAAACAAACCCCCAAGCAACAGGATTAAGGACTATAGAAGAGTTGCAGTAGTGTAATTATAGGGCAGAATTATCTGATGTGCCAATATCTGTGTCTCAATACATACCTTATGAACAGCAAGCTTTCTAATGCAAAACCAGTCAATATTTCTTCAATGTGCAACTGCATTTATAATTGCTTAGCAAGCCTTGTCTTTAAAAACATGTTTCAGTCTGTGGAGACTCTAATTTTAATCTCAAATATTGCTGGCTGCTTAGTTTTTCATAAGAGTATGGTCAATATTTATATCGTGTAAAATTGCACAGTGTTGGTTTTATGCCCTGTTTTTGGAAGACAGTGTAAACTTTTACAAATGGCACAGCACCGTGGATATCAAGTCAAACTTGCAGGATAAAAAATTTTCAGATTTCCCATTTTGATAGCTTTCTAAACTTCTGGGCTAACCTGAAGTCCTCAGCAAAATTTAACCTCCTCCTCCTCATAAATCCAGAACAGCACCAGTGGATTTTGGCAGGTGTGCAAATGAGCTGGAAATAGCATGTACTTTAAAAGCTTTGCTTTGCCATTTAATCAATTGCACCAGCTGCCTATTGCATCGCATACTATAGCACAATAGAGATTATCGCCTAAATAATTAGTAATGCTATAATGGCATAGCACAGTAATACAGTGGGTGTATATATAGTAAAAATGTGTGGGTATTTTATAACCTGATACGCGTGCCTCTTGGCTCCCCTTGTCCCCCGCACATGTGAGCTTGTGTGTGTCACCTTGCAGTGCTGGATCCAGAAGCACAGCGTGCTACAGCGTGGGAACTGCGGGGGTCTCGCGTGTATGAGCAGCTAGGGAAGAACAGGTTTTCTCACTTAAAGTCAGCAGTCTCATAGGTATCTGGAAGGCCACAAAAGAGAGCAACCTGAATGTGAGGCAATATTTGACTCCGATCATTCGAGCCGTATTCTGGAAATTCAGAAGTTGTGAACTGGTTTGTTATTAATGGTGTTTGTAGTCCTCTTTTCCGCACTCTTTAGCAACAAGCTGAGGCCCGAAAGCAGATGGGCTGAGATGCATAAGAACAGACTTTCACACAGTATCCGTGGCCTGGCTGCAAGCAGGCATTACCGAAAATCTCCTGAGCTACCTCATGAGTAAATGTCTTCAAACATTTGCTAAATCTTTCTTCATCTGGTCCGTGTCTCTCTGGGCTGGATTCTTTAGTGCGAGGCTGTCAGTGGTAGCACACTTCTGGCACATCTGGAGGAAGCGCTTGTGACAGCCAATACTGTAATTTAGGAGGCTCTGGTTGCAGCGGCGAGGCGATCCAGCACATTGCTGAAGACTAGTGGATCTCTGTGACAGAGGTCAGGCAGAATCCAATATGGTCAGGAAAGGCAATACCTCATGAGCTGATACAAACATTTCCTTGAAGTCAAAGGAAAACATTGTTTTTCAGGAACAAATGACCTTCTTCCATCCCTCTTCTGTGTCTCTTATACGTTCTGTTACTATAATGGACTACATTTCCGAAGGCTTTGGAAACCTGTTTTCAATATCTGCCTGAGGTCACAAGCAAGAGGGATTTTAATGATTAAATTATATGGGGTGGATGTTTCCAAATGTAACAAAACTACTTCCCACGTGGGCACAATTGGCAGCCTCCACAGAGAAGCACGGTGGACATAATCCTTTTTTAACCAAGACGGACAGCAAACATAATATGTCTTGCAATTTCTGAAGCCATTTTTAACTTCTGTAATTCTATGCTGCACTAAAAGGGAAAACATACGGAGTGAAAAAGGATGGCTCGGTGGAACCAATATATCATGCCAAAAAAGGGCAAAGTCTCTGCCTGACATCAGTTGTCAGTCCCAGCTTCACAATGGAAACTCGGTGGAAACAAGAGGTACCACAATTCCCACAGCTACTCCCGCAGAACCTTCCTTTTTTTGACTTGTTTATATTTTATCACAATATATATAGGAACAGACATTGCATCTAATTTTCATTAGCAAGTCTAATATTGGTCTGTGTTTATATGTTAGATCCAGAACAGAAGCCATATGTCTACCAGGATGATTCAGATCCCTGAGACCTTAAAAAAAAAGAGCTTGATTTAACAAACAGAGAGAAGTTTTCTAGGAAATGTCAAAATTATTTCACTTTATATGGAAACTGTTTTCATTTTCCACTTCATGAGAAAGTCCATACAACTCGCAGTATTGTTAAAAAACTGTTCTTGAAACCGTTGTGGAATTTGGGAAGCCAAAAGATGTGATAATATTTTCAAACATGATTTCCATTAAAGGCTTGATTTAAAAAAAGTCACTGACATTTTTGCAGTCAGAATTACAAATGTTTATGTCAACAGCTTTTTTCTCAAAGCTCAGTTTTGAAATAATGTGGTTTTCATTACAATGCATTCTGTGTTCTCATCTCCATCAGTCCCACTCCTGAAGGCCTGATTGCTTTTCTCTGTCATTAGAGAAGCTAAGAAATTGAGTTGGTGGTGGGTTTCCTTCCTTCCTTCCTTCCTTCCTTCCTTCCTTCCTTCCTTCCTTCCTTCCTTCTTCCTTCCCTCCCTCCCTCCCTCCCTCCCTCCCCTCCTTCCCTCCCTCCCTCCCTTCTTCCCTCCCTCCCTTCTTCCCTCCCTTGTTCCCTTCCTTCCTTCCTCCCTTCCTTCCTCCCTCCCTCCATCCCTTCTTCCCTCCCTTCCTTCCTCTTGTTCTTTCTTCAGAAAAATAACCCTCTATCTGATATCTGTGGCAGCTGGAGTTTTAAGAAAAGCCTAGAGGATGGTGATGGCGATGGTGGGGTAAGGAAGGCAGCCACACAGTGAAAGGGCTTCGATGAGGTGTGCAGGAGTGTGCCAGACCCAGCGGCACATCCCAGCTGTCGGGCAACAAACCAACAAGAGTCCTGGACAGGCGCAATCACAGCTCCCGGTCATGTGGACCAGGGAGCACCCCCCACCTCATACAGTTATCCTAAAAGCCTCCACCAGGAGAGCCAGCTGAGGAGCAAAAGCCCGTGGGCTGTGTAGGAAGCAATGCCCTGAACATGGAAGAAAATCATGGCCAGAGGAGAGGCATGGGCTGACTGCGCAGCAGGCAGGAGCGTGTGGAGCTGCGGGGCTGGGAGTGCCGGGGCAGCAGCCTCGAGGCGAGTGCCTGGCTGGCCCGGCGACAGGAGAGCTTGGCCATGGCAGTGGCCACTGGAGAGCTGGTGGTGAGTGGGGCCAAGCGGAGGCAAAGCCGTGCTGTGGGAACCCACTACAGCCAGGGAATGGGGGGGGGGGGCGGTGATGGCCCAGGAGAGAGGAGAGACTGGGATACAGCAGTCCTCTGGCCTCAGGCTGGAGAAGCCCCATCCTTCATGCTCCAGGACGGATTTGCCTCAGGGACTGGGCTGGGACCCATTGTGTTTATCCTCTTATGTCTGAGGCAGTGTGCCCAGGTCAGTTATACTCTGCATTTCTCACTGCCCTGGTGAAGTCGCCTCTTGTTACTCATTTGCTCTTCTGCGTGTAGAGGGGCAGGGGGGATCCTACCCAAAGCTGAAGACCAACGGGCCTCTGGGGGCTACCTGCCATCTTGCCTACATTACATACCACAGCTCCTCCTGCTCTCTGGCAGAGCAGGGAGCCAAGAGCTAGGGCCAGCATTGCCCTCCTGGAGAAAACCATCACGGTAGCTATGGCTTCTCAGGTCTAATACGTGATCTGAAGTGCCTTGAGAGGGGAGGGCTGCTAGCACCCACATACCAGTAAGTAAAACCCACCCACACCACCCACATACCTACACTTTTCACCTTTGCCTCTCGCAGGAATCAACTGCCATACAATCAATATTGCACAAACAGATGCATCTCGGCAGTTCTGTATGTTAATGCTGGGTGTTTCCCAGATGGTAAGAACGTCTAGTCTAGGCTAAAAGCAAACCAAAAGATCTCTCCTGAATCACAAGTAATGCATGATTTTACTGTTTGAACTCAGAAGCAGTAGTGCAAAAGTCTCTGATCTCCCACTGCTGTGGATCAGGCATGGTTATGCAAAGCCAGGCAGACAGCACTGCTGTGAGACCGGTGTAAGGCAGCCCAGAGAGGGGCTTTCCCCTGTGCCTAATTTCGTGGCCATCAGCCCCTCTGTGGCAAGCAGGCATAGGACAAGCCTCGCTGAAAGTGCACAGCCAGGGCAGGAGTCGTCCTGGTGCACAGGGGGAGTGCAGAGCACCGAGTGGGTCTTATTTTCTGTTGATGCTTCTCTCTGTGCTTTATTTTAAATGTTATGGCCTGCTGCTACCTGTGGTATTACCTCACCACTGCACTGATCACAGGAAGCAAATAACTCGTTCTGCACACAAAGACGTCTGGGGGTCTCTGCAGCCAGCCCTGCATCCACCTGAACTGCGTGGATCCTCTCTCCTCAGAAATGCTCCCAGGATCACCGCTGCTGGGGTTTGCCATCAGGCAACACCGCAGGCAGCCCTCTTGTCCTAAACCCCATCACGTACCTACCTCCCATCCCTCTCTTACCCAACACAGGGCTGGCAAAAGTGTTGGTGATTCGTTAATCCAGGGGTGTGGGTGCATAAAGCAAAGCCACTTTCTGTGGGACAGAAGGATGGCCCAGGAGGAGACTGTACATCTGAATATGCGCTGGGTTAACTCAGCCAGAAAAAACTAGAACAAGACAAAAGGGACCAGCAAGGATTTTCCCATTGTTTCTCCCCATTCTTTTTCTCCACGCAATGAAATAAATGACTGTAGGCTATGGGCACAGGCTGCTAAACCATTTTGAAACAAAATTTTTCAGGCTTGAAATCTCAAATGAAAGGCAATCTTGTATTTCCTTCTGCTCCTAAGCCCTACAGTAAACATCCAATTGTCATTCTGCATGAAAACAAAGGCCTTGAAACCAAATGGGGAAAAAAAATTAGCAATGTTTTTCACATTCTTTTTTCATTACCATTTTACAGCTGGATTCTTTATCTCAGTACTTCACCTTGAAAGTTATAAGTTTACATACTGTGGATTAAAGACTCACTTGAAGGAGGGGGTGACTGGGATGATCTAAACTTCCAAACTAGCCCATCTCCTTGGCACCAGCAGCTGAGACCCCAATATACTCCTTTGAATGTTATCATTTACGGCATGTTAGCTTTACCATCACGGTGTGTTTCTCCTTTTGAAAAGGTGAAAAGAGAGTCAAGAGCCTTTCTCTCCAATCCCAGTTCTGATGTACACACTCAGGTGTCTCTGCATCTGTATGTCTCTGCCGCTAGATTTTGGTAGTAAGGAGTTTGTGCGGAGAAAACCACCCAAAATGGCTCATTTTAACAACTCTGCCGACGAGCACGCTGCTGCGAGGGGGTGAGGGAAGTCCTTACCTTCGAGCTACACTTGTAGAGGGGATGGCTGATGGAGTCGACGTAGTGATGCCTCATACAGCGGCTGGGGTCGGAGTCAATCATGAAGGAACTGTCTGTTTTACTGTCCGCATCTCCCATCATCACCAGGAGCGAGAGCATGGAAATCGAAGCTGCAAGTACATGATTTCCCATTGTCGAGGAACTTCTTGCTGATAACAGCAGAGGGAGGTAGAGTATTAAAAAACCTCCAAACACTGGCAGTCAGTTCCTTTCCAGGATGGTGAAAAGTCTGCTTTAAGTCTCTTAGCTGTCATTCTTCTTCTCGAGTTAGCGTTTGCTGAGATTGTAATCCATCAAAGAATCTCCTGCGTAGCTGGAGTAAAAACAACATAAATCACAATCCTGACCAAAAAGACCTCTGGAGAAAAACAGACATAAATAATATTAACGCACACAGGATTTTTGCTAGTGAAAATATACGCTCTGAGTGAGCATCATTCCCACAGTAGGTAGAGTATACGGCATTAGGAAGGAGATGTCAAGGCCTTGTTACTTTAAGCATTGCTCTATCATTTTACTGGGGAGAACCTTTTGACTTTTCACACCACAAGTGGTGCAATGCCAACCTTTTTCACTTGGTGACGCCCGTAATGGGTTCCCCTCAAAACTGGTGATTAGTAACACAACAGAGATGTCTGCAAATTGAAAGGACTGCGTATCCACTCAAAGTGTCAAAGCGGGGCAAAGCTAGGCTGCCTCCTGAATTTCTGGCCTAGGTAGCACATGGAAAGGCTGGAGGCAGGTTGACCCCTGGCTCTAGGGGCTGCGTGTCGGTCTCCTGCAGCTGTTGTGCTGCAGGGACAAGGGGCACCCCCAGGATGGAGGGATGCTGAGGGTCTGAGGCCAGGCAAGAGCAAAGCGGTCCCCCATGAAGCTTGCTGAGCTCCAATCTGCACTGCATGGAGGACTACCTAGGTCTCTGGCTGCCCTGCCCTCCTGAGTACCAAACTCACACGCACACAGGTGAGCATGCTTTACTTGCTTACTCGCCAGGCTGCACTTGCTCAGTGTCAGTCTCTTCCCCGTTAATTAAAGAGCAGCATCTGAAAAATACATTTTATTCCATAATATCCAAGTACATCCTAGCTATCAATCAGGAAAAAAAACATGCAGATGGAGTCATGTGGATTTCCACCCAGGTATCTGGATTGCTGGCGCGTGTTGGAGACCAGGAGATCCCCCAGAAAACAGGCACAGGACAGCCCCTGAAATGCTGCCCAGAGCTCTGTGCCAGCAGGGAAAGGAGAGCATCTCCCTCAGCTGCTTCATCACAGCCCCTTGATCCTTCTCACAAAGCCGGTAGTCTCAAATGCGTGATTTAATTTCGCTTTTACTACAAACAGCTATAGCTTGAAAGAGCTGTGAATTATCCATCTAAATACAACCTGTTGAAGCAAAGGATAGTCATGAGTAAAGCTAAAAGCACGAGGACTTTCTGAAGAAACTTACGATAAAACAGTTCCCTGGTCACGCAGAAATGCTCCCCCGGAGCCTCTTGCCTATTTAAAGAGCTGATGTGTGCCTTTATTGCCTTATACAAGCCTCTTTCAAAACTGTTTTCTGGTTTGCTGGCGATACTCTAAACCGACTGATACTCATCTCCCAAACAGCCTGAAATTACGAGGCCTCCCCACCAGAGTGCTTGATGATTTGTGTATTGCTTTATAGCTTGCTCAAACACTTTTGTGAGAGGAGTGCATAGCAGTGAGAAACGCTTCCAGAGTTCATCCAACTTGGGAGTCGGGACTTGTCGGGCTGAAGTGACATACAAAGTCTCATGCTGGGAAGAAATGTAATTAGGGATGCTCTGTGTATTAGATATTTTTTAAAGCCTTTTTTGGATTTCAGACTATTGTCCATGTGCCTAAGTAGGAAAGGAAAAATGATGTGACTGTGGATTTAACAAACAATATATTTTTTTCCTGGAATCTGACCTATGACCTGGTATATTTTCCTCAAGCAAATGTTTTTCAGTGGATATGGCATTAAAGAAATACTATGTCTTTGCAATATAAGGAGCTTAAACAACACTAAACACTTAGGACCTCGGATACCTTTATGCACAGTCTCATTCATGTCAATAAATATCCCTCCAAACATTTTAGCAGGGTAAGAGAGAAATCTCTCAGTCATGGGAGCTGGGACAGACTCCTTCCCAGAAGGGAACTGTACTACTCTGGTTCATGCAGATGATGCCCAAGGATTAGCTAACAGGAGGAGTGATGCACTTTTTTTTTTTTTTTTTTTATTTAACCTTTTACCTACATTCCTATTCTTTTTTATAAAGAGGCTGACCAAAACACGCTGCTTGGCAAGGTCTCTCTCCAACATAGTTAATCAGTATTACACACCCAGTAATTCCCTCTCCGTCCAAATAAATTTACTTGATATTGGACGGTCTCATCTCATGTAATATTACGTCCAGGGATCCCCATTTCCCACTCTCTCTGTCCCACTGTTAATTTTGTGCTTCTATATCTTTCTATGTTTTTGATCAGTATGATTTAATACAGTGAGAGAAATCTGGAGTCCTGGCTTGGTTTTCAAAGGCTTATCTCTCTAGTTTTCTTCAGGAAATAATTGGATGACATAAAGTCTACCTCATGAAAACACTCTGAGAAAGCTGGAAGGAAGCAGGGAAAAATGTGAGAAAAGGAAGACGTCCGTACCTTCTTCAGGATAAGCACAGAACAATATAAAAAGTATTAACACTTTCACAATCTTTTAAAATTGCCCTGGTACTTCCCTGGCAAAGAAATATAGTGGGTGTTGGTAACAAAACTTTGAAAGAAGAAAAAAGTACTGTTATCACATATTTGTTAGTAAAAAGAGAGACCACGGCTGCAAATGTGACCCATCTTTTGTGAAAAAACTGTGTACAGTTGTTGACAGACATACTGGCAAAACGAGTGTGTAGGTATTGGAAGCAGGACTGCAGACAACACCGGGCTATTTGCACATGCCAGTATCTCCTGACATACCTACCTGAAGTGTACATATACATTTTTCAAGTACATATGCCACATGTAATTGAGATATATGGCAAAAAAGTCTCACAGGGACATTGGAACATATAGAAGTTAGTGTGTAGATTTTTGATTGCGTAAAAAAAGTCTAAATATTTTCACTCAGGTATATCACTGCGATGAAGTATGTTTACGTGACATTTTCTATTTCCAGTTGATATTATGCAATGGCATTTCACTTTAAGTTAGCATTCTTTTTTTTTTTTTAAAGTTGTATTCCTTTTGAAATGCTGTCTGAAATTATAAAATCCTAGACAGTACATGATATCAGGAGTGACGTATGTAGCTTCCAGTCTATCCTTCTGTCCAAAACCAGAAGCAAGTACACCTGTAATCATTAATCGTTATAGCCGTACTTACGATGACATTTTGTTTCATTTGGAAAATACAATTTTTTTACCAAAATCAACGATTTCACATAGATTCTTTTTTTCTTTCATTTAAGCTGTTTTTTCCTCGGTTTCTTTTCATGTGAAAAACTGTGGTAGACAGCTCATCTGCCAAGCTAACAAAAAGGAAGATAAAATATTTCCTCTTTACAACATCCTGTAAAGAAAAAGATGCAAAGGTGACTTCATATTCTCAGGCTGAAAAATGGCTACAAAAATATTTGGCCTAACAGTGGATGAAAATCACTACTTCCCATTTTTTCAGAATTCACTGATATGGGCATTACATGTTGTTAGTAATAGGCTTATAGTGCCCTTTCCATATAACTAGTTTTCAGGAATTCATAGGGACATAACATGCTAAAAGCTGTTACAGCTGTTACCTAAAAACTGCAGGGAAAAATGGAAGACATCCCAAAGAAAGACCATATGCACATACGATCCAAGACTATATCGCACATGGACATAGGGGCAAAGTTAGGGTTATTTTTCCAACTTTATGTTGTTATTAACTGCTTTTTGAATGCTGAAATAAAGATTTCTTATCATAGTCTCAATATCATTTAAAGAGTGGTGAAGGTTAAGATTTTGTTTTGCTTTAAGGACAGAAGAAAATTCCATCATCTGGAATTATTTAGCCAGTCACTTTGTGAGAACGTAAACAGAAATTCCCTTTTTGCTATGTATCTTGGAAAAAATAAAGAGCTGAGCAATTCTCCAAAGGTCTATTGGATCTGCACCACTTTTGCCCTGGAAGGTAGGAAGGGAGCAATGGAAAAGCTCATTTATAGTGTAGTTCTACTCGCTGTTCCCTGCTCCTGAGCCCCTTGAATTAGGCATGCACGTATGTTCAGCTTGGCCTTCGTTTGCTGTGCATTTTCCATGTTTGAGACTCCTGCTTGACGATGAGGGTACAATTCAAGTCACTCAATGCCTTTTACATTTTGGAGGCTGCCAAAATCCCATTGGAGCAGCAGTGTGTATATATAACTAAGCCTGGCCTTGAATGCTGTGCATATTCAGTAAACACAATTACTTGGATCCTACCATGTGGTTCCTTCATTCTGAATTAGTTATGTAAACAGAAGAGTTACGAGACTACTCAGTTTCTCCAAACTCCAACCCTAAAAAAGTGTCACTAACCATATATGTGTATATATATGTGTGTGTGTGTGTAGTTCACTGCTGCTGTTCTGACAAAAAAGCCACAAAGATCTTTATGAGACTAAAATGGATTTCTCAAGAACTTTATCTAACCTGGAAAAGTTTAGGCCAGAAAGAGGAGGATTTAGGGGTTTTGCGCTCTGAGATCTGGACTGGAGTGGAAACAACTGTGTTGGGCAAACTACACCGTCAGGTTACACCACGGTTTGTTCCGCAGAGTTAAACTCACCGCTGCCATGGGAAGGGCCACAAAAGGGGCTGGGGATGGGAAGGCAAGGAGGAGCAATCTGTGCTGGAGACAACCTCCAGTCCCCCAGCCCCAGGCATGGGGTAGCGCTGTGGTGTCCCCACTGCTGCCACCTAGCCGTGGTGCAAGCATGGCCCATGGCGACCCATCACCGGGATTTCTGAATAACGGATCTGTGCTTTCAGGGAACTTGGGGAACCATTGCTTCTGCTCCTACAATGAGCTGCCAAGGCCTCAGCTGGGCAGCTGGCTGGGGAGCCCCTGTGTGCAGAGCTGCCCCACGCTTGACCACAGCGCCCAGATGACAGTGGCAGCTGGACTTGCCCTTTTGCCAGGGCTACCCTTGTGAAGGGGTACCCCTCTCCTGAAGCCGTGCGTTGTTCTGCATGTCCACAGCTCAAGTCTTGCTCTAAGGCCATATCTCTGCTGGGACATTAAACCCTCTGGAGTGGCTCTCCAGCCCTGCGGCCACATGGCGTGGCGTGGCCTGTCCCCAGACCTCCTCCAGCCGCCACAGCACTCAGATGGCTTCCAGCCCACGCAACCGCCCACACCATACCCAGGAACTGCTTGGGAAGCACTGTGTGCTGTGGGACAAAATCGTACGAGTGACCGCCTGAGCAATTTAAGAGAACAGTTTGTCTAGTAGGAGAGACAACCTAAGATGCTGTGCCTGATCCTGCTTTCTGTGGAATCAACTCAGAGGCTTTATCAGCTCCAGTGTATGTTTTAGCTCTGTAAGTAAATGTAATTGTCTTCTCATCTGGTTATTTTACTGTGGCCATTTCTGTTCCAGCAGTGAAGTAGCTGGCCTCCTATATATGCTATCAAAATCCTCGCTCCACTCCACAGCCGCCTTTCAAAACACCTGACAAAGTCATTGAGCGGCCATGTGGCAGCCGGGAAGCAGCAGGTGAACACAGGGAACTCCAGTTGTTTGTGAAATGCCTCCGTGCAGCATTTGAACAGGTTTCTTCCCCTCCCGAGACAGGGCAAATACCAAACTAAATATTTTGAGTGAGATCCTTACAGGTCTAAATAAGTGAAATGCTTTCCCGAGGCCTCGTTGTGCCAAATGAGTGTTTGCGCTGCTGACATCCAGCTGTGCTGAAGCTTTTCCCCTTTGACACCAAGGAGAACGTTCTCACCCATCGTACGGGAGCTCCATCCACCCATTACACAGCAGGTTGCAGGGCAGTGCGCGCCTTCAAGGAGGGTACCTGAATAACACGCACTCCTGGCCAGAGCTGGTGGCAGCTGGTGGGCAAGAGGAGAAGGGAAGGAAAAAGGCAGTAGAAAGGAAAACAGGCTCAAAAGAAGGGACTTAAGCCTCTTCATCTGGGTGTCCACAGGAGGGAAGCATATCTTCTGGTCCTACTGGGGCTGCGCTGTCCTACCGCCTGCCAGCCTGCGACTGCAGAGCATTGTCCAGTAAAAACCAAGAAAATAAAAGGGACACTACCTCTGAGCAGTCAGAAATGTCAAACGTGCTGATGGTAGTTGAGAGAAACTCCTGCACCTCATTTTCTGCTGTGAGGCTTCACTAAGTCTTTTAATATTTCAGGAGATGAATACCTGTGACTGTAAGCAGACTGAAAAAATAGGAAGACCATGGTATTTGAAGCATAAGAAACAACATAGCAATTGCAGCAAATACAATGGAAGAACGCACTGCTGCAAGGACCCCTGGGAGCATCAGCACACATGGGATGAGCACATGTGGGACTGGTTCCCTGGGCTTCAATGGGGCGGTTCGTGTAAGGCCCCCATAAGTGTTCATGCGGTGGGGACCCGGTGCATGAAGTGGAACAAATTAAGCTGAACAGCACTTGAGCTGGCTGAGCTTCCCTCTCCTTTTGAAGTTTCCAAGAATATTTCCAGTCCTTCAGGTAGCTAGGAGAGGGGGAGCTAACAGCACCTTCCTGCTAGGCGGTTGAAATAACAAACTCTAGTGGGTACTGCAAGCTGGCACCCTGCCAGCAGACAGGCACAGGCCAACATGGAGAAAAGGTTTTTAATACACTCGCAAAGAATAACTACTGGTGGACAAAGGAGCGCTTGTATTTTTATTCTTTCCTTTTCCTGCTTCCAGGAAACTTTAAATAGATTGATTAGGGGCATGTATGGGATCTCTCTCTAATGAGCTAGTAGAGCCTTTTAATGGCGAGGTGATGCCAGCCTTGGATTCTTTCTTTATTCTTGTGTCTCGCTGAATATCAGAGTAGTCATGTTCTTGAGCCTGGGGCAGGAATTGAGAGGAATACAGTTTTCCACTTGCTCATCCAGAGGGTGCTGGACGGGATCACTCCTTGGTGAAGCACCAGGCGCAGAGCCGAGCTGTCTAAGTAAGGCTGCCCATCCCTCTCAGGAGACAAACCAGCAAAGGCGGCTGCTGGCTAAAGTGCAAATATTCCCAGCCAAGCATTAGCTATAGGATTTGCTTCAGTAATTACCTCTACTTTAGTCTTATGACCCAACATGAGGCAAAATGACTCTTGGCCAAATTACAAGTTGCTGAGAGGTCTAGGGCATTCAGGCATGTGTCCTCTACCTGTTGGAGTGTGTTACAAGCAGGTGGGCAGTTTTTGTTCTCTGTCTTTTATATATTTTCTAGAGAACTTGAAGGACTGTAGTTATCAATAGATGCAGGAGTAGGAATGGGTTTCTTATTCTTTAATACTAAGCAAAGACATCCCTGCCACTGGGACCAGCAGAGAATGCTATGCATGCTGGAGATAGCACATGATTGAAGGGGATGTTCCCTCTTTTCTGACCCTAGGGGCAAAATCCTCTCTTCTTTTATACACAGGCAAAATTCAGACCACCATCCATATACCTCGGCCTCTGATAATTAGGGAACCTAAATATTTGGCCCATGGTAACAATTTTATGTCTTCTAACAAGGGGAACAGCGTTCCCCTAGGTCCCACTCTCTTTGAGCCGTGCTGCTATGACAGTAATGCGATTGTCACTGCCATGGTATGCTTAACCTTTGCCAAACCAGAGCTGAGGCATTAACTCAGATCCTCAACTCACATGTCTTAAAGGGCAACATAACCTGTGCTGCCTCCACACTGCCAGACCGACACAGTTTGCAGCTCAGTAATAATAAGCACGTAAATGTGACAAGCGTAAGCCATAACAATGATTGATGCAAATAGAAAAATAACAAAGAGAAGCTGAAAAATAGCGATGTGGTGGAATTCCTAGGACCAGTGTCTCCATGGCACCAGCAGCCCAATACCCTGACACCAGAAGAAAGGCTACACTTGTCTGTGGTAGAAAGGATCTCTGTGCCATGCAACGAAATTCCAGCAAACAGGACAAGGACTGATGGTGTCTGGAAGTGGTAGTGCCACTGCTACCCGGATAATAGTCTGAATTAGATTATGTGAAAAAAGAAGGAATATATAGACGGCCAGCTGCTCAAAGGCTTACTACAACCTTGCTTTTATTGTTCTGCTAAGTTAGAGGTGGGGCATCAGAGGGATTCCTAACATACCACTACTGAGAAATTTTAATATGTTCCACACTGACACATATAAAAAGGAAATAACAGCTGATCATAGTCAGTGGAGACTGCAGCATCTCTTCATATGCACGCACAGAAGCGTGGGCAAAGCGGGGTGCTCTTGGCCAGGGAGACTCAGGCACCCAAGCTACCCTGACCCAACTAAACCTTTCTCCTGCCATTGAGCTGAGTTTCAGCAAAAGGGCTGTCGAGCGGGAAGCAAGATAGCAGAAAAAAAGGTGATCTGGGCATGTCTACTCATCCCGTCCCTAGATACCAGGACATGGAGAAGGGCAGGGGAGCTGAGAGGCTGCACATTTAACACTGATGAAAAGAAACACATGTTTACACAACCGACAATGATCCGGTGGAACAAGATATCACAGAGGGCAAAAGTTTAGCTGGGCTCAGCAAAAGGACTAGTTACATATGGGAGGGTTACAGTCGTAAGGGTTTTATTTTTAAAGAGTTTTTGGAAGGGTTATAAACTCTCAGGACTCTGAGAGTTCAGTTGATGGGGTTAGGGAAAAATCCTTTGCCACAGCAAGTTACCCTCTAGCTGCCTGCCACGGGGTCTCTATGTCTTTCTTTGATGCGGCCGCTTCCAGCCACGCTCAAGAGGTGGATTACTCAAATAACATGGGACTGTGGCACGGTCTCATGTAGCAAAACTTTGCTAAAACTCATAGAGACAAGTGTCTCCTCATATTCAGCAGGACATTAAAGGCAGAGGAATTTGTAGTACTTGTAATACAACCATCTAATATTTATAATTGTAATTACAATGGTAGTATTTGGGGGAAAAAAAGGGTTTTTTTTTTCTTCTTCTTTCAGTTAAACAAATAATCCACCAGATTTGTTGCAAAAACAGATGTCTCAGTGGCTTCATGCAAGCTTTGCACCATAGATAGTCAACTCCCTTCAAGGTCCAAGAACAACCTTGAATACTTCCTAGTGCATCTGAGAGCAGACAAGCCAGGAAGGGGACACAGTCAGCCCCAGGGGAATGGGAAATGAAGCCAACTCCAGGAGGACTCCCTGTCAAATGAGTCATTGCAGGCATCAATGCGAGCCCCCAAGGAGGTGGCTCACTTCCCTCCTACCTGGGCAAAAGAGATTGCAATCCTGGCAACTCAAGCAAGCAAGAACATACAGATGCTATCACAAGCCTCAACGGCACATGAGGGATTGTTCCGGTGGGGCAGATGGCTTTTGTGGAGATCAGCCATGCGTAGATAGCTACCTGGGGTATTGCTACTGCAAACTGTACACAAGACTGTCCGCAACAACTATCCTGTTCTGCAAGGGGGAATCATCAGCGTACATGCATCTGATCAAAACCAGGCACTGCACAAACCCAGGAAACTTACATGAGACACCTTCAGGTAGAGATCTGAGCTTGTAACTAGAGTAATCAGCAGCAGCCCCTAATTATACTCCTTCACTAAATCAAACTGCATTTTATTTTGTAAGCTTGAAACATCTATTTGTTCCACATTTGCTTTTAACTGGAAAATCTTAAAGCATCGTCTTATAATACCAGTATTATAAGATTTCATTATTCCAGCAAGAGCATGTCAATGTACATATAAGTCACATTGGGAAGCCCTGATTCAAGCTGGTAAGTAATTACTCACCAAATAGTTCTATTTAGGTCAAGGGAATTATTCATGTGTATAACTGCTCACAGATATAAGTAAGGTCCCACAGCCCAAGCAAAAGTGAGCATCGTTAGTAATTCAAAAGAAAAAAAAATTAGAGGTCCTAAAATGTAGATGTTCTTTGAGGAGGGACAAATAACAGCATAATGATTATTGCATCCGCATTTATTGACCCCACCAGGCAGCTGGGTTGCTTCTGTTAGAAAATAACTTTGCAATAAGGAAGTGATTTGAAGTGAATTTGTCCCCACTGTTGGTTTTAAATAATCATTTGCCTGTCCTTTTCCAATATGCAGAGTTCTCACCTCTCAGTTACTGGGACAGTTACAAAGCTTTAGGAACTGTTGGTAACATTTAGCATATAGGAAACATTTTTTCATCTTTAAAGAGCTGCAGAAACCTTAACAAGTTACCTGTCGTGCCATCTGTCCCAGGCAGAAACAAATAAGATGTGTTATGGAGGAGGCTATGGGAGAAATTTAAATGAACTTGAGGGGTAGGATAAGAAATCTGCCTGACAGTCCCACAGGAGTCAGTCCACACACACTGTCTTGCAAATTCAGATTTGCCACAAGAAAATTACCCCCCCCAACACACACTCTGTGTGAGCCTGCTTTACTGACACTACAGCAGTTAGCTAACAGTACTGACATTGCTCTTCGCATGGTTTATCTTTGTTACTCTGTTTTCGGCCACTGGACCCATTCATTTGAACTTTTATAGGATGAAATCACTCACCTGAATCCTAGTGGGGAGACAGGGCTTTCTTCCTCAGCTGGGCTCTCTCGGGGCAGTGTCCGTTCCCGCGCCTCACAGTTACACTACACCGACACTTTATCACTGGGCTCATAACAGTGAAACTCTTCTTTTGTCCCAAAGACACAGAGAACAGTTATGCTCGTGCCTCTGACGCTGATACACAGCGAAATGATCTGCCAGCAAAAGAGGAGAGCCTCCCTCTCTCCTTCAGCAGGCGGTCTGGGGTCCTGCAGCATCCTCCCGTGTCAGCTACCGACTGCACAGCCACGCTGCATTACATGTCGTGCTGAAGGGGTCGGCTACCTACTAAATATACCCCTCGGCATTACGGCAAAGGCAAACACCATGGCTTTTCTCATAGGTTTCAGCCAATCGAGAGTGTATATTAAATCTGTCCTAATCCATAACCAGTGCTGTCCAGCCCATAGTAAAGCTTCCCAGAAGTTTGGATAAATAATAATGTGCAAATTAAGAGTGCTCCTGCGAAGCATGACACACAAAGCTAGAAATAAATATTGCCTGTTGTTTCAAATTATTCTAAGCACTCCGGCAGATGACTGGCAAGAGAACAGCATGCATAAGTAGTGATAAAAGTAAACAGTCCAGCTTTAAACTAGCAGGCTTGCCTGTGTTCATAGAGCCCTATTGTAATGGGACAAAGAGGGTGCTGGCGATACCAGTGCTCTCTCGATGAATTCAGGGCAGAGTCCAGCACGTCCATTCACTCCAAAGCCATACAGCTAGGACCAGCGCAGAGCTGCAGACATGAGCCTGGCATGCTCGCAAGAATAGATGTTTAACCAAGCTGCTCAGAAGCACACTGGGCTACCTATTTAACTGCGTACCGGCATCCTTCAGACAGGAGATACAGTTAAAGATACAAAGATAAGAAGGAGACACAGGTACTAGAGCTGTGTCGATGCCACATCAACACATTTTAATTTTAAAAATGGTACAAGGAGAAGAAGTGTTTGTCAGATAAAGAGGTTAAGCACTCAGTTTAAGTCCATGTAATACTCAAAATCTGGAGGAATCTCTTATTTGTGTGCTTACCTTTGGAAAATGCACTGCTCCTTCCTCCCCTCAAACTCTTCAGAGAGCTAAAAAGAGGTCCTGTTACTTCCAAATGCTTTTGTTCTTCTGTCCCTCTGTCACATGGCTTGCCTTTTATATTTGCAACACACAAAAGTTAGGGCTGTTGTTTAAGAGAGAGAGGGAGAGGGAGAGAGAGAGAGGGGGAATGTCAAATGGAAAAGTGCCATTGCAGTCATATATCAATCAGGGCAGCAGCAGCAGCAGCTCGCTGGCAAATGGGAATTCCACAGAAATGTGAAGCTCTTGTTATCTGAGAAATCACAAAACACCACCAGCCAAGCTCCCCTCTGCAGGGACTTCTTATTATTGGCAAGCCAGGAAACAGAAGGAAACGTAGGCGCTTTTCTGTTGTTGTTATTGTTTCGGATCAGAAGATAGGTACGCTGTGGCATATATAAGCCAGTGGAATATAAATCCTGAATCAAATTCCTCCCTAAACAAATGCACTGTGTGCAAGAGAAAGCAAACCACTGAGAAGCAAGGTAACAGAGCTAAGTGAAGAATCTGAAAGTAACAGTTTAAAAAATTTGATATCTGTTTGCACTTGGAAAATATCCATAGAAAAACTACCTTTTCCCTGGATTACTCATTAATCTCCTTTTTTCTGACAGGTTTTTCTTAGAATTTTTTTAACTGTGATTGATCTCAGATATCCTTAATTCAAGCTGCGCTGCTTCACTACAATTGGTCACCTAAATCATCTGACATTCCCTGGCTCTCCAGTTGGGTAAGCAGACAAGCATTTTCTGTATAAATACTTGTCCGCAAATCTGCAATTCCGATGCTTCAGATAACCTGCCCTGAAATTCTGAAGTTTCTCTCAAATAAACTCAGAAGTTTGCTCACAGAAGCAAACATTGTCTTTCTGCTTTACCCACCTTCCTGTGAAGAATGCCAAGTTTGAAAACGGTTATCCTTCAAACCTTTTATATAAACATTGCGGTTTTATGCAAAAAAAATTAATTCCCTGAGGGGCTGAAGGCAGAGTCCATCCACTGGAAAACCCCGCTTACAACAAGCACATCGCAGCTCTGGATGCACCAAACCCTCTTCTCCGCTTCCACAGAGGAGCGCGTTTCACTTCCCTTTGGAGTGCCCCCTAGTCGTCCTGCGGCGTTATGGGAAGCACAGACCTTAGCCAGTTAATTAAAAAATAGGCGACATAGCTGGCCATTCACAAGCTGGATCTGTTCAGAGGCACTGGCCAGCAGATGGACAGGGTCCTGTGTCGATTGTGTTTGAACTCTAAAGGAAAGTTGGTATTTGATGGATGATGTTATTAGCTAAATGTCTTATGTGGTATAAGATCAAAGAACAGATGGAAATTATGCCTTAAAAATAGAATAATCTAAAAGGGGAATGGCTTGTAGATGAGTAAGCATCATGGAAACAATAAAGAAACAATCTTTGGCTTGCTTTGCTGCAGAGCCAGGTTTGGCTGGTGGGATAAATAAATGATCCACTTAGGACTGAGATTCTCAGGATGTGAGTTTTGCTGCACATTTTTTCTCTTATATTCAGTGTTTACATTGCTTTGCCTCTTAAGTCAACCTCGGGTTTCTCTCACCAGCCATATGTGTACCAGCTCTTTGCCTCCCTCACAGATGTCACCGCAGTCACCCAGGGTGGATGATGGCAGAGCTCACCAGCATCTTTGCCTCACCATAATTGCAGGTTGAAATGTCACTGATGCTCTGGCATTACACTTACCTTAAACAGATAGACTACACATAGCAATCTTTTTTCATTTCGCCAACACCCTCTTTTAGAATTAAGCCTATTGGCCCTTTGGTCATTATGCTGCCAGGTTGTCTCTCTTTTTCCATGGGCAAGAAAGTGGCTCACATACTCCAGTTGCTTGCACTAAGGACCTGCCATGTGCAAGGCAAAGGCCTGGCTAAGTAGCTCCTGGATGAAAACCTCCAGGAGACAATAGATATCCTACTCACGGTCCTTACTGAAAATGATGCTTAAGTTTTTTACTGGTGCAGCTTAGGTTTCTTATCTTTGCGTCATCTACAGGTGACAATATCTGTATTAATTGTTTGTCGGGTGCTAAGCATACCTTAAATACTCAACAATTATCAGTAATACCTCAAACTGTGGTACTTTTGAGAAGTAGTGCTCAGCGGTTTGCTACCACAGCTACAAATTCCTAATACAGGAAAATCTGCAGATATTGGACTAAAAATTTTTCAAAAAATTAGAAGTGGCTTTCAATTTTTTTATCTTCAGCTTCAAGACCATGTTTAGCAGTAAGTGGAAGTTAATTGGCAGTTAGTTGACCTCACAGGCTGGTGACTTATAAACTGACACTCTCATTTGTGGCATTCTGAATGAGCTTACACATGATCACAAGCACAAAAGTAGAAGCATCAAATGTAGCCTCCCCCCACCTCAAGAACACTATGACCCATAACTTTTTCATAGCTGTTCATAAATCTTCAGCCTCCTTCAACCACTGTGACTTAATCCCACCCATAAAACCAGTCATCTTAAAGAAACAAATAAAAGCGGAAAGCACAGGAGCTCAAAGCTCGGTTTTCAAAGATGATTAGACATCTGAGATGACCCCAGATATTAGATAAGATTTCCAGAAGATCTAAGGTATCCTGCTCCCATCAGTTCTGATCTGAGTTCCCATCAGAGGGAGTTTATCTCAGTAGTTACCTGAAAACTAAGTTTAGGCTCTCCCAGCAGCAAATGGGGAGTTTCCATCCCAAATTACTTTCAGTTCAGGCCAATTTCAGGTTGGCATCAATAACAGTTTTTCTCTCTGTGAACAACCAAAGATATTCTGCTGACTCAGTTGGATTAAATATCTTTTTTTTTAAATAGATAAAACTAGGTGAGATAAATCCCTTCCTCAGGGACTCGGGCTGTAACTTTGAAGAGATGGAGATCTACCTCTGCATGGAGTTCTACCAACCTCCCTGGTTCTATCCCCATGAAATGCACTGCAGACCTGCAACCCTAATTTGCAGGTTTCCTTATTCCACCACTGTATGACCTACAAGACTCATGTTTGCCCTTGGAAAAGCATTGTACTACCATTACCTGCAATTCAGTGGGACCGAACTGTTTGCCCCATTGGCATCATCAAGCACCATGTTGCTTCCTCAAAGGAGCAGGGTTTCACCTCTCCATGGTGTGCGTGTTGTGAAATGCATTCAGACTTCTGCAGCAAAATCAATCTTTCGTTTTCATCTGAAGGATTTTCCAATGCTGCCATTTTGTAGTCTTCCCCAGGCAATTTTTACATTCTGAGACAGTGGATAACAGATTTCCATGTCATCAAAAGTACTGTCAGAACAGGCATTACTTGGTATCCGTGCTAGTTCTGTCTGCGAAGACCACAAATGGAGTACACATGCAAGGACAATATTTAAGTGTAGATATATACTCACGCACAGACAAAAACATGCACGCCATTGCTGCAAGCAGTTAGAGGGAGTTGGATGTATAGGAATGTGGTTCAGGGAAGGACAATGCTTTGTTCCATTACTGAATTAATAAAGGGTCGTTTATATTTGGGGCTTGGCTATTGGTATTCTTTTCGTAGTTGGGAATGTAGGAGGAACTGAAAGTATTGTAATGATGGTCTACAGTAACAAGCAATATAATACTTACATAATGAATATATACTTTGTGCAGACAAGAGGTACCCAGAATTCTTAGAGGAAGTTTTTTCTATGATTTTAATAATCAAAATAAGTATTAGGTAAATAATATTCCCAATAAATAAAATTACACACATATAACAATGCAGGAGCAAGTGGCACAAAAGTCTGTTTAGGCACTTGATGTTTTTCATGTCTTCTTTCTCCCTGTTGTGCATTATCTCAGATTCATTTTGCAAGGATATTTAAATACCTAAACACATATATTCTTCTGTAACCTAAATGGGCCTCTTCTTTCAATGTTTATATGTATCCATGAATGTGTGTTGTTAAGACACAGTATCTGGAAATGTTTATTCAGTGCCTTACACACATGCCATTATTACAGCAAGGCTCCCTTCATCTAGGGAATAAGGCTGCTATGGAGAAGACTGTGAAATTGGGTCTGAACTATTTGCTTATTCATTTTACAACAGAAGTCAGAAAGACGTATTGCCTGTGGACTGTACTTGGACTTCAGATTGACTTGAAAATGTGGTTGCAGCAGGACCAGAAGTTGGTGTCCCCCTGGCTCCTTCAGCCAGAAGGGGTAGTCAGTCAGGTAGGGCTCCCCTGCAGTGTGCTGCCTACAAGGCACAAATGACATTGGAGTACCGGTGCTTAAAAAAGACAAGCTGAAGAACCTTACAAGGACAACAATATACCAAGGAGACATCTTGGATGAACAGTGGCTTGAACGTGTCTGTGGGAGAGAGGTGGGTGGCAGACAGGTAGGGGAAGTGAGTGATCAAGTATGAGTAATCCGAGTGCATGAAGTCACTACTCTGCCCTCCTAACGAAAGTCACTGCCTGCCATTAGTCACACTCGGGCTCCCCTGCACTCACCACAGAGCCGTGATGAAGTTTGTATAGGACAAGTGAAGAAGCCTGGATTCCTACACATTTTTAAGCCTATCATGTCCCTCATGGTTACTCACATAGGTTTTGCCTCTACGTTACCTTCAGCTCCCTGACCCCTGCATCTCTTGATGATGTCTAATGCCGCACCTTGCCCTTTGCTCCCTCCCACAAAATTTTCAAGTGCTTTTAAAGCCCCTACAAGACTGCTGGCTGAGCAAAGGGCAGCGTGCCCTCACTGGCTAGCAAGCACGTGCTCATCGTCCAGCACGCTGTAGCTCCTCGCCTCGACTGCCAGACTGCGGGTGCTTCAGTTTCCTTCTGCAGGACAGCAATAGGATGCAACACTCCTGCCTAAGCACCACAGCTCCTTACATGTCCAAGAAATTGTCTAGAAACTTAGTTTTCTCTGAGACCTACGCCTTGCTGTCAAAATTGGTTGAAATTGGGCAGCTGGTTGAAAACCCAATGGGAGAGACTAACGTGAGGGCAGACAGACAAAAAGGCAACTCAATCCTATGAGAAAATCATAAATAAGACAGTAAAGATGTCTTTTTTCTACCTTCAGACTGCTGGAAGGTAGTCTCTTTCTCCTAGAAGAGATTGTGGCCACCATGATCCCTGTCCCATTCACCTCTGGAGTGACTGGCTGCACCTCTCTGGTGTCCTTTGCCACTACTTTATATCTAATGGAGAAAGAGGAAAGCTACCGTGTTCCTCTGAATCTCAGCGATACGGATCAACAGTTCTGCAGACACTTGTGGGATTTATCCGCCCTTCCTGAAGTCAGATATCTCAGTCCCAGCTAGGCTCCTCTTATTGTCAGTGGAAACCACAAACAGGTACTGCCCGAAGGGCTGTTCACTTGCTGATGATAGGATGAGGTGGAATTGCCTTTTGACAGTATCTATTTATCTCTATTAATAACAAAGGGAGCCAAGAGTGACTAGTTCAGATTTAGTCATCCAGCTGTTGCATGCCTTGGTTAGGGCAGATGAATTCCACCTTTAAGGTTGTTTCAAATTATCTTATAAGCATATGCAGTAAATACATAACATACCAGATATCTATAGTTGTACATAGGTCAATGCTAAATATCTTGCTTTTTTGCCAAGGCTGCAGGAAAAGTTTTGTGTCAAACAGTGTGGGATAATGACACTTGATGTGCGGTGTGCAGTTTGCAGTGTATTTCTTCCATCCGATAGAGCTAGAAAGGGTCTCTCTGTGAAGACTTATAGTCTGTCAAATATTTATCCAAGTATCAAAGAACAGTTATGATGTATCCTACAGGATCCTCAAACCATATCTAAAAGCAGGCTGTATTAACCCCAATCTCTTGTAGGAAGGAGTTACAATCATGCCCCCCAGGTTTCCAATGTGGAGTTTGGGACCTTGGGATACAGCTTACATGTGATGTCTCTGGCAATTTCTCCCATGCTTCTCCAGCATTTGCATCTCCACCTCCCCATGTGGGTGATATATGGTGCACTTTGGGCACCAAAGTTGGTGTCTCTACCCTACCATCCCAAACCACAAACAATAATATTTCTGCTGTATCCTGTCCCCCATGTTCCTCAAGAGGTCGGAGTTTGTCAGAAAGTCCTAAGCACCGTCCAGTGACACAACTGGCAGTTTTGCCTGAGTACAAACTGGAGGTTGTTTCTAAATGTGCTTTAAAGTAGCTACCCTGAGCAAGGGTCAGATCCTGAGGGCTTCCTTGTAGCTTGCATACTGCTGAGGGTCAAACTGTAGCTTCATTTCTAGGACGGTTTGCACGAGAGAGAGAAAACACTAAGGAGGCAGGAGAATCTCCACTTAATTGAGAAGGGCATCGTTGCCTTCCTCAGTATAATATCAGGTTAGGACTGTGATTTGAACAACATTGCCATAATGACAAAAACCTTCCCATAAATTCACTTAGAGCAGCAAAAATGACCTGGCAAGGTACAGCCAGGTATTAATAATGGCAACCATATTTTGTTGCAGTCTCCTGCCAATACCCACATGATGTGATTTTCTTGCAGTAAAAATGCAATAAGCAAAGTGGAGGAGACATTCTTCTATGCTATTTACTATGAAAAATGAAAGCTAATTAATTTGTCTACCACCTAGGTTTGTGTGGCCACTCCCTGTGCAAAACCTCATGTTTAAAAAGGAAACATTAAATGAAAGTCGGTCTCAGCTGAACAATTTGGGTTAAAACTGCAGGGCAGCTTGCCGTATGTGAAGTTGCTGAGAAGAAATGCTATTTAGAGCAGGAAATTGGTGATTCATAATTGACATTAACTCCAGTTACCCTCCAATGTGCATGCTGTACTTCATGTGAAATTATTATAAGCAAAGAAAGGCCATTCCCTTGAGCAAGTTCAAGTTAATGTTTAGGAAACCATTTAAGTTATTATTAGGACAAAAGTCATTACGGTGGAATGGTCGGATGCTCAGACTGCGCCCTCAGCTGCAAAACTTGTGCATTTTAATACCTCTTTGCAGGTAGCTCTTCAGACATATGGTCATTTTGGCCAATTCACTGAAATCCAGGCTTCACAAATGTCCCCAGTCAAAACTTCCACCTACTAAATAGGGCCAGAAACAAGTCCTTTTTTGGCACTCCCTGTGGGCAGCTTTCTAGTTGCACCGAAATCCATGCTAGTCTCTAGTTTTACACATGCACGAGTCCCTTTGAACTCAGATGAACTCCTGGAGCCCCAGCAGTTGGTGGGAGCAGAGCCACAAGGACATGTCTGTACACAGCTGTATGTGGACCCTGGCTTCCATGCAATATATGCCTATACTGGCAGATGCCAAAATTGCAGAAGGCAGCTTGCTGCAGTTCAAGCTGTAGAAGGAGGCAGCCCAGGGGCTGGATCGTCACCTAATGAGACCCAGCAATGCTCTGTGGCTTTTGGTGCAACCTGTGACCTTGCACTAGGTGCAAATTTGGTGCCACCACTGCCTGGTCCTTGACAGCTGGATGCTTTGCCTTCTGGTCTCCACGGCAGAGATGAAGCTCACTGAACTTCCTTAGACTACTGCAGTTTATTCAGTCCAAATGAACATACGAACTTAATTATTCCACCATACTATAAGCCTAGAATAAGGAATTAAATAGATCTTGTTATGGATTTTCATGTGAGTGAAGTTTTGGCATCTTATGCAATTTTTCTTTTTTTTTTTTTTTCAAATAAAAGCAAGAACATCTTTCTGATATAGAATATGCCTCAAACTGCAAGCGTAAATCAGAGGCAGACTTCAGGTACAGAAAGAGAGTAAAGACATACGGTTATAAATTTAAGCACCTTTGAACTTGAGAAAAGCACTTTAAACCACTGCCTCATTACTACTTTGGAAAAGAATGATTTGGATTCCTCTCTAGAAGGAGAGATGTTCTGCAGGCCCGATGCTGTGTGTGACGAAGGACCCCATAAGAAAAGCTAGCCATGCTCAATGGCTGGTCAAGTTCCTGGGGCCCTGCTGACTGTAGAGGGATGTTCAGGGCACAGAGGGGTGACAGGTCATGGAAAGCCAAGGGGTTCACCATCCTCCTTGGCCCCAGCTTAAGCTGTGATGAGCAAGACAGCAGAGGGACTTCTTGAGTAAGCAAGGACAGCAGCGCACAGCCTCGGGAGCAAAGCAAGGAAAGCATTCTTTGTGTAAGACCAGAGGTGGCAAAAGACCTGACAGAGCTGAAACACGCTGGAGCTGGAAAAGACACCAGAAAAGGGTATGAACTGGTGTACTGAGAGTGAGCACAGTAAGGGTAAGAGAGGTTGCCAGCAAAAGGCAGGAGAGGCAGGAGAAAGAGACATTCCTTGGTGTTTCCAAATAATCTTCAGTTCTACCAGGCAAAGAAACCCTTGTAGAAATGTGAGTCCTGTATTTCATCAAAAAGCTAAAAAGATAAATCAGAGATTTTCAAATAGAGGGTACAAAAAGGAAAGTTTGCCCTCATGCAGCAGAGCCAAAGCTACAGCTTCAGAAGCTTCAGGAGTGGACCCTGGCAAGAGCCTCTTTTACAATTGCTGCCTGGGGCAGAGCCTGGAGGCCACTGCACGAAGCAGAATTAACTCTGGAGAAAGGAATTAGGATTTGCCAAGCAAAGGAAGTCAACCAGAACAGACTGAGGCTGATGTAAGGATGGGCGGAGACTCTAAAAAGAGCCCTGAAATGGAAGGGCAAGCAAAGTCTACCACGCTGGGAGACACTGAAAGACCACATATGATGCATGTGCCTTGGCAAGCCGCAGCTACGCACAGCATTTGGGAAAAGGTGCAAGAATCGCAACAGATTACGCTGTCTGAGAAAGGTTCAACATGAACCTATGGTGCACAGCATGGGTGAGGAGGATGGTGACAGCACCATTAGAGGGAAGGGGCTTATTCACAGGAGCCATGAAAAATGCTGTGGCACAAGACAAAAGGACAACCAGCCCGTAGGCAAATGGCAATAATCAATTTTCTGCTGGACAGAGCTGCACAAGCTGATAAGGTGTCTGACAGGGTTACGAGCACTGAAAGAGAAGATACAGGCAGCATAAGGTAAGAAAAGAAAGGGCTCAGAAGGGCTATTCCCCACAGAAGGAGATAAAGGCATGTGCAAATGAAAGAGAGAGTTCATAGTAGTGTCGGGGATTTTTAAAATGTCACATCCTTGATCTCACGCCCAGGGTGAATGCACTGGAGTCAAAACAATAGCCAAAAAGGCTGAGAGACTCCAGGGAGTAGAGATGGTCTCTGCATACTGCAGAACAGAGCACAAAAGCACCTCACTCTCCCCATCCCTGCTCCAGGGGGGTGGCTGGAGCCTCTTGCCCCCAGTCCGGGGTGAGGGCTGCAAGTGCAATGCTCTGGAAATCAGCGGTCCAGGGAGAAACTCAGCCCTGGAGGGACTCCACATCCACCCACAGGAGGAGATGTCGCTTCCTTAACAAATAAGGAAAATTAAGTCAGTACATAAACAGAGCACGTTTTCCTCTCCTCCCAGAGGGGAATGGCTTTTAGGAGACAGTTGATACCACACACTACACCTGACACACCAGGCAGTGCTCTTGGGCAGGAGCCGGTATTGAAACAAAGCGTGCATTCAGCATCCTCATTTCAGAGATGTCCTTGCCTCACTGCCCACTGAGGCAAACTGCAGGTGTTTCTCAGGAGAAGAAACCTCTCAAGAAAAACCACCTTTTGACTGCATAAAGCTTCCTGGTCTCTATACACAATCTTGTTGTCTGAAGGGAAGAAAATCTACAGATCTGAGCTTGGGAAATGGCTCAGCCTCCCGGGGCTGGAGCAAAGCTAACAACGACTGCCAACTCCATGCAACAGAAATTGCATGCCTGGCAGGGGGAATAGCACAGCGAGGGTGCAGGCCGATCCCAGTAGGGCTGAAATCATTACTGATACATCTATCCCAACAGACAAGGAAAGGATGCAAAGAATGCTTGGGATGGTGACCTGTATGGGGAACCTACCTGCAGCACCAGCAAGCTGACAAGGCTTGTGGGCAGCTCTAGCCAGCACCCACGGTGTGTATATTTTAATAAAGGCTTTGTGAAAGAGGAAGAAATCTTTAAAGAATCCTTCACCCAGCACCGCTGTGAGAGTAATCTTAAAACTAAATTTCTCACAGGCACCTCCAAGCAGAGGATGAGTAAGTCCCCTGCCTGGAGATCAGCATTTTGTGCATTGTGCACAAGGTGCCTGTCCACAGCCCTGAGAGCAAGGGAAAGGCAGACCTGGATGCCATCTCATAGACCATGGGCTGTGATTGCCAACGGCTCTACCCAGGCTCTCACCCCACAGTTCAAGCTGTTGGCTAGGATGAAGGGACTCGGTTTTCCCACTACCTAGTAAGCATTAAAGGAAAAATTTTCAGTCCTAAAAGAAATCTGTGAAGGTTGAAGGACACAGGAAGGGCAGTAAGGGTCTGGGCATGTTGCTAACTAGAAGAGGCTGATGCAGCAAGCTCAGGTGTGGTTTCCTGCTGGTCCACACTACATAAGTCTTAGCCCGCTCCTTGGCTCTCTTCTGGGCCACCCCAGCTGGCTGCCTCCAAGACAAACCTCACAGAGAAGGAAATAGGACTTAACGATGTTGCTGTGAGCCCATGGCCTTGGGGCTGGGACTCAGATACATTAATCGAAAACCCTTGAAAAATAGGTGGAAAGATTTGGGGTTTGCCACAGACATTGTACTTGATGTAAGAATATTTGACAAGGGCACAGCCTCATGGGGACAAGTCAGACCCTGAGGTACGGGTTTGGAAACGCAACCGGCCATCCTTGTAAGCCCCTATCCAGTTTGTCCCATTGCAGCAGGCTGGGGCTGAGCTCCAGAGCTCAGGACAGCCAGTGGGTTTGCTGCTTCCTAACAGCACTGGTGCAGACATCTCAGGCAAAGCCAGCTCTTCAGAGGCTCAGCAAGCACCACTAATTAGTACATTGCCTATATGGCATTAACTTCTCTGTTGTTGATTCCTCCTTGTTATGTTTATTGTTTAACCTGGTAGGAAAGAAACAGGAAACTTGTTTGGGATGCTCTTCTAAGAGCTAGCTGGAATTATGGTTGTGAGTTGCATACTTCCTTGCTGGGCTATGCCCATCACTTAAAACTCAGCCGCTGCATGAATGAATGAATGAATGAACAAATTAATTACACAGGTCTTTGTCAGGTTCCCTGGTTTCTGAGCTGCACAGACTTGGCTGTGACGGCCAACAGCTCTGCACTGTGGACTGGCTTAGTCAGAACTGGTCCAAAGATTGTAAAAGCTCCGGTTATTCACCCCCTCCTCAACTGTGCCTTCACAGTTCCCTTGGCTGCACTGAGACCCTGGGCAGCTACAACCTCTGTAAGATTAGGTTGGGGTTGCAATCTTCTACCAACCTGTAACATCTATTTGCAATGACTCTAAGAGATGCTTTGGAACTGGAGTGCCTCATCCTGCTAAGCTCACACCTTCAATTTCAAACGACCACTCTGGAAAGTAAAGTGGCAAGGCTGTAGTCCTAGTTTGCAAAATATGAGGGCTTGCATTAATTCCATCAGTGAGACTCCTAAATTTACACTAGCACTAAATTTACCCTTCCAGTTATTCAGTGATAGTATCTAATTTGGTATTTTCAATACTTATTGATCTAATAAATCCAATGAATGGGATGGTGCAGTTGTGTTGTTTCAATGCTTAAAACATAGTACTGTAGGATGCTGATTTCTCATGGTAAGTTTGGGAAGGAATCATGGCTGTGCTCTAGGCTTTCTAAAAAACCTCTGGAGTTTGGGGACATGGTACTTGCAGTTTGCTGTACTGTTGTTCAACACAGAAAAGGGATGGCCAGTCTGTAGGTTGTAATTTTGTTCTTTTGTTGTTGTTCTGGCTTAAAACAGGCGCCCTTCAAAATTAGTTATCAAAAGAGAGATACACTCATAACCAGCAAGACTGATCGTTTTGGTGGTGCTGAACTGTGTACAACACAATATGATATAGATGCGGCAGCCACAGAGCAGACTGTTAGTGCAATGAAGGCACTGTGAACGGTGCACACTATCACCGCTGCACTCCCTGTGCATGCCTGAGCTGCCCGTCCCCGGATTTGTCATCTGCAAATAGTCATGCAAACTCACCCTTCTGGTGTATCCGAGATGTGAGTTAATGCTGTAGGGTCACACTGGAAGTAGGTCAAGCCCATTCAACTATCTGGAGGACTAGCAGCTGTAGCGTAGACAAGACACTGGCATTTTTGGTACTATATGTCTTCTAAAGCTACTTACAGCACGGTTAGATAACATGGCAGGAAAAATACCCATCCTCCCTTCTTCATCCAAATCTCTCCCCTGTTGACACTGGGGGTGAACTGCAGCTTCCAGATCTCCCACGGGAGTGAAAAGTCGTGGTGACAATCCACTCAGAAAGTGTTGTAGTGCCAGAGCCCTTGGGCAGGAGGGCTTCGCCACCACGGCAGGGCAGCACGGACACCAGCCCTGGCTATGGAGGGCTCCAAACCACGAGGCTGCTCCCAGGAACAGTCCTCCCCACAAGCTTGGCTGCTCCTCACCACCAGCGTCTGCTGCTGGCCCCTGTTGGAGTTGGGGTGCTGGCTGGGTGGACCTCTGCCTGGTGCAGCACAGCCATGCTTAGGGTTCTATGATTGATGTAGTAAGATACATTATAGCATGACACAGCATGGCACGACAGTTTACTGAATTAAGTGAATCAAATGATGAAGTCCAAATGAAATGGTTTTGCTTCTTCAGAACAGAACTTCTCAAAATTATTAAAATCAAGCCTTCTGATAAAGAAAAGCAATGTCATGGTTTGTTGATTTTGTTTGTCTGGGGATTTGGGTTGTGATTTTTTTCTGAGATGATTGTTACATTTTCACAGAACATTTTGTTTGGATTTATGCTGTATTTCCCTGGAGAAAATGATGCTGTCAGAAAACAGAAATTATCTCTTTTGGAGTTTTATAATAGTAAAATTACAATTCAGATTCTCTGTAGTTGTAAATCAAATCCATTTATTTCAATGGCCTAGTCTACAGGGCTCGAGAGGCCAGCTCTATCTATCCAGTCTGTAAAGAAATGAAGAACATCTTTGTTTAGCACAGCAGTCTCAGACTGCTCGTAACACTCAAGCATTGATGTCTCTATATAAGCAGTTTCTTTAATTACCATTGCCAATTCTGATTTTCCAGGTGAAGGCAGCCACCTTGCTAAAATGCTGAAATCATTTATCACCTGTCATGAAGGAGAGAGTTTGTTGGCGTCCTCCTGTGCAGTGAGACATGCTTTGATCCCAAAGTATTCCATCTATGGTATAGTAGACAAAGCACCACCTGCTATGAAGTTTGGAAGACTATATAAAATTTAATTTATGTACATTACCATCTTGTCTGACATAGGAGCATCACAGAAGAGAACAAGAAGCAAAAAAATTTGTAAGATTTGTGGCAGGCACAAATATATCAAATTTATGACAAAGAGCTAATAATATAGTTTCTCTTCCAAATAAACAACTCTTCCCAGGAGCTGTGCAGTGAATTCATTTGTATGGCCTTAAATGAAAAGATTGTCTGTAGTCAACAAGTCAACATAATGTTACCAAATAAAAAACACAAAGATCCAGAAGATCTGATAAACCTGTCTGGTAATTCTGACGTGTACAAAGGACCAGAAATCTAAAAATAAGAGCTAAACCCACCAGTCAACAGCTAATTCCTTTGCAGATTTTCAGCTGGTAGAACTCCATCAGCAGCAATACCCCACCACCCTCCCAGATACACAGGAACGAGCAGGAGCATCGTCTGGAGAGACAAGCTCTAGTGCTCACTAACACACACCACCATGTCCAAGTCCCTCTGATGCTCCATAGTTGCCATCTAACTGGTGGTGGGTCCCAAAAGCAAACCAAAATCCTGCTGTTCATTAGCAGTTTCTAGATGGGCAGGGGCCACCTTAAAAAAGGGGCAGAGAAGAAAAAAGTGGTTGGTGCCAGAGGAAGCTGGTGAAACGGGCTTGGGTTTTGGGGCTGCGGTGGCAGGGGTGGGGCAGTCCCAGCACTGCTTTGCAGCCACTGCGCTGTGTTGGTCCAGGTAAAACCCCTCATGGCACCCAGAGCATCAGGATCCTGCATTTCCACTCCTTTATGGAGTACTTCTGTACTTTATCCTTTATCCAGTACTTCTGTAGGGCAGCGTTTTTCAGGCACAGACCAAAGAAATATTAATTGCAATGACTTGGGGATTCCCTTGTCGACCCTGCTGTGTCCCTCAAATTGTTTGGCTTTATATCCGGGGTTAGGGGGTGAAGGTCCCTGATAAATAACAAATCCCTACTTGGCATCATGCGCGCTGCAACACTCAAAGGTAAGACACAGCAGGGGCTTATGAATCTCATTTGAAAGTTTTCATTCTTGTCTTCAACTCACACAAAGGCAGGAGTATGAACAACCCCTTCACCGCTTGTGCGGGAAAGTCTGGCTGAAGCATGGTCTGGCATCATGCTTCCCCCGTAGGAAGAAGTGGGGGTCTGGCAGGGTCAGTTGGGAGCATTGTTCCCCCAAAACTTACCTCCCAACTTCAGCCTTTGTGCCCAGGGCCCTACCAGGGACACGCAGTGGGGCACTGCCACCCACAAAGCGATGGGGAGATTTTGGCATCTGGGAACTGAAACCACACGTGAAAAAGGAAAACGCAAGGAGACGGTTGGAGCAGCTCTGACTCGTGTTAGGCAGCAACGGGCTTTCTCAGGAGGGCGCTTGTCCCACAGCCCAGGAATGGAGGTGAGAAAAGGGCTTATGCCACCTCCCAATGCGTCCACGGGATGCCGGACGTCCAGCCACCCGCTGGGCACCAAACACCAGGGAACAGAAAGTGTCTGCCTTCGGGGGGCTATGGGGTCTTGCCAGCAAGAAACAGCAAGTCATTTATATATGTAGGTCTGGAAAGGTGGGTGCAGGACTGGAAGTCTTCGGGAATCGTTGTGTGACTTTTTTTTAACTTGGTCGATCTGTACTACCATATCACTCCTTTTCCCAAAACAAGCTAGAGCCTTTAGATCAAATACAGAGATGGCATAACTTTTTTCTTCCTCCTTTGCGGCGTAACTGCAGAGGCTGTACTCACAGATCAATGCAATGTACAGTTCTCATTTAGATTCAAGTACAGTGCCAGTAACTGTTGGCAAGGGTTACTCAACCCTGCAAAGTCTACTTTTTTTCTTATTTGCTTTCCAAATGAAGACTATGTTTCAGTTCCTTTTGTGATGGGGGAAACCAACCTATCTATTGCTCTTTTCTCATTTTTTTTTGTCCCCTCAATAGTGAACCCCAGCCTTAATGTAAGGGTTTCAAAGAAAGCCAAAGTGATTTTTTCATGTTAAGAATTTGCCCAGACACTAAACATGTTTAAATGTCATCTTCCATTTTCTGTTATGTCCTTATAAATTAAGGTATCCAAATACTCTTCTGCAGATTTGCTCTCAAGAAAAAAATTCCAAGCTGGTGTATTTCCTTTGCCCCATTTCTTGCTTTCTATTAAAGTTTGAAATTTGTTGTTAGAACTTCCTGGAACAGGAACAAAAATCATTCAACTTATTGCTGGGTCAGAGAGCGAAGTGCTTGGTGGGAAAAGGGCAAGGAGACAGCAAGAGCAAACAAGGCAAAAAAGGCTTGTATTTACTGAATCTCTAACTTTCAAGTGTCCAACCTACAACTGGTATTGCCAGCCTAGCCTGACATTTCTACATTTTCTTTTGACGTTTGAAGATTAAGTAAATCATGTTTACGTGCGATAGTACCAGCAGACACTCAACTCTGGTCTCTCTCCACCTCTTCAGGACTTGTCGCCAAAGTGATACCATGAAAACAGCATCGCGGAGATGGCAGGGAGTATGCACCCGTACAGGAGACCACTGCTATTAACTAATCTCCTGATTTAAGGGAGCATTGACATAATCTCCAGCCCTGCTTCCCTTCTATATTGAGGGGTTTCTATAGGTCTGCATGCATGTGCAAACCTACCTGATGATAGACATGTGCCTGTTATCTCTGGATTTGTATTTTATTTGCCCCTTAAAATTTTAGTAAGGATACAATTAAGGATACCAGTAAATGACTGCTGTTTGTTTTATAAAGTAAACATGAATCAATTGACTGTAAGTATCAAGTCCGTAGTGCTTTATTGAGGTATGATTAGAAAAACACTAAAAGTCTACTTAAAGGTACTCCACTTTCTAAAGGTTTCTGAAATGTATCTCAGATTGGCTTGCAAAAGCGGCATATTGACATTGCCTTTATTTATCATTTGCCTTTTGATCCTGCTTCTTGTGGCTACGAGTTCATTTCAGCAACTTTGCTTGATGGTAGGTGAGAACAACCTCAAGGCTTTCTTTTTCCTGAGGATTCCCATCCTATATGGCAAATGAAAACAGATACATGCCAGACCTGGAGGGAGGGAGGAACAGGAGGGAGGCAGGGATGCAGGGAGGAAGGAAGGAAGAAAGAGAAGGCAGAAAGAAAGGAAGAAAGAGAAGGAAAGAAGGAAAAGGAAGGAAGGGGAGGAATGGAAAGAAAGAAAATGAAGAAAAGAAAATGCAAGCTTTTTTATAACCTTGATTTAACATCCAGTCTGAGCCAAACCTGTTTTACAGAATATGTTTCCTTGGGGGCTTATAATGCAACTACTACAGAGCAACCAGCATCATCTGACACAGCATGAACTATTCAGCAGCCTGCTAAAAATACGAATAGCTCGCAATGACAGGAGAATCAAACTGTAACTGCCTGGAATGTGAGATTATAAAATGTGAGATTATAAAATATCACGATTCAGATTGAAATTCAATATATTTGTTGAAGTTGTCAGCAAAGGCACACAGACTATTGGAAAATAGTCAGTGCATTCCCTACAGTTGCTAGCAGCGGCCTTTGGACAAGGCAAGAAGTTGCAAGTTTAAAATAAAAACAAACAACAAAAAAGGGGTTCTGATATCAATCCAAAGTATTCAAAAATGGAAAATATAATGCGAAGCAAGTAGTGAAAAGCCAGCCCTGGAGGGGTGAACAAAGGCAACTGCAGCCTGTAACATCGATGTCTCAAAGGCAAAAGGCACGTTACCCTTACCCAGAGGGGTCTTCAGAAGGTACTTTGCTGTAAGGCAACGCCCTTGCAAAGTCTGTGCTGCCTTGGGATTGCAGTATTTAAAGAGATTTGCTATGATAAACTCTCAGATTAGGTAATTTTACATGCACCAAGTTAAATATCAAAGAGAGAACTAGCCAGCCTGCCAGGCTAGCAACTAGGGTTAGTGAAGGTAAGTAATAGCACTAAAGTATCCCTATTCAGGTAAGCAGTTAAAAAAATGTTTAGACGGAGCACATGACTTAAACATTTACTTAAGCGGTGTAATACACTGAGACCAGATTAATGAAATTCAACTGCTATTCATCCCGCCACACAAAAGTGTCCTCCATACAATACATATGAAAGCAAATAAGATAAAAGGAAAGATGAAATAAGAAAAGAGGTGCTGCTTACCTGTGCTATGCATTTTCTCTGTTTTATGGAGCCATTTGTAACCATTCCTAAGCATGGTTTGTATTAAGGCTGGATCACAAATGACACCTATCATGCAGCTGTTTACATCTGGCTCACAGGTGTTTGACTGGTGCTTGCCAGGAGCAGACGGATGCATTAGAGGGACCTTTCAGGACTGAGATGCAGAGCCAGAGAGGAGGAAAGGGAGAGGGTCTTTACAGTTCCCTACCTCTGTTACCTCCCTATTAAGCCTCCTGTAATGAAATACAAGTCAACTTGAACAGAAATACTGGTTGGGAAACTCTCCTGATTTTCCTCTAGGGTAGTGAAAAGTGCAGTAGTGAATACACGCAGGAGCACAGGGCAAGCCGACTAGAAAAAACAGAGAGCATTAACAATATTGCATGGCAATTCAGGTAAAGCCTCCAGCGACAGGAATTCAAGGTACAGCCTTTGGCTGCGCTGGTATTGCAGACTCCATTGTCCTGACTGTGTGTCCTGCCCCAGGGGCCAGAAACGGGTGCATTAGGCTAAAAAGCTGTCAAATGTTCCCAGGTGCCTGGCAGTGTAGTTTGTACACACCCGAAGGAGCCCTCCACATGGGCGTTAAAAACCCTCCTGTATGATGAAGAGCTTAGCGCTTCAGTTCCCCGCAGGCTGAGCAGCCAGTCCCGTTTTTGAAAGCCCGTTCACCGTCACCTGCTCAGAGACAGGATGCTAGGTCTGACACTAGGCAAACCTATCCAAACCTGTCTGGACAGCAGGACTTTTGCCCACCTGATAATGTGAAAACGCGGGCTGCAAGAAGGATGCACCACCACAACTTGCGTGCATTCTCCCACCCGTCATAGCAGGAGAGAGAGGAAAGCTATGGGGCAGGAGGATGCAGGAGGCAGGACAGGAGGAACGAGCAGGAATTTGCCCCTTGCATTACCAGCCTGGCACTTTCAGAGCCAAGTACGCCGGGGCTTTGGCAGGGGAGTTTCGTTCGAGAGGAACAATGCAACAGACACGGGTGTAACAAAGAGACCTTTGTGAACATGACTAGCGTGTAGCACAGGATAAGGACTTCTTTTCAGGCTGGCTGGCTGGAATACTGAAGGAGGACAAACAGCTTCCCAAGTGAGAATAACATGACTGAAAAACCCGGCACATCCCCCTAGCTCCCTGCCTGTGCAACTCCTCAGCCGTGCAGCAACTTCTTCCTCCGTGGGAGGATTTGAGCAAAAAAGAGGGGGAGATGCGGGAGGTCAGGCAGCAGGCAGAACAGGCAGCTCTTTGCATGCGTGCACACGTAGCGCTGGCAGCCGGGAGCCTGGCTGCTGGCGGAGGCCAGTCAGCTGCCTGGCTGCAGAGTTTGGGAAGCCCTGCGGCGCACAAAGGTTGCACTGAGACAACAATTCTGAATTCAGTGCTTTTGCTCTCCTGAGCCAACAACACACAAAACCCCCCCAACTTTGGCAGATCAACTGCTTCCAACTTTCCTGAAGAATTATCACAAGGCAGAGAAATGATCCTCAGCCCTTCCTCACACAGAAAGCTGAGGATTTTTTCCATGGGCTGGGTAACATAAAGCACCCCAAATTAGCACCATTCATGCTACCACAGCCAAGCACCACCTGCGCAACAACATCCTCAGTGAGAGCATTGCAGCCTCTCCTAAGAACTTATGAAATAAAATGTAGTCACAGATTCCCAACCGAAACACACCACCAAACTCACCCACTTCATCCCTGACCCCACCATTTTTTTTTCAATAAATTCAGGCCATAGGCACCCAGTTTAACCCAAAATACACCAACTTCTTTATAACCAACTTCACAGAAGATTTTTCTTTTTAAATAACTATGTCACCAAGCCTATGCTTTAACCAATATTCAGAAATCACATGTTCACCATCTGGATTGGAAGCCGGTACTTTGTTTTCAGTTCCCATCACAAATTCAGTAATCAGCAATGCCATCAAGCTGTCTCTGAATATTCTTACACCTCTATCAGCTTCATGGGCACTATCATTAGAGAAGTGACACACTAAATCTTCCATGCACAAGCATGCCTGCAGATCAACACAGGTGTCTCCACTGAGCTTGCAACCATTCAAAACATATTACATCGCTGTGCCTTACAGCAGACTCTCAGGGACCACTAGTGACTTGGAGGACAGCAATGATGACACTTACTTCATTGGTGTAAGACTGGGTTTTGCTTACCAAAGAAACTACTCTTATCTTACAGTGAATGAGGAACCAGAAGCTTACTTCAACACAGAAACCCAAACCAACTGACTGACTCTACCCCTCGCTTTTCACATACTAAACCCTAATGGGATCCACATGGAAAATCAGCAAGCAACCACAACCAGTGTTAGAAGACCACATGTTTTGAAAGAAATTTCCCCCAGCATTTAACTTCCTAACTTTTAAATAACCCCCACTCTCAACAAACTCATAATGAGAAGCAAACCAGACTGAACCCACCCTTGACAAATGAATAGCAACAAGCAGAAAAAAAATCCGTAAGGCCATCTCTGCAGCCACTGCCATGACTGCCCTCCGAGCAGCCCCAGGGAGCCTTCACATGCTCACCATGAAACGTGACACATGCTACATCCATGCATGACAAGACTTATGGAAACTATGCAGCTGGACAACACATATGTGCTGGAGTGAACTCTGCTGGACAATTAATAAAGGACCGTAGCATCCAGTTACCATGTAGACAATATTTTTTCACTAAACATTCCCTCTGACCTCTCAGAGGGTTGTCCTGAAGGGTGGCTTCTGATACAACTCCAAAAGACAACCCTGAAAAGGAAAATGCTTAACTCTACTAGGGTAAAAAAAAGTTATGGACTCAACAAAGGCCATGTATTTAAGGCATACTTTGATCTTCCTTCTGTCTAGCTGAATGATGCTCATTCCACATGGGCTGCCTGCTGGACTGTTTCCCCCCTGCTTTGCTCTGAAGGAATAAACGTGTTATCACTTTCCCCTTGCTAAAACCCTATCTTGACTCCACAGGCTGTAACTACCGTTTTTCTCTCAAGTTGACTGGTCAGCTAGCACAACTGAGTTGAACAAAGAGTTATTGTCTCTAACCTGTGTTTTGTCTGGAAGATGCTGCTGCTACTTTCTGAGTACTAAGGAAAGAGCTGCATGTCCACCAATTTCCCTGTTCAGGTTTTTTTCAAATATCAGCTGATCTAATGAAAGATATCATGTCTGTCTGTAAGCCTGGCGAAACGCATGTTATTGTACTAACCTTGCACGCACTTGAGCCCTTCACCCCACGACAGGATATCCAGGGCTGCTGTGGGAAGAACTTGCCATGCGTGTGCCACAGACCTGCTTCGTTGGGCCACAAGGAACAGAGCTCAGGTGCTTCTCATGCCCACAGGCCTGCACTCAGTGAGAAATGGAAGATACGCTTAAATAAGGTAGAAGTGGCTAGACATCCTGCCAAAAAAAATTCAGGATGGAATGTAAACTGTGACTCAGAGAGCTGGGGCAAAGTCCCTGCTCCCACCCCTTGGTTCACAGGGAAGCTCTGCCACCCTCCAGGGGCTGGGCTGCACTGGCTGTGCCTCCTGGCACCCACGGCAGTGGTTGCTCTCCCCACCGTGCCCATCGCCATGTCGATGCTCCCCGTGCAACGCTCGGCTCTGCCCGCTCGACAGGCTAGCTGCGGCCCCGAGCCTGGGCCAGGATCGTGGCAACCCCGCGCGCCCGAGGCTGCGTGCCCCTTCAGCATGGTCTCGGCTGCAGAAACAGCTTTCCTGAAATGCACATGAGAAGTGGAGCTCCAGTTACTTTCAGGAATGTGCCTCTATCAAGGATTAAGTAAAACAAATGTTACCTAGTTTCATATCTGTTTTCATGTTTGCATATGCATACCCACCTCTAGCCCTGTCCAATGCTTAGACCTGGCAACTGCTCCTGGTTATTACAGAGTGTCTCAGTTTTACAGGGTCACTCTTCACTTTTCAAGAGCCTTTTCTTTAGAGGATGGCTACATCTGCCTGCTCGCATTCCCTCTCTAAACTCACAGATACCGTATATAGAGTTACAGTTCCCTACAGAGGCACTTCAGAGACCACCCTTGCATTGCAAAGAAGTAATGCTAAAAAAAGAGAGGTCATATTTGAGGAATAATAACTCCTGCAAGACTTCCTTGGGTGTGCTAGTGAGCTAAGGATGTCCAAAGATTTTTTTTCCGTGGGACTTAGTGAACTGTCCTCTTAGCCATTTCATTCATATTTTCTTTGAGCATATTTTCTTCTCAGTCATAATAGCACAGCTTCATTAAATATTGCTTTTCCAAGTCATTTTTGCTTCATTTCCAAGCTACTGCTTCACAAACTGGTCCAAATTTTCCACTAATTCTCACTGATGCTGCCAGTGGCATCTGCAGAAAGGTGCTGCTCCAGAGTTCAACCTGTGATCTTTAGTGAGCCCAACAGTGCTGATTTTTAGTGGACCACATTCTTCCTCTTCCCCCACCCAAAACTTGCAGCCATGACATTTTCTGGGCTTCTGCATATGAGAAAACTCCCGTTGGCCCTAAGGGAAGAGACCAGCTCTCAGGCTTGGAGAGATGGGGACCTGCAACGTGGCTTCCTTGCCAGCCCATTTTGGCATGCTGCAAGGGAAGCACGGGGGGCTTGTGGCTCCAGAATGAGGGGTCTTCCTCTTCAGTCTTGTCAGCAGAAAACACTGAGCAGGTGGTGCTACCCCCAACAAATTTCTCCTTAGAGCCAAGAGCGAAGACAAGCTTTAAGCTTGAAAGGGACAGCAGCATCCAGTAAAACAAAGTAGAATTAAACTCTCTCCAACTTTTGCTGGGTGAGAACAAGCTCATAACTGTCCTCAGTGTCCTTCCACCCACACAACTGGTTTTGGTTAACTGGGTCCTTGACACTCTCTTGGTTTATGCCAACAGAGAGTTTGGCCCAGAAAGTGCATGTTATTGTAAAAATCACAGGCAGCTCTTAAAAATGGCTATGGGTAGGTTGCATACCTTGGGCATTTCTCAGAAGGGTTCAGAGGCAGCTCCTCTGCAGCCATTGAAAGCTTCAGGGGGGCTGCATCATGCAGGCAAGTAGACAAATTTGCACATCACAGCGTGTAGTTGTGAGAAAGCTCCCCAGATGCTTTTTCCACAGGAGGTGTTTGACAGTGCTTGGGGCAGGACGTTGTAAGCAATGCTGAATTAAATTAGTCTGCCATTGTTTCCCATGGAAAAACGAGGCGAGGAGACACAAACTACCTCAGTTTCCAGGCTGGAGTAGCAGCTACAGTTCACTATTGCCCAGACAACGTACTCATGGAAAAATAACTAGATTGTCACCTTTTGAATATTTATAAACTCTGTGGGTCAGGATCCAGATGAGAGCTATGTGTGGAGCCCTGCAAATATGAGGCCTAACGAGCATGCGAAAGCATTTGTTGGCCCCATCACTCAGCTAGCGATTTTGCCAGCAGCCCAAGCAACGGTGCTTCAGGGTAGATTATTAAAAAACCTGGTCCCGAACCTTTCAGTTGCACTTGCAGTGTGGCACTTTCCAAATGAGTTGCAGGTGCAAATAAGACTGTTTGAAGTTCTCTTTACCTGCCTTGCATGAAATTCAGCGAGGGACGCAGCCCTCGGAGGTGTTCATGGCAGTTGCGGGGTGAGAGCAGAGTGTTTGCTCCCCTTTCCTTCCACTGCCTCCACCAGGATGTCTTCATTTCTGGGTGATGCATGTCAAGATCAGTGCACAGGAGGGGACAAAACCCTTCCTTGAGAAAAAGCTTGCTTAATGAGCTCTGAGTAGAAGATTTGTACCTGCCAGGGCTGCAAGGTGGGAAAGAAGAAAAGAAAAAAAAAAGATGTCATCTAGTGGATCTTGAGAGCTGTCACCACACCAGCAGCAAGTCACCAGAGCCGTGAGAAACATTCTCAGCCCCAGGACATTGCAGGACATTGCCAGGCCAGGTCAGGCACGCTCGCTGCTTTTCAGCCATGCACTCAGAAAAGAAGGGATCCCAGTTTCTGACAAACAGGCCATGGGCAGAGTGCCAGCTGCCTGGTTTCTGAGTACTGAGAAGGGGGAAAGGCTGCTCCTTGGAGAAAGGCTGGACCCAGGGATGTGAGTCGGTCACTGGCGATGGAAAGATTTAACCCTTCCAGGGTTGCTCTTGCAGAGAGTTGCGGGACAGTGAGTGTGCCCAGGCAGGTACCAAAACTCACCAGAATGACACATCCTGGCTTGCACGAGCTGATGAAGCTCACTGTTATCAGTATTTGCCATCAAAGGCCTTTACACAGTCATTTCAGAGCAGAGAGCCATCTATTTAATAATTTGCAGCATGGTGCCAAGTCAAAGACACCACAGCAATTGTACTATCCCCAGACATTTAGACAAAGGCACCTACCAGATTTCACATGGTGGTGTTGCAGTCTCCATAATTCTTATGCAACAGTGTGGGCAATACTGCCCAACAGTGCTTTTTAACATTCCTTATTCCAAAAGCTGTGTGTCATCTTGAAAAAGAATTCAAGAGCCAGCTTGTGTAGTGCTGCCAATTTGCTTTTCCTCTGCAGCCAAATGCAATCGATGCTAAAATTCAGATGTTAATTTTTAAGTCTGTTTCCCCCCCCCTAGTTTGTTTGTTGCTCAGATGTGTATGGGCGTGCTTTGATTTTCTTACTTCTTTTATCCATCCACAGACCACCCGTCTGCTGCCTTACAGACCAGCACAATGTGTGTACCACAGACTGAAAAGCACTTTGCTTTCCCTTCCAGAGCCTTAGTATTACAAAATGCTAAGAGTTAAACTACAGCTTATATTAAGAAAGAGTAACTGTAAAATCCTAAGAAACTGCCTAGCAGGACACATCTAACTGGTTATAAAAGTAACAGTAAAAAACAGAGGGGCAAAAGAATATTGCCTACTTCAGAGAAAATGCAAAAGAAACTTTTTCTCAAATTACATGCACTTTGTAGCAACTTGTACATGCAGGAGGGGACTGATGCAGTCTCAGAAGATTGCACTGTGGTTTACTAAGGGTATGAAAGGAAATGCATAAGAAACAAGGAAAAATTGTTACTAGTCACTTTGTCAGGTCCTGCTAAGGGACACGAGCCTCACACAGTTGCTACAACTATGAGGAAGTAACTTGGATAAGTTAACCCTTGATCCTTTGTCGCATCCTACAATTAATCTACTCCCCTCAGGCTTGCCCAGGCTCCTGACCTTCGTCTCTGCTGTTCCCCGATGCACTCACACCATCTTTTCACACTGCAGAAAGTCTGCTCAGGGGTAGTGCATACATTATGGATGATACATGCCTTCCTGCACTGTGCTTAAGAGCCTCAGCGTTCACTGCTGAGGAAAGCTCACTACATGACCCCACGCCCTTCTGCGACTACCCATTAAAACACTTATCCTTCACATGAAATTATAAACTTATGTGGCTCCAAAAATAGGCAGTGTCATCCGGTTTGGAGCTGTGAACCTTAAAGCATCGGCTGAGTGAGCAGGGAAAAGACTGTTCTTCTCTATTAATAAGAAAAAATAATTTCCAGGGTGGAAGCCTATGCAGAGTAACTTGACCTAGAGATGCCCATGCTCCACTTTTCTTTTAAAAGCAGATGATTCTGGTTTGAGTGGTGCCAATGCAGCAAATTTGGGAAGAATTAAATACCAACGTGTTATTTCATCCCCTTTTTTAAGTAATTGATTGATAGAACAAAATTTCAAATTACTATAGCTACAGGCTTAAACAATACTCTGGAACTTGTCAATATTTATCCCATGATCTAATAGTGGTTTGTTGACTGTGCTACTCTGCAAGGCTACGGCATTAAGTCAGAGCTTTATTCTTTTAACATATGGTCCCCAGGAAAGAAATTTTCTCTTGCGCTTTGTACTCTGCACTACAGTTAAGTGCACCAACTGTAAGATTCATAAAGAAAGGCATTAGTTACCTGTGATTAAATCCCACAGCCTAGGTATGGATTTAAAATTTATGGAAATAAAATTATAGACATAAAAATGAGGTTGCATAGATCCAGATGAGTGTTAACGAGTGTGAAGGCCTGTGAGAGTAATGTGTTATTTTACTATTATTAGAACATATGTTTATCTTTAAAGAAGGCGCCTGTAAAAGGTATCACACAGGGATTTAGGTCACGTGGGTAGGTGCAAGTAGCGCAGGATTAGGTGGCTGGGGGACCAGGCTAAGATCAAGGAAATTACGTCATTCCCCAATTCAGAAAATTCAGCAGTGAAACTCAAGGGAACAGGGGAGAACTCCACCAGAAGACATTTTAGGAGAGGTGAACGCGAGGATGTTGCACTACATTTTCTTTTTATTTTAGAGGAGCTAACTCCCTGTGACACTTTCCAAAAATACAGCAAAAGACAGCGGTTCTGTTGGTCAGCTCAGGCATCGCTCCCAGACCCGTGTACGGAGACCCACCTCTCGTGGGACAAATTCAGCTCCCAGAATTACACAGCAGATTTTGACTTGACTTATTTGCAGCAGCCTTTCTTCTTGTGACACCATTTTTGCTGTGTGTTGGAAAGCAGCAAACTGCTTTTTGGGAACACATGGCTGGTTGAAAGCTAGCCAGTAAGCGTGTGTAGATCTCCCTACAGGGCTGGCCATGTACTCACTGCGTACTGCCAGTGCTCCTGGCAATCCTAGGGAGAGTGCTCCCAATAAGCCAGGTGTGAATGAATTTTGAGATGTGGGATTCACTAACTGAGGGCAAAGTATGGTACCTGGCTTTAGAAAGGAAGAGAAAGACCACCTGTGGAATGATAGAGCAGTCAACTGAAGTTTGACACCCTGAAAAATACTCAGCCAAATTATGAGACAATTAGTCTGTGACTCTCAGAGGATAACAAGGGGAAGAGAAACAGCCAACGTGGATTTGTGATGAGCAAGTTATGTCAAACCAACTGAATTTCCTTCTCTAGCAGGGTCACAGGGCTGGTGAGTAGGGGTATGCTGTAGATGTGGTATGTCTTGGCTTCAGTAAGATTTTCAACAGCGTGAGGCTGGAGAGGCCTGAGCAGCACTTTCACAGACAAAACTGGAATTCAAAGCAGTCCTGATAAAATAAAATAAAACGGATCTGAAATCAACAGGGTGAAACTCAGAGAGACGGATGTGGAGGGCAGCTTTCAGGAAGGAAAACTCGGGTGCCCAGAAGAAGGACAAGCTGGCGAGATGGACTGGGCTGCTGCGCAAACCAGCCTGGGGGTCAGAGCGAAGCGGGGAGCAAGCATGAATCGACAATGTGATACTGTTGGAAAAAAGGCAAATGTCATTCTGGGACATGCCAGCAAGCGCTGTAAACAATTACTCCGCTCTGCTTCGCATTGAGGAGTCCTGAGCAGCAGCCCTGCACCCAGACCTTGGCACCAGGCTCTGCAGAGGATGCTGGCGGATGGGAGCACATAGGAAAGAGGAGCCAAAGGAGCTGCAAGGGACTGAAACACATGATTTATGGGAAGAAGATGAAGGAATAATTCGTTTAGGCTAGAAAAAAGATTCCGCCATAAATAATACTCAGAACAATATTAAATGCTGAAATTCACAGACTTGCTGGCATGGGGTGGCTACGCTGGGGATCTCCGAGAGACTTCGGGCACAGAAGTGGGGAGCTGGTCCAAAATGCTTGGGAACGAGCAGGCTGCCAGGGGCAATGAAGATACACTTGGGCTTGCTTTAGAGCAGGGAATGGTCCCACTGACCTCCCGGGCCAACCGCCTGCCTTCCCTGTCTATGGCTTCACAGTCCCACCCTCTTCTTGACCAAGATCCAAACCCACCAGAGCTACCAGCTTCCATGAAACCCTTGCTCTGAGCTGACATTGCTGGTGAAAGGAGCAAAGGGGACCAAGTCCCGTGCCCTATGTTTCAACATGTGGCTTTCTTAGGCAATGCCGAGCCCCCGAGGGTGCCATGATGGGCTTTGGGCGCGCAGGGTGGGAAGGACAGGACCCAGCTGTCAGTCTGTCTGCCACACAGCACCCCAGGGGGGCTGGGCGGGCGTGGAGGAAGCATACTCTACTGCAAAAAAAAAGAAGACAACAGCAAATCATTTCTGGCTGTGGAGCAAAGGACATCTGCAGATGGGTTAGCTCCATAAAGAGTGAATCAGTCAGCTGAGAAGGGTTGAGCGGGGGGTTATTGCTGTTGTTCAGGACTCTCTTCCTATGAACAGACGCCAGTCTGGAGGGTGAGGACGGGGTACCTTCCCCCCAGCATCACTGGCTGCGGTTGTCTCTGCCAAGTACCACTTGTTTTGGGATGGCAGGGTTAGGGGGAGATCACATGTGTCTCTGGCAGTTGCCAAAATCATGCTTGCTTGCCTTTGGAAAACCAAAATCCCACTTATTTTCCCTGTGCTTCACATGACATGCCTCTCTGCCTGGGTCTTTTTTGAAAAATTGCAAAGCAACCATGAAGTTTATTTACTTTGTTGCTCACGGTAAAAAGTGCACGGTATTGCGGTTTGGCTGGGTGCTGCACTGCACAGACCAACATCTCCAGTGATTTTTTTACTCGTACACTGCACCTTGGCTGTTTTCATACTGTCCTTCAGTCTTCCCTCACCCATACATTTCTTTCCCTTACTCTTCTTGTGGAAGAAGGTTTTTGATAAAGGATTCAAGACTCCAGCCACCCTGAGTGGTGAAGAGCCCTAGCCCCCAGAGATCTCCAGCATAGACACTGCAGTGCCATAGGAAGCCCAGCAGGGCTGTGTGGACCATCAAGATCCTGGTGACAGGCTCAGGTCCTCACTTTGTGCAATGGTACCCATGGAAAAAAAAAATCAATCACCTTCACACATCACATATTGTCAGGCATAGTCTTCTTCAGCCAGGGTGAAGACTGGAACATGACATACCAAAATTGTACCTTGAGCAATTTCATATTGTAGTATGTTACTGTGAAACAGCAAGAGCTTACCCTAATAGTAACTGCCCCTCTGTCAGTGGTACCCTCTGCATCGATTTTCTGTACCCTCTGCTTGACTGCTGGCCAGAATGTCACTGCAACTGGTTCTACTGCTAATGTGCTGGCCACATTGGGCTGCTGGCATTTCAGCAGGACCTGCAGGAAGCAACACAATGCAAATAAATAACAGGAACTGAACTCCCACAGGAGCCTAGTTCCCTGGAGTTCCCACAGTTCTCTGGAACTGAAAAGGATTTTTACTTTTTTTTAGTTGGTTTCTGGGTTTTTCATCAACTTGCTGTTACCAGACTCATTTTCTGAGTAGCTGTTCTCTATAGTCCGGAATTGGATCATGGAGTTACACTGCCCTCTGACAGTGGTCCAGCCCAAGGCAGGTGTAAACCTTCCCCACCTCCGCAGCACAGCTCATACCAGAATACTCAGGACTTTCCATGAGCCTCCCACAGCCGAGCAGTAAATCTGCAGAACCAAAGACGTGATCTTACCCAGGGTAGAAATGTCTTTCCCATCAATGGACATGATTTAGTACGTCTGCTACATTTCTTAAGTTGTGCAAAGCGTTGTATTTTACCAATAGCACATCCTTCTGGGACTGTGCATCCCTTTGGATTCCCTTGGAGGGTTCCCATTCCTGCATGGAGAAGGGCAGAGAGAAGTAATTTCCTTAGTGAACTGAAAGACGCCCCCCCTGCCCTCACCCCATGACTTCTTCCTGATAGAGAGAAAGCAGAGTATACAACCAGGGTTTCTGAGAATGGAAAAGAAGCATGTGATAGTGCTTTTAATGTCTGCTGCTTTTCCATGCCCTCCTCTGTGTTTGTTTCCTGGGGCTGTACACAATCATCTCCAGCAAAGAAAAGATTTTGAGTAACCCTCTGAAAATCCTCCTCTACTGTGTCCAGGGAGCTAGTCCTGTGGGACAATACCAAGAAACAAAAAGCACTGTGGGCTTCCTAGTCAAAGGAATACTGTCCAGCTTGAGCACACGTATCCCTGGATGACAGAGATCAAAAGAAAAAACAGACAAGCATCTCAGTTATTCTAATTAACACAAATGCTGACTCTCACAAAGTCCTTATCTCCATTGATTGAGGTGCAACGTCAAACTCCCTGGGGGTCGGGAGTTGGCACAGCTGCTTTGACAGTCCTGGCAACACCACTGTGTTCATGTTCTGCGTTATGAAACACTGCAGTTGCTCCAGGCTTAGAGGGTTTGCTTTGTTGTTGCATTACAACCATTGGACTTCACAGTACGCTATACAGAGGAAACACACAGGGGCCCAATATTCAGCAACTGAGGATCTCACCCTGTGATGTGCATTAATATGCCAGAAAGAAATATGAAGTTGACAGATATATTCATTCCCTGTTACATGAGTCTTCTGTTCCCATATTGGCTCTCAAATGCAAGGCTGTCACAGATAGGAAAGCGCTGGCTCTTCAGCAACCATATACATTGCAAATGAGAAAAAAAAAGGAAATGTTATTAGGGTCAACATATGTTTTACCACAGGTCTTTGCAGAGCAAATAACTTAGAATATGTGCTGCACATAAAACATTATTATGTAAAATAACATGTATTATGCATTTTCAGTAGCTTTCTGCATAACCTCAGGATTGGATGGCAAAAATCTGTTGTATAACGTATTTTAGATAAGAGCCCATTGTGAGATGGAAGATTTCCCACCATTAAAAATGCTAGTTGATTACAACGCTCAAGAACTTGTTCACTTGGGATCTACAAACTTATTCATGCCAGGCAGCCCTAGCAGATTCCACAATTCACGCAGCTGCACGGGAGATGGAGTTGATACTTCAGAGAAAAACCTTCCCCCAAAGAAGTAGCAGAGACCAGTGCCTTCTTTCTTTTTTACAGTACAATATTACCCTAAAAGGATGAAAAACTAGAGGTCTGCTGTAATACTGAGAGTTGTGATAATTTCCTAACAGTTGCATGTCATTAGTGAATCACACTTATTACACAAATTAGAAGCAGGTAACATCATGGTTTCTGGCTGGACAGATGGATGGCATTTATGGTTATAGATTTTTCCTGGAAAACGCTGACACAGACTGACAAAAATAAGTTCTAATTTATGTCCAACATTGCCTAGTCGGGCTGATCAGAAAAATAAGACCTTAAAAGACCCTGACAAAGTGAAAAAACAATTGAATATCCGTATTTTTAAGATGAAATGCTATGCTTTCATGACTGAAAACAGGGCTCCAGCTTCACTTAAGTACTTGCAATGTTTGATTTCAGGCACAACAAGCCATTTTGTTCAGCTACAAATGATTTTTTTCACTCCTCTGTTCATCCAAAACACTTCGAATATTCTCATTTTGGGGCAACCTGAAACAAACTGTGTTTTAGTTCTTTCAGTACTGCCAATGAACTGAAAAAACCCTTATTAGCCAAGCTCTATTTGCAGGTCCCATGCTCTGTCTTAATCCTTCAAAGCCTCTCTGTGTTTTCTAGCAATTGTGGGTGTTTCAGGCAGAGCATATGTGTACATTTATCTTTAAAATAAATTCTGGCACAAAGCTTTAGTATGATGGGAAAAGCTTTTTGATTTATGAGACTGAAAAGCTGCTTTGCTTTGTTTTGCTTCTTCAGTACCTGACTGAGATGTGGGTAAGACTAACTTAAAGAGGACTTAAGAAGGATATTTTGTTTTAACCTAGGATTATGGTCACTTTAGCTAATGATGTATAAGAAGATCAAAGTTCAAAGATGCGTTTTCTATTTTTGTCTGAAATACAAAAAAAAATTCAAATCTCATCCTCGTTCTAGAAGTTTTACTGATGTTACAGATTTTTTATTTGTCATTTCTTATACCTGCCTGTGGAGTGTCAGACGGTTTTAGTCCTTAACGGTTACTTCTATAAAGAAGTAGTCATTGAGTTACGTGGGTGCTGACAGAAGCCAAAACCAAAACTGTCTGTCACCATATCAGGAGACACATTGAATTAATACTGGGATACCTCTTCAGCAGGGGAGAAATTCTAGCCCAGAGAAGAGCAAACCATCTGACTAAGCATCTCTTCCCTTCCAGCTGCCCCGTGGTCACTCTCTGGTTTTTGAAACGTCATCACTTTCCCAGCTGTCCCATGACTGTAGCATCTTCCAGGAAAGCAAAACGTAGGTAATTTTTTAATTCGTCAGCCCCAGAAGCCACACGAGAACTGAGGCAGTGCTAAGGGTTTGGGCCCCAAGAAGCTAATAAGCACCAGCCCAGGGCTTTGCCTACCCAGGGGTTACACACGGATCGGCTAAAGCTTGTCTTTGCATCTACGGCTGAGTGAAACAGCAGCCCACGTGTGCCCCGTCCTCCCCCCGTGCACCAGCAGTGTCACACTGCAGCTCTGCAGTGCAGCCCCTCTCGGTCACCCACATCTGAGCTGATGCTCCAAGGAGCAGAGAAAGAACAGACCAACCTCGGTGCAGGGTGCTGTAAAACTTGGCCACACAGAAAAACACACTTTATAGACCAGAGCAAGGCTGATGTTAAAAGAAGAGGCTTGGAGGATGGTTTCTGCAAGAGGGAGAGGGTAAAAGAGAAATTAGGAATGGTTATGTCTCACCCAACCCTTGACCCCTCCAGAGCATGTACTTTTTGCAGGGTATTTTGTATGCAAAAATGGAAGGTGAAAGATAAGCAGTTTTAAAGTGCTGGTGTCTGGCAGCGTCTGTGAGAAGGCTGTCTGTATGGGATGTCCATCCCACCTGGGCAGCTCTGCTGGGAACATAGATTCATTCACTCATCTCTTTCACTAACAGATAAAAATGAGTGCTGAAAAACATAATGATATCTCCTAAATGGTGATTCTGACATGGAAAATACCTGATGTGTGTGTCAGGTATTCCCAAACAACTCACATTCCCTGAAATAGCCAACAGAAGTAAACAAGCAGATTAAAATGTGATGGCTGAAAAAAAAACCCCGCATACACTTTTTTTCCTTATCTTTTTACAAAGCTGCTTTCATAGAAGTTATTTCCTCTAACACCCTGCAAACTCATGTTTATATGGATACATGTTGTGGACGAGCATTCTCCTTTCTCTCCGTCACAGCTTCAATGACTGTAAGGGAAGCAAGAGTGTATTTTCTTTTAATCCAGTTCTTCCTCCAGTTTCACTCCAAGGTTCACAGAGCTAAAACATCTGCATTTGTCTTCCACATACTTCTGCCTTGGCAACATCAGCTGTGGTATGAGAGCGTCGGCTTCCCAGTGAAATATGATTGTGGCTCTGAGTTTACTATCTTTCAGACCCAAGATCCCATTTCAGCTACTAGTAAATTCAATGGGAAATCTGTCAGATGTATTGGGTGCAAAATTTGCTTTATTTGTGTTAAAAGTAGGTGAGTTTAATCCTGGTTTTATGAAAGTCTGTAACAAAGCTCTTGCTGTCTTCTGAAGGGCCAAGCTTTCATTCTCTGTGGTTTTTCTAATGAGCGGCTGGACAGTGTCACTCAAACAGGAATCTTTCTGTCCTTACTAACTCCCCTCCTAGGAAAAGTCCTATAAGCATCCTCGAAGTGCTACACAGCTGGCCACAGACAGGGAATTTATCTGCCATTTCTTCTGATGAGGCACAAAATAAATAAAATATAATTTATCTTACTGCCTCAGAATTGTGCTGGCTGCTCAGGGGCGGCAGAAGGAAAAGCCATATTGCCACCCAACTCAGCAAGCCCGGCTTTGAACTGATGCAACAAGCACATAGTGACTTCTTGGAGCAGAACTGCACATTATCATTTAGCTGGATGGATGCATGAGACAGAAAAGTTGTTCTTGATTAAAACCAAATATCGAGCATGGCAAGAAAATGCGTAAGGATAAACAGATTAAGTGTGATATGTCTGAAGGCTTCCCACAGTATAAAAGCCATGTGTGGGAGGCATGAGCCTAAAATTAAACTCCTAACAGTGTGAGTTAAGGTTTATGAAAGAGGCACCTGACGCAGAGGGGGAAAGTCTGAGTAACTGGCTCATCGAGGGAGGTTCTCACCACTTTCCCATGATCTGCACCTTCCTTCTTCTGCTGTGCTCATCCGAGCAGGAAAACACCATTCAGGGGTCAGACCAGACAAGCTGACTTACTCATCCCTCCAGCCCCACTCGTCCAAAGGAGTGCCCATGCAGAGCCGAAGCAGGGAAGCAGCTGTGGGCAGCCCCGGCTAGCCCATTCAACGCTAACACAAGCTCAGGTAGGCTGGAGCTGGTATGAATGCTAAAGTCAAGTCAACCTACTAGTGGCCTCTCCTTCCTCTGCTCAGCCAGCTAAAGCCCCACACCACAAGCTCAGGTATGGGCGAAAGAGTCTATTTTAAAAACAGACAACAGATTTTTTAACAATCAGTCACAGACTAATTGCAACAAGCAATTGCTTGGGACTACAAACAATTAACACGGGGCCTTGCTCACAAAAAATGAGCTACTGGTTGCTGTCTCTGTAGTCGTCATTGTGAGCTACAACCTCAATGCCCTCGCAAGCAGAAAGGCAGAGTGGCATGTTTCTAAGCAACATAAATCTTTTACCAATTTCATTCAGTCCACCAAGTTGTTTTCATTTGAGGCTGCCACTTTTTGTTCGCTTGGTGATGCTGCAGCCTTGGCTTCCACAAAGAGCCTGCACTGCTGACAGGAATGCCAGCTGGCTTTCCTGCCGTCGGGCAGCCGGTGGGGTGGCCAGCATCCTCGGGGTCCACGTCATTCACCACCCTTTGCCATGCAGCCGGCATTCCCACACGCCCCCCCGGAGGCTCCCCGCTCATCAGCGGATGTGAGGGAGCCTACGGTTAGCAGGAATCCAGCGTCTCCTAAGGCTTTACAACAAACCGTTTGCACTGCCACTCAAACCATGTTTTCCAGTAACTGAACAATCAAGCAATCATTCACCCAGACCAAACTCAATAGCTGCGTGTTGCATTAGCTTGCAAGTCACTCAGCTCTGCTGGTTTCTTCCCGAATAGTCTTCTTTATGGACCCAAACAAAAACATCTCCTCTTTTCTTCACTGAGGAAGAAAACCAGATCCAGTCAAGGCACATTTGTTAGTGACTAGGAAATCCTGAAGTTTCAGGCTCTCCCTGTAACGCTGAAAGCCCGATGTCTGCGGCCCGCCACCTTGCCTCGCTGCCGAGGCCTTTGCAGAGGGAGCACCGCACAGCAGACCAGAGGCTCTTCAGGTCCCTTTGGGCATGCGCAAGGAGTGAGACTGCAGACGCTCCCGCGGCCACCCTTGCTCCCGCAAAGACCTACCGTGACCACGGAAGAAATTCCTGCTCAAGTGGAGCATACGGGGCCTGCACATAACATTTCCTGCAAAACAAAGGTCTAAATTAACTCCACTGAGAGAAAAACGGTGGGGAGACCAACCCCGAGGGGCCACTATGTCTCCCAGAATATGAACAAAACTTGCCAGCCTTCTGTCACTGAACCCTTTATCAGTTATATAGTTTTTCTCTTTTTCGGGGGGGGAGAGTCTCTACTTGGGCAGGGTGCAGCACATTTAGCCCATGCCTGGTTGCTGTTTTGGTAGCCACAGGGTCCAAGCTGTGGTGCTTGGAAGGATGCTGCACAGCCACGGGAAACACATGCAGCGCCCTGGTCCACGCCCTGCGGCAAGATCCGCCGCTGCAGTCAGCTCCCATAAGCAAATGCAATGAATGGATTTGTTATTTAAAGCTATCAGCCATCCCACGTCAGGCATGAAATTAATAAATGATTGGGAAGGGGAGCTTTTCCTCTTCTTCCTCTGTGGAGGAGCTGTCTTCATCCAACTGTGCACCGCTCCAAGATGAAGTAATTTTGGCTCCCTGCGTTTTAGCTATTTGAGATAACAAACTCAAATTTCTTAGTCATCCAAAGGCAAAACTGTCTTTGGCTCTTTGCTGGTGTTATGGCTTCATTTTCACTGTAACCTTGCTCTGGGTGCAAGCATGTGGGTCAGCAAGACACAGAAGCTGCTCCTACATGAGGCAAGTTTCCTAAATGAGATGTTGTGGAAAGGCAAGAGGTGAAATTCAACCATTATCAGTAAAATTTCCATGCAGTGTCCACACAACTGTTCACAGGAGAATGTAATTATTGTAAAGTATAACCAAAAAAACCTGATAGAAAAGAGTGCTAGGTTTCGCATTGTTGCCCACAGGCTGCACTATGAACGGGGCCTGAAACACAATGTGCACCCATGTTTCCTGCCAGGAGTTACAAGACAGTCCAACCTGAGGGTGCACCTGAAGGTTAGTAGCACAGCCAGGAGACAGTCTTCTCACAAGTGTCCCAAGAATCACTCTGCAAGGTAGTGTAGATGCAGTTTTAAATACTAAGAAGTGAACCCTGGATGACATTTTGTTAATATCTTTTTTTTTCTTTTTTTCCCCTTTTTTTTTTTTTTTAACAAGGCAGGGCAAATCTTGCCTTCAGAAGCACTAGGTAATCATAAGGCAGTTGGTGGATATTTCTGACTGGACTAAACATTGGGGAAAAAAAACACTAGCTGCATGCTACGTCTGTGTAAAATGGCTGTGCTCGACACCACCTGGGGCTGGATGCCTGTGGCTCTTTACAAGGGCATCCATTTAGGTTTTTAATTCGGGAGCACAATCAAATGTTAGGGATATGCAGACAGGTCATCATGGAGGCAAGAGTTATTTCTCACACCTCTCTTTTAGTGTCGTGGTTTGACCCCAGCCAGCAACTAAGCACCACGCAGCTGCTCCTCCCTCACCCCTCCCAGTGGGGTGGGGAGGAGGATCGGGAAAAAAAGCAAGACTCGCGGGTTGAGATAAGAACAGTTTAATAACTAAAGTAAAATAAAATATAATACTAACAATAATAATAATAAAAATATAATAATAATAATAATAATTGCAAAGAAAAGGAATATAACAAAAAAAAAAGAAAAAGAAAGAAATAAAACCCAAGGGAAAAAGAACAGCGATGCACAATGCAATTGCTCACCACCTGCCGACCAATGCCCGAGCAGCGATCCGCCCCTCCCGGCCAACTCCCCCCCGGTTATATACTGGGCATGACATTCTATGGTATGGAATATCCCTTTGGCTAGTTCAGGTCAGCTGCCCTGGCTGTTCTCCCTCCCAGCTTCTTGTGCACCTGCTTGCTGGCAGAGCAGGGGAAACTGAAAAATCCTTAATTTAAGATAAGCGCTACTTAGCAACAACTAAAACATCAGAGTGTTATCAACATTATTCTCCCACTAAATCCAAAACACAGCACCGTACCAGCTACTAAGAAGAAAATTAACCCTATCCCAGCCGAAACCAGGACACTTAGTCATGTCTGCTTATTGAGGCTGGCCACAGCAAAGTGATTAAGGAAAGAGCTTCCAAAGATTTAACTGCTACGAGAAACCAGGAGCCCCAGCATGCTCCAAAAGCCAAAGGGACCATGTCTTTTTTACCATCTATGTTGCACATAAAATCTTCTTTTACAGGTGAGTGTACCTTCCTCTACGCTACATCACAGATATAGCTGGGTAATAGATATAGTTACCAGAAACCTGACTCTTTAAGCTGCCCTTCCTTAGGCAGATAGCAGAAGCATGCTACATGGCAAAGCATGCAACCAAAGCATCGTAAATATCCATTACTCACTGTGACCTGCTCTAGGCCAAGAGAGTAAGAAATATTTTTCAAAAGTTATCCAGAAAGTATAATTGATTAATTAATGCATTCAAAACAATGAGCTGTCTTGGAAACACATTAAAAAGAAAAAAAGAGATTAAATTCATCAGATGATTGATTTTTGCTGACAAATTATTAGCCCAGCTTTGTCAAGTAGCAGTTTAACCAAAAAGGACTGTATGATCTGCTTTCCTTTAATTGTCCTATTGTTGCCTCTTGGTTTCCCAATTGTATAGAGCACTTTTTCTCTTCATTCGAGCTTCAAAGAATCCTTCTCCATCAAAAAAATTGGTTTTGAGTTGGCTAGTGTGAGGATGACTAATTTCCATCTACCTCACTCATCTTAATCACAGTGGTCAGCCAAAATTTGGAATCCAGAAGATTGTGTCGAGAAGATAATAAAGACAGTTGATTTACTGATGGCATTTGTTTATTTATCAAATTAGGAAAAAGAAAAAAAGATACTATAAAGACCTGTTCTCCTGCAGGCAGGAATAATCAACATCATGAAAGGAGTTTGTTGCAGGTACCCCTCACAACCTTTGTGGATGGCAGCTGTTCCCAAAGTGCTTGGTCAGAGCTGTGCTACCTTTCCATCCTCATCATCTCCTTCCATGGTGGTCTCACGGTGGTCTCTCTCGTAAACCTCAGTTCTCCCCCAAAAGCCCATCTATCCATAAATTTCAAATTCTTGAGCTAGCTGTGGCTCCACTGAGTGTCATAAGTGATATATGTGTTGTCTCCTGAAGAAATGGTATCACCCAAAACATGCCTCCTGTTCCATCAAAAAGTTGCCAGGACTAGCTTCATGGAGATCTACAAAGGTACTTGTTTAAGATATCAACAAAGGCAGTGGTATAGTTAGGCGTCAGCTCAGGCAAATTGAATTTTCTCAGATTTATTTTAGCCATATAAATATGCGCCAAACCGTGTGTGCGTGTGTGCATGTACACACATGTATATACACATGCACACCCACACATGCGAATGCACTGAACCAATATATATACATATTTATATGAACACACAGAACATATTTTCCTACAGCTACACCCATATACACCAAACAGTTGAGTTCATCACTTTTTTATTTACTATTTTACCACCAGGCAGAAGCTTGTAGATATTAAAAATCTGCTAAATCGAGAAGAGAAGAAACTGATGGGTGCTGGGCAGCTCAAGAAGCCTACAGCTGGTGTGGAAGCTGAAGGTTTGTGGGGTTGCTGCTGCCCACTCAGTGTGTTTGGCAGGACAGGGAGGAGAGGAGATCATACACAGATCTGCCCCATCACAGGAACATTAACAAAAACTGAAAGAGAAAATGCTTCTTCCAACAGGACAAGACCACCTCTTATCAATATGCTTTTAACCAAAACTGTCCTCTAGGGAAGGTTCTTCTTCTATTTCCAAGTCTGAGGTCTCCTGTTATGAGATAGCTATAAGATTTTATGATCAGCTAATGTAGTCCAGGATGGTAAATGCCTATATTCCTCACTTTCCCACCATTTTTTTTCTCTGTCCTAAGGAATCAGAGCATGGACAAATCCCATTGACGTAAATGCTGTGGGGTAGCAAGAATGTGTGCCACCAGGCCATGCTCTGGAATGACAAGTATGCAAGAATTAGCATCTATAACTCTCCATAAACATTGGGGTTAATCTCCAGGGTTTACAAGACTCTTTAAATGTGTTTTAATAGGACAATATGCTTTACACAGGACCCATCCAACACTTCACATATCAGCAAAGTTTACAAGAAGGTAAACTGAGCTGGGGTAATGGTTCAGATATACAGCCAGGGCTCTAATGAGAATGCCAAAGTCAAAGTAATAAATGGATCTGCAAGTATAATACCTTCCCAAATGGCTGAAGAGCATTCCAAGTCTGGCAGGACAGTCGGAAGAGAAGAGCTGTGAGAATTGCATTGTTCTCTCTCGGACTCTGAAATCTAAAGAAATGGATCAAATCACTGCACTTTCAGTGCAAAATGATGGGCTGGCTTAGACCTGCACTCTGCCAGCCTCACCCAGCTTGGGCAGGACTCTGCTCCTTCGGCAGTCCTGCAGAGGGGACCAGCGCTGCCCACAGAGTTTGGGGCTGCTGAGAATGAGTAATGGTGGTTAATTAAAACTGAAGACTGTGTGGACACCTACTATAAGAAAGGAAGACTGAGGCCCTGGACAAACCTGCTCTTCTCCACTGATGACAAAAACTCCCTTCTAGCTTCCTAAAGCCAGGTGAGATGAATCCTGCCCTGGGTTTATTTGAGCCTTGGGTGTCTACTTGCTTCAGGTAGACTCCACCTCTGTGGTCAGAGCAAGCCATCAGCCCCAAGTACAACTTGGTTTCATTTTGGAGAAAGATTTTTAAAATGACTGGCTTCAGACTCACCCTTGTCATCCAACACACACATACAAAAGGCAGAATAAGCCTTTGCTCATAGATGACCAGTTTGTTTCCAGTTAACTTATTCTTTCTGTGCTTTTCACCCAAAACTGAATATTAACATGAAAATAAAGCCGGGAATTTCAAGAAGTGACACATTTCCGTTAATTCAATATGAAAACCAGACAGACTATCCTAACAGACATAATGAATGAATTAGGCATTCAAAGAAGAATGACCTCATGTTTCACTTCTTTACCCTCATCCTAATTATCACAGAACATTGGCCCAACCTAGACTCTCTTTCCATGTCTCTGTAAAGACCTGAGGGGACTTTTTGGAGGGAGCCAGCCAGTATCTTAGCTGCATTTGCTATTGTCTATGTTTATCACTTGGCACAACCCCATCAGAGTATGGGTAGATTGGCAGTAAAAGGATGATTGCTTCATTATAACAATTCAATCTGCACTGAGACAGGCTGTCTCCTGTGCTACGTGAGGAACAGCTAGAAACTTTATTTCATAAGCAAAATTACCGCTGGCCATTTTAAAATGCCAAGAGCAGCTATCATTAGACTGTGGTTCGGCTGGCTCTGTTCTCTGGTGCAGGGTCTGCAGCGCGCTGGGGAGCCTCCGTCTCAGGAAGGAACTGACCTTCCTGGTGCGCTGGAGCAAAGGAGTGACAAGCAAGAGAAGATCTGACTGATCCTTCAGCACCAAATCAGAAAGTTCAGGAAAAACATCTTTATAGACCAAGAGACAACATTCTGTAATTTCTTGTGTAGCAAATTGGGAACAATTTTTGCTCCTTTAGAAACACAAGCTTGACCTGGTCACTATCACGGAAATCTGGCGGGAAGATTCCCATGGCTGGAATGTTTAAATCAATCTTTATTGCGTATTTCAGGAGGATCAGCTGAGCAAAATCTAAGGAGGACTTGCACTATTTGTGAAAAGGGTTTTGGCCTGCTTCCAAGTTTTTAGCAACTCGGGAATGAATGTTCTCATTTTGTTATAGATTAGTGTCCTCAGAAATGGTGTCTGAGATGGGTACAACCAACATCAACTCCAAAGCCAACAGGGAAGAGTGAATTTAGCTCCCTGGATTATGACGCATAGGGACAAAAAACTGCATTGTCATGGCTACTGCAGCCTGTGTAGTGCAAGTGAGAGACCTCCCATTGCATCTACCAACACATTTATGGCATGTCCAGACATACAGAAGACATAGCATAACTTAAATACATGCAGTGTATAACATGTAGTGTGTAAAATCTAGTGTGCAACATACTATCTGCTAGATTTTCTTCTTTACAGGTTACCAGCGGATCAGACAGTGCGAAGTAGTGGCTGCATAGATACAAGCCACCATAGTTGGATCATGTTTGTTGGGATCATCATCATACAGCCCCAGCCAGGATTGGGTATTTTGAAAAGCCTGGCTTCAGAAAAATGAAAATATCCCAAGGAAGAATTTGAAGAGAGAAACGTGCATGATTGACAACTGCTTAATGACAGCAGATCAGCGACGACTAAGATTAATGAATCCTGGTTTGTGAGGAATGTCTTTCACCATTAAGTGACTATTGGCGATTGATAAGGCTTGAGCTTGGTCAAAGCTTTGCTTGTTGCTGGCTATTCATAAGGTGTCTCTCTGGGGTGGGTCCTCTGATGTCTAGTAGGTTGAGAACCTGTACTAAAGACTTAAGTCCAGAGAAGTCACTAATCAAAAAAAGAGTAAATCGATGGTAATGAATATGAATTTCAGGCTGTAAATTATAGCAGATGGTAAGAAAAGAACACAAGTAGACTTCTACGGTCAGCAGGAATTTTAAAAGTATGTTAGCTACGAATGGGATCATCAGAAAGGTACCACATTGCTTCCAAATGGACATGCTAAGACTGGCAATAATAAACCCAAAGAAGTAAAAATGTTGAGTAAATATTATTTCCCACTTGTATTTGGGGAAAAGCCAGATAATGCATTGCATCTTACGTAAGAAAAACAACTCACTCTTTTATAACAATAATTTCTAAACTTAGAAATTTTTAATTGGCAGTTCCTGAATGATTTGCATCCAAGAGGCAAAGATGTTCACTGAACCTCTGCTGCTGATTTTGAATAAGTCTTGGAACACTAGAGAAGTTAGAGATGTGAAGGAAAGATAATGTTGTGCCAGCACTTAAACAGAGTAACTAGAATGACATGAATAAATATAGGCCTGTCAGCCTGACATCAATCTGAACAAAATAATAGAATGGTTGTTTGGGGACTCTATCAAGAATTAAAGAGGAAAAAATAGGATTACATTGAAATGATCATGAACTTACTAAAAACAGACCCTATCCAAATAATTTTATAATGTTGGAGCATGTACAAGTTTAATTGGTAAAGGTAATAGTGCTGATGTAAATGATACTGTTGGACTATTTTATCAACTGATAGGTCCTCAAATAAAACTGTCTTTGGGGAATCAGCCAATCTCATGAGCTGGGTTCTTGGCCCTTCACTCTTTAACAACCGTTCCCTGTCGATGGAGCTGGCAAATAAGACAAAGGCTGTGAGGGACTGGTGAATGGCGAAGATGTAACAGCTGATCTGGGAGACAAATCTGGTTTGCTCCATAACTGTGACACAGGACAAGTAAGGGACAGCAAAGGAGGCCAGACTTACCAAGTCAGGAGATCAGTGATTCTGAAGAGATTTCCATCCTGGTAGAAAGTCAGCCGAACTCAAGCTCAGTGTCTAAAGAGGCCAAGACAGCCTTTGGCTGTGCAAAGCAGGGTCCATTAAGGAGCAAGGTAGCCTCTGTGTTTCACAATTGTGTGATGGCTCCTACAATTGTTGTGGTGTTCAGAAAAAGGGCCCTGAAAAAAAATGGAGAGGATTCAGAAAAAAATACACTAACTTGATTAAAGGATAGGAAAGCATGCCTCATTCTGAGAGACTCAAGAGCTCAATTTATGTGACATGGGCAAAGGAAGGCTCGAGGATGACTTGATACTAATGAGTTAGGGCTGCACAGACAGCAGAGCTTGCACAAAGATGGGCTCCTTCACTTGTACAAATATTTAACAAATCTCATGGTCTGATGCTGAAGTTAGATTCATTCTGACAGAAATAAGACACTGTTTTTCAGAGGGGAGAATAATTAACTGCCAGAATTACTCACCAATAGGCTCCTTGTTATTGATCAGTTTCTAATAAAGCTTGGAGGATTCTCTAAAAAAAATTGAAACAGGAAAATTTCAAGTAGGAACAAACCGAGGTAGGTCCCATGGGTTGTGTTACAATGAAGATCTGTCTAGAAGACCCTCAGGTCTATTCTAACCTTAAAAAATCTGAGAAAATAGATTGTCTGTGATGACACACACTTTCAGTGAGTCTTTCGTCCAGCAGACTGTCTCACCACTAAGACAACTAGGAAGACCTTTCTTTACACAACAGAGTGCTCAAACATTCCCAAAGTTACTGTTTGCTTTTACCAGCTAGATGTTCTTACAGATAGACAAAATAAGACATCTTGGCTAGTGCAGCCACCATGTTTAGTCACTGTCAAGCTTTTCAGCAGTTATTCTTTTAACCCTATCTTGAGAGTATGGCAATTTCCCCATGCTAATAGGACTTACAGATCTTGCAAATTAGTGAATATTTAGTAGCAAGGAAGCTAGAGGTTCAAAACCATTTATCCCATTTCTTCATACTCCTCAGCTCCTTTTGTGGCCTTGTACAACTTCTTGCCCACTGATTTTATGAAGAAGCTGGATGCATCTCTTGCTGCTTATCAGCTAAAGAGCTGATCTGATGGGAAGCACCTCTGTGAGCAGATCTGCTGCACTCGGTGGGAAAGTTTCCATTCGCAGGACTTGTTTTTTTAGTTCACATGGCCTTGCAGCCCATCAGTTTGACCAAGTCTAAAGTCTTAAATCACAACTCAAGCAAAATCACCAAGGTTTCCCCCCTTTTCCCATTAAAAATCTGTGAAACTACCAAGTTTTCCATGGCTTTTGCCCAAAACCACAACCTGCTGCAAATTCATTGAAAAGTAATTCCAAACTTAACCCAGATTAATAATGCTTCCAATTATTATGGCCAAGTTTTGCAGTTTAACAGATTAAAAATTGTCAGGTTTTGTGTCTCTGTGAACATTTTGTTCCACTCAAACCACAATCCCACAACAAATTATTACCGCCAAACTAAAGCTATAAAACAAAAAATCCACCTTTGCATTTTGAAAACTCTACACTTCGGTGGAGTTCAGATCTGCAGTTTAATTTTGTACTGTTGCACAAAGATGGGAGGAACCTGCTTCTAGATCCAGAATGGTTTCCAAGTCATAGCCCTACCCAGATCGGGATATTTTGACCCATATGCTTTTGTTTGGATCCCTCGCTATTTTTTCCTTAAAATGGAGGGCGTGCTCAGATCATCTGTGAGTGTTTCAAGCTAACATGTTTTCAGCTGTTAACCTCCCTTTAGCTGAAAATCATTGCCCCTTGACTGAAGTGCAATGTCTAGCCACAGTTCCCCACCAGTGCAATGTGAAACAGGTTTGCTGGCCCACCCTCGTGGAGAGGAAGGAGATGAGAAGGGTGAACACCTACAAAGATGCTAATTCAATTGTTTGTGATCACGCTGGCTACCCCCTACATTTTTCAGAGGTTGGTTTCTTCCCCCGGCTTCTACATTCTTCTCCCTAGGTATGATATTTGGAGACAGAAACATGGGCTGATGATGACTGAAACCACATTCCCCTGAACAGGATGGCCCTTGCACTTTCTAGACCAAAGTACTCTCTGGGACTGTGCTGAAAAAACGATTTATAGTTTTTAATCTCCTCATAAGGTATGACTGTTAAGTACGCTATAATATATAGGACAGGAATTAATCCTGAATTTATTTAATATTTTTTTCTTATTTCATCTGTCAGAAGATTGCCATTTCAATTATTTATTAAGAAAATTATGTTTTTCAAGGTAAATGCATTACTTTCGTTATCTGCTTTCAATTAGCTGGGAATTCACTATGTTCAGCCAAATGTCCATTCATCAACAAATTCCAGATTCCTGGCAGTCTGAACAAATTCCCAATTTTCTTCTTTTATGGGTAAAATAAGTGAAGATATTCATGCCTCATGCTAAATTATGGCTGGGGTTAGACTAGCCTGGAGGGAGGAGAAAACAACTATGGAAGGTCTTGAAATATATTAATAGATGTTTTGATAGAAGTGGAGCTAAAATATGTCACAATCTTTTTACTTCAGGTGCTTTGTTACGTTAACTACATGCCCTCCTGCCCTGCTTCATGGGCAACTTAATGAGCTGAGCTGGTCACCCTCCAAAATGCATGCAACAGGTTGATGAGACCGTCTCTAGCTGCAGGGCTCTGCCTTCCACAGGGACATGCAGGAGCGAAAACAAAGTGAAATACATCCTGCGCCACTGCAACTGTTCATATCACGTCCAACCCTTCCAGTTAGTGAATTCACATTTTCAAGGCAAGGCTGTGCAAAGTAGCTCCAGCAGCGTCACAGGCTGCCCCAGGGCCATCTGTACACCCTGCAGCATCGAGGGAGCAGCGAGCAGGGAGAAGCACAGTGGCCAGCCACGTGCCTGGGCAAAATAGGGTCCAGGCTTCTGCCTCGGAAATACTCCAGTGCAGGTCCTCCTTTCTCCTGCTGCAAAACAGGGCTACCTAGCTGGGGGCCAGCCTATTGCTGACACAGCTACATGGCTTGTGAGACCCCAACCAGTTTCTCAGCCCAGCACCATGCCATGCTGTGTAGCTGCGCCCATCGCAGCTGATTCCCTCCCCAGCCAGCTGCTAGCTGGGAGGAGAAAGCCCCATGCTCCAGCGTGGGAGCTGGGCTTCTTGCAGAGAGACTCTTTACCCTGAAAAGGGAGCATAAGTGCTTTTTAAAATGCAAACATGCTTTTTTAAATGCCTCATGCCCAACAGCGCTTTTGCTACCTGCTTGTAATTGACACGTCACCTGGTGCTGGGCCAAAGCCCTTTGCAAGGAATCTCCTGGGCAAAGTCGGGAGAAAGGCTCTGCCCCTGTCAGCCATGGGGACGGAGGGCAACCAGAAATGCTGCCCCAGCCTCTGTGCATGCTCACCACAGCTCTGAGCTCAGTTACTCTCCAGGCACTGCTTGAAGTGGTACTTCTGTGTATGGTGTGACTGGCTCCAAGCCATGGGGAGAGCAGAGGAGCTGGGTGGAATGATCCCACTGTCCCAAATGGCTATATCAGCCTCCTTCATCTCTGCAGGGCACCAGGCCACACGCCTGAGGAGGTCCTGGGCACACCACAGCTCCCAGCTGGCCCCCATGGCCACGTTGCCTTCCCAGAGGGCAAGGAGACTGGGAGGAGGATAAGCTCCCAACAGGGAGTTAGGATCTAGCCGGGATGCTTGCTTGGACTCAGGAGCTTTGGTGTGAGATATAGCCTTAAAATATAAGCAGTATTTAAAGCTCAACACTTTCCTTCCAAACAAGGAAGATTTTCAGTCATTTTAGTCATTCATTTTACCTCCTCCTTCTTTTGTTAGTGAAACTGCTGTCTCCCCTAGCTTCCTCAGTTTTTCTCAAAAATCCTCTGTCCTGGTCATCTCCTATGTGTTGTACTAAGTCATCTTGGTTTTGTGCTGCCCTTCTGTTTCCCAGCTTAGCCATCACTGACTCTGATTATATTTGCTTGGTCATCTCTTCTTTCCTCCTTTCCACTCACAGGGGATACTTTCTGCTCCTTTTGTTTTCTCTTTCCAATGATTTGTGGTCAGTAATGCTTTCCTTACACTGTGGAGCAGGACTCTTCAGCCTTTCTCATCACATTCAAGTGTTCGTAGGTCTCTCCCTCTCCGTGCACGCTCTGAGATCATGTTCTCTTGTGCATAGTATTTTTCATCATGTGAGTGAAGAAACAGAGTCACCGCTCTGCCTCTCGTTCCCCAGGTTGTGCAGAAAGCTAACCATCCTTACATGGGCTGATGCCTTTCCCACCAGACTCAGGAGAGGCAGGAAGATGAGATTTTTTTCCCTTACATGATTTGTGTGCATCCCAGCCAGACGCTGCTCTCCGCACGGCAGGATGATTAGGCTGAGGTTTTGGGGTAAAAGCCATGCCACCTTCACTTCTTGGTGAGGCAGAGCCCTGAGAGCCACCTCGCCGTCCAGCAGCTCTGCCAATGGTGAGTGCTCCTGCTGAGGGCTCTCCCAACAGACGAAACCATCGCCATCTCTTCAACATCTGTCTAATGTCCTATAGCCTGGGCAATCATGAACTCATGTGTTTATGTTACTGGTGGAATACACCTGCAACTTAAATATTGTATGATAAGCAGATGTTCACTTCTATAAATTGAACAGCGCACAAAGATTTATAGACCCCAGAGGCTCAGATTTAGCGAGTGGGAGCCAAGGTCACAACTGGACCTTCAGATTCAATAAATCTTGACATTACTGGAGCATAGGGGGAGGGGAGGAAGGCGTCGTTATAGACATATAACAATTTTAAAAGTATGCCAGTGATGATCTGCAAAGCAGATGTAAGTCAGGCTGATTTTGATACGTTAAACTGACCCTTCCAGGCAAGAAATGAAATAGCTCAGGATTTGATTTGGAGTCACATATGGAATATAGGAGTGGAAATGGTGATAATAAGCCCCTGTTGATATGAGAAGCAGAGGGAAAAAAAGCTCCATTAAAAAGAATAAATGTTTTGTTTTCATGCTATAAGAAGGACACTGTTGATATCATTAGTGGTGGATTTATTCTACTCAAGGTACTTCAAATGACATATCTGTGCTGTATTTTTCTTTCATGCAGTGCACTAATGAAAATCATTGGTTTAGCTACAGAAAAACCAAAATCCTGTGTGAGCAGAGTAGATACCCGCTACACCCTTGTCCTGGTTTCGGTTGGGATAGAGACAATTTTCTTCCTAGTAGCTGGTATAGTGCAGTGTTTTGGATTTGGTATGAGAACAATGTTGATAACATGCTGATATTTTTAGTTGTTGCTAAGTAGTGTTTATCCTAAGTTAAGGATTTTTCAGTTTCCCACACTCTGCCAGCAAGCAGGTGCACAAGAAGCTGCGAGGGAGCACAGCCAGGACAGCTGACCCGAACTAGCCAAAGGGATATTCCATACCATATGACGTCACGCTCAGTATATAAACTGGGGGGAGTTGGCCAGGAGGGGCGGATCACTGCTTAGGGACTGGCTGAGCATTGGTCAGCAGGTGGTGAGCAATTGCATTGTGCATCACTTGTCTTTCTTGGGTTATATTTCACTCTCTTTTTGTTATCTTCCTTTTCATTACTACTACTATTATTATTATTATTATTTATTTCAATTATTAAACTGTTCTTATCTCAACCCACGAGTTTTAATTGGTTTTGATTCTCCTCCCCATCCCACTGGGGCGGGGGGTGGAGGAGCTGCCGTGTGGTGCTAGTTGCTGGCCGGGGTTAAAGCATGACAACCCCAATGGTGTCTCCCAGCTCAGGAGGCAGAGTCGGTGTTGCTGGGTGCATTCAGAGGCCTGGCAAAAATAATAGGTTGTCAGAAGTAATTCAGTCTCTAATGTCCCTTCAGATCCTCGTCTCTTTGCTGGAGCTTTAAACACAGGCTGGCAGCAAGGATCGAGGGGAAGGGAGGCGAGGCAGTATGGACAACCTGCGCCAATGTCACTGCGGAAGAAAGAGAGGCTGGAAATAGAGTTAAGCAGAGTAAGAGGCAAGGAGGAAGGTTTTAAATTGGCACCAAAATATCCTGACATGGCTGTGTTATAAGCGCCTTCATAGGGGCAACTCAGTAACCATTGCCTTGTGATAGCTGCAATAAGATAGTGCTAAGGGTGTAAATAGAAGTGGATAAAGTCTGAGACACCAGAGGCAGCCAGAACCGACCCCTGCCAGCCCAGAGCCGAGCCTGGGCTGTGAAACCCTCCAGAGAAGTAGTACAAGTTTGCCTACTCCAGACTCCACGCCACACCCAGTGACTCCCAAGTTAGTGCAGTCAAAGTTAGTTTTCGTCAGCCAACACGCTGTCGCAGCCCAGGCTGGGCAGGGAAAGCCGGAGCTGCCGCTGATGTACACGGGGTGTACATGGCCGGCTCCTCCCACACCCCCTCTACCCTGCGGGCACCCGTCCCGCTCCACACCTGCAGTTTTGCAACTGGCCGCGACGTTTTAAAACAAACAGCTCAACCGGCCCATTGAGCAATTCACGGTTACAACAAAAACCCGCATGGAGTTTTCCAATGAGCAGTTATAAATTACACTGGTGTTTTGGTGTTTCTGCCTTTTTGTTTAGAATAACTCATAGCGGTTTATGAGAATCATCTAACTAGCAATTTTCAGGGACTTCCAAAACATGTAGTTCAGCCAAAAGCACAGCAGAAAAAACACTACCAGTAAGAAATTCCCCAGTTACTGAATAATAACTAATAAATACAAATATCCATTCTAGTAGAAGATGGAGGCAGATGCGAACAAGAGAAAACAAACATGAAAATGTTGTACTGACTTTTTTCTCATTGAGGTAGGTACGCATGTGAACAACTCCCCCAAACTCATGTATCTGAAAGCAGAGCTGTCTGAAGCAGAAGCAGCTAGGAAGTTGCGGCATTTGATGGCTTCTGAGGCAACTGAAATGAAAATTTTGGAGCCAAAGTGAAGTTATCACTAATTGCCAGATAGATACAATCTTTGCAAATGAGAGTGCTCCCAAATAAGACTGTGGGATATACCCTGGCTGCCAGCTGTAATACAGATAAAAAGTCATATCACTCAAAAAGCACGACAGGCTGAAGCACCAGCTCAAAATTTTTGAAGTGCTTGCACAAGGATGTTCTGGATGTCCATGCACAGGTACCTGCATGCCCTCCTGAAGGGAATCCAGTGGGAAAAGCTGGAGTCAGGCAGGGTGGTCAGGGCCCAGAGCACTACCCTCTTTTGCTCTCATTCTGGCTCAATTTTTCCACTTCTGGGCACAGGGTTCATTTTAACTCTCACACCCATGTATGTAAGATATGGGCATATTCTGCTTCAGAGGATGTAGTGAAGCTCATGATACGTACAGACTTGGAAAAGGCTGCTGGAACTATCTGATGTATAACTAACCTTCTGTCAACTGGTCTTTCATGACCAATGGTGTGTTTTCTGCCCCCAGCGCCCAAGTTACGGGACGGAGGCACAGGGACTGATTACCTGCTTCAGTGCCACCCAGCAGCCCCAGCCAGCAGCCCCCTGCAGTGATCCCAGTCACCACATCCCCTCGCCTGGAGATTTTTTCCCCGTGACCACAAGCTCCAGGATCATTAAGGAAAGGTATTTCTCAGTGGTTTCTGCACTGCTCCTTGTGAAAGTCCTACACAATCAGGGCAATCGGGAAGTGTTTACACTATCTGGCGTTTGTTCTGGTATCTTTAAACACTGACTCCAAAATAATTCTGATTTTCATACCAAACAAGCACATTGTGACTTCTTTACTGGTGAGGCACAGACTGTGAATTTCCCTGCCTTGGAAATTGCAAAAGACAGCTCTGGTATCTGCAACATCTTTTAAGGGAGCCCCTGGTGTCCTTAATGAAAAATTCATTTATGGTAAATCAATATTTGGCTTCATTGTCATCCTATATCAGACCGGGCTGCAGGTGAAAGTGAGTTTAGTGGTTACTATTTATTCCCAGCCGACTACTAATCTCATTTCCCATTGCTGAAATAAGGCATTAAAAATCAACGTAATCTCTCATTGAAACAAAGACATTCCTAACAGCTGTATCCTTCAAAGGCTTCGGCCTTTTCTTTTCCCTTACTGTCTCCCTAGGTAGCCCTCTGGGACACATGGTTATGTGGGATGCCAACTGCTCACTATTCATCATGGCCCTGTTCTCCAAGGGCCCATTGACTTTCAATAATTTATCACTCGATGTTTTGTGTGTTGCTGCAGAAATAAATCAGAACTGGGAGCGCCAGATGCTCCCGCATCCCATCATACTGTGTTAATTTATTAAAAAGGGGTTTTCTCAGCCCAGCCATGGGTGCAGGAATCTCCTCCACCAGGAGCAGTGAGGATGGGGGTTAAGGTCCACTGAGCCAAGTGCGAAGAGTGTTGAGAGAGAGAGAGAGACACTTCAATGTGGAAGCACATGAGCTTGGAAACCCTCGCAGGGTGAGCAGGCGGTCGGCTTTCCAAGCAGAGCTAGTGGTGACAGCGCTCCAAGAAAAATACATTTAGTCCTTAAGCGTGTAGCTTTTGTTCTGGGCTCACAGTCTCTTTTTGTTTCTTGGACTAGGTCTCACACCCGGATACGGCAAGTAAATATCAAGCCATAAATCACAGATTCGATGCTTGCTTTTCTTTCCTCAAGGTTGTATAATGTAATGAAAAAGATCAAGCGAATGCAAAGCTATTTTATGCTGCACATGCAGAGTGCAAAAGGCCCTGGGTCTCTTCCAATGACCCCGCAAGAATGATAGGCCTCCTGCTAACAAGAAGATCTATTTTTCTGAGGCATCACACAAATCCTCTCATGGATTGAAGGGTTTCTCCTGTTCATGTTTTCTTTAATGCTCTTGCAATACAGTTAATTTAACATATAATGACCCTTCATTCAAACCTTCTGCACATATATATTATGGTAGTTTCATCAAATGTGCCTCTGGCAGAACAGGAAACGCAAATTTCCTACATTCCTTCCCAGAGTCCTGAATGCACGTCAACAGCTTTTTGGTACTTATCACCCTTGGTCATTTCTCATCCCCTCTTCAGAGGGGGAGAACCGTGGCTGCTAACACACAATCTTGCCTCTGACGTTACCGCTGGAGCACCAGGTTGACCCCACCAGGAAGATGGGAGGGTGCTGAGACTTCTTGAAGTTCTGGGACCTTGTCCTTGAAGTCCAGCTGTGTCAAGGTTGCACACTCAGTTCCAGCACTCCCTAATGCAGCAGGGCCTGAAGTCACGCCACTGGTGCTCTTATAAAATCAGCTTCTAGTTACCTGCAAGGGGAAGAGCCAAATCAAAAGTGCATGATTCTTCCTACCCCTCAAAACATTGTTCAGGGTAATTCCCCTTCTCTAGGACTGTGCCTGCCATACAGGAACTGTATAATGGGATAGGAGCATTTCCAGTAGTGCTGAGGCATTAGCAGCCTCTCTGCTCATCTCTAAGCATGTAAAAAAGGGATTTTAGAGCATCACATAACTAACTGACAGCTCGTTTTTGTGGTGACAGCAAGAAAACACATTTTCTTGACACCAGCTCCTTTGCCAGGTTTCAGGTCTTTGCCGCACCTCCAGAGGGACTTAGCAACCTTTACGGGAACGAGCTGGCAGGTGGGTTGTAAGCCCCCATTTCTGTCTCCACTCTCTCCTCCGCCTCCGAAGTTTCCATTTGCATCGACATTTTCCCAGATTTGTAAGCTAGGAAAAGATATCCGATGCGCATAATTCTAGCCCGAAAAGCTAAAGTTTGCCAATGTTATGAGAAAGCATAAGCAAGAGCTTATAATGGGAAGTGTTGGGCAATCCTGTCTTTACAGAAGGTAAAATCCCCCGCTGCGCCTGCCACCAAGATTAATTCCAGATTTCCTTAGGTTCTGTGGCATGCACAGGGCCCATCCCAGCAGCTGCTAAGCACTATCAGGTCTAACGCTCTCTTTCAGATCTCTCAGCCCTAGTATCAAGGGCATTATTCTGAGGAGATTTTTCCTAAAATCTTCATGAGACAACATTGGGAAATCCTGATTAGTCAGTAAGACCATTGTTTATCCTCCTGGTAAAACACAGCTTCCGCTAAATCAGAGCCATTCTCTCCTTGAAGATAAGCAAATGTTAGCAAAATTACTGTAAATGGTGAAATTACTGGTTAAGGTTGCAGCAAAACGCAATTTGCAACTTAACTCTGTTTTCTCTAATTTACAGCCTTCTTCAAATGTCTTCTTTGGCACTGAAAACATTTGTCTCAACCTAAAAGTGAACTTTGGAGGGGGGGGGAGTCTGAATAAAACCCCTACAGCTGTTTTTGAATTATCGAGGAAGAAAAAAATGCACATTTCCCAGTATAAACATTATCTTGGTTTTATTTTGGGGTTTTTTTGTTGTTTTGTTTTGGGGTTTTTTTTTTTAGTTCAAGGAGAACATGCAGTTTATTTAGAGTTAGATTATTTTATTTTATTTAGATGTCAGCACAGCACATCTGTATTTCTCAGTGAGACAGAGGCACATAAGAACTGCTCTGCGAGGTCAGACCAAGGGTCGGTCCAACCCCGTATCCTGCCTCCGACAGCGGCCAGTAGCAGATGCTCAGAGCAAAGCAGAGAGGAAACAGGGCCAGCGCCCAGGGGCCCTTCCTGGTGTCCCCGCTGCGCTCCCAGTGCTCAGTGGTCACAGGGCTTCCTGAGCTGGAGCTGCAGCTGGACCGCTGCGTTTGACAGTCACCAATGGCCCGGTCCTCTCCAAATTCGTCTAATCCCATTTTGAGCCCCTCTACCCTCTTGGCCTTTGCAGCTTCCTCTGCCAAAGACACAGGCACGAGGCAGCTACACTGCGTGTGAAATTAATACATCCTTGCCCTCTTTTTAAACCTGATCATGTCCTTGGAAGACTCTTAGTTCTTACATTACGAGAAACACTGAATAGGCTTTTTTTCATAAGCTGTTTCATCACTCCTCTCGTGCAAGCTTGGTCATAGCCCTCCTCATTCTTGTTTTTCTTCTCTCTGTACCTCTGGCTCTCCTGTATCCATTTTAGGGGCGTTGAAGCATGGCATGGCTTGGACTTACGATTCATACGACAACTTCCTTTCCTGGTAGTATCTAGCACTTAATTTGCCTATTTTTTTCCTCCATTGCTGAGTATCAGAACCATGTTTTCAGAGAATTTTCCATCGTTGTTCCAAGCTCCTTTCTAAAAGGCAGCAGCTTGCTGAGAGCCAACTGTTGGCTAAGCAATGGCCATTTTGTTACTTCCCCTCTGTTTCATTACTTTGCTCTTACCAGCACTGGCTTTCTCCTGTCATTTTATCTCCCAGTCACTCAGCAGTGTGAGGTCCTCCTGCAACTGTTCGCTGTTGACTCTTCTGAAGAGTTCTGCATCATCTGCAAATGTGGTTAACTTGCTATTTATCCCCTCTTCCACATCTTTGATTAATACATCGGAGTATACCACATACATCTACACTGTTTTCTAGATTAGAGCAGCTCCGTGAGAGGACTTGGGCCTTTCTCCCTCTGCAGCTTGGTTTTCCAATGTGCCTGGGGCAAAGTACCATTTTCGGAAAGCTGGATATGCTTTATTGGTGATGCCTAGCTTAGTCACCTACTTACTGACCTCTGCAAAGGCTGCCAACAGATTTGCGAAGTCTGACTCTCCCCCACAGAAGCAACATTTCTTTCCTTTCACCATCTCTCACACATATGGGATCCACCCATGTCTATCAATTCTAATCTGTGATATAATTTTCAATACCTTGCCCAGTATAGAAGGCCAGCATATTAGTTTGCAGTTCTCAGGTTCGTTCTTGAATGATTTCTAGCTATAGTTAATATATCTGGAATAAAAGATTCAAATGTGAGGTTTTATTAATAATTAGAAGGACAACAAATATTCCCTGTAAGCAAGTTCAGTTATCTGTGCTAGTTTCCCTGTTAAAAGCATAACTTCTTCCACAAACTGGGACAAAGTATGCCCACAACTAAAATATTTGGAAAGTTGCCCTTGTTCCTTGAATAAAGCGTTGATTTAGTTTTTGCACTACAAAAGGCACTGACAATTTCTTCTCCCATAACTGAGGGAACTGAGGTTGTTTAGCCTGGAGAAAAGGAGGCTGAGGGGAGACCTTATCACTCTCTACAACTATCTGGAAGGCGGTTGTAGCGAGGTGGGTGTTGGTCTCTTCTCCCAAGTAACAGCAATAGGACAAGAGGAAATGACCTCAAGTTGAGCCAGGGGAGATTTAGATTGGATATTAGGAAAAATTTCTTCACTGAAAGGGTCATCAAGCATTGGAACAGGCTGCCCAGGGAAGTGGGTGAGTCACCATCCCTGGAGGTATTTAAAGGACGTGTAGATGTGGTGCTTAGGGACATGGTTTAGTGGTGGACTTGGCAGTGCCAGGTTAACGGTTGGACTTGATGACCTTAAAGGTCTTTTCCAACCTAAACAAGTCTATGGTTCTATGATTGTCCTGGTTTCAGCTAGGACAGAGTTAATTTTCTTCCTAGTAGCTGGTATAGTGCTGTGTTTTGGATTTAGTAGGAAAATAATGTTGATAACACACTGATGTTTTCAGTTGTTGCGAAGTAGTGTTTATACTAAGTCAAGGATTTTTCAGCTTCTCATGCCCAGCCAGCAAGAAGGCTGGAGGGGCACAAGAAGCTGGGAGGGGACACAGCCAGGACAGCTGACCCAAACTGGCCAAAGAGCTATTCCATACCATATGACATCATGCCCAGTATATAAACTGGGGGAGTTGGCTGGGAGGGGCGGATCGCGGCTCGGGAACTGGGCATCAGTCAACAAGTGGTGAGCAATTGCGTTGTGCAACACTTGCTTTGTAGAGTTTAATTCTTTTAGTATTACTATTGTCATATTATTATTATTATCATTGTTTTTCATTCCTTTCTGTCCTATTAAACTGTCTTTATCTCAACTCACGAGGTTTTTTTCCTGATTCTCTCCCCCATCCTAGGGGTGGGGGGGGAGTGAGCAAGCGGCTGCGTGGTGCTTAGTTGCCAGCTGGGGTTCACGACAGTGATAAACTCCATTTTTGTATTCACAGTTTTGTTCCTATAGTCTCTTGGGGGTCAAACATAATATAAGGCATCAACTGAACATCCAGAAGTTGTCATATAGTTTGGCATCTGCAATTAATGCTGTGATCTGAGTTCACAATTAATTAGAGCCCTCTTACACTGGGAAATGCACTAGTATTATTTTGCTTCTATAATTTCAGTTATATTGGTACAGCCTTCCCTGTGCACACTCCTTTCCTGGAATAATTGTGCATATTTGTTGATGTTTTAGCATATTTTCCTTCAGCACAATTACCCCCACTTTCACAAAGTAGAAATTTGCATACTTTTAAAATGTAGTCAAATGTATAACATAGGGTAAAAATATGCAGGTCTGTATTTGACTTATCTGTCTGTCTTATACACTTGAGCGTGTGTACGTGCGTGTGTGCGCATAACACTGCATGAGCATCCATGCAGACATTAGAGAAGGTGAATGCATAAACAAAGGTTATGTGTACAGCAATTGTGTTTTATTTCAAAAAATGCTAAATAAAATCTAAAGAGGTAGTTACCTATAGCAGTGAAGGCAACAAGTATTTAATCATGAACATAATTACAAATATGAACGCACTGTCTGTGAAATTAATGCAACCTATCAGGCATTTTAAAAATAGGCTCATGCTTAAATATTTCACCTACCCTGGGCTTCTGCAGGTATCATCATGGTACCACCTAGTTAAACAAATGCAGATTAATGGAGGGAGTGTGAGTGCTTTCACCTCTCTCCCTCAAAATTAGCAGCACCACCACACTGTGCATTCCCACATGATAATACATCAGGGCTGTGCAGCCTTGCCTCCACCCCTGAGTCAGTTCAGGGCTGTGTTTGCCTCTGGGTAATGTTAAATTTAGGGCTTGCGTTTCAGGACTACTCATCTTCACTTCACAGCACTCTCAGCTGCAGTATATCACTCACAGGCCAATACCCTTAACCCATAGGGGGTATCCCATGTGGCATACACTAATTTATAAATGAGAATGATATCTGAATGCGTCACATTTCAGTGAAGAAAAACAAACCTTATGCACTCTTTTAAGGCTGTGATAAATTAGAATGCACATGGTACAAATATTTATCTTGCACCCTTATTACAAGTATTTCCTTTTCACTGGTTAATTTAATTAAGAGGTGTCCCTTCGGATTAAAACTTTGTAAGATGGATATATTTTTCTCCAAAACATAATTCATTTTGAATGAAGAGGGGAAAACTCATAGCTCCTGAACTTATTAATAATGATCGGAATTAAAATACATTCCTGGCTTCCTTGAACACTTACGTATGTTAAGGGATAGCTGGGAGGGGAGGCAAGAGGGATTATTTTTGTTTTCGTGAGAAGGACCTGATCCCAGAAACACTGTCGAACATGTATGATGAGGAGTTAGTCACAATGATTTCTTTGGCAAGGGAGAAAGCAGCAGAAACAAAAACAACACTGACCCAACTTTCTGTCAAAGGGGGGGACGGGGATGAGGGAGCCAGTGCAGGATCATTCTTCTTCTCTCCTGACGCCCAGGATCCCATCTCACTCCAAAAAAGCCTCCTTATGCTTGGCAGCCTGTGGCTGTGAAGGAGACCGAGGACAGGAGCAGGAGAAGTGGTCAAGCCTGCCGGGAGCAGCTCATGGCCTGGAGGGGGTCACCCTCCAGCACGGCCCCGGGGGGTGTGTCTGCCTCCCTCATGTCTCCCTCTGCGTGATGCAAATCATCACCCAGCACAGGACACTGGGACCCCAGGAAGGCACAACCCACAGAAGACCCCATCCCGGTTCAGCTGGCAAGTTCTGGGCAAGAGCAGCCATCCTCTGAAGATACTACCTGGGCTGTAGACCCAAAAAGAAAAAGGGAAAGATGAAGCCCACTGGAGAAGGTGCTGTTGAGGGGTTTGGAGAGTCAGGATTTTGCCTCGGGTCTGCGGTGCTAATCTTGGATGTGCCACTTTATCTCACTTCTCGGGACCCCTTCTCGACTTTTGTCTGATCTACTTCAAGGGCAATATCTCTGGATCACAAGCCGACTCCTGCTGTGTCTGTGCAATGAGACAACGATGCTCCATGCACAATTTTGCTGACATACAGGCATTACAGAGAGATGATGACAAAACTGCAACTGTTTTCCAAACTATCCGTGTTGCCTCTGCTCACAGAGCAACTCCTAGAATTGTCCATTAGAAAATTAGTCCCAGCTCACTCTCTACAGAGGGGTGAGTGATTTTGTGCCTGATTGTCTCTTCAAGGGAGAGTTTAGACATACAAGTGTTTGGGAGACGCACCTATTTTGAGAGGCCTCTTCTTGCACACAGGTTAGTGTTTGCAACTTCCATCACTGCCTCTGTGGCATGCTGATGAGCGATGATTTTAATGACGTTCAAGGTTGAATAATCGAAAAAGGCTTGTCATTTCACTTCCTCTTTAGAGGAGAATTTTCTGATCAGTTTTGAGTACTGTGTCAATAACTCCTGTCACATTTTCTTTCATTACAGAGCCTACCAATACGCTGCTAGCAGACTCATTAACAAAACAAGGGGGATCACTGCCAGAAGAAAAGGCTACTCAAATGTAAATACAAAGTCTAGCAAAACATCTCAAGCATATAAGCTTGAACTTGAGTCATTGCTGCAGGTATAATTGAAGGAGTTTCTCAACACATTATTCAAATCCATGTTGATGCTGTTTTGCTTCCCATCCCCCTCCAGCACCTGCAGAAACCTCTCTGCTGACCCTAAGGCCCTTGGTGAGATTCAAGCCAGAGCGTTTGGTCAATGCCAGCTCTTACATCAGTGACTGGCACCCCTTCATGGCCCACATGTCCCACTTTTAAAAGAACAATTACGGCCATGCTGTGAGTTGAATGACAAAACTCAAAGGAAAATGAACTTGAAGATGTTTCCCTAGCAACTGTGTGCAGCAGTGTTCCCACCAGTCCAACATTACAGCATCACACTTTGAATTGAAAAGAATACAGATTGAAATCTTTACCACTTAAATGGCAAGTGCAGCCTGGCAGAGACACAGCCTTCCTTGGTCACACCGGCCAGTACCCAACTCATAACGCTGGCTTTCACCTTATGTGGAAGACTACTCTGGATAAGGAACAGCAATGGCCACGAACAGAGGTTCAGGGAGCATAGCAACCTCAGGAGCTGGCCCTGAAAATAAAAAAAGCTTTATTTCAGTATTGTTAAAAGAAAATAAATTTTCATTATCTCTTTCTCCTTCCCTTCCTGATCCTTCTATCTACAACACTAGAATAATTTTAGCATATGTTGTTTAACAAGTTGCCTTCAGCCATCTGACACGTTGGCTTTCTTGAAACAAAAGCCATGAGTTCCCAGTGGGCAAAGTAAGGCTTACTCACCTAAATATAATCATCTTTGTGCAGCAAGTCTTTCCCAGTGCTTCTTGCTCATCCTTCCTAAAACGGCCTGACTCTCGGAAACAACATGCCCTGGTGCAACCCACCCTTTCTTTCCTGGCAGACTCAGAGGTCCATATTTTCTCTCCACCATAGTACCCAGAGCACATACAGTGAGTGATGCAAAGAGGAGAGGGGAAGAAGTGACAGTCCCATTACTATCTTAATAAACCCACCTTTTGTTTACATTACCACCATTGTTTTAACTGATGTAGTCCCGTCTACTGCACAAGGCCACCTTTTTATGCTGAATCCTGCATTATTATCTTCCAGAAGGACAGTAAACATTTCCCTCAAGGATGCTATTCTGGTGTGAATATTTAGGCACACAGATAAAAGGCTGCTATGACATCATACTGTAAAATCTGTTTGCACTGGTACATTGTCTATTAGTTGTACTCCTGAGATAAATGCAACATTATACCGTATCACCCCGAGAACAATTTCCACTCACCTGTGCTGGAAGCGTCCTGTTCCATAAACTTGGGTTCCATCTTTTGGACCTGAAAAGACTCTGAAAATGCTCCCCAGAGATGGCCAACTGATTGCGTTCCTTAGCTGATGCATGCTCAGCATCACTAACATGGATTAAATTAGCAATATTAAATCAAAAAAATTGTATCTCGCACTGTGATTTATGGTTTACCTCCTGCAATATGAGAGGCCTTTGGCACACTGAGGCAGAAATGCCTCAAATGCCATCAACAGGACATTTTTACAAAAAGAATGTGAGGGGAGGGAAGCATTCATCAACATCCACGCATTAGTTGTGCAGCTCTTCCTCCTGCTTGTCAGGTGTTAATACTCACGCCATTCATTCTTTCTATAGCTCTCCACACGCCATCAGTAGGAAAAGCTTGGCTAAGGGCTTTGCAGGGCAGGGCTAAACAGTCTCAGAGTATTTGAAAGCCTCAGCTGATGAAGTAGGAGGAAGACTATGCAATCGCCTTGACCCACGAGAAAGGGAGCGTTGCTTCTTACCCAGGGAAAGTGGTAGGTTTGTGCAACTGAGCGGAGCAACCCAGGAGGGAAAAGAACAATCAAAAAGCTGAAGCCCCTCCTTGGTGAGGAGGCAATCCTGCAATTGCTGGGCCTGCTTTGGGAAAACAGCCCCCTATTGCCTCCCAAGCTACACGCAGGGACTTGGGCAACCCACGAGATCTGCAGTCACCCGCAGACTTCAAATGAGTTTCTAACCTGAGAGAAGGGCCTGATCCTACTCCCTCTAAATGACCAGGAACCTCTCAGGAGGCTTTGGAGCATTTCATAACGTCATACAATGGAGTCAAAATCTGAGAAGTCCAGTTTTGTTCTCTATAATTCAAGTAACAGCCCACCCACATACTTAGATTAAAAGGTGTACTTTAGGATAATGAAAAGTCATTAATTCTCTTCTTATGAGAGTTTCTCATGAAAATTTCTCTGTTACTCCATCAATCCCCTCCGTTGACACAGGATGATAGAGATGTAGTAGATCAGGCAGACAATATTATGGACATTTTTCTGTGATGCAGAATCTCAGATTCTGTCCTGCTCATCAACATACTTACATGGCATCAGGGACGTTATCTCATACCTAGGAATTACTCCTTTTCCCATTCCTGTGCAGTCTTGCTAGCATTACCTGCAAAATCTCCCTACTCACAGGCTGGAGCTGGCACTGGAGTCACCATCCATCTTTCCTGTCTGCACAAGGCTTTGATCCAGCCTCTCGCCTTGCTCGGAGCCAGAGTACGGCTCCTCCTGGCTCTCCGTCTCACCAGGTGCCGGGAGCCAGAGCCACTAATGCTGCAGCCAAGGAGGAGGTGGTGCCACCCTGTCGTGACTGGGCAATTTAGATTGCTTAAAGAACCACTGTCAAAGGTATCAGCAAAAGTGGTTTTATTGAAATATGTTGTAAAAGGGTGACTCAACAAAGTTCGATGGCAAGGTTCAGTCTATTACTGTACTGCACAACCATTTGAACAATGATTCAAAACTACCAAGGCAGAGTCAAAGTTACCAAGACAAAATCAAAGCTACCAAGACACAAATCAAAGTTACCAAGACACAAATCAAAGTTACCATAATACAACGTTATGTGTGATATTGGTCGCTTACCAAAGATCTGCCGTTGGTGAAAGGTCTTTCTGCCTCGTGGACCAAACTTGAGAGGCGTCCTAGCTCAAGGGAGATCACCGCCATACAGCCAGGCTGCTTAGCAGGGAAAGCTCAAAGAAGGCTCACTTAGGCTGTCATATTTATGGAATAAAGTGGTTGGCTTGTAGTCAAATTACATGCAATAGAAAAGGTATGCACGAGACTCCTTGTACCCACAACTTTCTTTGTTCCTTGATAAATGAGTCTTGGAAAAGCCACCCCCCTATTCATGTGTTAATCGCATGATCAGTGTTCCAAGCTCATATGCATCGATGCTCACTGTGTCACTCTACTCCTTTGTGGGTTTTCAGAGAACAGATTGGAACTAGAGAAGTTCTCGGCCTGGTTACGGCTTAGGTCTTTACCTCCTTTGGAGCCTGTACCAAACTACAGCTAGTTTGGTTAAGGAGTCGAGTGCATCCATCACTGACCCCCATACCTGCACATCTGCAATACTGCATTTTGAACTGGAATCTGCCAGGATCTGACCCAGTCCTAGGACCTGGCTGCTGCAGCTGAAGCATGTGGACTACCCTGAGATGAGTTGAGGATTTTGTGTGCAAGGGTAGGAAAGCAGCAAAGCAATTGCTCTTTCCCAGAAAGTAAAGCCAAACCTGGTTCCCGCAGAAATCAACAGTGAAACTGTTGGGACCTCAGCAGCAGCAGTTCAGGTCCTTCATGATTGTTTGCCTCCTAAAGGAATTTTGCTTCATTAATATGCTGAGTCTTTCTAATTCGAATATTTGATTTGCTTCAGGTCTTGGGTTGTCTTCATTATGTGGTTGCCAACAGGGAATCAAAAGGGGCATCTCTGAACCTGCTGTGAGGCCATGAAACTTTACAGAGCGAGTGTTATGTGTGGGTCAAGAGCGAGTGGGCAGGCACATTCCCGAGGGAGTGCCTCCCTGTTTGATACCATTGTTATGGAAACTTACAACTTTAGGATAAACCGGGAAGGCCAGTGAAATGCAAATGGCACGAAGCCCAAGAGAGACCGCTGTATTTGCTCACTACTTACCACACTTCCGCAGAACAAAATGTCTTGAGTTTCTGCCTTTTGTGGAAATGAGCTTTCCTGGGGTCCTAAAGGCCAAACTCCCTCGTAGGCGTAAAGGTCAGGAATCCAGCAGCGGCGAGGTGATAGACACGAACCCCAACAGCCACTTGAGATGCTTACTCTGGAAACAAACTCTCACACAAACGTGGCAAAAACAGAAGACGTGATGCAACAGCAAAACAAATGAAAACCGTGTGTTTCGTCCCAGGATGAGTTACCTACAGGGAGAGGGAGGGCAAGAGCAGTGGCTCTGTTGTGGGCCTCCAGCTTTTCACATCCATTTGACCCCAGCTGGCTAGGGATGACAAAAACTTCCTGCATTTTCATGAACTCGAACAATATGATTTTAACAACACGGGAAGAAATGTCCTTCAGCAGCAAAGTAAGGGACCAGACGGAGGTGGTTCATTGTGCAATGATTTGCTAAGCAGAACGGCACCCTACCACATCGAGAAATAAAGCTCTTTCGGACAAAGGAAAGGGTTCATTTTTTGTTGCAAATGGCTTAATTAATCTCTTCCCTCAGCTCCAAATGGAAAGAGGCTTGAGCTACAAAAGCTCTGCTTGTATTAACCTCCAGGTAAGCAGACACTCTTCCCTAAAATTCATTTAGCTGTCAAAATGGGGAAAAAACGCCAACAGCAGAGAGGTTCAAAAACTGTGAAGTCCAGGCACTTTGATAAGGCTTTCCCTTTAAAAAAAAAAAAAAAAGTACACTGAAACCCAGCTCTAGAGAAGATTTTGTTCCCATTTCTCCAGAAGGGAGAGGCAGGGTGAGGATACCACCAGCGCTTTTACATGCAATCCTTTCATGTAAATTATTTCAAATGGGAGCTCTTGCTCTTGCCTGCAGACAAAAGCAGAATGCATCACTGTTGCCAGACCACCTGGGACATGGGGAGGAGAGGAAATTTCCAGATGGGTTTTAAGACAATTCATTTATATTTATGTAGCCAGAATAAATGTTTTTTTTTTTCTAAGATAGCATTTCCCTTTGCTCTACCTAGACCACCAAGAAAAGAGGGAGGCACAGAATTTCTATTGCATTAATAGTCCTGGTGTTTATGGTTTTGGCTTTTATGAACTTGTGGGAGCTGTTTATTGAGTCATAAACTCTACTAATGGGGATATTATCTCTAAATTATATAAGTACTACAGTATTTGGGTTAGTTAAAAGAAAGGTTTAAAACAGTTACACGCTTACAGTTTATCTCAATTACCAACATGATCCCATAATGGGAATTTAATTGCTAATTGCTAGCTTATATTGCAGAAGAACTACAATAACAACACACAATATATAGCCTGTATAAACATGTCCAGACAATTCTATATTACCTCCATTCACTGCTACTTTCTCGTATGGTGGGGGTTTTTATTACAATGATTTAATTCCTAAATGCCACAAATTAGGAATTCCTCTTTGTCAGGAAAGCACTTCCACCAGTGCTTCATTTGACAGATTTTAGCAAGCCTTCTGCACACACTCGAGTGGCTCTGTGCAAAAGGGACAGCCTTATGCATACAGTTAAATACTTTGCTAAATTAGGTTCTCAGAGAGCTCTAACAAGAGAAACTGTAGTTCCATTTAAATCAACCCAGGTTTTCTTGTTTACCTAGCTGAACTGAAATTTGACCAAGACCCACTGGCCAGAGCCTGAGTCAAGCTCATTGAGGACAGTCAGGTCCACCTGCTAAGCATGGCGCCGACTCTCTGCTCAGCCTAAGCTCCAGAATACCCCGTGAGAGGGATCACATGCACATTCAGCACGTAGTGTGGACTCACGCTCTCCTCTGCCCAGTCTGCCCAGCTCAACCCGGACTACCCACAGCTGGCTGAAGCTCAGCCCTTCCTACACGTACCGTACATGTGTGGCCACAACCTGCAGCAAGGGTGGGGAGCCACCAAGCGATCACCATGCTCGACCTCAGTGCTCCTCTAGCCATGCTGATGGACACCAAGGGTGGGATTCATCTCACCTGACAGCAATGCAAACATCTACATTTAGCCGGTTGTTTTAAATCCCTTCACAGTCAGTGCAGAGGGAGGGGCAGTGTACGGATAACAGGCCTCATGTAGATATTCCTGTAGGCTAGTCACTCCCTAGAGGTGCCCATTGCCCTTCCATCGGCAAGTAAAGGATCCAGAGAGCTAGTGCAGGTGCAGACATCTGCACTGTAGACATCTGAAGGCAAGGGACATAAGTCTCACCCATAAACCTCATGCTAATTTAGAGGAGGCTGTGTCCCACCTGTGCTACAGCAGCTCTGCAAAAGGTCTTCCTCTTGTCTTTCAAGACAATGTCATTCTTCTGACAGATTTGCCTTTGAAAGTGGGAGCTCTCTCAAGTACTGTTAGGTGATACAATGAATTTTTACTGTTACAGATCATCCCACCATGCTGCTTGCCAGGGATCTGCATCAGATTTCGGAGAAGTCTGTGAATCAGCTCCTTTACTTCTTTTTGTTTGTAGTTCTTAATATGAAACTAGCCTGATGAAAGAGGAGAGCAAAGAGGACAAATGGCTAGGGTGAAGGGCAGATGAGGATAGCTAGTTTATTTGTGTGTAATACATACCAGAAGAAACTTCCAGATGATTCAGAAATGACCGACTGTGCAGAGAAAGAGTTTATAGAATCAATCTATAAGCTTAATATATTATATCTATATTAACTTCCTTCCTCATCTTAATTATGCTCCCTCACTGGTTTTAAACTTTACATGGGAAACTGGTAGGGACACGGGCTTCCCCCCACACCCATATCTGACTTGTTTGACCACTGCCTAAAACATGAGTGCTGCTTCTGACTGGGTCTGAGTCACCACCCTAAACAAACAACAAGAAGAAATTAATTCAGAGCAAACAGTAACTTTAAAAAGTCTTCTTTCAAGATAGTTTTCTCTCAAATGTTATCTATACTGCCCTCTAAAACCCAAAAATAATTTTAAAAATCTGACCGAGCTCAGATTGTGGTATTTTTTAATCCTGATATTGTAACCTCTTCACAAACACCTTTGTCTTTCTCATTGTAATGGGGCTTGCTGGCTAAGCCACCTCAAAGAGGAAGAAATGCTGCGAGTAAATATGCAACGGGTAAGTTACTGAGGGTACAGGATATTATTGCTTAAAGAACTAATGTTTCCCTCCACGTCACTGAATAACCTATGTATGACTACAAGATGTTAAAAACTGGAAAATTCTTCTAACGATTAGTTCCATGTCTCAAACTACGGGAACACATAGAAGGGTCCAGCCAGCAAGAGACCAGTGAATTACTATTAGTGATATATGGACTGCTGTTCTCTGAATGCTGTCAAGTGACTGAAAACATCCAATATTTTGGTTATTGTGGAATTAGGATCCCTGCAGTTTTCCCACAGAAAGTTCACCTTTGGGAAGCAGAAATGTCTCCTGGGCTAAAAGGACAAGACTGAGAGAGCAGACATACGAGTCAACTGAGCCCAAACTTTTTCTGTGAAGAGCTTTCCTGCCATGAAGTAGGATCAGCTCACATCAGCACAGGCGGGACAAATGCAGAAGGAGGACTTCAACATCTTTTCATTTCTGTAGATGAAGATCTGTCTGACATTGGTACAAATGGCTCTGTCTAGAAATATACGGTAGATGCCTGTATGATGGCAGGACACGGGAAAATATTGCCTGGTGAGGAACTTCATTTTTGTCCACAGATTGTCTATGGCTGCTTGTGGCTACCATGTCTGAGGGGGCCCATCTGCTTGTGACCAGAGCAGGCACTCTGAACTGGTCAGGAGGAGAAGCTGATGCAAGGCCATGAGCTAACCAGCGCACCACCTGCACACAAGGACAGGTCCTCTTTGCTATATTTGCAGCCTGCCATGTGCTTGCAGCAGCAGCTATTCCGGAGAACTTGAAGCCTCTTATTCTCAAATGCCAAGTTGAGGAAATAAAAATTAACACTGAACACGCAGCAGACCCCAGCAGTGAGATGGGGAGCCGGTACTGTAATGTGAATCTCCTCGCTCCTGCCGTGGACAGCACAGATACTTTTGGAAAGAAGATATCTTTGGCTCCCCTACAGAGATCGAGAGCTGAGATTAATGGCAACTGTGAGGGCTGCCTTCCCCTTTATGCGATGCATGCTTTAAAGCTGTGGCCTCCTGCCATCTTGAAACATAATCTTGTGGTATTGTCTTCATTCAGGCCCCTCATCAGCAATGTGAAAAGAGAGAAGAAGCTGGTGGCAGGATTAGAGGAGAGGTTGAAATATTCTGGGCAGCATATGCTGCAAGTCACATTATACAAAGAGTATTATTGGACTGCTCATTGGCTAGGGCTTTCCCTTCTGGAAGCACTGCTGCTTGTAAAAAAGAAAACCTGGTGAAAAGTGTTTATAACACATCAGACCACAGCATATGACACATTGTGAGCGCAGTGACAAGCACCGAAAATATTTTTCAGGCCCTGTCTGCCCTGCTCCTACGACATCCTTTTGTGCTCGCCAGGGTTACGCAAGATGCATGGGAAAAGAGGAGAAAGAGAAGTGAGAATAATAATTCAGAAGGGTATTAATAAACATCCTAAAATTACTGTCATCAGATGACCCATCTCAACCTTAAAACAGAGTACTTTTTAGTCTTGGAAGGCTGTTTGAGACCCTCCTTGTTTTAGAAGTGAGAAATCACCTTTTGTTGTCCAGTTTAAATTTATTCGTGGCAAATTATACCCATTTGTTCTTAGACTACCGATGTTCTTAACTGAAACAGATATTTTTACTCGCCTGGCCATAATGTATTTACAGAGAGCTGTCATATTCTCTCTGAGACTTCATTTTCTTTCACTAAATAAGTCAAGCTCCTTTACTCTTCTTTCTTATCTCCATTCTCTTGGTCACCTTTCTAGTTCTTCTCTGCACTGGTTCCAGTTTGCAGTCACCTTTCTTGATCATGACCAGACCATGATTGACCATGCCTATACACAGGGTTCCACATGAAATTATAAGAAATCATATTTCTTGTACTAATTTTTTTTTTGCTGAAACGAGGCTCCTCTTTGTCCTATACACATAAAGGAAAACAAACTAAAGTGAATTTCCCATCTCTAAAAGCTAATTGGGAAGTTCTAAATGTTCAGAGTCAATCTTTCTTGGAAACCCTCAGCTGTACAAGATTTCCACAACTGAAACATATCCTTCTGAAGTCTAGGGAACACTAAAAATTCACAAGAGCAACAGAAGGGAAGGGGGCCAATAATGCAGAAGAATGGAAGCTTGCAATGGCAAGGACCAGCAGGAGAAAGAGACTTCCCCTGAAGCCTGAGGTGCCCTTGCAGAACCGTTTCACCGCTCTGCAGACTGAAGAGGAAAGACCCGTCGCATCAGGAGAGACGCTGGAGCTGAGTAAGGCAGCCCGATCTGCTCCCCATGTAACAACCAGCGCAACTAAGAAAAGGTGACGGGTGATAGTAGTAGGCGACTCTCTTCCGAGAGGTAGGGAGGCATCCATCTGCCGACCTGACGCACTCTCTGGAGAGGTGTGCTGCTTACCAGGGGCTCGTATCGGGGGTGTCACTGAGAGACTACCAAGCCTCGTACAGTCCACTGACTATTATCCGCTCCTGTCATTTCACCTGGGCACCAGTGATACGGCCAAGAGCAGTCTGAGGAGTATCAAGGATTACAGAGCCCTGGGAGTGGCGGTAAGGGACTGGAGCACAGGTACCTGGTCAAAGGGATGGGGTTTGAAAGGGCCAGTCGAATCTGGCAAATCAACAAATGGTTACAGGACTGCTGCACAGCCAGGGGTTTGGCTACTTCGACCACAGGACTCGCTTTGAGAAACCTGGTCTACTGGGGGCTGACAGGGTCCATCTGTCAGAGAAGGGGAAAAGCATCTTCGGTCATAGGCTTGCCAAGCTGGTGAAGAGGGCTTTAAACTAAAGTTGCTGGGGGAGGGGAACCTCAATCCATCCCACTCCTACCAGTTTGATGCCAGTGCCAGCAACAGATGCCCAGAGCCCAGAGAGGGATCACAGGTCAGCAGGAGGGCACCTGAAGAGCAGCACAAAGGAATTCCAGCCAGTAAGTCAGCTTCATCGGGGGGCCCAACTTCAATGCCTCTATGCAAACACACATAGCATGGGGAATAAACAAGAGGAGTTAGAGGTGTGCGCACGCCTGCAGGGCTATGATCTTACTGGCATCATGGAGACATGGTGGGATGGCTCCTATGACTGGAGTGTTGGAATGGAAGGATACAGGCTCTTGAGGAAGGACAGGCAGGGGAGACGAGGAGGGGGTGTCGCCCTCTATGTCAATGACCAGCTGGAGTGCATGGAGCTCCGCCTGGGGATGGATGAGGAGCCAACCAAGAGCTTATGGGTCAGGGTTAAAGTGAGGGCAGTGACAAGTGACATTATAGTGGGGGTCTGCCACAGGCCACCCGACCAGGAAGACCGAGCAGATGAGGCCCTCTATAGACAGATAGGAGCAGCCTCATGTTCACAAGCCTTGGTCCTCATGGGGGACTTCAACCATGCCAATATCTGTTGGAGGGACAGCACAGCAGGGCATAAGCAATCCAGGAGGCTCCTGGAATACATTGATGATAAATTCCTTCTCCAAGTGATGGAGGAGCCAACGAGGAGAGGTGCTATGCTGGACCTTGTTCTCACCAACCAGGAGGGGCTGGTGGGGAATGTGAAGCTCAAGGGCAGCCTTGGCTGCAGTGACCATGAAATGGTGGAGTTCAAGATCCTTAGGGCAGCGAGGAGGGCGCACAGCAAGCTCACTACCCTGGCCTTCAGGAGAGCAGAGTTCTTTGGCCTCTTCGGGGATCTGCTTGGTAGAGTACCATGGGATAAAGCCCTGGAGGGAAGAGGGGCCCAAGAAAGCTGGTTAATATTCAAGGATCACCTCCTCCAAGCTCAGGAGCAATGCATCCCAACAAAGAGGAAGTCAGGCAAAAATGCCAGGAGACCTGCATGGATGAACAAGGAGCTCCTGGACAAACTCAAACACAAAAAGGAAGTCTACAGAGGGCAGAAGCAAGGACAGGTAGCCTGGGAGGAGTACAGACAAATTGTCCGAGTAACCAGGGATCAGGTTAGGAAAGCTAAAGCCCTGATAGAATTAAATCTGGCCAGGGACATCAAGGGCAACAAGAAAAGCTTCTGTAGGTATGTCAGTGATAAAAGGAAGACTAGGGAAAATGTGGGCCCTCTCCAGAAGGAAATGGGAGACCTGGTTACCTGGGACATGGAGAAGGCTGAGGTACTCAACAACTTTTTTGCCTCAGTCTTCACTGGCAAGTGCTCCAGCCACAGCACCCAAGTCGCAGAAGACACAGGCAGGGACTGGGAGAATGAAGAACCGCCCATGGTAGAAGACCAGGTCTGAGACCATCTAAGGAACCTGAAGGTGCACAAGTCCATGGGACCTGATGACAGGCATCCACAGGTCCTGAGGGAACTGGTGGATGAAGTGGCTAAGCCACTATCCATCATATTTGAGAAGTCATGGTAGTCCAAGGAAGTTCCCACTGACTGGAAAAGGGGAAACATAACCCCCATTTTTAAAAAGGGAAAAAAGGAAGACCCAGGGAACTACAGGCCAGTCAGTCTCACCTCTGTGCCCGGCAAGATCATGGAGCAGATCCTCCTGGAAACTATGCTAAGGCATATGGCAAATAAGGAGGTGATTGGTGACAGCCAACATGGCTTCACTAAGGGCAAATCGTGCCTGACAAATTTGGTGGCCTTCTACATCGGGGTTACAGCATTGGTGGATAAGGGAAGAGCAACTGATGTCATCTACCTGGACTTGTGCAAAGCATTTGACACTGTCCTGCACAACATCCTTGTCTCTAAATTGGAGAGACATGGATTTGACAGATGGACCACTCGCTGGATAAGGAATTGGCTGGATGGTCACACTCAAAGAGTTGCGGTCAATGCCTCAATGTCCAAGTGGAGAGCAGTGACGAGTGGCGTTCCTCAGGGGTTGGTATTGGGACCGGCGCTGTTTAACATCTTTGTCGGCAACATGGACAGTGGGACTGAGTGCACCCTCAGCAAGTTTGCCAATGACACCAAGCTGTGTGGTGCGGTCAACATGCTGGAGGGAAGGGATGCCATCCAGAGAGACCCTGACAGGCTTGAGAGGTGCCCCTGTGCGAACCTCATGAAGTTCAACAAGGCCAAGTGCACTTGGGTCAGGGCAATCCCAAGCACAAATACAGGCTGGGCGGAGAATGGATTGAGAGCAGCCCTGAGGAGAAGGACTTGGGGGTGTTGGTTGATGAGAAGCACAACACGACCCAGCAATGTACGCTTGCAGCCCAAAAAGCCAATTGCATCCTGGGCTGCATCAAAAGAAGCGTGGCCAGCAGGTCGAGGGAGGTGATTCTCCCCCTCTACTCTGCTCTCATGAGACCCCACCTGGAGTACTGCGTTCGGTTCTGGGGCCCCCAACATAAGAAGGACATGGACCTGTTGGAGCGAGTCCAGAGGAGGGCTATGAAGATGATCAGGGGGCTGGAGCACCTCTCCTATGAAGACAGGCTGAGAGAGTTGGGGTTGTTCAGCCTGGAGAAGAGAAGGCTCCGGGGAGACCTTATAGCAGCCTTCCAGTACCTAAAGGGGGCCTACAAGAAAGCTGGAGAGGGACTTTTTACAAGGGCATGCAGTGATAGGACAAGGGGTAATGGCTTTAAACTGAAAGAGGGCAGATTTAGATTAGATATAAGGAAGAAGTTCTTCACTGTGAGGGTGGTAAGGCACTGGAACAGGTTGCCCAGAGAGGCTGTGGATGTCCCCTCCCTGGAAGTGTTCAAGGCCAGGTTGGACGGAGCTTTGAGCAACCTGGTCTAGTGGAAGGTGTCCCTGCCCATGGCAGGGGGGTTGGAACTAGATGATCTTTAAGGTCCCTTCCAACCCAAACCATTCTATGAATTGTTGAAAGTGTCAAGCTCAGTCTTGGTGGCATGTTTTAAAAATCTTCAGCTTTCATCAAACTGGCTTCAAACGCAAGTTATTATTGTTTTGGCTCCTGACACTATCCCTGTGGTCAGATATTTTTCCTCTCATGTAAGAAGCCATCTTCCTCTTTTGGATCCAAAAGCAGTGCATGGTCTTGTCTACAACTTGGAGCACTTTAACAAGTTTTAACAGTTTTCTTTTTGACCCCCTGAACACAGACCATCACTTACCCATTTTCCTAAGTAGCAGCAATGCACATAATTATGCCTTCCCTCAAGTCCTTTTTTGCTGACAAAAAAAGGTAAAAAGCTGCCAAAAGCTTCATATTTTGCCATATGGAGGGAAAAGAATTTCTTCTCAGGAGCTGGGGGGGCTAGGGAGAAGACATACAATTAAAAATTTCATTTACACTATCATGCAAAAGTGCAGCAAGGTATTTCTAAATGGAATTATAATTCCAAAAGGGATCTCCAAGTTTCCAAAAAGATACAGATTTACTGAATTAAGTTATTCTTTGAACTATTGTCTTTCCCTCAGTTTGGGGATTTAGATACGTTGAATTCTCATCCTTCTAAATCAAACACTTCCTCCCCGAAACTGTAATTGCAGATTACAGAAAGCGCAGGGTTCTCACTCTACTGAATGTGTGAGTTTCCCAGCCACCAGCAGAGGTGCGCTGGCTCACACCTCTTCCCCTTCCCCTGTGGAATCGCTGTGGATGGGTCAGCTCCCCGCTTCACCTCAGTTCTTCCATTCTTTAAACTGGGGTAACTACTTCTCTCACAAAAGCATGCAGTAAATTCAGATCTAATCATGGCTTTGAGCTGGCATACGCTTAAAAAGATACAAAAATGTTAACAGGAACTCCATTTAGTCATCGTGATTTTGAGCAAAGAGAAAGGCATCAATTAATTTTCAACGGGCAAGTACAATGCTACTGCAAGAAAGCTGCACACTAAAATTGTACTGAAACACCTTCTCTTCATACATGTCTCTGGCTACTAATCTGAGTCACATTTAAAACAAAAAGCAAGAACTGATAGCTTCCATGCCGTGCCTGCAAAGTATTTACTTCTACACTGGAAGGCTATAATTATCTCTGATACCAGAGCAACTTTATACTGTGCTAAAACCTTGATAGTATTTCCTCCATAAAATAACAAACTTTGACACAAGCAGTACTTAAGCATCACCACAGGTATGTACCAAAAACACAGATATAAGCTAAAGAGCAAGAGAGGAAATTTGAATGGAATTACCTTATTGTGCTAATATAGTCTGACCTAATATTTTAAGAGGTCTTCCAGCAACCTTTGTTTGCAGAACAAAGCAGGGTCAATCAGATTTTGCTCCGTTTGACTCAAAGATTTCTCAATACTTGTAAATTCTCCATATAACCAGACACAAAGATTAGAGGATACAGTTTTAATTATGCTTATATAAGTATGAAAGAGTACTGTTGATTTAAAAGGAGTTACAAAAACACACAAAGTATACATCTATGTTGGAATAAGAAATTAAATGCAATAAAACCTATATCTGATTTTTTTGTTTTACAAGGAATGTTTTCAGTATCTGTCTAAGTAAGCTTTGGAGCTGAAGCACTAATCCAAAAGCAGTGCCTTGCACAGATCAGATTATTCTTCCTTGCCAAACAGATCATCCAGAAGAGGTAAGTATTTGACTGCTTTCACAGGAAAGGATGGTGGTTGTCCGCTCCAGTCATCTTCATTCTGAAATTAGTAACCCAGAGAATATCTTAGAATATAATATTGAAAACAAGAATTATTAAAAGCTGGTCAACATAAGATTGAATGAGCTCCTTCATTTCCACATACAAATCTGTGAAAAAGTGGACCTTTATATAGCACATCCTCTTAAAAGATTACTACGTGCACATTTTTATCAATCTTGCAGAATATTTTATTAAAAATATTTTCTATCATTAGCTCTTTTGCAGATATTTTCAAACTAAATAATGCTATAGTTTCTTCATTAAGACGCTTATACTTGAACGTCTTGCAAGTCATCTATGTCTCAACACCAAAAATCATACAAAATAATGAGAGAAAGAAGAAAAAAGTCAGCTAAACAACTCTGTTGCTGAAATCTGTCAAATACAGGTACTGTAGCCCCAAAATATTGCTGTTAATTCACAGTAAGTCATGAACAGAATGACAATTGGATTCTAAAGTTGAACAAGATTTAAATCCCTTCCTTTCTCCGATTTTTTCCATTTTGTATTGATCTCTTCATTAAAATATTCTTGTACTGTACCAAAGATAGCCTAGGTATTGCGGCTAACTAACAAAATAATAAAGTTGATAAAATTCAGTAAACTGTACTGGCACCAACTTGGGCAGAGTTCATTAAAAACAGTGCTATATGTCAGTATGACAGTTACAGCAAGGCTTTGGAGCTGATGAGGAACTGATTATCCCAGCACGATGATGACTGATCTTAATTTCTATTGATGCTCCTTCTTCCTGTTTGATTTCAGCTGTAACCTTCCTCCCAGAACTCCATGTACCGTTCTCAACTGGGGCTCTTAGGCACCAGCCACTCCTGGAAAGCCCATCCATTGGCTGTCCTCCAAGCAAAGACAATGTCTTCTTCATACCCAAACAAAACCTCATCTCTTATGCCGATCAGAACATACGTGTCACCACAAACGTCAACTTCAAGCTCCTGCTTGTTTCACAAGCACCTTTTCCTCCACACCTTCAACTTGTGAAGGCTGCCTCTTGGTTCCACCACCACTTGCACCCCACCTTCACCCCACAGGAGCCATCTCCTTCCCTCACCTGCCAGAAATCAGGTCATGCTCGATGGCTAGATAAACCATTCTGTGAGGGGAAAAAAATGGTCAAACACATTCAACCACAAGTGTATCTGTGCCTCTGCTTCCTTCACCCATGCTTTTTGGTACAGAGCTTAGCACCATCTTCAAGGCAAAAATCATCTGGGCACAGGCTCTGACCTTCTTTTTGTTTCTATGGTACTGAGGCTCACAAGGCCTCTTACCCTGACACAACCTCCTGAGAGCAGTCACTGTTTAAATATTGAGTTATAACTCAAGCACAGAATTCTTCTGTAAAAACACAGAATACCCACTGAACAAAACCTAATGCACACTTTGAACCACAGGACTGCTGTATAAAACATGTGGAAGGGCTTTGATTTTATCTGTACAAGATGGAAAAATTCTTCTCAATGACAAAGTGAAAAATAAACCACTACGGAAAGCAGAGCAAACCAGCAGCATTGGGCCCTCATTAGACATCGCCGACAGTTTGAGATGCTACAGAAGAAAGAGCTGGTAAGCCAAGTAAGAGAGGAGTCAAGATAATAGCACAGTACTTGAGGAATATTGGTTTAAGCTATGTCAGCATTGAACTTGAATTTAAAGGAATGCTGTATTTCTAAACGGTCTGAATACAATCAAATGCATTCTGTACAAGCATAGCAACACATTGGCTAGGACAGAACAGCAAAACTATGTGCTGGCAGAAGGGCTTCGGATTTATCTGTTAGGAAGTTTTTCAAAATCAGCATAATTGCCTTATGCACCATCTATTTTAAAGTGTTCCATTCAGCACAAGATGGCACGATCAGATTAATCTCTGCACTTTGTTGATACCACATTTTTATTTACCCTAAGTAGCAGGCTGGTGGAGATATACAAAGCTGATCCATCAATACTGCTCTTGCTGTACGCCTACCAGTGATGTGGTGTATTATGTACAAGTTTCTGTGGAGTTATAAAAAATACATAGCTATTTTCTGCAGTGTCAGTGGAGTTTAAAGTATTTCCTGACTATCTCAGCAAGCGAACAGATTGTTTGACATGTGACGATATTTGTGAGTGAAGCGGTATTCACGCCCATTGTTCATGGACAAATACACCTGTTTCCCCTTCTCTTTTTTTTTTTCTTCTAGAAAAATGTCACAGAAATGTGACACCTATTAGGCACGGGGGTGTTACAGGGCTCCTCGTCCCTGTTTGACTTCTCTGCTTCATTCTAAACCTCCCAGAAAAAATTACTTACTTGAAGAAAACAGGCACAAATATGCAAATATGAAAACTGGTGGTCTCCATCGGATAAAGCACTCATGTTAAAGTTGGACAAATTATATCAATGTACTGTACTGTGTCTTTGCTCAGATACACTGGTTTTACCTTGAGAGGAAACTTTATCGTCTGGAAAGCAGGGACTTGATTTTCTCTCCAGTTCAGCCCATCCACGAACTTTTTATATTTCACTTGCTTATGGTCATCTTCAAACCTAAGCAGAATATCCATAAGATGACTCAAGGTTAAAGGAAATTTTTAACAAAGTTGTATCATGTTATCTACAGCATATTAATACATTACCTTTTGGATAAAAATTTTTTACTCCTTTATTACCAAACACTGGCAGGAGTACAGAAAAACACTACCAAACTGTCAGGACTTCTACATCATACATTCTATTCCATATTCTTACACCTTATTATTGTCTCTCATAGTAGAATTCAACTTCTTTAAGGTTTATTACATTTCATCTAATTTCATTTTACTTTTGAAGTATTGCCCAACCTTTTCCAACACTGGGATCTCACAACTGGTGACAAACATAGAGTTGGGACGATCAGTGTATGATTCCTTTGTGTAGAAAAGAAACAGGTAGAATGATACGAGAGCTGTGCTGTAACACAACTGATCTGCTTTATATGGCTTCTACAATCATTTCCTGAAAATAAGCAATCCTTCAAAAATGCTGTTTGCACACATCTTAGGATCAATTTACAATCGACAAACACACAGCTCTCTAACCTATCAAATAATAGCCAGATTTAAAAATCACAAGCCTTGTCATTTGGTAGTTGTTTTATGGAATTGTTCTTTATTTCCAAGGAATAAATGCGTATTTGTGTCAGTTATGAGGTTCCCCTAACTGCATGAAGATATATATGCTGCCAGCTAAGGTCTACAGGTACATGCAGAACACGCTATCTCCTTCTCTCAAATTTCTAAAATCATTATCCTGCACTAATAAACCCCATGGGAGCAGATTTGTAAGCCATGTCATCCTTCTGCCATTGATTTGGATGAAGCAGCTTCAGAAAAATCCTCAATTCAGCAAAACATTTAGGTGATTAAGGCACTTGGGAACCACTGTTACTTCAGTGGGACTAGTCAAATGCTTGAAAGATATCCACAAGCTGAAGCTACCATGCAAATCGTTCTTTAAATGAACAGCTTAACTGCTCTGCTACAAATACTGTACTAGCAGCTTCTGTGAATGATATCTATCTCACCTAACACTACCTACATATAAAAGGGACCTGGTTTAGGCATATAAGCACACCCTGGAAGTGTCTGTGCTTCACTGGGGTCTATGGAGAGACATATACAACGAGCAAGACTCAATACCTATTCTTTGGTGGGAAAGATCAGGTTAAACAATTCTTCCCTGTAATCTGGTGAGATAAATACTACTGCACAGGAGCCAGATCATCTCCAGGAAACAAGTCTTTTAGAAAATCATTTTATGTTGTTCTTAGAGAAATAGCACTGCACAAAACACGAGCCTCAAAACCCTTCAGTCACTGCAGAGGGTTCTGGTAAAAATTAAGCATGAAGGTACTTTAAGGGAGAATTTACAGCACAAACGTGGAAAACAATACCGGAGAAGAGGAGAAATAAATCTAGTGACAAAAATAAACTGCAATAAACTGCAACTCATCCTTTCCTTTTCCTCCCCCTACACCTTTCATTTAATAGTCAGCAGGAGAGATAATAATAAAATATACTGAGAGCCATAAACAGAGATGCTAGCGATAAACTGGAATGTTAAGTACAGTGAGTTATGCTGAAGATGAAAGCAAAGTCAGAAAAGAATGCTACTGTTACCAGTATTAAAGAGGAGCCTGAAACATTGCCATGAGAAATCCTCCTATGATAGCTTGCTTCTTTATAATAGCTCACACGCAAGTTAACATTTTCATAAAGCCTTGCTTTTGGGGAATATATCTAATATACAAGAAAATTATCATTCCCACTTCTAGGGGATTCTTGTTTGTTTCAGGTTTTTTGCAGGTGGCAATTGGGAAAAGAAAGGAGTTTTGCACTAGAAGTAACAAGACAATAAAAAAGCTTACACTTCTTGGAAAAAACCTATGGCACACAGATTTTGAATTTCAGAACTATCATGACAATTATTTTCTTCTTTTATTATATATGTATTTATCTTTTGCTCATTGTGAAAAGTCAAAAGATTAAGTCTACTGCCAAGATGCAGAGCTGTATAAGCAGGATTTTTAAATAAAAAACAAGTGAAGGCGTGTAACTACTTAAACTTTATGTTGAGGCAATGAAGTCAAGGAAAGCATTGCTTCTGCTTTCAACAAACATTAACAAGGAGAAAAGTCCTTTGATGTGACAGCACTAGCAAACTGAGATGACAACATGGGCATGAAGTTAACTATAACCAAAGATTTTAACATGAGCAGAGGAAATGGGATTCCTAAATCCCATATTTAAACAGCTACAGAAGGCAGCTTAAAATACTACTTTAGAATAATCCAGAAAGAAAAAAAAAAATCTACTCTTTAGATCTCTCTCCTGCTGTGACTTATTGTATCAATCTCCTAAAAGCACACACTTGCAATTTGGCACAGAGTATCCAGATGGACTGAGGAGATGTTATCAATTTGTGCATTATTAGGACAGAGATGTCATACATTTCAGTGGCTGGAGTTAATATGACTGAAACTGACAGTGCTCTTCAGGAAAGGAAATTAGATTTGTCTTATCAAGAAGATGCAACAAAGATCTCTTGAAACCATGGTTCTCTTCAGTTTTGCCCTATGACTTCAGTGCATGTGATTTTAGACTATGGAAGTCACTCCCCCATCCCTATCATAGTTTGCAGAGCTTTTTTTTTCTTTGACATTACAGAAATAATTGCACATTTCTACTTCTAAAAACATATTCATAATGAAATACTCCAGATATGTGAAAATCTGGTTAAATCACATTATGACCATTCCTGAGGATGCTTTGGTGAGTAAAGGCTACTTACAAATATTTTTCTTTCCCATCAAGAAATCTGTAACCCAAACATTTATGTGAAAAGTTAACATACATGCAGAGGTTTTTTTAATTCCTTAGTTTTGAATAACATTTATTAAGAAGTTAATCTGATAATAATAGAGAAGTATCATGCTGCTTTAACCTTAGAGAAAATGTTGGGATTCTTCAGCCTGTTTGATAGTCTCTGTGTAACACAGGTATACACCTAAATTGTCATAAACAGCTCATATGAAAAGATTTAAAACAGCAAGCACGGACAAGTCTATGCAGCTGATCAGTATGAATTAAGTAATGGCTACCATCCCGCATATACATTTATTCACGCCTTGAACAACTATAAATTGAACCATCAGTTCCTCAGTATACTGAATTACAGAAATAATTTCTTTTAAGAGATCCAAATATTAATGCTAGACAGTCTTTTAATCACAAATGGCACAGGGAGTCTCAGGCATCAAAGGTAACGAGCAGAAGACAGAGTGCAGGAGAAAGATCTTATGACCATTTCCAATCTTGCTCCTGCTATCAGGACACTTGCTGTAGCAGGAAAAGAGGGTTTGCTTCCTGAAAGCAATAGGTCAGCCCTAAAAAAACATTACAGGTAGGCAACTAGGTAAAAAATTATTACCCAGCCACAAACCAGGGAAAAGCTGAGCACGCAGGAGTGGCCTAGCCTGGCCTATTAGTGACTAGAGAACTGGGATGACCACGTAGGAGGCCCATTGTTAGCAGGCACTGCTACCTGAGACACTAGCGATTAACTTTTTCAAAATAACAAGCCCCCCTCCAGATTCCAACAGTCTCCCCCTAGTACTGTGGAGAGGTGAAGAACTACACAGCTGCTTTTAACAGAAATTAAAACACATATTTTAAAAAATAGGGACATATGCTTAACAACTAAACTAATGGGGAACAATCAACATGTAATACTTGTAAACCTGTCATCCATTCTTTCTTCCCTCCATTTTTTCTTTCCTTATCTGCCAGCTGTTTATATACCCTCTGGGGAAGGACTGCATCTTTTTAAGTCCTTGTTAGCATACATTTAGCATTGCAGTAAATAAAAATAACAGGAAAAAACCTTAAATTCATTACTTAAGCACTTTAGCAACATTTATTTATTAAACAAACTATAATTGTTCATTATGCCTGCATAAATTTAAAGAAATGTTTACAATGATGTCCTGGTTTCGGCTGGGATAGAGTTAATTTTCTTCCTAGTAACTGGTACAGTGCCGTGTTTTGGATTTAGTGGGAGAATGATGTTAATAACACTCTGATGTTTTAGTTGTTGCTAAGTAGTGCTTATCCTAAGTTAAAGATTATTCAGTTTCCCACGCTCTGCCAGCAAGCAGGTACACAAGAAGCTGGGAGGGAGCACGGCCAGGACAGCTGACCCGAACTAGCCAAAGGGATATTCCATACCATAGGACGTCATGCCCAGAATATAAACTGGGGGGAGTTGGCCAGGGGGGGTGGATCGCTGCTTGGGCAGCCGTCAGCGGGTGGTGAGCAACTGCATTGTGCATCACTTGTCTTTTCTTGGGTTTTCTTTCTTTTTTTTTTTTTGTTATATTCCTTTTCATTACAATCACTATTATTATTATTATTATTATTATTATTATTATTTATTATTATTGTTAGTACTATATTTTATTTTACTTTAGTTATTAAACTGTTCTTATCTCAACCCACGAGTTTTACTTTTTTTCGATTCTCCTCCCCATCCCACTGGGACAGGGGAGGAGTGAGCAAGCGGCTGTGTGGTGCTTAGTTGCCAGCTGGGGTTAAACCATGACAAATGACTACTGTAGTTTTCTGGCAGAAACAATTGTGTACCATCTGCACTGTTTAATACATTGTGATTAAAAGTCTGTATTGCCCTGTGACTAAAAAACTAAGTGATAAAATGCTGATGGAGAAAGGAAATACTTTTTAATAAGCCAGCTCAGGTAAATTGTAAAAATGGACACATTGTTGGGTACCTAAACCCTACTAGTTCACCATCCCACAATTAAAAATATAAATTTACTCTAGACAGACAATATGAAAGGGTCTTATGAAACCGCAGTCTTTGTGCTAATTCGCCTTGCACTCTGTGGAAACTGAATGGTCTTTGGGTACAGTAAACAAAGTCTTGGGTCATCTGGAGGTGACCGCAAAATTAGACAGTAACTTCTAGTCCCATTCCATGCTTTTAATAAGTCACAGATCATTGCAATATAATTTACAAATGTGAATAATAAATACTTCAAGAGTATTACCTTTCAAAATGGAAAAATAGAACCATTAAGTCCTACAGAAAGTCTTTGCCACCTAATCTCAGATAGCAAAGCTGAATAAACATACAGCTTCAGTCTTCAACTATTATCTGATCACATCGTCTAGCATCATTTTATAGCTGAATAGGATCCAGCTAGTGCATTAGCTATATATACTGATTTTGTGGGAATCAATCCAACAACTTTTATTGTACCACTTTCTTCCTTCATAAATACAGATACACACAGTAGGAACACCACCACCACTTGCTAGAGAAACATCAATGGACACAAAATTAAATGTTTCCTCATCCAAAAAAAAAAAACAGAGAAAGAATATTGTTGACAAACTTTGCCCACACTGAATTGCATACTCCCCAAGAATGAGACTATTCTTCATTAACAATAAACTTGCCTGTTTCATGATTCTTCGGTCTCAGAGAAAACTACAGGAAGCAAGAGGAAAGGAAGAGAAAAGTCTCAATCATCTCATTCAGCCAACTCTACTCTTCAATTTCCAGATTACTGGAAAGCAACTCCTATTAAATAGACTTCAAAAAAATCTTTCCCTGACTCTGCACCCTCATGAAACAATAAACTTACCAAGCAGTGCCAACTGCACATATCATTAAGAATGTGACAATCTTCCTTCTTACCTGCAGTGCAGTGACTCACCACATAAACTGCCTCGAAGCAGCTGATATTGTAACTTAGAACTGGTATTACCCATAGCACTCTATCATATGAAGTACTTCTCACACTGATTTCTGAGGCACAGCTTCATACCATTTACCTTTCTCATACAGAAATCTGCAATACAGGCTGGCCACAGCCCCTTTAGAAACAAAGGAAAATGGATGGTAATTTAGAAATCCAGCTCTTATACAGGCTGAGGAGATAACTCTCTCCTTCTCCATCGCCTACAGAAAGAACGTACAGCAGCTGAATCCTAATTCAGCTGTCATGGGTACCTGGCTAAAGCTGGGTGAAATCCAGCCCTTAGTCTCTTCCTTGTCTTCTAAGCTTATCTCTAATTTTTATTATAGTGTATTGGGCTTTTTCTTTTTAACTCCTACACTGAGACTCCTCAGGAGAGAAGAGGTTCATCTCATGAAAGCTTTCCCTGGTATAAATTCACAAACAATAAACATGTCTCTGGAGCCTATGATGTGTCAGGCTTGTCTGTTTTTCATCAGCATTGAGTTACTACATAAAGGAAAACCTCCAGTCCCTTGTCTGTGCATCTATTCAATTTCAGCCTTATGGAAGCGGAAACTACGAGAACCCCTTGTCTAGTACAGGATGTCAATTGTCCTCCCAACACTTTTTGTTTTGGGCAGCTTAGTGGGAGTTCTAAAAAATGACTTTTAGATTAATGCTAGAATTCAGACATGCTTCTGATGACTAATGCTTGTAACCTCATGGTCAGAAGCAATGAATGGCAAACAAATTGCCAAGGCTGTCTATCTGGCTACTGCAGGGAACTATTCTGAAAGTTTTTGGTCTGGAAACAGGGGCTTTGTGAAAAATAGCCCCTTAGGCTTCTTAAAGCAGTCTTGTTGATACTGATTTAAGTAAGAAGTCTTGCTTGCAGTACAAAGATGCTTTATTAAAATGGATTCCACATTTCTGCCTGACAAGAGTCTTTTCATTATTTGATAAATCCAGATCCTTAGTTTGCAATTCCTCCTGATACCAAGAAGCATACCTACCTGAAAGCATCTAAACATGACAGAAGACAAGAACCTGCTCCTGCTTTTAACACAGTATGAAGGCACAGACAAAACATTTAAGGATTTCCCACAAGGGAAAGAAGACACCAATGAGCATGCATTTAAACCTATTACCAGAAAATCTGGCCATGAAAACCAAACTCAACGTGACATGAGTGTTCAAAACACCACAGGTTACTCTGAACTCTAGCCTTTAACACAAGTGCACTGAATACTAGTTATTTTCACTTCTGTTCCCATTAATACAGCTAGCCAAGTAATTTGTCTCGAAACAATTAAATGTGCTATGGAAAAATACCAAAACCATGCCAACATTCCTTTTCCTTTTTAAAAATTACAATAACATACATTTCAGGTGAGATTAATAGGAGTAGCAAACCACTTTTATTTACTACTGATGCTGTCTACTTGATTCAAGGACATTTCATTGTATTCATGTTGGTATGTTTCTTAAAACTCTTATAATGTGCTTTTGTAAGATCATTGTTTTTCCCTTACATATACTCAGGAACAACTAATGCAAAAAAAGTGAATCTCATTGACAATGATAAGTACCAGTAGCTGATTCCCATAAGACTAATTCCATAGAATTCTGGCAAAACCCAGATGATCTACCATGCCAGACAAAATGAAGAGAAGTTGCTAAGATGGATGCACGTCAGTTGATTATAAATATTCTATAACTAGAAAAGTCCACATGTGTATAGAGACAAAATCAGCATCATGAAATGGTTAATATTATATAAATGACAAATTCTTAAGAACTGTGTCTGCAGTAAATATTTAGCATTGATTTGCACCCATGCATGCAGGTCATACTATCTGCCCTTAACTTACATGGTCAGTAAAGCTTGCAGATCAGCATCAGCCAGTGGCAACTTAAAGGACTTGCAAATAGTCCTGCACATCTCATGAGGCAGCACTCCACATCTAGACAAACAGAAAGAGAGGTGGAGAAGAGTACATTAGGTCCTTCAAGTAAATGTTGCTGTGAATAGGAAAACACATGAGGAATATCAGGGTAGAGGTAAAGAAAACAAGGTTTTATGGAATTTCGTTACTACAAAGCTAAGAAACTTGAAGTGCATATGGTGGCCTGTCTCCCCCACGCTGAGGTCCTTAGTGATTCTCTGTGATTCTTTGTCTGTGACATCACAGAAAAAAAAGGGCAAATGAGTCATATAAAGAATCAGATACAAATCCTTTCTTTTCTCCCTTAAATCACTATTTTTCCTCTTCGATTTAAAATACTGTTTTGCCTGTGAACGGGCATCTTATTATGTACAGCAGCTATAATAAAAAGTCCACAAACAAAATGTAAGAGAGACAAAAAGGCTATCCTTTTCTTGTTTACTGTCAAGTGCTGAGAGAGGCTTAACATTACAGATAACATTCTTTGGCCACAATATATCATTTGTGCAGCAACAAACAGAAAGTAGGTAGGTTTACAAGCAGAGCTTCCCAAATAACAGCTTAGGATAAATTAAGGAAACTTACTTTTCACGGTCGTTGTACGTAAGCACCGCAGACAGTTGTTCAAAATTCTCAAAGCTATTTTTCTTAAGCTGTTCTTGAGCCACTGCAAGGAGGAAGTGGAGGTCCATTTCATATTCATCTCTCACACTGTAATAGCGCCCGAGAGTCATAATTTCATGTTCTGAAAACGCTCCATCAGTGATACTGACTATCAAATTTCTGTTCACAAAAACAACAGCCTACATTAGTTTTAAGTAAAGGCGTTAAAAACAGTTAATAATCACTAAATTTTGAGGAAAAAAGAATTAAAGTGCACTCATTATAAAACGCTGTATTTAGATCTTTAAAGAATGTATCTACTTAAATTTGAAATCCAGATCTGTTCAAGGAGGTATAATGGAAATTACCTGAACTCTTAAACTTTTGCAGAATGTCCATATTTGCTCAGTAGTTGGCTATACATACAAAATACATAATAATCATGACTGAAGCCTTTTACCAGAGATGCTGTACTGGCATGGAATATTAGCAGAGATTAATTTTGTCATTGCATTTATCCAACAAGATAGTGAATTAACAAGGTATTACTCTGTTTTGTTCCTAATTATATTTTGCATTCTGCAGCACATGATTAATTATCTGTAAACACAAAGCATGCACAACAGTTGCATAAAATAGAGAGAGAGAATTAACAATGGCAGAGGAGAAGTCGGGCAGAAGATCCCAATGGAGAACAGAATATTAATCAAGCGTCAAGCCACACTTCACAAAGTATTGTGAAAGCTGGTGCTGATGGGTAGCTTTCAGGGGAAAGCTGGGGGAAGGGAAACGGAAATTGGCCACAGAGAGAGGGCAGAAAATTACACCCAACTTGTAATCATAAGCCCTCCTGGCAAGAATGGAAGACAGGAGGCAGTAGCAAGACCAGTTTATGCTTGGACACTGTCAGTGGAGAATCAGATCCCATGCAGGGAAGAGCCTGAGATGCGCTCTCCCAAGATTGCTTGTGCTGCTTAGATGAATCAGCCCAATCCAAAGAAGAAGAAATGTTCCTGAGATCCATCTGATGGCCCAATGCCGGCACTGAATGACTAGTCATTCCTGTTAATATCAAGACTTTGTTGCTGATAATAGAGCTGGAGTGATTTCTGGGTAAGCTCCTGAAGGCACTTGTAGTATATCAGCAAATGGACACAAGCTTTGGAGCTTAAGAACCAGGACTAGTAATTACAGTTCAGAACAATCTCCCTCTGCTTTATATTGTTGGTGGAGGGGAGGAGAAGGACTAATTTTAAAGACTACATTGTCTTTGCAGTAGAGGTTTTGTTGCCTTCAATCATTACAGAGTTCTTCGCAAGTCCTGGATGTTGACATAATGTAAGGGAAGAAAAACACCAGTAGCAAGGTATGCAAGGAAACCTAGGAGGCTTCCTGATCTCCTGGAAAAAACTGGCCTGAACTGTAGGTTACCTCAGCTGTTACAAAGCCTCTTGTCAAACCTGGTTTAGTGTAACTACATTGGCGTTATGATCCCAAATGTCTGCCTCTGGTGAACTCACGTTCAACAGGATTTTTTTTTAACAGCAAGCATCAACATAGCCCTACGTGCATTAGGAACAACTAATGCAAAAAAATTGAATCTCATTAATAATGATAAGTATCAGTAGCTGATTCCCATAAGACTAATTCCATAGAATTCTGGCAAAACCCAGATGTCAAGTCAAAATTAGATTAATTATATATAATACTTCTGGATAAACTGCACTAAGAATAAACTTCACCGTAATTGCTGATGCAATTAGAGCTGTACCTTGTGGTACCCTTGAGGGTACTGCATCACTGTGTTTATATACCGATCTTTGAAAACAAATGGCAGAAATTATTAGTGATGCACAAAGTTCTGACACAAGACTCAAACTGCTGGCTGAAGAATAGTTAAATTCTTGAATGAATCTGATAATGGGTCTCTTAACATCCACATGTGAACTGAAAGCACAGAAACTTAGTACCCTTTCAAATTGCAAAATTTTATCAACAAACATAATTTTTCACTTGCTTCCTTTCAGAAGCTTGCGCGGTCCTGTTCAAATGAAGATATCTCTTCATAGAACATGATTGCACTTACACAGCTATTCAAAAAAGGATGCTACACGCTGTATAGTGTCTACTTTGATTCAACTGCTGCTTTTTTCATATTAAATAAATCAGAAAGATCCTTTATTTGCTGTGGCAGGAGATAAATATTAGGAGAAGACAAGTTATTGACAGTAGCAAACCTTATTTGAGATTATGCAAACTCAATGACCAAAACTTGGTCCATATATTAATATTATCATTATCTTGTCAGTATTATTATTCCACTTACTGAATATTATTATTTATATTGTAGCAGCATTCAGAGATCCAGTCAAAACTGGAGCCTCTTTCCTGGAGCCTACAGTAATACTACTGCAAACACACAGAAGAGGACAATACTGCCTGATAAGCCTGGCACTCTAAATGCTTGGGCTGGCGAAGCTGAAAGCATGTAGATAACATCACCCATCTGAGTATTTCCACAGATTGGATTTCCATACATGGCACAGATTTTTCCAGTGTCAGGATTTTAAAGGTCTTTTATTTTCTCAAGCCAGTCAGTGACAATCAAGTCACCAAAACCCCCAGACAAAATTATTGTCTCGTTTGGGAATTAAGGAATATTTTAGTGATTGCTAGGGACTAATGAGTGAGACCCAAGATTCGCAAACAAAATTACATCTAAACTCTTCCTGACAGAAACAAGCTGCAACAATTGTTCCCACAGCTTAGTTATCCTTTGTTTTGCTTTTTTTTTGTTCTAGAAGAATAAGACAGATTGCAATCTGAATTTGGTACAGAAAGAAGAAATAATAATTAACTGCTTAAGAGAGCTGTTTCTCAAGCTGAATTGAAGATAGGCATCTTTGTTAAACCCATGTGGTTCTTTGTGTCTAACAGCGAACGGTCTTGCCAGTAGCTTATGAGAAAAAGCAGTCTGGATAGGACCATGCGATGCACAGGCATCTAAGTTTTAGTTATTTTTTCCTTCTCTTTTTAACAAAAATTTCAATAGTTTCAACGATAGCTTAGGGGATAGCTTCAGTGTATGCCATGTATTTATTTCCTGGATGATGTGCCATAGATTTGGGTTTTGAAAGTAGTTAAACTGTATAATTACAATTCTGCTTCACTACATCATACTTATAGGTGTATTTCAAACATTCCTTCTTGAATTTGAGAACTACTAATTAATTGGTTTGACTCTCAGGATGGACTTTTCTTTATCTTTCAGTGTATGTATTACTGCTGACTTGCCCTTCTTCACAAGACCCTGTGCCAGCTCCATAAAAAGTAGACAGATATTAGTTGTGCTTTTCAGCTTACTTGAAGCTATCACATTTCTCTTTTTTTCTGGGGTATGGATTCACTTTCTTTTGCACACACAGTCTCCAAGTAAATGCAAAACAAATGCATGCCATTTGTCCTCTAACACATGCAGAAAGCATCAAGAAACAGTCATGCTCTATACATCTTTGGGGAATGTGCCTTCATTAAATATTAAAAAACAAAATCCACTGTCTTACCTGAAAGGGTCATACTCAATCACCTTGGTATGCTCAGGGTCAGTGGCTGCAAACATCTGTCTGATTTCTCGGGAATGAGGTTTGGATACGTCTTTCAGTTTCTTGAGGATGACACCAATATCAGCCATGGAGAACTTAACAGAGGAAAGCAAGACATAGATTAGAGGGAAAAGCACTATGCAACCAACTATGCATGTACCAACAAGAGCTGTCAAGATGCAGGGCAATGCTGAACTGCTAAGTATTATTAGTTTCTTCATTGTCTCACTTCAAATGCATAAATCAGCACTGTGTTAAGTTTGGAGGGAAGCTTGCTACTGAAAAAAATTGCTTCCTACTGCGCATATAAAAAATTAAACAAAAATCATCAGATCATGCACTCTCAGAAAGCTTATTCCAGCTACATAAAAGGACATCCACTTTTGCTTCAAACATTGTATTGTTAAAGCAGAAGTAGAAACATTTAAAGTACAGTTCTAATAACTTGGTCCTCCTTTTATGTTGGTGCACCTCAACTAATAAATTTCACCAAGTTAAAGCATCTTTTCACCATTGGCTCCAATGAACTGTTCCAACAGATATTCTCATTCATATTAGACTATGTTGTCTTACGTACTCAGAATGAGCAGATTGGAAATTTGTTAGGAACCAATTTTCCCTGTCATGTAAGAACGCTTATTTCTTCCTAAACAGGCCATTAAAATAAATTTGAATTTAGATAAACAGAACATGGAGCATTAAAGCTTCCACCCTATATTCAGATTGTTGTGTTAGAGCTCTACCAAAGATTTACTTGCTATACTCATTTTTAACATAAAACATCTATGTATTTCATCATTAAATTGGGGTTGAGTCCAAGTATAAATATCTGATATGTCCTTACATCTGTCATGCTCTACCTAACTTACAAATCATAATGAACTGTCTGAAAATAGTTTTTTCCCATTTCTTCCAGTAAGCAATCTTGTTTTAACTAGCAATTATTTGAAATTTGGTATGACTGCTATTAAGGACCTAATCACAACAGAGATTGGGCCTCACCCCCAATTATGCTGAAGTCTGTCTACAGCTTTGTATCAGTTCAAAGGGATCTAGAACAGAGTATTTAAAGTCCCTATGACACTGCCAGAGCCGCAGAAATTGATCCAAGTTCAATTAATACATCAGTGGTTGCAGGTAACATGCTCAGACTTAGAGAAGACAATTGCTACCTATGCCAAAACTCCAGGTACAACCCTGGCATGCAATGCCACGCAAGGCAGTGGTGTGGAGCAGCTGGACCAGCAATCAAAAAGTTTGAGAGACAGCAACTTTTTCAGTCCCCTCCCCAAGTTAGTATTGTTTGGGCCGTTAAGCACACAGCTTTTTGCTGAAAAAGCAAGGAACAGAGATCGAGAAAAGACTGGGCAGAAGGAATCAATGAGCAGAGTATTTAAAGACGGACAAAGTGTTCCATCTATTTAAAAACCTGTCTTCTCTACATTATCAAAACAGTTATTTTTACATCTTTTTTCTAAACTACATATTCCAAACACCTACGTAGACAGTGAGTATCCAAGCAGCACGGCAATAACTCCTTACCCACTTTCCCCCCTTCTCATGTAATTGCTGACATGCTAGTAGCCACAATCTAAATTTGTTTGATTGTCTTGCTTAAGTCAGAGGTTATTATGTTGAATTCAATGGAAGTAAAATCAACCTCCATGTTTGTGCTGCAGAAGACTGCAAAGTTTGAACAACTGAAACTGTTTCAGAGATGATGAATTCATTTCCAAAGAGGCACAGTGACACCTTGTTTGAAAGAGTCCTCCTCAAACCTGGATAATACCAGTACGACTGCGCACAACGCACATGTTCTGTTTTGCAAGCAAAGTCACGCTTCCTAATACATCTTTTTTCCTCAAATTGGAAAAGGAGCTAAAAGTGTTGAAAAGTTTTGAGAATTAGATCCTTAAAGTTACTTTCAGTACAGGTGGCAATCAAAATGACAAGACTCAGTGATTTTTCTCTCCCCAAAACTTAAAAACAATACAATAAATACAATTTTGAAACAGAAGATTAAAACTTTCCAAATCTCTCATGTGGTGTCAAACAAATGTTTCAATGATAGTAAAATCAGTTCACACCTGCACTATGATTACCAATCAAAATTTCATCTAAATCAACATATGCCTATAGAAATGTGGTCAAAATAGCATTTTCCAGAAGAAAAACATTCCATCTGGATTTCTTTCACCAGTTTTCAGAAAACAGACTGATGTGTTCTGCTGAAAGGAAACCTCTGTCTATTCAGAAGGAAAATTATTTTCTAATTTTAGAAATAACTGACAAATAGTCATCTTAAAATTGTTTCCCCTTCTTCAAACCATCTTCCAGCTCTGCTCTTCTCTAATAATTGCTGAAGTTTTTGTGATTTGAGTATGCAATCCCCTGATGAACTGAGGCAAACAAGGTGTGTGCTTACTTCTGGAGCTCAATTCAAAGGATGTGAATAAAGCATCTGTCCTTGGGAGAGTAAACCTTTTTCTCTGCCAGCTGTTTTAAAATCTTAACTGTGCAAAGAACATTTCAAAATTCACTTTAAAGAAGTATTTTTAGTGTTGCTTCTTCCCGTTTTGCAGATTTTATTTTGATAATATACAATCATTCCGTCTGGAAAACTAATATCTCACCTGTTTGATCCAAGATAAACAATGCAAACAGCAGTTTCAAAGAACGTTTACAATCTAATGATGCACTCTGCATTTTGGAGAATAGCTTTGGTTTTGATTCTACTAGGAGGAGAAACAGCCCAGCAGTAAGAAAACATAATGTATATAGCTTTGTTTTTTACTGCTTAAAGCATTTAGCAGTCGTAGCATTTTAGATCAACAAGCATTTTGCAGACCTTCCTCATTATTCCAGGGAAGGCAGGTGGTGCTACTTCCACGTTAATTTACAAAGAAATCACTCTGTTCTGCTATTTTCATTTAGTGAGAACAGCACGTGTGGCCCAAAGGCAGCACAGGGTCAGGTTGCATCTACCTCTGCCTCAGCAGCACAATGGCATCAAGACTCGCAGTCCCCAAGACTGCGCTAGGCCCACTGGCATCTTGGAAGTCCTGCAGGTTCACTCACTTTGGTGAGCCAGCAGACAGGGAACAATTAAAACTTGCACTAAGAACCTTCTCCCTTCTCCATCCACAAAAGGTCTGGACAAATGGGCAGAGGACCATAGCTTGATAAACCCTCCTGGATATTTTCCCTAGGCGTGCTCTCAGCAAGCCTAAGCAAAAGGGCAGCTCTGGAGGAGGTCTGCTGAAGGCACAATTCATGCTGCCGCCCCACCATGAGCTATGAAGCATACACACCACCCCAAAGTCCTCACAGCACAGTCTAGTCCAAAGGCTGATGTTCAAGATCATACTGTGATGAAGCAACGATCTACAAGAGGGACTGGGATGCAGAAATGCCTTGGCTCCTGAGCTGGCTCTCAGAGTGCCTGGGTCAGAGCTGCACATAACAGGAATTTCCAAGTATACCAGGGTACATTTATTCAAATATTGCAGCACAAACTTAATCATAAAAAGAAACAGTAATCTACATTTCTTACCAAACCAACATAAAATCCTACAAAACGCTCTGTGACTCTTCTGTGGTTCTCCATCTCCATATCCTTTCTTTTTGACCTCTGTGACAATTGCTATAGGACAATCAATTTCCTCCTATTGGATATGTTTCTGGCTTTGGTGAATGAGGGCTTCTTTACCAGCCATTTGTGTAATGACTGGTAGCATAAAGTATACATCAGCAGAAGCACCTCAGCTCTCTATTTGTTGTTGCTCTCCCTTCTGAAGGCAACACCAAAAGATAGTGAAACTCAGTACAAACTGTAAGCTTGAATTCCTGACTGTGATACAAATTTCTAATATTACAAGGCAAACGTTTTGGCAGATAAATATGTATGAACCCCCAAAAAGTCAAATCAGGGAATAAAATAGCCTCATTGGTAAGACTGTAAATTGGATGTGCCCACATCTTGAGTACTGTGCACTGTTCCAGTCTCCACATCTCACAGTTGCCTTGCAAGGACAGACTAAAAAGGGTGAGATTCTTCACTGGATAGGATTAGGCTGAGGGGGAAGAATGTCTGAGATTTACAAAATTATGAAGGTGATGCACAAGGTGAATGGGCATCTTCACCAAACCCCAGAACACTAGAACTGGCATTGAAACTAGTGGGAGGTTGGTTTAAACCAGATAAAAGATACTTACTTCTTTTATCACTTTTTTTTTTTTTACATAGCAGGCAGTGAACTTTTCAACTTGCTGCCACAGAAAACTGTGGAAACAGACAGTATCTGTAGGTTCAACAAGTGTTAGGTCAGTTCAGGCACAAGTGTTAGATCAATTCAGGCACATGAGGTCCATAAACAGTCTCAAGAAGGAATAGGCAGAGATATACCTTCTAACAACCCCTAATACAATAAGAGTGGATGCAGAGAAAGTAGAAGGGGAATGGATGGTAAAGAGTGGCCAGGCTTGCATGTAATCCCTAGCTAGCATCTCCTAAATCCATTGCTAGACAGGCAGCATTGGGCTGTGAACTTTGGGTGAAGAAACTAGGTATAAATAATTCTGAAAAATATATAGATAAGGTACAGTCCTTAAAGATAAAGAAAATAACAAGAGCCTGCTTCACCTCATTTGCATGCTTCTCCATGTAGTTGAACGTGTACTCATCAGCATCCACCAAAAGAAAGTTGTGACCATGGAAACAAACTCTGGCTCCAACAAACAGATTCTGAGCTTTGAAGTATTCAGATGGCTCACTCTTAAAGAGCTCCTGCCCAGGCTTCTTAATGCGACCTCTTTCCAAGAACTTCCCACCAAGTATCCCTATGGGAATAGAATTGTAAATAATTAATTGTGGCTTTACTTGGGGAAAAAAACCCACAAAAGAAAACCCCAAAGACACCCCAAACCAGCTGGTTTGTATTTAAATACCAGTTTTCACCCTTGAGTTTCTTGTCTCATAAGATACTTTCCCTCTCCCTCTCATTCCTAAAAGAACTGTCTCTGCCAGTGTCCACAGCGACAGTTACATTGTGCATATTCTGTGACATGTCTCATTTGAATGCCTGCCAAACACCTTCCCTTTTTTCTTTTCTTTAAAATGGGACAGAAATATGCCTCTTCAAATCGTTCCCATAACCCTGTTGCCAGCCTTGGGACTGACCCTTGAGAAATGTAAGATGCAAAATGTAAGATGCAGGCAATTATCCTTGAACTGTTAAAGCAAAAAAGGAAAAAAAAAAATTCACAACTCAGGATAGCACAGCCCTATGAAGATCATGAATTCTGGTACACTGTAATTCTAACTTGTTTTTAAGGGCTTTTGAATGTAAAAAAAAAGTAGGAGTGACATGACACCATCTTCCACATACTGTTCTGCCAATGCAATTTAATTGCGATCTGTTATTTCCTTTGTGAGCTGGGTATGTCACATTATTTCTTTTCACATTATAATGATTTTATTCGTGCCACTGGAAACTGCACGCGGTGCTCAAGGGTACGTAAGATACTAAAACGAACATTTCACTTTCCAGTAGTATCTTCTGATGCACCACAAATTGCATTGCATGTACCAAGCTTTCTAGAAAACATTCTGTCACACGTTTAGTTTCATCAGGATATGTGCCCTACAACAACTCTAGAGTGCCTGGGTTTTGTTTCCTGTTTATATTTGAACTTCCAAGCCAAAAGCCAAAAAGCATACTTTAGTAACATTTAATGACATCTTACATATTAGGTAGCAATGCAAGTCCAACAAAAAGCTGATGAACAGTGTAATAAAATGCCTTTTATAGTCAAACTTATAAATGAATATGAAACCCAAACTACTTATTAAACCAGAGTTTGGAGCAGATGTCTCTCTTAATTGCTTTACTAGCACCACAAAAGCAAAAGACAAAAAATACACTATGGTAACGGTCAGATCCAGCTTGAATCAAAAAACAATTCAAATCACTAATGTAAGTCTAATCTTAACACATTCCTTTTCACCTAGCTATTCAAACAAATATGAAATTTTAGGTTATATAATCCTGGCAACTCTTTGTAATATTTAAACAGAACTGGTCTCTGTAAGATTGGAACTTCACTCTTGTCTCTCTGTTTCCCTGCAATTGGGCGCTTAGATTGGAAACTTACCTTAATACCTCTGTCCCATAGTTGTTTTTTAAACGTTACAGGTTAGTACATTTCAAGAGGTATAAAGAAAAACAACCGAAAATATCTCATTAGGTTAGAGATTCTACACTGAAACCTGATGAGAAATTTTGATGGAAATCTACAAGAGCCAGGCTCAAAGCACAAAATAAACACCACAATCAAAGACTCTCTTCCATTAAGATCAGATCAGACTTTGCAGGTGTTTGTACAGCTGTTGGCTTGGTCTTACACTGAGTAAAAAAGGGGTTGTAATCTTCTGCATGGGGAGCCAAAGTTCTCATGCTTTGACCCCCATCTCAACAAGTGCTTCAAGATGTCCAGCCCCGTGCATTTCAAATACAGTTTCACAGTGTTACTACTAGTGTGAAGTACTTCTCTGCAACCTTCAGGTTGTTGGGCTGAGAAAAGTAAGAGTAACTTATTACTTCCACCTTAGGACTGAGATTTGAAACATTTTTACTTGCCAATTTATATCAATTCATGCAAATAAAAAGGCAAAAATAACGCTCTCAACCTGTGCACAAAAGGGATGGTCAAGTTGTTATTTTGGGAGTCATTTAATGTTTTAACTCATCCCCTCTCTAAGATGTGCTCAAACTTACTCTTCTCCCACCCCATCTACTTCAACACTTTTCCTTCTCAGACATAAATGTTCTTCTCCCTCCCATTTTGCATGCCTTAGTCCTTTTTCCTAGCTGCTCTTATCTGACCTCTGCAAAGCCTTCTCATTCTTAACCTCGAAGAAACCCATTCACTTTTCCTTCAGACATGACTAACATGAGGAGGGATACAGAGAGAGAAGAGAAAGGGAGAAGAAAGAAAAGAAGGAAGGTAGGAACAAAGAAACTTCTGCAGTCCTAGGCCTCTTTCCAACTGCTGCTCTACCTCCCCCCTCATCCCTACTTCTTACCCTGCCTCTTAAAGGCTGTTCTCACTAAACTCTCCAATGGCCAGTTCTTAGCCACGTCCTTCCACTTCACCTTTCTACCAGCTCTGAAAGTCAGCTACTCCATCCACTTTAACATCCTAGGGAAGTTAAAAACCCATGTACAGATACTTGCCTTTCACACACATCTTAAAGCATTTTTTACTGTTGCTCAACCTGCCCATTTATTGTTTCAAATTTTGTTTGACTAGCAATGTTCAATGGGCTCCCAGCTGTAATCCCAGCATATATTCTCATTCCAAAATAAAAGGAAGCCAGGAAGCAATCTCTGGCCTGGCACCCATGCTGTTGAGAGCCTGACCAACTGACCACATCTCCACTGCACAGTGTGTGGCTCTGGCTCTGCTCTGGGTGCTACGTGACAAATCTGGGGCCTTAAGACACACCTATTATTTTTGTGTGTTCAAACTGTTTGAAGGTATGTGAGGGCTGTGCTGCAGTCCAACAGAGTGGTGTTCTACAGCATAAAACTGAGGGTATGTATTGCAGCCCCTGGGTGTGTCAGAAGGACCTGAATTTTTGAGTGTGCAAAACCTCCTGGGATAGTGTTAGATGACTGGTAAGGGTGGAGCAAGCCAAACCTGGTGCAGCCTTGTCCTTACTGCCTTGCAGGAGAGTTTTCTGGAGTTAAGCATCCTCCAGGAGGGGCCCCAGGCTCTCTGGAGCCATCTAGTTGGAATGGTGCAAAGGAGAACCAGGAGTGACCAAACAGGCAATACATACGATTGGGGTCCAAGATTCAAACTGTTCCCTGGACTTCCTTAATTTAACAGTGCAGCTGTACCCTTAGCATCCTTTATGTGTCCAGACATAAAGAATGTCAATGAAACATGTCATTCACTAGTGGAGAACTGAGCTGCTCTTGAGTGTCACAGCAGCATTACATAATAAATATATATATAAGTGTATGCGTCTTTAGCTGTAATAAAAGAAGTTGCATAAATTACAGGTCACTGGATGGCAGGAAACTAGTAAAATAATGATGACAGGACACTGCAGCCATAAGCAGTGCTAAATCTTGATGTTGCAGTGGAGCAGGGCTAACTGAGAATGCTCATTGAAGCCTAGGCAGGTACTCCATGCATTTTCAAAACATTTCTCAGAGAACTGCTTGTATTTTAGTTGGGGGTGAGGTCACTATTTATGCATTCATAATATAGTTGGATACAAGCAGAGATACCATTAGAAGTTCCTTGCATTGAAAAGGCTCAGGCCTTCCCAAAAGCCTACTCTTGTGCAGGGCACTCAAAATTACTTAGTAGCACCACTGGAACAAAAAGAGTTCTCTAGGAATACAGAAGGGTCTACATATTCACCACACCTTCAATTTTTATGGATGTGATGTTCATCATAGGTCTGAAAAGGATTAACATCAGAAATCATTTTCAGTAAAGGCTTAAGCGTAGGGTCGCAAGAATACTTAGTCTTTAACTGTAAGCTGAATAACTGGACCTTAGAAAGTCAACTGCTGGCACAAGAGCCTGAAGCAAAGGGGAGTGAACAGTTCTCCCTAGGACAGTCTTTGCTCCAGAGAGTGAGCTGGAACTACCAAATAGGTCAGTACTGAGCACAGTGAGCTGGTCACCATTGCAGGGTGTACTTGAAATACCATACTAAGGTGCTCTGTGCCAAGAAGCTGATATAGGGCAATTCAAGCGGTATCAAAAGAGCTAGTCACGAGGTTCCACAAGAGCCTAACACAGTAACTAAGGAAACCTTCTATTACTCTTTTTCCCTTGTCTTTGAGAGAATGTGATTTCCTGATTTTCTTCTCTCTATGGTTTTATCAGAGGCTGACAGCAGCTTTTAAGAGTCAGTCCTTTGGCTGCACATGTTGAGAGGTGCCAGAGCACTTCTGGATGTTAACTGCTCTGAAACTGTCGCTGTAGATGTTTTGTGGGCTTCACAGAAATACACGAATCTCTCCAACAGGGTCATGCTTAGCCAGGGCTTCTCTATCTCTCTTACAGAGTTACAAAATGACTTCCTGACATCCTTCCCAGTGCTGTGTCCTTCCATCTGTGTGCAAGACACTCCAAGGAAATAAAAAGATGCTTGAAAATCACAAAACCTTTCATATCCTCAGTTGGAGGCAGCCTACAGCAGACAACAGTGGTCAAAAGAATTTAACCATGACAACATTGGGTGACCATGCTCCAGCAATAGGATAAATGTGATCAAGCAACTGAGAAGCAACAAAGCATTTGTCACTTAAACACTGGTACTCTGGCTCTTGAAATTCAGTTCAGTATTATATGCACACACACATACATACAGACACCAGCACAGGGCAATATTCACTCTTTATATACTCAACACTACATGATTCATGATAAAGTATGTTAAAAAATATCACAGCTGTTTTGCTTTCATGAGCTGCTTCTAACCATGGATGCTATATAGGCTCCGTAACACCATAACACAATCTTGCAAAGCAAAGGATTTACTCTTTCATTCTTGATGTCTTACATTTCCTGTCCCAATTTATCATCAGTTACAATACAATTCCTGTATGTTATCCACAACAAAAGCAAATGTTTAAAGGCCAAACTTGCAAATTAAAATGTAATAAAAGTTCTAATGCATTAAACTTCCAGTTCCCAAAGGATATTGTGAAGTACTGTCATACAATGAACAGCGTTATTCTGAGCGATGAAGATTATAAATTAGTATGACATACAGCTATACAAGATAATGCAGTAGACCTGCTGATGTAATTCCCATTGCATTTAAAAATCCACATCCCTGCTTCTGCTAGTGCTGAGTCTGGCCACAACGTTTACTGTAAACTCTAATCAAATAAGCAGGGCAACTGGGACTGACTGCAAGACATTACTACATCTTACCTGTGTTTTGCTGCATATGTTCAAAAACTGAAATGGTATCATCACTCAGGAAGTAGGAAATAATGAATTTCCGATCTTTGTCAATAGGACTATCTGTGACGAGTTTTGCAAGAAAACGCAGTATGTTACTTTCCATGCCACTTCTAAAAAGCAAAAGAAGAGGTGAGAAATCAAAAACAGAGTATGAGAAAAGTTTTCATCACTAAGAGATGCATTCTCCTGAGTTTTGTAACATACGTTAATTGTGTTATTCCTGGACCAAGAAGAGAAATGGCATGAGATTCCCTACTTCGTCAAAAACCATTTTCAGCTTAATTTAACAGAACCAGCTAGAGTAAGCCAGATAGATAGAAAGGAATCATTTTCAGGGGAAAATTACTTCTCTGCCACAGGTCTGGAATGAAATGAATTTGTATTCAAATTCAGTCACAAATCAAGTTCCAAGTTTCTTTCCAGAAAATTTATAAAGGAAGAACACAGTTAGGTATGTGTATTTTCAAATCAAATTCTGAATAGCAATACACACCAGGATTATCTCCACAAAATCAGACCCACCAGATGATCTTACTAGTTGGATATTTGTTAAGTGATTGTGTTTTAAATGATTTACAGTACCGCTATATGCACTATCAATACATTCCTAAGCCTTTTTCTAGTAGTTTTCTTCTTTTAGAGAGGTTCTACAGGTGAATCTCTAGCATGTGACTCTGCTTTCCGCTTAGGCTTCAACAACCACTGCCTGACAAACCATTTCATAATGGAAAGTAAAGGGGTACTGCTTTAATATTGCTACAGTAAACCACATTAAATTCAGCAGACCAAAAAAGTAAATGCCAGAAAGTCAAACAGAAAAACAAATCAGTGTTGGACTGCTGAAGCATACAAAATTCCTGACTAATTCCTGGACTAAGACTTCCATCAAACTCCCACTGAAGACAGCAGAATGGAAGAAGGTAGGGGATGGGAGGGTCAGAATATTTGCCTTCTCAAAAAAGACATTTTGCTGAGTTTGGAGAAAATTGGAGTACCATGTCACTAAACAAGTCCTCATGTACCTGTCCCTTAAAAGTCTGATGAGCTGCATATTTTGCTGAAAAAATGACACCCCTACTTAACATTAATCTCCTTCACAAAAAGACATAATTAAAAAGTTGGAATTATTTTTCATTGAAATACCTGTCTTTCTCCATGAATTTCTTGAAATCTTTTTGGGGAGGCTTGGGAAGCAGACCCATACAGGAGCACAGAGAATCCTCTTCGGAACCAAATCCAGTATAAGGAGGAAACGTTTTTTCTGGTTTTGGAGGTGGTAGAGCCTTATATGGAACTGGGGTGAAATCCTCTACAACAAAGACAGCAAGACTTATTTATTACTGTTCTGATGAAGCCATTCTACTAAGGATTTAAACTTCCAATATGAATACTTATTAGCTTATTTCTGTAACAAAGCACTGATCAAAGTCAAACCAGAATCCCTCCTACTGTTACAGGGTAGAAAAAGACTCCATAGAAGCCGACAGTGAAATTATTGTTTCTTCAAGGGTTTCCGGATTTCATCTATAATCTTAAAATGTTTGACAAATATCATTAAGATACACAGGCAAAAGGAAAGACAAATACAGTTTCAAAATGGGATAAAATAATAAATTAACAATTCTAAATTAATTTTTCAGTTTTATCCTTTGATACAACTTGATTAAGTAAATACTTGGCTTATGAGTTTCCTGCCCTCTACTTTTTTCCAGAGGAAAATAAATACATAAATAAATAATTTTTTATTCATTATTTAAATCATACATATATGAGAAGAATTTGGTACATTGAAGCCAATAGCTTCAGTCCACATCTCACTTTATCCAGAGTTTAGGAAGCTTTGTTCTTCTTCATTTTCCCCCAGTCTCAAGTCTTTCCTTGCAGTGATCAATGGTCCTGACTAATCCAGATACATAGCAGGAGCTCTCTTGACTCAGCAGAGACATGTCTGGTCAGGGACTTGCACTCACTTCCCGTAGGGGTTGCTCCCAAAAGCCCTGCTGCCCTATGGTCCCTCCTTACTCCTCTCTTGGAGTACCATTGTACTTGCTGTACCATTTGGCCCCTTGTTGCTTCCCTGCACTGCTGTTTCGCTGCAATACAGCTTCCAGCTGCCAGTGGGGGTTGCATAAAACTTCAGCAGAGTAACACAGTCTGCTAGTTAAATAAGGTTAATGGAAAATGGAAGAGGTGAGAGGAAAAAAGTAACTTGTATATGGGAGAAAGTAAATGGGCAGACCTGAAGCAAATGAAGACATAAATCACAGGAACACAGGATAATTCGGGTTGGACAGGACCTCGGGAGGCATCTAGCATGGTCTCCTGCTCAGGACAGGGTCAGCCCCAGGCCAGACCAGGCTGCTCAGGGCTGTGTCCAGTTGGGGCCTGACACCTTCCAGGATGGAGCCTGCACAGCCTGCCCTGGCAGCCTGCCCCAGGGAGGAAAGTTTTTTCTGATATCCAACTCTGAGCCTCTTGTTTCCACTTGTGCATGTTGTCTCGTGTGCTCCCGCCGTGTAGCCCTGTGAAGAGCCAGGCTGCCTGGTCTCAGCAACCTCCCCATGGGTGGGTGCAGGCAGCCGCTCAGGGCCCTTCCTGGGCTGAGCAAGCCCTGCTCCCCATGGCGCTCCTCAGCCCTGACCATCCCGGGGCCTCCCCTGAACTCGCCCTGGTTGGTCCACATCTTTCCTGGCCTGAAGAGGTCTAATGAGCGCTGAGCAGAGGGGGACAGTCACTCTCCTCGATTTCTGGGCAGCCCAGGCTGCGGCTGGCCCTCTTTGCTGTGGCCCCAAGCCCAGCTTGCTGCCCCCCACAACCCACAGAGCCCTTCCCACACGAACACGGGTACGGTAAGAAGGTCAGAGCCAACCAGCGCAGCACTGCTCGAATGGAGCTGCATCACCTCCGCACCTGGGTGGGCTGGAGGTGCTGCCCTGAAGAAGGGAGAGCTGGCTGGGCTAGTAAGTGAAAGACAAACACATGAGGCAAACTGGAAGAAGATGGATCACAAACCACAGCCCAGGGGGCAGAGTGATATAAGTGACCAGTGTATAAAACTGGATCCCATGAAATAAAGGTTTTTTCTTTAAAAGTTAACTTTTCTACCCACAACTGAAGAAAGATGAATAACCTAAACTTGTAGCATGGGTTTCAGTGCAAATAGAGGAGAATGACAAAACTGTTGTCAGCTGGAACATTTTCTGAATTGGTTTGTGATTAAAATGTTTTAAACATGGCTGTATCAGAAGATCAAAGCAACATACTGTCTTAAAATCTGACTTGCCTAACAGCAGTATGAAGTCAAAAAATATAAAAAGCATTCAGATGTCAGAGTTCTTCTTTAACTTGAAAACACAATGGGATCTCCTTTGGCCTTTACCTCTTAGAAGAGTATGGTCTGATTCAAAAAGCTAACACCTTCACCTGCATCAGTCAAAAAGGGGTTTTGCAAAACCACGCCAACATTTTTCTCCATAAAAACGACACGTGCCCTTTCTGTGATTCAGAAGTACAGAGGCCAAACCCGTATGCAAAAGAAAGTCCCCTCAGAAATTTTCAAAGCCATCTTCACCATAAAAGAGTATGTGTGTATGTGAACATGCACCAAAATACTATTTTCTAAACACTGTTTGTGACAAAAACTGCCTCTCGAGACGCTGTCAGTGTGCCCCGTTACGTAACTGATACATGCCATTCTTGGTACGACAAATCGACATCTACGGAGACAGAAGGAACCCCCCAATACCCAAAGGCCCCGAGTCGGTGTGTGCTCGGCCACCACGTGACTACCGCCGCGCTGGCCGGCGGGGAGCTGAGCCGCCGGTCTCACGGCACGGGTTTCCCGCTGCCGCGGGGAGCGGGCGCGAGGGAAGGCAGGCCCGCGCGGGCGGTTCCCGCGCTCCCACAGCGCCACCTAGTGGCCGCGCGGCAGGGCACTGCCGCTCCGCTCCCCTCACCGCCTGGCGCTGAGGTCCGGAACTCAGAGCCGCCTCATTAGCGCCCTGATGCTGTTTATAAACCTTAACGCTAATTTTTCAATGACGCAATATGCTAATCTGCACCAATGTTTTCTCCCTCGAAGTGCGGAGGTTTGTAACAGCGTATTTTAGCAGAAACAAACCCCTTCTCTTCGCATGGCTGCAAATAACACGCTGCCTGCCAAAAGCGTTTGGGAAGCCAGGACATTCAGTTGAACTGATAAACTCAGAAGACAAGCTAATGCGTTTACACGCAGGTCACAGTGTACACACATTTAACGCTCACACATAAGGCATTCATTAAGAAATGCTAAAGCACTTCCCTTTGTATGTACTTTTAGCACATGTGGACGAAAATTAGATTTATAAACTAGAAGGAAACTACAAATTAAGAGGAATATTGTGTTAGCCCCAGAAAGTATGTTAATCCCTCACAACCCAAGCTTGGAGTAAACGAAGTCCAAAGAGAAGTTCAGTGCTTTGGTTCCCATCCTTTCCCCGAAGTAAAATGACCTTGCGTCATTCAGATCCACTCAAGAGAACAACGCAAGCATCCAGCCTTGTGCCACCTACAGTTTCCAGGATTTTAAAGCATTACGTATTCAGATTCTCTCCTGTGAATGAGGAAATTCCGAAAGAAATTGCCATGGAGAAATACAGTCTACAAAACTAGTTAAAAACTCATTTCTGCAACTTTTGAACAGCCAGCCAGGTGCAGTAGACTAGTAGCCATACCCGAGCTCAAAACTCGTTTCATCTTTGCTCTGCCACGCACCATTAGGGTAGAATCAGACAGACAACTTGCACTTACACATAAAATGCACTCCTCTCAAGGTTATCACTGTTTCTTAAGAAAATTACCTTTGTCCAGTCTGGAAAAGGAATCAACGCTCTCTTCTTCCAGGCTGTAACATTTTCAGTGTGAATTTACAGTGGGTAGAGGGTAAATTGAAAGTCCAGGATTACAAATTCCTATTTCCAGAAAGAATAGCACAGATATTTTCCCCATGGACAGTTTCACCCCTTGTTACTGCATCAACTGATGCCCAGCAGGGGATGGGCTGGCACTAGGGGGTTTATTTCACCTAGTATATCAAACATCTACCACATACTAGTAACTTTTTCTCACAACATCAAAACCTGAGTGAGATTTGAAGAAGCACTGGGAACAGCAAGAAACAAAACAGCTCCAGCCACATCTTTAGCATATAAACAATTTGAAGATAGCATGGCCTTCTCAGTAAGAAAAACTAAACTCCTCAAGAAGAATTTGTTGCCACAGAGGCAGCATTAAACCAGCTTGAATGAGTTTGCTTTCAGTTTCAATATACACTGTAAGATTTTGGTATACATTCTAAGATTACCTTCTGCCCTCAGTTGAAGAACTGTAGAAAAACCCTCATGTGTTTGTTAGATAAAACCATATTTCAAGGAAGAGACAAGTGCTACGTATTTTGGATTAGAGTGATAACCATACTCAATATGAGTATACAGCAGGCAGGCAAGAAATTCTGCCTTCAGAGGAAGAGGACAGACACCTCTGAGCATTACAGCCTAGAACAGGAGAAAGAAATCCCACTAGCCTTGGACAATATAAGAGGTGGTGATAACCTGAAGGGATGACATTGTTAACATGATGTTCTCTATACATAAGAGGAGATGTATAACAAACAGCTGAGACTTGGTTTTTGTGAGAGTCTGTTTCACAATTTAGGTAAGAAGTAAAATAAGAAAGCAATAGCACCATCTTCACAACTTTTACATGCAGGATTAAAGAAAATCTAGTGCTCACAGAACCATCCATGCAGCTAAAACATGACGGTGTTTATTCTGATTCAAAGAAAATCTCCTTTTACAGAGCCTTACTTCATGATTATTCCAGTTACCTGAGGAAAAAAGGCATCTGTAAATGCACAATTATATTTAGAAGCTGCTGCTCAGTCTCCACCACATGTAGCGGAGAGGTTAGACGCCAGAGAGGCTCTGATCTCTGACGAGTCTAGTGAAAATTGGCAGCAGGCTTTAATGCCCCCACTGAGGGAAAAGCAAGAAGTCAGCTGTTATCCAGCAGCAGCTGCCTGGCCAAAAGCACACATGTACTGGCCAGCCGACCACTGCGCACGCTGCTCTGCCCAGGCAGCGGGTCAGAGAGGGAGCCTGAGAAATGAGGGGGTGGGAGGGCGAGGAGAGCTGGGAGAGGACAGGGATCGCAGGGTGCTGCGAAAAGGCGTAACAGACGGGCTTGGGAGGTGCCGGGACATTGAATACAAATCAGTAGGAAACCAGATTTTACTGGTTTTGTTCCTTCAGGAACAATCTGTTATTTAAGAGAGAACACTTCATACACAACTCTGTGCTAAGATACTGTATTTAGTGAGAAGAACAAGTATCAGCTTCCCCCCACTGCACATCAGTATATTTCACGTTTCAGCTGGGTGACCACAACACCTACATGGCTATAGAGTATTTTTCTCCTCCTCTGAGGCTGCACTAGCAAGTCTGGACAGATAAGATCACACATTAAGGCATTTTCTCTTGCATTCATAGCACTGCTAGATGACAGTAATGTCATTAGCTTCCTATTGAAGGGCATTATCTATTGTTTACCCATGGAAAAGCTCTCCTTTGCTTTTCACAAACAGTATAAAGAGTAAAACAGGCAAAACCAACATTGGAAATATATCCGATATCATAATCATGCACTTTAAGGGAAATCTAAACTGCCCTTAATTCTCCTAAAGGGCAAATTCCATCGGCAAGCAACTGATGCTGAAACTGCAGAGTCAAAAATAAATGTTGGCCTCTTTAATGGCTTTGGCAGAAGAGTATAAATTGAAGGGGAGTAATGTGAAAACACAACAACAAACAGCTGGATTGATGCCACGTGGTGCTGAGCACTGTGCCTTGATCTAAGAACTAATTTATCTACTTGCTTACTCTCACTCAAGTAAATGGTCTCCCTGGATTCAAACTGCAATTAAGCATGCTTCAGTGTTTAATTGGATAGGAGCAGAATGCTGGGCACTTTGTGGGACTGAGCCCACTGAGAGTACCTTGTACATCCACCAGACACAAACAAAATTTGTAACTCACTAAGAAAAAAAGTGAACCCTCACCCCTTCTCTCTCAAAACCTGCTTCTAAGCCAAAACCTACCCTGATTCTACTCCTAGTCCCTTCTAGTTAAAAAGTCATACCTACATTTTTTTAATCCTGATGGGGAAAGCAGGAAAGAATTTCACAGCAAATTGTGAAATCTCTCAGCTCTAAGAAAGTGTGTCTTCTCTGTGAACAAGACAGCTGCATCAAGATGGATGGTTTTTTCGTGTTAGCCACAATCTCTGCCATCATGTATCCTTAAAGGTATGTGCAAAACCACTTCCCAGTTTCCCGAAGGTCTCAGCTAGAGTACATCTTTGTGTGTTTTGTGTTAAGGCAATGCCAGAGAAACTGGAGACAGCACTACGAAAAACCAGAAAAATTATCACAGATTTAAAAGAATGGACTATGGAGAAAGACTGAAGGGTTTCCCCTAGCAGCAAATGGCCCGGGAGGGGGGTAGGGTAGTAAGATGGTGTATTGGAATAGTGTTCAAATATGTACAAAGTTGTTACAAAAAGAGGATACTGAGCAGTTTTTCTCCATGTCCAACAAAGGTAAGACAAAAAAGTTACTCTCTCAGTTTACACAAAGCAGCTTCAGAGTAGCTATTATGCAGCATTTCTAACTATGAGGTTAGGACAAGATACCTCAGGAGGCAAAGAAATCTCCTCTACTGGAGGATGCTGATAAAAGGCTATATAAACATCAGGCAGTGACAACCTATATATATACACTATCCTGCCTCAGAACAATGGGAATAGACTAGATCACCTATGGTCCCAATTTTCTAGAATTCTGCACATCAGCAACTTCTGACTTCTCCTAACTTGCAAACCACTTAACTTTAACATCCAGAGACATAAGCAGTAATTACTGAGCCAGCATTATAGGAGAGGAAGAGTCTTTGCATTTGTGTAACACTTGGTTGCATTGCTTGGTTGATACAGAATGGTCAGCTGCATTTCATTTATTGCCTGCTGTGAGTAAGAAATCCCCATTCACTGTTCCAGTATATTTTGCTCAGACAGAGGACATTGCTGCCAAACAGCAGCAGTGGTCTTGGCTGAAGAAATTCTCAGGGAAGAACCCCCTGTTTTGCATCTCTGGAGTTAGACACCTATTACTATAGATAATACTATGGTTATTGAATATGGCTTCCTCACACACTGGCTAGTATAAGAAAAGATTTACTTTGGTACAGACATGCCAAGCTATTATTTAAAAAGTCCTAATGAGACATGTTTTGCCAATTAAGAAATTTAGTGTTTTAATGGCAGCGCTACATCATTTAATTCCCCCAATGCAGCAGACAAGCTTTGATCCAAACACTACACACTATCTGATCACAAGTCAAGCTGAAAGAAATAGTCTACTCAGGTATTTTGTTTCACAATGTCAGAGAAAGGCCATAGTAGTTTTCTTCCAACCATCTCTGAACAGTCAGACACTTAGCCATATTTATTGAATGACTAAACTGCCAGAAATTAACTAAGTCGTTTTTGCAGGAAGATGTCCATAATAGAACCATTAGCAAGTCTGACTGAGGGAATTCAAAGACAGATAAACGAAAGCCCCTATTGTTACACATTTCCAAAATGCTTTTCCATTATGGACATAGTTGCTAAATGTTTCCAGAATTCAGTGCTGAAACTTCACAGGATACATACTCTAATGGTCCAGAATACACAAAACTGCATTGTAAAAACCAATAATGTGATAGACTACTACTGTTATGTCAGAAAATCTTATTATGTGAGGATTCTGACATCCATATAAAATGAAACATAGTATAATGGGGAATAATTGAGCTCATTCTACTTACCCACTCACTACGTGCTTTTTATTATTTTCTGACTGCAAACACAGCTATTGGAATGGGAGAGGAGAAAAGAAATGGCAGTCTATCCATATGACTATTTTGTCATTCTAGTTTTAAAATAGAGGCAGTTAGGAACAGAACATGTACGTTATGTGTTAGTTTTCAATGGAGTAACATATAAGAAAGCCCTTCTGGATCACCTGCAAAATTACTGCTTTGCTGTTAACAGCCTACAACAGATTGTTATTGCTAAAGGTTTTAATGAACATGTTTTGTCAGTAATAAAATTCGAAGACAGCCCTGTCAAACTCAGAAGTATAAAAACGCTCATAAGGAAAGGATAATTATCACTGCTTACCGATTCCGTACTTTGTCCTGTAATATTCTTTAGTGAATTCATCACAATCACAGAGTATTATCTTCCTTCCCCAAACATTAATTACGGCTCCTATTTTCAGGTCACTGTCTCTGTAAAATTCCTGATGCACTGCTCCTGTCTAATAAAAGAGGGAACATTTATACAGCAGCTCTATAAATCTCAGAATCCCACAACCTTTCTTAAAATCTAGGTCATTTAGTGCGTGTGATTTAAAATATAACCTTCGTAGTCCATTTGCAAGTATTTTTCACCCCATGCTAAGCTACCTCATTTTCACAAATGCAGAATTTACATACAGTAAATCTCAGTGGTTTTCATTTGAGCTATTCTCCAGTGGCAACACAATTTTATAAATAACTCTCTTTGTTGTAGACGATAACAACCACGGAAATTACAAAAACTACTACAAAAGACATTCAACAGCTGGAGGCATTCAATAATATCTGACCTTACGATTGTCCAGAATGTAACGGCCTCTGTTTCCTACTAACTTTCCAAACACATTGAGAACAGTGCGACTGGTGATCGTGCCCAGCTGATACAGCCCGGTGGGAGCATACTGCAAGAAAAGAGATCAATTCTTAAGAAATACAGTTAACAGTGAAGAAAGAGAACTCAGTTACCTTAGAACTCGCAGGTTTTTTACAGACTGACTGTTACTGTAGTACTTTCTTGGGAGAATTTTTAGTAAATTCTAAGGTAATATTACACCACCAAACCTAAAAGCCAGTGTGTATGTCAAAAGCCAGAAGGTGTACCAGAAGAAGCATTCAGAATCTCCCTGTGCATCCAAGAGTAAAGTCTCCTTTTTCTTGCAAGCAAACAGAAAGCAAAGGTTAGCACACCCAAAGTAGCACATCGTTGTCAACACCTGCTCTAAAGGCTATTATTTTGATTGGTAATAATTATAAAAACATGCAAAAGAACCACTCAGGGTTGGTCCTACTGTGCTAAGCACTGCACAAATACAGGGGATTCAAGTCAGCATGATTCTAGTGGAAAAATGTTAGTATTTTTGTTTCTACTGTGAGTTTCAAAATCACAATAGTAACTTATCCCAATATATCAAACTTAATACACAAACACATTACATTTTTTCAAATTATGCACAAACTGCTGATGCAGGGTAACCAAAGTGGGTTATTTTGTCTTACCACCTTCCCTGACACCCCAACTTTTGCCTGATCTCCTCTGCTGTCCTTCTCAAAACTTCCACTGAATTCAGAGGAAGAAGCCAGCCCTTAAAATTGCAACATGCACTTCAATGGTAGAAGGAGTCTGTTAACATAGAGCCACTGCTAAATCAGCATCTCGGAACACAGGATGCACAAGGTGAGAAAAGTGCAATATTTTGCTGTTAGGTTTTTACCATAAAATCTCATGTACATCTATGGTATCACAAATAGATTACCAGTATTAGAAGGAAAGGAAGGAAACGATTCCCCAGAATTTTACTCCATCTGTGGGTTGACGTTATTCTATCATCAGGATTTGTCTGGAGCGATATAGAAGTGTATCCAGCTCGTTAATTTTATAATCATAATAGGTTACAGAGGACTCAAACCCCTTGAAGATTTCTCTGAGAGGAGCCTTCTCAAATAAGCACCTGATTAATGCCTGACAAAGCTTATTCATGGATTCCTATTGATTTTAACTAGCTTTGCATAAGGTCCCAAATCTAGGAACTCAATTTTAAGAAATCTCTCTAGATTTGCTACAAAGAAGTAATGTTATGGAATATTAAAATTGGACTTTTCCAAAGGTTCCAAATAAGTCATATGGATCAAATCTGAATTCACCTCAGTTTTACATTAGTTTATCTATCAATATTAATTAATTTTCTGGACTTCCATTACTGCAGAGCTTTATTAATACATTTACCTTAATACACTAATATGGGAGAAAGGAAATCATAGGATATCTTTCGGCCTAAATTCTCTCTCCTTTTAATTTAAGCATGACAAGCCTAAACTTACTTTTTTCCATCACTTACTAAGTTATTATATGAATATGTGTGCAAAACCTAAATCATGCAATTATGATTAATGCTCTGATAACACTTTCTAAATATCATTACAATCCTAATACAGGATTTTCAAAACAAGGCATTTAATATTTCTTAATTAGCAGAAGAATTTGAAATAAGCTGAAATTTTCATTCCTCACCTTTGGAAGCTTATCTCTTCTGAGGAAAAGTGGAACGGCATCCCGGCCTGAGTTTACTGGTATAATTTCTTTTATATCAATAGTATCATCAGACAAATAATAGTGCAGAACAAGTTCCCGTGGGTCATGAAACATGGATTCTGGGTCATCCCACACACAGAAAAAACGTAAAACATGTCCATCATGCTCCAGAAATTGTTTCAAAGTGTCAATGCGCTCATAAGGGCGCAATGGCTTCATGCTATCCAGAATCTGCAGATAAAGGAGAAATTAAGAGAAACACCTTTTTAATTATTTGCTCTTAAAAACAGGATACCAAAGTGCAGGGTATCGTCTAATCTTAGAACATGCTTTTAGGGTTTTCAAATAACACCACACAATTACGATACATGAAACGCTATTTACGCCATTACCAAAGAACTATTTACAGGGTTGCTGTGCCCTCAGAAAATATACGAAAACAATTTTGGATTGGTTTTGATCCTTGTTTTTCTTGCAATAAGGTCCTTCAGATCAGAGAATTGTTAAATTATTTATAGTACAGCTCACATTTTCAACAAATTGCCCATGGTAATCAGATGACTACAACTCCAAATAGCATCACCCTTCCCAATTCACTTCCTTAAAAATTATTTTTTATAGATGATGTGGTATAAAGAATTAATTCTTTCTTTTCCCTTTGGTGTTGTCTTTCTTTTAGCTTTAAAACATAGTTTATTAACTTTTGATTCATGTCATACAGTTGGCAGGTACTGGGTATGTATGTTCTCCTCTCAATATACATCCATAGGTCTGAAAAGGAATAGCAAATCTCCAACTAAAGATATATTCAAGCTAATGTGATCTGTGACAAGATGCTATCTACAGTCGTGGTTGCTGCAAAACCAGTAGCATTGCATTAAATCAGATCCTAGGATGATGATCCAATCCGAGGACTGCATTTACATACTGTTACAGTCACATATATAAACGGTGACCTGAACAGGGTGTTTTTCCTAAGTCAAAATCCATCATGTTCAACGTGGGTTAAAGAGGCAAGACAGTTCTTCTAATGTACAAAATTCTACAAAATTGCTTCCAAAGAAGAATGGCGACAGACATCAATGAGACAATGTAAGCTGAACTGCCTGAACAGAAAGAACTGTTGGCTATGGGCACTTTATATCATTGTCTAAATTTCTATTTATCCACTGATACATATTCTGGCCTTAAAAATCTGAGAGGGAAAAGGCCCATTCTTTCAGAGCATCAAATCTTAAAATAAGGAGAAGCGAACCAAGTTTCGCCTGCCAATGTCCCTGCTAATCTGCAGCGCTGTTTCCATTTCCGGCCTCATCATCATCATATGCTACAACTCAGGTATTTACCATCCCAATACCATCTTTCCTCCTTCCTAATCCTTGAAGATGCAACGAGCAACCAAATACAGCCACAGAGCCAGATAACATCATTATCCATGGGACACTATCTCCAACAATACAGAAATATGAATCTAAGGGGTTTGCTACACTTTTTCATTGGTCTCGTTTTCTATCTCATCATATACCTCATTTTCCTTTGTACCTTCATTTTCTGGCCTTCTATTAGGAATCTGGTGCAAACTGATTTAACTTTGCTCAAAGCAGTCCAGAGCAATACACCCCTAATAAATAAAAAAAATTACCTTCCACAAATTAGTCACAGGAAAGTGAGAGCATAAAGCAGTCAGAATTTGCTAGATGATAACTTCTCTGTAATTTCTCAACAACTGAGAATATTAAGACATAGATTTCAGTAATTTTTGGTCTTCTGGTACTCTTATTTCTCAAACGTTTTTCCCCTCTCCATTCTCTTCAGGCACACATATGCACAATAATTGAATGTTTTGCTTGTTTTTACAAAAAAAAAAAAATCTAAGCAGGTTATGCAGTACTATATATAATGTTGACACAGTCTGCCAATAGCAAGACAACTCAGCATGTGTTAATACACACCTGCTACCTACAAGGCCTGAGTAAGGGAAAAGCAACCCATGGCCAGCCTTAGTCACCACTATGCAGAACCAGGAGACGTATTACAAATACTACTTTTCACCGGGGGACTGCAAAAAGCCTGAAAGCATGAATGAAGTGAAACCAACATGTTGGCCTGAGAGTGCCTCAAAGACATGCAAATTGTCCTACACATCTCAGTCATAATTACTTTCCATTTTTGCTGCTGAGACCTGCAGCAGTTTTCTCAATAGGAGAATTAAGTTGAATGCAACAGACACATGGAGTATTTGTTGCTTTCAGAGTACTAGGCTGGATCTATCACAATAGGCTGCATATCGTGGGCCAACAGTCCTAACAGAGTCAGGTCAAGAGAAAAATACAGTGCCACCTGCACTCATATTAATCAAGAAAAACAGAACTGAAAGAAACTGTCATTACTCCCTACAGAAAACATCACTCCCATACTATTCCCAGAGAAAAGACCCCAAATCCTGCAGAGGGGAATCCACATAGCATCTAGGTGCTGTGAGTGAGATTCTTGGAGGAGGTGTGTATGTGTTCCCATATACTCATAAAAGAGGGAACTGTGTTCAAATAAAACCTCACAAGTCTTAAAACTCCAGAGTGCTGGGTTCTGTGTGGTAGAAGAATTTGCTTTACACATGCAAAGAGCTGTTAATAACGTGAGGTAGAGATAAAAGATGACATATGAATAGACCAAGTGAGTCTGCAGGAAGCCATGGATGTGCTTGAACCACAATTCCAATTAGATCTTCCTTTAAACACTTTAAAAGTGTTTATTATCATTAAATTAGCTCAAGCAAAATCATAAGTAGAACAAATAATAGGTCCATTTTTTTTTCTTTTCAGCTTAATACTGAAAAGGTTTATTTTATTTTTACCAATTAATTTTGTTCTGTTTCAAAAGGTGTGTGAACACATCAGGAGAAAATCAGCTATATTTGGGACTTCACTATGTTAGTACAATGACCATATAATAAAATTTTTAAAAGCAAGTTTTCTCTCAGGATTTATTATGTTGAAATAGCTACTTTCTATTTGCTATTAGAGAAATATTTTATATAATGCATATTACTAATAGCAATGGCACTTCTATTAAAATCAAGTTTTCACTATTACTGCCTCATCTGACCTTTTGCCGCTCTTTGGTGTACGGGTCATCTGGACGACCTGTGGGAGGATTTAATCTAACTCCCATCTTCCTCAGGAAATTTTTTGTAAACTGGTCACAATCTATAATCTTATATTTTCGGGCATAAAGGATTACTTCTATGTTGATATTGAAATGATCTATAGTATAGAACTGATCTTCATGAGGAGGTGGAAGTGGAATTCGATGCCGTTGAACAATAGTTCCTGTAAAAGAATTAGAATAAATTCAATAATAATTATAATAAATTAGACCCTTTGCTCTAAGGATCACTTCACAGACTTGCTAATCTTCTATGCTGATATGACCAAAACAGATGAAGCCATACGGGACAAACAAAATTATCCTTCATTCAGCAAAAGAACTATTAGGTAAGAGGATCCTTTTTATTAACAACAATACTTTACACTGATCGTCTTCTGGAACCTCAAGTTCTAGTATTTGACTGAAGCTAATACAGAAAATTACCACCTTCTGGAGCAAACAGGAAACCACTGGAATAAATTCCCATTTGTTGGTGCAAACGTAACAGTTAGTGTTTTTTCAAAGTATTTTTTCTCATTATGAAAAGAGACATCTTTTTCATTTTTTTTGAAAAGCAACAGCAGTCTCCAGTACTCACTAGTAACATTAATTTTTCTTTAAAAAAAAACCACAAAAAAAGTTGTGCAAAAAACTTGTGGTGGGGGTGTATGGGAGGGACAAGATTTGTCTGTATGCTCTGCAGGGTGAGGAGAGCCATATGTAACTAAGGTTACAGAAAAAACCTGCCCTACCAAGGAAAAAAGTGTGACCTATCAAGCATGGAGGCAGGCGCCTTCCACTGAGCTTCCTTAAGGGGCACACTGACAACAGAGATGAGTTGGGCTGATTGCTGGGCTCATTGCTGGGCTGCAGTAAAGAAACCATGTCAAAAATACGGAGCCAGGAACTCATAACCCATAGTCTAACAGGAACACTATCCAAAAGAAAAAGAAAGGGGAGGAGGGGGGAGGATAAGAAAAAAGAGAGACATTTTAACTTTGTTAAAGTAAGTACACACTTAAATTTTCTTATTGATAGTCTTTAAATACAAGGACTGTTATTCTGAGAGCATTGTATTTGTTTACATTTACCACATTAAAAGAGAAGGAATCTGCTATTGGTCTATCAGCTGAAAACTCACAAATACATTGATGAATTGGGTAATGCTTCAAAAGTACTCACTGATGATAATTAAGAGACTGGAGCATCTCTCATATGAGGAAAGGTTGAGAGAGCTGGATCTGTTCAGCCTGGAACAGAGATGGCTTGGGGGGGAAACGTATCAATGTTTATAAATACCTGATGGGAGGGAATGAAGAAGATGGAGTCAGGCTCTTCTCCATGGTGCCCACTGACAGGACCAGAGGCAATGGGCACAAATGAAAAGATATAAAATCCCATCTGAACACAAGAAAGCACTTTTTTACTGTGAGGGTGATCAAACACTGGAACAGGCTGCCCAAAAAGATTGTGAAGTCTCCATTCTTGGAGATACTTAAAACCCAACTGGACATGGCCCTGGGCATCTGGCTCTAGCTGATCCTGCTTGGAGCAGGGGGGTTGGACTAGACCATCTTAAGATATCCCTTCCAACCTCAACAATTTTGTGATACTACAAGTATTTTAGAAACAACTTATAAGCTACAGCCTCAGTAGGTTAAACAAATATGTAACACATACATTAAAGAAAGGTATGCAGCTGCATGTATGACAAGCTATGATTTATTTTGAATGAAGTTAGAGTTCACAAAGAACAGCAGATCAGCATAGCTGGGATTAAACTCTTTTTTTCAACATTATGAGAGAACAAAAAGGACAACAGTGAAAGTTTTGCCACATCAATACCTCAATATAGTTGTGTGAAAATACCCTGCAGAGAATAAGAAGATGGTCCGGTCTTCAACCTCAGGCTCTTTGCTGTGCTTACCAACCCAGACACCTCTGTAACACCAGCTTTATAATGCGGATACCCACTGGCTAAGACCAGACAGGAACCACCAACCCATACTATTATAATAATTCCTTGCCATCATAGGTTCTCAACAACTTTAAAATTACAGTAATTATAGAAGGTGCAACTTTAAGACAACTACAGTAAACACACAAAAATTCCAAAACTAAAAGTAGTTCCAGTACTAAGCTACTACTACAATAATAGTTTATTAGACACAATTATCTCAAAGGTCTATCTCATTATCTCTCACTACAGAACTGGATCTCTTTCCAGTGCCCTTCAGCTGTGCATCTGGTAGTGTTTCCCACTGAGTCCCGTTTGATGATTTTCCAGCACTGCTATTTTGTTTTGGAGGTAGGCGGGGGTGGACGGGGGCATGGGGAGAGAGGGGATAAAGAGAGGCAGAGGAGGAGGAAGAAAGATATTGCTGTGTGTTTTTGTTTGGTGTTTGAAGGGCCTTATTCCTAAGTTAGTCCATGGAAATTCTTTATTGTTTGCTTTATTTCCCTAAGGACTAATCTGTATGAACTACCTTCAACTACTACATTATCAGAGTTGTTTGTTAAATTCTAACTCCTACAATGAAAACATACCCTTAATTTTTCAGGGGAATAAAGCAACAAAGCAGATTTACTTTATGTTCCCATTAAAATAATTATTTAAGACCTGTTCAGCATCCTGATGTTTTCACGTGTACCAAATCCAACATTCTGGTTACTGACTTTTGACTGTAAAATAAATTTGAACCTCTATCTCCTTAAACATACTTATACATTTATTTAAGATGCATCCTCATGGAAATATTAGTTGGAAAACATGGTAATTAGCACATTTTAACACAATGCAAAACTGCATCACATTAGCATTAACAAAACCACATACTTTAAAATATGTTACCTGATTTTGGCTAATCCTTGGGTCACTCCTACAAAAATCAACAGATAATGTGCTAAGTTAGAACAGTTCTCTACATAAATGCAAATCCTGTTGAATCATCATTTTAGTGAAAATATAATGGCTGACAATTTTCTAATATGAGGTGTTTTCTGAGGGTATATTCACCTCAGAACTGGTGAATAAGCCTTCAGCTAGTTCTTCATATCACTTTTCAAAGTATAATACACATGCCCATTTTGTTCTGAGGGATAAGAATTTCCTTCCTAATGGAAAATGTCTTGTAAAGATATCTGTAGCAATCCTTTGCTTTTATTAGGTATCACTGTGCCTGAGCTACACACATAGAGGATACATTTTATATTGTTGAATTTGAAATTTAATAAAACCCGATCAGCTGAGGTTAGGTCTCAGCATTTTTAAAATTGTCCTTCCTTCTGGAAAATAATTACATTTCTACTTCTAGAAATTTGCTACAAGTTGTTAAAGGAGGATCTGGGCATGTGCAACACTTAGGTTGCTCAGGATGGATGGCTATTCTTGATGTTTCTTTTGTCTGCTGTCAGTTTATTGAGCAGGCTATCCTACTGCACCACCAAGCATTATTTTAAATATTTGCATCTGGTCAGGCTAAAGCTCTCCTCTACTGTGCTCTTGTAAAGGGAGTTGGGGTACTGCTTTTCTCTGACAGTGGTGGTGGCATCGAGTTCCCACACCATAATTTGTAGCATATCTTCTTTTCTTTCAGGGCTTCTGATTATTTGGCAACTACAGCAGCGGCTTAAGGAGACCTTAATAGTAGTGGCTGCCTTTTAACTATGGGGCGGCTCATGAAGCTGGGCAGCAAATGATTTGGTCTCTGCTGCTACACCGCTCTGCAGAAGAAATAAAGTGGTATCAAGAATTTCCTCAGCACAGCTTTCTGACTCCCTCTGCACTACTCGAGTGCATTAGAGAGAGGAGAGGAATGGGTAACACCTGGAGTTTGTACACTCTTTGACTGCTTGCACAGAAAGGAGGAGAAGCAACCACTACTATTCCTGCAACACAAAGAGTTCACCCCAATAAACAAGGGGGCTTCTTGCATTCACTTATTCGCCCATCCCAGAACACAGCAAGGTCATGATTTGGCCACCATCAAGTACAGCAAAATCACAATTATTTCAAGGCCTCAGGGGAGGTCTTAAACTCTTAGATAATCGGTTATATTGGAGGAGCTGACTGCGACTTCACTTTCCTGCTTGTACTTTCCTCTTCAGCCAGCCGGCCTTGGGAACCCAGCCAGCAGGCAGCTCCACTCTCTTTTTCAGCTGGCTGACCTTGAGGAAACCAGCCAGCTGCTCCACTCTGCTCTGGCTTGCAGGGCCTGGATTGCACTGGAAGCTACAATCAACCCCATGGGACATAAGTGACCTTTTGATAAGACAGTATCAGCCAGCCACAGTCCTGTTAACTGGGAACTAGATCTACAAAACACTTGCACTGCCATATCTAGCCTGGCTCTCTATGGGAGAATTTCTTTTTATGTGGGAAGAATAATTAGCATTCTGGCTCTGAAAGAACATAGTGGAGTTTGTTATGTGGTCGAGTTTACTGTCCTTCTCTTCACTCTGTACTCCCTTATCTTTATTTAGTTCTTGCGCACTGTGATTGCCCTGGTATTTTTTGCTTTGATTCTGGTTTCTCAAGTTCAGGTTGGCCTCTGCATTCCTTTGTGTTTTGCATTGAATTTCTCTGTTTGTATAGATTTCTTCTAATGCTTTTAATATTTTCCAAAGTTCAAACTATAGCAAGGCACTTTCCAAAATTAAATGAAGTTTAAATTTCAGTTATTTAGTAGAAACCTTATCTGTCCAAATTCATGTCCAAGTACAGCAGCCAATTCCATAAAGCATTTTTTAAAGTCACTGAAATACATTGCCCACAGATCATTTACTTTGTCACTCTGAGATTTTGATCAATGGTAAAAGCACATTTTCTGGTGCTTTTTTTTCCCCGAAGTCAATTTGGTTTAGTTTTGTAAAATCATAATCGAAGTTAGAAATTCTTCTAACTTCTTTGACAGCTGTTCCTTCACCAGATCTTCCTGCAGTCCATAAGCCTCTCCAAGATTTTTCTGCAAAGCCACAAGTACTACCCACAGTGGAGAGTACAGTGGGAAACTACTACATTTCTCTGATCCCACCATGCCCAGCGACACCCATTCAGACCATCAAGCTCTCATTTGTGGGTTATGGCACAAGCACTGGTAATCCCATGGCCTCAAGGCATTAATCAGCCAAGCTATGAAGATCTACCTTTGATCTACCCCACCATTTGCCTTTGATCTACCCCACCACTGCTATGTCTACTCTTCAAGAAGACTCCTGAGAACAGCCATTTCAGCTGTCTCTTACATCTTTTCCGCTGAGGTAAACATTCAATTAAGGTCACCACCACCTTCTGCCTTCAACAGTTCAATTCCACTTTTTCCATCACTGTTTTTTGCTGTTCATCCTTTGCACAACCCCTTTCCTACCACTGCAACTCCCACTGTTCACACAGACTGAGCCTATCCTGCTCCTGATGTTCCCACACTTCTTTCTTCAACCACATCCTCACACCTGTGCTCTTTTGTTCAGTGCAGTTTGCCTTTCAACAACTCAAGCTCTCCTACAGTTGAACTCTCCTCTACAAACCCCTGGCATTTTAATTAACTGAAATGTCATATTTCAGCAGACATGCAGAGGACAGCATTACGGTTAAGATCCTGAACTTCAGTTCCGTTCAGTTCCTCATCCTGTTACGACCTTTTCTGCATGATCACGGGCAAGATTTTCATTCCTTTGTGCTTCAGTTTACCGGCTTCACAATGCAGACAGCTACACTTCTGTTGTTCTCAGGCTTACAAATTCCCAGTCAGGACAGGGAATTTGAATAATATAAGAGTTATATATAATTATAATAAAAGAGAGAATGGGCCAATTTTTGATTGAAAATGGAATAAGACTAGCAGTTAATGGCTTGGGATTTCTTTTTAAGAAACACTGCTTTTGCATATATTCAACAACAAATATTTAGTGCCTTTAACATAACAACTTTGTGGTTGTTCTTCAGTTATGGAGCATGAAGCCAATGGCCAAGTGAGTAAAGAATCCTCTGATAGGCATCTCCACCACCTTTTTCCCTCTACATCATATTAATCTCTAGGATAATAAGAATATTTATGTAGATGTTTATGATAAAGTATAGGCCCCAGATTTTCTCATCAACTGTGAAGCCTAAACACATCCCAAATAGTCCTTGGGCCTTTCAATCTACAGTATCTCTTCCTTCCTAAACACAATCAATATATAGAGCTTTCTTACCAGGCCAGGTACCAGCAACAAATAAATTAAGTGCACTTTTGAGATCCTGGAACATTTATTTTTAATCCATCAGTTTAATACATTGTGTATACACATGTATCCCACATAAAGTACTCATACAGAGTCACAGAGGCCTTCAAAACATCCTTGCATGGAAGACTGAGAGAATTCTTGTTTCTCTCTAATACTATTCAGTTAATTTTAGATCCAGTACCAAAGGTGACTCCAACCATTAACACAAGACACAACCAAGGAAATAGGGGGAAATTGTAGCCTTCCTGTCACCACAGGAACATGACTAGACTGCCAGGAACATCAGGCCTGAAGGGGCAGCCTGCATAACCCATACTACAAAGACAATGAAAATGACTCATTCCTATAGCTAGATTCAAAGGAATCAGCTTTGAATTTGCTTTATCCTGCTCTAATGAACCTGGCTTCCACCTTCCCTCTCAAAGATGTCGCCTCTGCCTCTCAGATTAACTGTACCTCTTTTGTCGATGGTCATTTGTTCTAAGCCACAAAATCCAGAAACAGCCAATCCCACTCCTGTGACATGCAAGTCAAGAAAAACCTAAACCCGATGATGTCTCCTGCCTCATGCATATGAGTGCAGGGAGAGGGTAAGTAACGTGTAAGTTCCCAGGAGAAGAGATCCAACATGCTTTTCTTCAGGTCTTGAAAAAGCACTTGCCCAGGTAGGAGTAGGACGAGGTTCCTCTGAATTCAAAATCAGTTCCTGCTGAAGAGCCAACAAGATTTCTGGCAAGAAGAACTACTCAACATAGGGAGAGCAGGGCCTGAAGTACTGGTTTAAGAAAAGATTCACAGGTAATTTTATCCCAGGTCTAACAGTAATGATGTACATAACACCTTTAAATATCATCCTATTCTGTAGACATAGAAATTGATAGTATCTGCTCAACTTGGAAAAGAATATGGTAGTTAAACGGTTAACTTATTTTTGAAAATTGCTGTGCTAAAATCCACCAGAATGTACAAAATATCTTTGGGGACTGGGAGGCGCAGTCATCCCAAGATACTCATCCCAAGACATCCTGCTTATCTGGACTATATCCCTTGAAAACTTTTTTAATTCTGGCAGTGACCCATAAACACCAAGAAGCAGCAGCTGTGTTCCCCTTCTGCAACAGGATGTTGACCACTAGATCACATTTTCTTAATGTAAACCAAGTCCATTAATACTCCAGTAAATCAGCTCAGTAAACCCTCCTCCAAAAGTCCTCAGGCTGGCCCAAGTGCAGTCATGTGACACTGAGGCAAGGCAGCTTCTTAACTCAGAGGCATCAAGGAAAAATTACTGTACCAAGGGCACTTTAATCATAAAAGAACCAACAGCCAGAGGCACAAAAGGCGCTCTCCTTCAATAATGGCAGAGATACTGCAGCGGCTAATGAACACTTACAGACCTGCCGCTAGAGAACTTACTGTCAGTGCCAAGATGGGAGGAGCCAGGCTCAGGAACGGAGATCTAGAACACAAATTGCTTTTGCAGAAGTGACACAACACTGACAAAAGACTTACTATCATATGATTTACAAACAACTATATTAGAGAAAAAAATGTATGTTTGAGTATGGGAGGGGATTCTGCCTTACAAAACCTACATCTTCAGAAACTAAGACAATAAAAAAGTTCACATTATGATCCGTAACAAGAAAAGGCAATTATAGCTGCTCACTTACATCCCATTTTAACTACAAGAAGTCACATTACATATCCTTTGGAATGGACCAAGACTGTACTGAAGAAAGATATAAAGGGCAAAAAAAGAGTGCTATTAAAAATAGATACCTTGAGTTATGCCACTATTTTTCACTTGGGGTTCAATCACTTGAATTGTATCATCTTCAAGGTAGAAGTATATTTTACAATGTCTGATTCTATACAGCTCTTGATTTTTGTCAGGCACTTCCTCCTCAAAATAGGCATCAAAAGACAATACCTATTAAAAACAATAAATAAGTATAAAGCAGCAAAATCTCCAATGCCTTTGCAAAATATGTCAATAAAATAAACTTGTTTAGATTATAAGTAACTAAATGTATGAATTTCAGGAGGTAGATTTATTTCTCAGAAATGTAAGAACAGAAATCCACATTAAATCACATAAATATAAAATTCTTTGCTTGGCATTTTTATTATCACAACATCTAAGCAGAGATGGAACTCTAAAGTAAAGAAATAAATCAAACATAAAACTATCAGCAGGCTGCTTGGAAAATCTTCTGAACAAAGCACTTTTGATAACACAATGAGCTACCTAGGTCCTGAAGCAAATTTTAGACTACTATTCAATGAATTGCTGGAAAATAAAGTGCACTATGACAGTAATGGCTTTACCATTGAGGTAAGTGGAAAGGAGAGTTCTTTTTAAGCAGATCCTGCAAGCTGTCTAATAAATGGTACTGAAGACTATCAGAGAGAAATGACGTTTTTCAGGAGTCATTTAGAGCTGTGCAATAGTGGCATTTCAAAACTTACCTGGTTCTGCAATTCAGCGAGTGGGGAAATCTCAGAGAGTACACCAACTGGTCTTCATGGTCTCTTGCAATAGCAATAATGCAAGGAAAAAACCTTCATAGATGAGGTGCTCAGTGGTTTACTACCGTGGCCTTTATGTTTGGAGATCCCAGCTCAAACTTGGCAAACCATTACACAAGTTTTGCACTTCTTGGTATCATTTATACTCTTTAATCACCAAGACCAATTTTAAGGGAACGTGCAAGAAGTATCTACTTAGTAGTCCATTATCTACCAGGATGCTTGCTGTGGTAAGTATTTGCAGGAAGGCATTAATTAAAAAAGGTTTCCATCCTGCCCCCCAACACATTTGGGCCAAATCAGTGCTAATTCGTACTTCATTTTTCACGATGATGCTATTTAATAAATTCAATTACCTTTATTCTTGATTCATTAGACAAACTGAAGCATTGAAAAAAAGACAACTTAGCTGTTCCATATGTTTCAATGAGCATCTGGCAGACCATGGCTTGAAAATGTTTGAAAACTAGTAAGCTGGCCGAGATCCCGGTATGACAGAACAGACCGGTTAATAGTCTGTATTCCTTTAGCACGTGCCTTTGAGAGCCTCAAAGTACTTCCAGGAATACTAGCGACAGAGATTTTAAAACACCCTAATGGACAAACACAACCTCTTTTTCTACATCTGGGGAGAGAGAATCAGCGGCTTGCTCAGGAACACACGAGAACAGCTGCCCTGTGTCCTAGTCAGACTTCTCAATAGGCCACTCTCCCTTCTCTCAGGCAGGTTAAGAGCAAGATGAGGAAAACTCTGTTTCCACAAACTATTTCAAAGGCTAAGATCCCACTGATTTTCAGCATGCATTAAACAATATGGCAGACACATTTTTGGCATCAATTCTCCTGCACTGTGACCTGCCACCATTAGAGAAATAAAATTTAAATTATAATCAAATGACATAACTGTTACCTATTAAACCTGATGGCATTAAATCTTCACACAAAAGAATCTAGACACTATCAGTTATGGTTTGTTTAAGCAGTACAACAGGCAAGTTTCTGTACAACCTATAGACAAAATAGTTGAAAATAAATAAAAAATCATTCTGGCCACATGTAATTTTTAACTGTGGATTCCACTGTTTCATGTATCAAACACAAAAACACTGGATAAAATATCTGACATACAACAGAGCCAACACAAACTCTATCGTCCTTTCCTCTTCTTCCTTCCATTTGTCTAAACATTGGTGTAAACGTATGGTAAATGGTAAATTCCACCATTTTTGGTGACCAAGGTATCCTTCCTGGCCTCCAGCCACTATTCTGGAACAACCAGGAGTCCTGTGTAAATCTCTTGAATACTCCAGGGGACATAAAATGGTACTATGGTGGAACCACTATATCCCAGTCTGAACATCCTGTGGTTCAGCTGACAAGGAGCTGAATTTCATTTCTTGCCCAGCTGCTGATAAGCCATGCAACCACTGGAAACTTCCTTAGATGCTATACCCTCTTCTCCCTATTCTGCTAGTCCTACTAGAGTATAGTCATTTGACAAACATATTGTTCAAATGCCCTATTTGATTACTAATTGTTCTTAATTTTGTCGATGATCTTTTCTGAGAATGGCTGTCTCATGAGACACCAGCCAGGCAAAATGGTCTGTTTGCATAGATCTCCAAGCACAATCGGGTCCTAAATACACTGTATTTACTTCTTTCACTGAGCATACACTTATGTCCTGGTTTACTCCATTCGAGAAGTTTGTGCAAGTTCTTCTGCACTTAAACTTTATTCTCTTTATACCCTTATCAACATGCTAGTGTATGACTGAAATATATGCAGCAGCCAACTGCAATTCTGCAGATCAAAACAGATGATTCAGGAAGGGTGAGGAGGGGAAGGGACAGAAAAGATGATGATTTACTTTTCATTTTAACGCAAAGCTAATTTTAAAACTACTTGAAATGTAACACTTTCTAACTCATGTCTCATCTGTAGTACATTGCTGTGTGCAAAGTTCCCATCCCACTCTTTAAAAAATTAAATGTTACCTATGAAAGCCAAAAGTAACAAACATTGAATAAATGCTGTGGCATTTTGTAAAGTTGGCACAAGGTTTCCCTGGCACCTGTGGTAGTCAAATTATAAACATTGTTTCAAGCCCAGGAGGCCTCGTGTGTGTACTTAATCGTAGAAGAAATCACATTTACACCTGCTTCCTATTAGGCATATGAAATTGCAAAAACTATTTCTCAACCTACTTAATAATGAAGTTTTATGCCTGTCCTTCCTCCAATTACTATGGTACTGCTGAAAGTTAGAAACCAAAGAAAAATGGTAAGAAAGCAGACTACATTTAAAAAGATAAACACCTACTCAAACCATTTTTCATGTAGTCCATTCTGCTGAGTCACAAACTGCAGCACTGGAGGACATAGCTGCATTCTAGGCTCTTAACTGGGGAAGCTGAATTAGTTGGGTAGTACCCTTTAACAGTCTGCAACTAATACAAACACATGAGCCCTCCAGAGGCCAATTCCGAACCTGCAAACTCCTGTCCTGCATTGCCCTGGGGAGGAATACACTGATTAGAGAAGGAACGTCAAAAGGCCAGCTAGCTCATCTCACCAGCCAAGTTCAGGGCCTGATGCTCAGTGGCAGGTCCCCACTGCCTCCTACCTAACCCCTTTATTTCATAAACTTGGGTCCGAGTCCTGCTAACTTACATATGGCCCTGAGAAGCCAATGCACACCTCCTCGTTGAAAGAAGGGTGCAGATAAAGCAAGTGCAGGACTGGCTGAAGCCTTAACGCTTTGGCACATTAGACCAATTCATACTTCAGCACATCATTGCTGAAAACTATGTGAGCAATACTAGGGATTTCACAGACAATGCTAACCGAAGCCACGTGTATCTGTTCAAACCTTACATTTTCTTGTAGTAGTTCTGGTCTGCCAAACAGACGAATGCGTAATTGTACTGCAATTACCTGCGTGGCTTTTCTTTTAAAGGAAAAATCATGAGATTAGACATTCTTCCCAATATTTAAATACTGTAATAATTTAGTCATGCAACATTCCTGCAATCGGCTGAATGATTTCTTTTTCTGGATCATTTTCCTTCTCTGATTGTAGGCTTTTTGCTTTAGAAATAAAACATCGCTAAGTAGAATTTAATGTAAATTTAAACATGGAAAGTAATGACAATGTGCTACAAAATTCATATCATCACAGATTACAGCTATTTGATAACTCTCTAACTTTAAAGGTGTCATTACATTCTTGCAAAATAAAAAAATACTAATTTTAAATTCCTGTATCTATAACAGACACAATCTACCTATATTACACATGAACAGATCACACAAAAGTCAACAGGACTTTGAGCAAGCAAACAGGATGGCATAAGCTAATTCCGAGCCTATAGCACTCCACTAAGGTTAATGGTTGCCGAGTGCCCATGCACATTTTCTCCTGGACTGGGGCCTACCTTACATTCATTCTTACCAGGTTGCCAAATAATTCCTTTACTGTCACCATTTTCACTAAAAACAAATATGTCAACCGCTCCCTTATTTTTATTATATCCTGTAGGAGATGTACCCCAACAGAGAAATATTTTTATATGTTGCTGTATGGCATGATATATGTTTATAGTAATTGTCCAATATACCAATATGATGGAAAAATAGATATTATGACTCTTTTTGTCTATCTAGGAGCTTTTATTGCATGCACAAAATAATCTTCTGAAGTATCTGACTAACTGAATTTCACCTTTATACCGTCTTTGTCATATTGTAGCTATTCATAAAAAACATACAGATATAGATTTCTACGTACCTGCTTGTCAAATGCTACCCAAGCAGGAGCATCACTTCCCATCCCTTCAGGAAACACACTGTATTTAGGTTTCAGCTTCTGACCAGGTAACGGTTCACCTCCTATTCCAGGTTTATCTTCTCCAACCAGCATAGCAACATTATTGCAGTAACCCCAGTGCTGTGACTTGTGGAACTTTTCTTTCCCTATCTGTCAAAAGTTTGGAAAAAAAGGAGGAAAAAAAAGTCTGTGTGTTTGTTTTAAAATCCTTAAGTTAACTATCTAGGCAAAGGGGATTAATCATGTAAAAGTTCCTCTGTAATTACTTCTAATACAGAGTCTAAAAACCTGTAACAACTGGAATGGTGTAAGTGAATTGACATATTTCAGTAGTCAGTTTGCCAGCCCTACAGATGAAAATGGAAAAATATTCCATTCAGTGATTTACCCAGGCTGAGACACAGGATGATACCCGCCATTCTTCCCCCACCTCCTTCCCTGCAACAAGGATTGAGGCGTGTGGTAGAAAGAAGCAAGTCACCCACAAGAACTGTTGCAAAAGGTAGAGGGGGAAAAGCCCTTTCTATAGATCTCCAGAGGACAAATGGAAACAGTTCAGGAGTACTCGGAGAACAGCCTGCTCTCTTTACTTATGTCAAAGATCTTATTTACATTTGCATCCCCAAGTGCAAAATACATAGCTCTGTACTAGTGAACACACTTGAATTTTGGGAGGTTGGATCTGAATCAAAAGACAGAACATTAATTCCATCTGGGCTTATTCCAAAAGAAGGTCTCTGTAGTGATTTCTTTATATTATTACTATTTTTTCAGGCAATTAAGGATGGAGTGCTTAAAAAAATGTGCACAACCAACTGCAAAGAAACCCATCTTGCCTACTCGCATTTCTTGGCTGGGGCTGGAGCCAGTCTTGAAGTGACGCAGAAAAGCCTCTGGCCTCACATGAATATCAGTCCTGCCTGTAGAAATGTCCCTCCTAATGAGCTGCGTGCTTTGCTGGCCAGTTCCCTCGAACGGAGGCAGCCAGTGTGAGCTGCGCTCGGGCAGCAATCCCCTAATGACCCCACACATCAGTCTCACATGAGAGGATAGGGAAATAGGAAAAGCCAACAGAAAGCTCCACTAACCCTTCCTCCCATGAGCAGCAATCCTGACTCATTAGCTCCTCTCGCTCAACTATTCCTCCCTTCCTCGCCCTCTCAAATCCTCAAGACACTTTGACTGGGAAGGCAGAGAAGGGCCACTGGGTAACTGCACCCCGGCACACCTAGTAAGGGGAGACGGAGACTACTGCAGCTGTGCCCTCCCTCGGCCTGGGACTGGGTGAGCACGAGGGAAGATGAGGCTGAAGGGGGAGGAACTGATGTTATGGGTGAGCACAGAGAAGGCCCTGCGTAGAAGAAAAGGCTGGACAGCAAAATTTTTCATAGCAGCGCCGGAGCAGGTATGTTGGTAAAGTAGCAGAGGGCCAAAATTGCCTCCCCCTGCTACATCTGGAAGACTGGGCATCACTAATTACCACACAAATATATTTAAACCGCTACTTCCCAGAAAGGTGTAGACAACACTAAGTTACTATCATAAATCAAAAAATGGTACAAATAATCATTTTTCATCATGGCAATGTTCAGGTGCTCCAAGATAACATAACACACGCTCAGCACAGCCGTTCTGGGAACAAGTGCAAGCAGTGAAGCAGCAAAATCTGAAAGTAACCAAGTAGTTATTTCATTCTGCCAATATGAGAGTGAGGAATTTGAAAGGCAGCTAACCAACCTCATGGCTCATAACATTCAATGCTCATATATACGAACTACTGCACACTGAAGGTTACAACCTGAACTGTTCACCTGCCTTGCAGTGCTCTAAATCCAACGACACAGGACGGAGAGCTGCCCTTGACACAAACAGCTCAATCACTACTTTAGCTTAACCTTTGCTTAAAATCCTTTTGCATACTACTTTTGCAAGGACAGTGGTATGAAAAATAATAAATTACTTACTATTTTTACAAATTATTATTTTTAATACCGTAATAATCAATGGCCATACCTTGCTTAGGTTAACAAAAACTGGGCTAGCCAGCACCCTTTGAAACAGTCATTGCAAAACAAGGTAAGGTTGTACAAGAAGTACTCCTGAACCATATGTTTATCACTCAAGAACAAGGGTTACTGAATAAAAAAGAAAAATCAGTAAAAGGAAATACTTGTTTGTGCAATGACTAGTTAGCCCACGGGCCCCCCGCCACACAGCATTGCTCAAGCCAGGAATTTAACAAGATTAAAAAGAGAGCTGCATATTTGCAGGAATAATGCCCAAAATAAAATATTTCATATCAGCACATTTTTTTGAGCTGTGATATAAAATGTCATGCTTCGGTGCGCAGTGTAAGCACTGACATTTAGGCATTAGGAGCAGCTCTTCATGTGGTCATCCCACTCCTCCCTCAAGAAGTGAGCACAGGTGCTCTCCTGGTACAGGAGTCTGGAACAGACGGGCACTGATGGGGTCTGGCACCCACTTTGTAACACTTCTGCACCTGGGATGTTTTTTCCCTGTCCTTTGGGTGCTACTGAGCTGCCCTTTCTTATTCTATTTCTTTTTTTAATAATTTTGTTCCTCAGTGAGCTCATAAAGAGTTGGGGAGAAGTCAGAATGGAAAGGAGCTTTCTGCATTTATCAGTTCAAATGTGGAATAACTACAGTCAAGCTGAGTTTTAAAAGGGAAATTTCTAGGCAGAAACATCTGATTTATACTGAAGGTGCTATAGAACAGATCCACTTTTTGGCACAGCAAGTATTTAATTATTTTCCCCCTATTACCAAAGCATGAGTTAGGGAGAAAGGCACAGTTATCAAAGCACAGTGAGGGTGGCAGTTTTCCTAGGCAAAGGAAAGCTTTTCATGTCCTCAAAGCTTCTTCTAGAAGCATTTGCTGTTCATCTGTTTCTGGGTTTTGGTGAGCAACAGTGTGGTAAAGTGTTCATCAAAGTAATCCAGGTTTGCTCCTGCTGGAAATTTTCCAGAATTTAGGGATGAAATCACAACATCATTCACAATTTGATATGAAAAATACATGGCCCAACAGCTGCAATTCTGTTCAAAACCTTTTGTGGCATTCTTGTAACTTTTTAGGGTTCGACAGAAAGACTATTTTAGATTCCTTATCACAGAATTACTTATAAGCCCCTTCTCCATGAAAAGCACCTAAATCCATATGCAAAATAATCTATTCTAAAAGTCTATACAGTTATTTCTTAAAAAAACAAAACAAAACAACAATAAACAAAAAACAAAAGAAAGTTTAAGAGTAGTTATAATTGAAGATCACAAAAGAGAAAAATTACATTTGGGAAACTTCAGCTAATGAACTCAGACCACATCCAGCCTAAAATAGTGACAGAACATCATGTTACCTCCACAGCAATATTAAATGACTTCTAAAAGAATTCTGTGAGAGTGCAGGGAAAGAGCTTTACTGTGTCTGCTGTGCTAATGCAGCTAAACTGAACAGGCTGTAGATCTGCTGAACAAAGCTGGCCACTTTCTGTGCGGTGAGCCTGAAATAAATATTGAGGATACATTCAATAGTGACTAATGCAAAGGTCAGGATTCTCTGACTGCAGCTATTGGCTTTGCAAACTCAGCCACTGCAGTCCTTGGGGAACACTGCCTCGTGCTCTCTCCATCTTACTCTTTAATACTCCGGTACAGAGTCACAGCAAACTCATCACGGAGCTGCACGTTCCAGCTGAACCAAACACAACTGGAAATCTCTCACCACAGCGGCTGGAGCGATGAGGGAACCCTGTGACACACACTGTCTCAGGAGCTATGTGTTTTTAACCAAGTCCCACAGGGAGTTATGGCAGAAGCCACTGGTAGCAGTCTCTTCCCCATATCCATTTTTAACTCCCACCTTGAGAACAGCAGCTGCACTGTGGAGGTCCTGCTCAATTCCTTTATCAGGATGAACTGTGGTGTTTCTGAACTACTCTAGGCTGCTGACACGGTCTCCTGGTTGCTTCGGCTAAGCAACAGAAATAAAAGCAAATGCTGCACACTGTGCCAGTCAAATTCATGTGACCAATTTTCAACTCTTTTATCATCCCCGGCTTGCTGCAGAGGTTTCAGTATGTTCAGAGGTTAAGTGGTACTGTAAAAGGAGGAATACCTTAAGACATTGTTCCCAGTAACTCTGGTGCCCCTCTAACACATCCCAGAACAAGGTGCATCAACACTAACAGCCTGGATCAGCACAAGAAGGACATGGACCTGTTGGAGCAGGTCCAGAGGAGGGCCACAAAAATGATCAGAGGGCTGGAACACCTCTCCTATGAGGACAGGCTGAGAGTTGGAGTTGTTCAGCCTGGAGAAGAGAAGGCTCTGGGAGACCTTATTGCGCCTTTCAATACTTAAAGGGGGCTTATAAGAAAGATGGGGACAAGCTTTTTAGCAGGGCCTATTGTGATAGGACAAGGGGTAATGGTTTTAGACTAAAAGAGGATAGATTCAGACTAGATATAAGGAAGAAATTTTTTGCAATGAGGTGGTGAAACACTGGAACAGGTTGCCCAGATTGGTGGTAGATGCCCCATCCCTGGAAACATTCAAGGTCAGGTTGGACAGGGCTCTGAGCAACCTGATCTAGTTGAAGATGTCCCTGCTCATTGCAGGGGGGTTGGACTAGACAACCCTTAAATGTCCCTCCCAACCCAACCGTTCTATGATTCTGTGATTCTATTAGCTTGCTCTTACTGCTTGAGCTGGCACAGCCTGAGAAGACAACAGATGGAAATAAAGTAAAGGGTCCAAAATGCAACCCTGATGGGCACCTACAGGAAGATTTGGGTTTGGGGGTTGTGAACAAACAGAGATCTGGGGGAGTGGGGCTGAAGGGCAGGAGGTAGTGGAAGGGGTTCAGGAAAGAAGGCCACGGAAAGAAGGAGGGAAGGCACAGCAGGCAGGCTTACTTATAAAGAGGTTGGCAAGCACTCTGTCAAGAAAAACTAATGTCCTGTTTTGGCGCCAATGATTACAGAGCAGCAGAAAATACTCAAGCCAGGAAACACAGAGGCAGCAACAGTAGCACAGTCAAGGGCAATTCCAAGCTCCTGCAATAAACAAGGAAGATGTGGAATTTCTGCTGCGCCACTAAAGTTTGCAATAGAAACTGATATTCTCAAGGATGTATTTTCCCCTTGAGATCTATAAACTTATTGTCCGATTCTCTGAGAAATGCCATGCAGAATGGTTGCACAGAATTCTCTCTCTGAGAGGGATTTCAAACCTCAGGCAAGAAAATACACTGGTCAGCTAGCACTTGGTAAATCTGACCCACGCGAATGTGTGATCCTCTCCATTAGCTGCTGATATAAGGCAAGAACATCAATCTGGTATCAGAAGGGGCAGCTGCCTTTGAGAACAGGAGGTAGACCAGTAACTCTAACAAAGGAAGTAACAGTGCTGTTGCATTGCAACCAGCGTCATCCCTAACACAGTCCAGACTCCAAATGCACAAACTTTTTCTTGCAGTAACAGAACAAACCTATTATATGCTATGTTTCCACCACATGCAGGATTAAACATGGTTATCAAGATCTGTGATTTTCTGTCCTGACAAAACAGACGACACGCATATAACTTGTATGGACAAAACTGAAAATCTCAGTATTGCACAATTTCGATATCAGTTAGGCTCTGCAGGCAGAAGCCACAGTACCTAGGTCTCCCCGTGGCTCTTAAACATTGGCTTCGGTGGCAGGAACAAAAGAAAAGAATTGAGGAATTCCCCTTTTCGAGGGTATGCAACAGGTAGCAAAATTTTCAAAGGGGTAACCCACAAGTTACTGTTTGTGAAAATAAAAAAATGAATAAACTCTTTAATGCAACAGGATGGTAAATGGTGTGTGAGTACCACATCCTGCCACTGCCACTGCCGGGCAGACAAGGGCACTTCTCTAAGGCTGTCAGGACAGAGGAGCACCAGCCTTGCCGAGGGGCAGCAGCACTCCCAGCACAGACTCCGGCCTCCCCAGCCTCTGCAAAGGGGAAAGGCCTGACTTCTGCCCATTAGCCAGCCCCCTGAAGAGGGGGACCTCACAAGCAGGCAGGAGATGGGCTAATCTGTGCTCAAAACACCAGCGTGCTCTGTCATTAGATCTCCTGATCACTCACGTGCAAACATGACAGGCACTGCTGACGAGCAGCTTATCTTTGGACTTCTGTTCAAGGCACAGGAGTTTTAAAGGAGGTAAGGGGGTTTATTTGATGGGTGGACTTACGTGTACACAAACTACTGTAATTTTGATTTTAAAGAGATTTGAAAAAATAGGGGCAGTTCCTTTTACTCTCTTTGTAGACAGTAAATATTTTATGCTCCTGACACCTTCTGCTAGCTGTCATTCTTCTCCACCCCATCAAACCAAACATCAAACATGGCACTGCTTGTGCTATGCCTGTCCCTTTCATCCCTGCTCTTCATTTAGTGCAAAGGAAACATTACCGTACGTTACCGTAGGAACCACTCTGTCTGTTTTAAAAGTGCCTATCACCTCCCTATGTTTCCCTCCAGTCTCATTAGCTGTGATGCCCGAGCAGCAAGATTTTGTCCCAGCTACGCAGGACTGCAGCAGCAGCATCGCTCTCAGGGATGTTGCTGAATCGGGCACCAGTCAGTTACAGTTAAGGGAGGGAAAAATAGTAAAAACCAGTCAGCGGCTGCTGCCTTTCGCAGTGCTGGCACGAGAGGCAGCTACGAGCTGCCCAGCCTCACTGCCCTTGCTCCCAGCCAGATGAAGCGTTTCTGCTCCTGGCTGGAGAGGAAGTAATCATTCCTGTTAGAGCGAGCTAGAAGTAATAATAATCATAACAGAGGGGTAATACAAGGGCCAGCGGCTCTTAGATCCAGAGACCTAAGCACTGCAAAAAGATTTCTTAATTCCCCTTTGCCAATGCAGTCCCTGTTGCCCTGAAGTCAGACTCTGTGTCCCTAACTACCTTAAAGCTCTGATTTTCTGGAGACAGCCCAGATGCCTTATTAAACACATCCAAGGTAGACAAAACACATATGTACTCCTCTTCCACTGCCTTTCGTGGGCCTATATATGAGGCAGGTGGAAGTATTAGGGGCAGAGAAAAGAGGATTGCAGCAGCAGTTTGAACAGTGATGAAAGTGGAATTAATACCGATAATTATAAACCAAGGGCTGACAGGAACAGCAATCCCATCCTCTGCTCGTCCTTCTTCAGGGGATGCTTTGCTACTGTTGTTTCTGTGCAATAAGAGGCGTTGATGGCAATGCTTAGAGTACTAACAGGTGAAAATACTTTCTTCCTTTTCAATTTATCTATAGTAGCGACACTTTTTTTTTTTCCCTTTAAATATGCTCTTCTTAGCCTCTCATTTGCGGAACTATATGAAAATAAAATTAAATCTAATAGCCAACAACTAAGATCAGAATGCTTCAGAAGGGATTACAGAAATGCTTTTCAATGAAAAGAGCGAGTTACAAGTATAATCATGTTTACATGCTGTCTTGTCAATGGACTGTTCAAACAATAAGATAAGCAGCAATGTTTATGTGAGCACGGCCCTGTCAAAGCAAGGGTAAAGGTATAATCATGGTTTTACAATGCTGTCTTGTGGCAATTGTGAGTTGATTTTCACACCTTTCGTTCTCATAACACATATATGCACTATATATACTTCAGCATGGGGTGTTCAATGCTCTCTATATGTAACTCTTCCCAAGCATGTGAAGCCAAATACTGTGCCTTTTCTCTGAAAAAGGAGGCACTATGTCTATCACAAAGACTCTTCACTGCTCCTGTGAAACTCTGGACACAACTTACTCCATCATACTCCAAAACCAATAATCCCTATCAAGCTAAATTGAAATTTGGAGAACAATAAAGTCACGGATAACGTTGAGCTGAGCTATTCTGCTTCCACCCAGCAGATACCAGTGGTACACACCTATTTCAACGTTGCTGATATGCCTACTCAGCTAACTCAAGTGTTATATACACAACCAACTCTTTACAATACAAATTTGAGTTCAGAAAGAGAGACTGAGTATTCACCACCAGACCCCCCTTTTTTTTTTCCTTCTAAAACAATGGCACCCAGCCTGCTGTTCGCAGGGAAGAAGTTGCCTGAAACATCCTCACTGCATGTAAGCTGGGCTCCTCCTGCAAGAGGTCCTGTGTTTGCACACACCTGTGCAATGCTGACACACCAAGTAAGGCTGGGGAGTCCACATATTTCTATGCAATTTCATGCTCCCTGTACCAGCACCTGGGCGGCTACAATTGTATCTACCTGTCTCGTGTTTTTAGAGAGCTGCCAGAGGTTTTATACTGGTCCACACTTAATGCAAGCTGATTCATAGCTCATAAAGTAGGCTCCAGATATGCTAACAGCATGGAGAAGTCTCATATTGAAGGGGTACTGACACTTATGGTATGATAGGCATTAATACATGCATCTTGACAAATCATTTGCAAATTGTCCCTGAACTACATTATCACCTTCCATACACTCCCTCATAGGGTGGACCAGACTCAGGAGCTAGCAAAGCATCCCAGCAGTCAGGATGCAGAAATGAGGGCTCTAACGGCCAGAACATGTTCATAGTGTGAAAACCACAGATTCCCTTCCAGATATTTTAACATTATTAAGAAAGTCTACACTGTTTCATTGGTGTCCTAAAGGCACCAGCTACAGTGCCATGCCCAAATCCTTCCTTACCTACCACACCATTACACAGTACAGATTGTATTCAGTAAATTTCTAGCTATCCTTGCTGATCAAGTTTGAAGTAGTGACAGCAGCCTTCTCTTTTGTTTGCTATTGTAGCTCATGATAAAAATACCATCTTACATATTCACAGACTGCCATCGGTATTTAATAGCACTGGCAGCTCTGAAAAGACACATTATCATCCCTAGCATTCCCCCCCCCCCGCCCCCACAAAGACTTTTTGGGTTATTTAGAGGGTATCATCTGCCTCTCCCCGTTTTGCTTTGTTAGAGACGCAACAAGAGCTCAAACTGCCCCACAGCAGTTGCCAGCTCCCTCAGTGCCGGCCTAGCTGCAAAGTATTCCCACTCTCAAGGTAAAACCGGAGGAGGGTTGTACACCCAACAGCATCCCGCCTTCCACTTGCCGGGTAAGGAGGCGGGGGGAAAGGCCTCGCCGTGGCACCGGCGCTCGCTCGCCACCCGGGGGCCGACTCGCAGGTAGCACCCGCGCCTCAGCCCCTCCTGCCGGCCCCACCGACAGCCAAAGCGCATCTTCTTCCGCCCTCCTCACCCCTCAGGCCAGCGGAGCGCCGACGGCGCCCACCACGTAGCGGCCGCGTCACCCCCGGCCTGGCCTGCCCTGGCCTGGCCTGAGGGAGGCGGCCGGGCCAACCGACGCCGACGCCGGCAGGGCCCCGGCGGCAGCCCCGGCACCGGGGCAGGGGAGGGGAGGGGAGGGGAAGGAAGGGGCGTCCCCTCCGCTGTCACTCACGTTCCGGTGGCGGGAGGCCCCGGGCAGGAGCGGCAGCGCCATAGCTGCCCCGGCCCGCCGGGAGCCTCGCGCCGCTGAGGGGGGGCCGTTGCCTGGAGACCGGCCGATGACGTCACGGGCGGGGCGAAGGGCGGTGGGGCCGAGCGAGGCGCTGCCGGCCTGGGCCCCGCCCCGCGGCGGCAGGAGCGGGCCGGTGGGGCCGCGCCGCCGCGGGGGCCGGGAGCCGCGGGCCCCAAAGGCTCACCGCTACCCGCTCCCTGCGGCCCTGCCGCCGGTTCCCCTGGTGTTATAGCCCGCCCAGGCGGTACTGGAGGGAGGCAGGCCCTCGCCTTCGTCCTCAGGAGCCCCGGCCCCGCGGGCGTGCGGGAGGGGCGGCGGTGCGGGCCCAGAAGCGGGGGGGGGGGGGGGGGGGGGCGCGAGTCAGGGTTTGCGGCCTTTGGGACCGAAGTAGAACTCAATACGAATCCATTTATTTAATTTTTCAGAATTCATTGCCGGCTTCTTCACAAATCTCAACGTTTACGTCAGGCCCAAAGCTTTGTGTCGTTCCCTTCCCTCCCGCCCGCCTGCCGGGGTGCAGTAACCTCTGTCTGAACATGTTTCCCCCCCAAAATAACTCTGGAACTGGGGTCATGGATGGGGCAAATCCCACCACAGTTGCCGTTTTCTGCACGAATTAGTTTTTAATGTTTTTCGTTTTGTGACTTTTATACAGCATGTTTTACTTCGTGGCCCTGGCGGGCTTGGGGGAGTGAGGGGTGGGATGCTTTTACATCTTTTTGTTTGTTTTTTTGCATTTTAGTCCACCGGGATGGTGCAACTAGGTCAGTGGGTTTCCACTTTCTGGTTTCCCAGTGCTGTATTATGCACCTGCATTTGCATTTAGTGCAGAAAGGTAAACATTTAAAATTTATTTTAATTGAAAATAAAAGGAACCATCATTTAAATCACATTCATTTCATACAGTGGGTGGTATTACGCTCAAATTTAAATTTCAAACAGAAAATACAGTGAGAGTTTCTCATGGATGGCTTGGGGGGGGGGGGAAGGGTTGTTTCTTTTAATGGAAGTAACATTTTCCTTGTTAATAAGGGAGGATGCATTCCAGATTGCCTCCAAAGCCTATTCCGGAGAACAGCAACGATGCTACGTTATGTTCCTCCATTTTACATAAAGCTGTTCATGAATATATTTTTTTAATTAGAAGTGCTTTTTACAGAAAAATGAGCTTATGGATAAAATAGCTGAAACCCAAATATTTCAATTCTGATATGCCATCATGCTGTCTCAGAGGAGCTGTACTTCAGTTGCTTAATGTCCTTATTCTCATAGATGGAGTGGATCTCCCCTGCCATATTTCATACTGTATAGTGCATCAGACCATGAAATTCCCATAACATGTCATCTCTCCTCCCTGAAACAGAGGCTGGTGGAACAGCATGGGCAATGTGTTCGGTCTGAACGAGTCTAGGAGGCGCTCCCCGTACAGCTCCCATGGAGCGCTTGTGCAGCATTCGCTATCTCTGTGAATTGGTATTTGGCCAAAATGTTCTGATTTCAAAAGCTGTAATTTCAGTGCAAATTCTTTCATTTTCTATTTTTTTGCCAAAAGTTTAGAATGGGGAAGGGAAGGGAAGGAAAGGAAGAGGAAGGAAGGAAAGCAAGCTGTGCAAATTCTGAAAGGGTCATTGCAGGGCACGCAACACTGCCGTACTTCAGCAGTGAAGCTCTTCAGCATCGCCCGCTGTTCATGCCACGTTCATGTGATCCCCCCATATCCTTTCAATATGTCTTTATGTACCTGACAAACATTGCACAGGAGACAGCTGGCATACTCATGAAACATACCTTTCAGTTTTGGCAGCTGTCATTAGAGAGCGAGGATCTTCAGAAAGTGGATCCAACGCATTTTATGACGTGTATGCGCCAATGTGTCTCTGAGATTAGTGAACCAGCCTAGCTGCAGCTTCGTGCAGAATCCCCATAGGCCACTTGCAACTAATGGCACAACTTCTCATTTTGGGGTAGTAACCATCGTCAAAACACGATAGTGAAGAGTTAGTGTCTCTCTTCACTTCATTCATCCTCCAGAATTGGTATCTCCTGTTTAGTTTTTGTGGCTCGTTACATAGCGGGGCGGTTGAAATGTCTTAATACTCTTCTGATACCAATAATAAACTGTTGTTCCAAGGTTTCAGGCAGTACAGGCAGAGGCTGTATGCGAAAAACACGCAAGGGAAGCAGCAGCACTTCTTTAGGAAGGTTAGTGACATGCACGGCGTCCATAGAGAGTCCAATGCATTTCCAGCAGAAAATCCCGTGAATTGTCCCTAACCTTCAGGTCAAATCCTTCTGCATAGGATTACCTTCTGCCTCACGCAGTGAAGAAGCCGCAGGGAGCTGTGGAGAAGGGGAGCATCTTCCTTGTACGCCAAAAGCATGGTTGCAATGTGATGTTTTCTACCAGTCTTCAATCATTTTTTTGCTTTCAAAAGTGGGAAAAAAAAAAGAAGAGTATATTCTACTTTAGAACAAAATTGTTTCTTTCTACATTACCTTCCCTTTGGCGTTTCTCTCACATGTTTATCTTTTTTGGTCCTTGCTATATTCACTCAAGAATACAGACCAAGTGAAAACAAATTAATTTTAATGCCTTTTCTGGGAAAAATAAAAGTACTACAGGAAAACCATTTTTGATAAAAGCTTTTTATTAAATGATTGTTAATGACAACAAAGGCAAGCAGTTGGCAGTAGTAAATTAACTGTATATTCTGACAGTACTCTATGGATAATGGTGAATGTATGTAAGAGTGCATTAGTTGTACAGTTCAAAGGAGGAAGAAAGCAGGAGGGAAGCTAAAGCTGGGGAAAACATGGATAATACTGGTTTTGTGATAAAAAGAGTTTCTAGTCTCTGTATTGGGATTGAGTTTTACTAGCGAACTTGAAATCAGTAAGGGTGTTCAAATTGTAAACTTCTGAGCAACCCAAAACTTTCCAGAAAAGACTTAATTTTTTAAAAAATACTGGTTTTTACTCTGACCAAATGCTGTTGGCTCCAGACCCTTGTTAGTCCATTTGTCTGAGTGGAAGACCACGGCTTCCACTTCCAAGTTGTGTCAGTTTAGAATAGGAAAGTTTGGAAAGAAGAGGAGACCAGGAAAGTTTGACTAAAATCAGCATAATTTAGTGTCACTTCGCTGTGCAGACATGTCTCTGCTTCCGTCATACATGTTACTTCATCCTCTTTCTGGGACTGTTTTTACAGGCCATGTTAAGGCTGGGCTGTCCAAAATCCGATTGTTCCCAGGCTGCCTAGTTTAAAGTGAATTATGGCCCTATGTGGATCATCATGCAAGCACACTAAAACCTGAACATAAGTTGAACTCTGACATACACTTAATTAGGTACCAGAAATAAAGAATGGAAAATTATTACCTATTAGTACATTCTTCCTTAGGCCTGTCTTAGAAAAATATCAAACACTGTGACAGTCATCGCAGACATCACAATAGGGGATAGGATTAGAGGAACCAAACACACATACACACACACAGAGAGAGCTACAGCCCTACCTGTAGCTAGCTAGTGTAGGGGGAAAAGGGCAAATCCTGACATGGCTGTTCATTGCGGTGCAGTGTGGGTCAACTGATACCATCAATGAATGATCCTTATAAATGTGGATTCCTTATGTTTTCCCATGTCTTTTATTACCTCATTCATTTTGTTTTCATGGGTCAGTGAACATGTAGCGTCTGAAGATACTTCTTCAGTGGCCAGAAAACAACGCTCAGACCACCATTTTTGGCTGCAGCTGTGGAGTGCTCCAGAAAACCCACACAGGGAAAATTGGGCATTTTTGCGGCCGCGGGTCTGTGCTGGCCATGTACCACATGGGTGCTCGGCGCATTATTGCTGCAGCTGCCCACTGCCCCAAGAAGGCAAGGTATTAAGCATGAATTTCCACAGCTCATGGCCCATAACTTTCTCTCCTGGCGATGCTGTGGGGGATAGGAGAACAGAAAAGCAGTTACATCCAGCCTGGTCTCGCTGGAAGGTTTCCTTTAGCCAGAGTGACCTTTCCACGGCTAATTGCTCCAATTCACTGTGTCCTAATACGGCACATTTGCACATGAGTCACCTCGCTCAGGTCTGCCGTGCCCTTTGGGGAAGCGAGGTGTTGGGCAGGGAGCAGGGTGGGAGCCGTAGTACCCCCGTTGGTGCTACCTCCCTGGTGCAGCCTGTGTGCTAGAGGCCGTGCAGTAGGCTGGTTTTCCTCCCCTTCTGTCCCCACCCCATCACACCATCTCACAAATTCATCAGCCTCTGGAAACTTGATGGAAGAAGTTTGCTGTCTCACAGAACAAGCTCGGTGGGCGCGTTTCACTTTGCCATGCCTGTTTAAAGCATTTTGAAGTTCCGACTCATCTGATACCCAGCTCTTTTACATAAGGTGTGAGCTTTTCAGGGATGTTTGCAATCAGCCTGACTTCCCTGTCATTGAAGTCGGGAAGAATATGAGGGGCCGCTTTCCTAAGTCCCCCACACTTCTGAAAGTACACAAAAAAGAAATATTCTGGGCCTGGTAGATACCTTTGAGTTGCCCCCGCTGCATATATTCAGTGAGATCTGCAGTACAGAGTAGCTGTTCGGTTCCTCTTCACCCTCCTTACGTGGGCTGATTTGAGATGCAGCCACGCCAGCAAAACGAACCTGACAGAAAAGCCTCTAATTTAATTCAGAAGCAGAATGCAGATTTTTTGCAATTAAACCATAGACACGCATTTAATACAGCACACAGTAGTTGCTGGGAAGAGTAGGAAAAACCCGCGATAAGTAACACACCTAACAAACCGACAGGAGGAAAGTACGAATACAGCGCTCGGCAGCAACATAACCATTCGTCAGAATGCAGTCGAGGCCTCCAAGTTATGTTGTCACCTGCGCAAAGAGCGAAGCACGCGTTCCTCCCTCCCGGTAACATCTATTTCAGAGTGAAGACAAATAACTGGGGAACGCAAAGCCCCCGTGGCAGGGGGGCATGGTGACTCTCTAACAGGAGCAGCCTAAAAGGGCAGCCACCCCCACACAGCCCCATGAAAGTCAGGGAAATGCCGCTATCGCCTCAACTGCAGCATCCAGACACCTGATGACAGTGTCAGACACTGCAGAACGGTGGGTCACGCTCACGGCCACAATAAAGAAGGGAGGCAGCTATTGCCCTCCTGACTGTATTTGGTTTTCCTTCCTTTACTCCTGACCTGTTTGGGATGTTAATGGGACTGAACCCATCCAAATCACGAACATATCCTGACTTTCCTCTTTTTGCTCTCACACTGCCTTGCCGACAAAAACGAGGGCTTTGGCTCAGCAGAAGTGCCAATACACATCTTTCCTTCTTTCCACCAGTGGTGTAACTTGCCTGTAGCCTGAATTTCCATGCCCATTGTCAAAGCTCTCCCATCCAGCCATTGAGGCACCGCAAGACACTCGAAAACACCAGCCCTGGCTCTGTTCAGCCAGACTTGCCTGTCTGCTTCCTTCTGCCTAGGAAAATTCTGTCGGCATTTCTCCAAGTCTTGCAAGTTGCCTTGAGGATATGCCATCGGTTGAGGCTGCATGATTGATCAATTCCTCCTTCTCTTCCCATCCTCCATTTTCCAGTTTGATCTTTTCAGCTGATGGATAAAACAACAAAAAAAACCCAACAATTTTTAAAATTCCTATGGCAATAAATAGATAGATAGATTACAGTCAATTACTAGAAACTGCTATTGATCAAGGCTGGTTTAGAAGTATACTTGCTTTCTGCAATCAAGCTTACAATACAATTTGCCCTGCATTCAGCATCTATTTCAATTAAAATGGGAGGGGAGGAAATGCCACTTATTTTAAATAAAAAGCTTTCAAGCTATCCTTGCAGGCTGCTTTGAGGATGTAAGACAGATCAAAGCTGCTTTGAGAACTCATCCATTCTGCTTCAAATATGATAGCACATTGTCCATAGAAAAAATGAAGGCAGTGTAAGATATCAAAGCAGCAAGTACATTTTGGGTTTCCAAGCAGTGGTCTCAAAACTGGTGAAGTCTGCCAGAATAATAACAGAACAGGAGTGACAGTAATCCCCTCCGTCACAGAGACCAAGACATTGGCAATTGCAGGCACCGCAGCAGAAATTGTTTCTTAAATTAATCAATCTCTGTCTTAATGATAGTGAGGTCATCTGTATGGATCAAAAGTCTTGGTCAATACCAGCTTCTCAAAACTGACTGAAATCAGTCAATTATGAATAAGTTACGAATTGAGGTTTACCCCAGACTTAATTCCTTTGCTGATTAGGACTTTATTCTAACTTGCAGCCTAAAGGCATTCATGGGAAACATATCCTTTTTGTCCTTGTTTTGGCATTGTCCTTTGAATAATGTATCTCTTTTTTGCCATTTGATGCCAGCTCCTTACGTAATGGCAGATAGCAATCACATCTCCTTTCAGCTTTTCACCAAGTTTAGCGATCCAGACTTTTTGGCACTCCTCTGCTTGTGTGATAACTCATCCTTCTTCTGAACAACCAGGTCTGCTTTTCTCTCTGCCTGTTCCAGTCTGAGTGCGTCTTCCTTGAATCAAGGTAGCTATTCACAATAACCTAAAAGAAGTCTCACCAAGGTGCTGCACTGTTCCAGTCACTCTCATCTCTGCTGTCGCTCTGCTGTGTCTTCTCAATATTTCTTTCTCCTGTCTTTCTGCTTTCTTGGGTTTGCACTTCCTCCTACCCCTTCTCATTCCCATTTGTACCGCTTCTGGTTCTGCTTCTTTTCTTCACTGCTGCTTTTCTCATCAAAGGCCAAAATAAGTGAGAAAAGTGTCAGGTCCCCCTTTCCAAACCTGTTGATTGAACGTGCTGAAGAATAAGTGGTCTGCGGGGAATAGGATTTATTGGGCTGTTAGCTTGAACGGAGCCGTCTGGTTCAGTCTGTCGAGTCTCTGAGCACAATTTCTTACTGCACAGCTCCACTGCTGCTCTTCCTCTCTCTAAATGTGCTTTGAAGGGCTTTTGTATCAGTGTGTGAGGAGTAGGGGTAAGACCTAATTTAGGGGATAGGAGAAGCAGACTTCACTATCTATCAGAGGTGGTTTCATGCCCTTAAAATGTATTTTTCAAGGCAACCGGTCCTGATGCTGCATGGCTAACTCGTCTTCCATCTGTTGAAATTAGAGCCGCTGTCCTGATGGGGTTTTGTCTGTTTGTTTGGAGGTAACCTGTGTTAGCACGGAAAGAAATGCCTTAACTTGAAGTTCAGTTTAAACTTGTGATTAAACTCAGTTCTTCTATGAAGGAGGTACCTATTCTTATTTGCTATGGTTCTACCTTAAAGATGGGGCAAACTCCAGATCTCGTCAATGACAAGGATAAAGAAGGTTTAAATGAGAGATGAAACCCTTCTGTCATGCTAGGGCATGACATTAGCTGGTCGTTAGCATGTTCCACACCACAGTGAGACCATGTTTATTTTTGTGTGCTAAATGCTGTAGCGAGGATAGTTAACAAATAAATAAATGAGTTCAGGTTGAATCCTTAAGGGAATTTTGAGTGGAACAAAAACTAATGTGAAAGTTGAGACTGTAACAACCTCGCCAGTGTCCCTTTAAATTACACTTAATAAATACCACAGAGCTGAAGTGTTCTGTGGTTATGCATATATTTGTAACAATTGGTTGCACAAATATTTGGCTCCTAACGATGAACTAAATGGTATGACATTTGCCTGGGAAAATTAATGACTTTAATGTGTGTTTTATAAAATATGAGATAATCATGTCATGTGTGTGTATACTGTAGTGTTGCTGAGTGACTAAGTTATTACCAAAGGAAATTTATGAGAAATAAACAAGAAATACTCAGAGATGCTGTAAATGTCATGTTATGCTCAAGGGCCTTTTGCGGCTGAATAACTTTTATGTGGATGAGGAGGACAGGATCATGCAGCGAAAAGTCAAGTTAGAATGAGTTAATCTTTGTATTTGCACGTAATTTTATTGGTATTTAATGTAGCTATGATGTTTCTGTTTCAGATTGCAGGGTCAGTTCATAATGAAGATGACAAGATCAAATCATCAGACTAAACTGAGTGATCCAGCGTGGTCTCAGCACCAAATTTTAAACTGTCTAGGTTCAAGAAGAAAAGCTGCCTATTAAAGAAACGCAGAATAAAGTGGTCCTCATAGTCAAATCATGGCTACTGGTTTGGGCAAAATCTTACTGCCTAATTTATGTGACTTTTTGGAAGGATGAAGTAGTCTCACTTAGAGGTCTTGCCTGCAAAGAGGCACTTCTCTGTGCAACTCCCATGTCTCACAAGCAGGGAAGGTTCAGCGACTGCCAGAGCTCTGCCCTCCCCTCCCATTAGGATGCTCTGCAGAGTCTACATGAGACTGCGTACATGAGGAAGAAATGGAAAGCAGTGAACTGGAGAAATATGAACTGGCGAGGGAAAAGCAGATACATACATTTCTTCTCAGACAAAGAGTGTAGAGCGCAATAGACCTGATCTCTACATAGTAGCAGGAAATAATATGGTAAAAAATCACATCCATTACACTCATCTTCTTTCCCCTAACTAAGAAACTCAGATAGATGAGGCTCGCTCTTGAGCAGCTAGCAGAATAATTTAAAAAAAACCAGGGCTGATATTGATTGATTGGGGCGGGGGGGGGGGGGGGGGCATCCTTTAACTACTCCAATAGTTATGAAAAACGTGATAAACTAGGGCTCAGCCTGCTTGACGAGTGTGTCACTGGCATTTTGTCATGCAGCAGTACAGAAAGCAGCTTCCCAGGTGGCGATCCTGGAGTCAGTTCCTACCACAGGAGAGGAACAGCTGGGGAGTGTGAAGGTGGAGGACAATGTTGGTGAGAGAGTTACAGGATTTGTAAGCCTCAGGGAATGAAGGAAGGATAACACAAACCTGAAGGCAAAGGACTTAAAGGCAGCAGACTTTAATGAACACAGAGGATATTAGCAGGTAAATTCCTCTGGGAATCAAATCTGTGGAAGAAAATTGCTCCAGAAAGAGTTGATGGTTCATTAAAGAAATAAATAAATAAACAAAAGACAGTAGGAGCAGAATCACAAAATATCCCAGCGTGTAGAAAGGATAGAAAATGCAGTAAAAGATATCTGTGAAATCACAAGCTCTTCAATGATCTCAAGTGCAAGAAGGGAGTGTACAGAACATAGAAACTAGGTCAAATATCTAAAAATGAATGTTAAAAAAAACTCAGCATGAGCATACGGAGACAAAATCAGAAAGTCTAAGGCACAAAATAAAATGCTCCTATTCTTTGCTTATACTAATAAGGCATTTTAAGGGCATTTTTGATAGTAACAAAAAGGGAAACCACGGGAAGAATTACCCTATGGGTAGGAAAATCGGCAGATGATGCTGAGAAGCTCAGAGAGCTTAGCACCTTTTTTGAAGAGGACTAGAAGAGGACAAACATAGTGCTTCTGTTAAAAGTAGGGGCAGGGAATTGTGGAGCCAGGGAATTAGATATAATCACCATCCCTGTAACTCCTGAGAAAAGACTAAAACAAATAATCAGGTGATTTATAATTCCACGAAATTTTAAAAGGAGATGCAGCTTGATATGATTTGCCTTTTTCCAAATCCACCAAATTTCCTTTTATGACAAGCAAACAGGCATTGTAGGTACAAGAGAGACAATATGGGCCACACACGAGGGGGGGGTGTGTGTGTGTGTGTGCGCGCGCTGCGAGTCAGGGGGGGACTGGACAGGCCTACCACAAATACACTTGGAGGGGGCTTTCAAACAGAGGCAAAATGTGAGATCCCCTCTGGTTCCTGCTACCAGTGCTTATGCAGCTGCCTACGCTGAAGACTGTGCGGTCTGTAATAGCTGTACAATGCAGGGAGCACCAGAGCTGAAAGGAGCTGGGAGAGAGAGGAGACATGAGCGGTGGGTGCGCTCTTGCAGTGCTCTTGCGGCTGAGAGCAGTTGTGGCCCTTTTAAAAAAGAGGATGCGCAGCGAGGAGGGGAGGACGCAGGGAGTGCTTGCGGGCTGGTGGGGCTGTTTGCTGCGTAGCTTTGAGCACCTTGTGCTTCTGAGCTGAAAGCTTTGAGCACCTTGTGCTTCTGAGCTGAATGGCAGGAAAAGGTGTGGCCAAGGAGAAGACACTAAAAGCCTTGCAGATAAGAGGGAGCCAGCCTTCCCAGTGCTGACAGCATCTTGCTGTGCTTCTGCATCCTGGATGCTTGGGCCAATGCCTTAAGGAGAGCACCAAATGTGGGGAAAGATGCTGCATGTAAGAAAGCCCAAAGTTCAAAGTATCTCTCTGGAGCTGTGATTCTTTATATATGTTTAATGGCTGTAGTGGATAAGACATGACAAAAAGTAATCCTGTCACGGCAGAAAAATGCTCTGGTGGTGAGGATGGCGAAGAAAAGTGTCACACCCCTGCTGAGCAGAGCGTCCTCATCTTCCAGTGCTTGTAATAATAACAGCTTAGACAGATTTCCGCTAGGTATGGCTTAGGTACAGCTGATCCACCCCAGGGTCAGTGGGATATTGTAAATGAGTTTGCGCAGTCTCTTTCAGCACTGTTTTTCACCCAGGATATGATGATGTGTATCTGCAGTAATGGCCTGGCAGGAACCCCACGGGAAAGGTGAGGGAATGGGCGGCCTTTCACTCATGGCAATCTGGCTTATCGTTTGCTCTGAGGTGCACGTTCAGGCTTGTGCCTGTGGTCTCTTTTCCTTCTGCACAGCTAGCAACTGTATACTTGCTCGGAAGTGGCTGAGGAGATCACAAGGACCGATCCAGCAGGTGGGATATTTTGTCTCTGGGAGCGGCTGTGCCAAACGCCTCGGGGAGAAATGCTGAAGGCGTGTGAGTGGGTAACCAGTGAGTAAACTGCTCGTCGGTGCAAGAAGGGCAAATATGAGAATCCAGCTTCTACATTAAGAAGTTAAGTCGTAATCATCTGAAGCACAGCTACCCAAGCCCTGAGACTGCTCGTGTTTTAACCCTTGCTAGCATAAGCAACTGACTGTTGGTAGTCTCGTCAGTTGTGGAGTGGATGACATTTTTTTAATCCTGCAAGGCTGTCGAGGCAATGAAGCTTCATCCCCTTACTGAGTGGAACAGCCTTCCTCTCTCATCCTCTGCCTCTCAGTGTCACTGATGGGGTTTGCTGTCTTATTATGAAAAATTCGGGAGAAGCGCGATGTCTACCTGCTCTTGACTTCCTTAGCTTGTATACTTCTGATTGCTCCCTATGTAAATCAAACAGCTTCCTCAGTCTTAATTTTTTTTCCCCAACTTCCCTAACAATTTTCATTAACTGTGCCTTACATTTCTGTGTGTCTTGATAGAGAAAGGGCTGACATGAGCCTCTGTTTTAATGGAGAAAGCCAGGTTATTCTGAAGGATGGTGGAGAACAGTAACCTACCGCGAGATGCTTGAAACACCTCGTAGGAGAGAGCCCAAAGCTCGCTCTTGCCTGCAGAGGGGTCTCAGGGAGAGTAAGTTCCTTAAGCTAAATTAACTCTTCTGAGTAGGTCTCTGTAGAGTTTTAGGCTGACCAGAACTAAATGGAGTATTCCAGGTTGTGCTGGTTTTGGCTGGGATAGTGATTCACAGCACAGGTGAATCACTAAACCTTAATGGCACTGTAATATCATAATATTTTCCATCCCATTCCTTATGTACCCCAACATCTTGCTTGTGATTTGACTACTGGTTTACACTGAGCTTCCAGGTGAATGTCCCAGTCTTTCCCTGACTTTGTTGTCTGTGATTTAGGACCAAGCACTGTGCAGAGTGCTTCAGGTTAGTCCATCCACTGGACATGATTTTGCATTAATGAGCACCAACATAGCTTTATCTTCCCACTGCCCACATGCTCAGGCTGGACAAAACTTTTGGGAATTCTTTTCTCTCCATCGGCTCAGCCTAACCTAAGTAACTCTGTGTCACCTTCAGATGTTGCTCCCCCACCTCTTTTCTAGATCACAAAGAGATACTGCAAATACCACTCATCGTTATACAATTCATTGGCATGTTAATACAGGATCTAAAAAAAAGACTGAAAAAACATTCCAGTTACAAAGATAGGCGATGCCAGGATTAAGGCTTCTTATGTAGTTGTGATCTAAATCCCTCTGTACAGCAATGTAGGTTTTAGTCATGGGTATACAGATGATTATTTAGAGGACCCCTTCTCATTTAGGAGGCCATATAGATTCTGGACTAGATGGACTGTTTTTCTGACCAAGGATGCAGTCTCTGGGTAAATGTACTATCACTACATGGGCACAGAGAAAATGCAGCATCATTTCTGATCCATGCTGGCTGGACAGACAACATAAAAGGGACTTTGAGATGCAGTAGAAGATTCTCTCTTGGACTTTATTTTTTTTCTAATTTATGATGAAGAGGGGAGAGAGGCCATCTTTCTAAGACCTATACATTTAGGACATGTTTGGATGAGTGAAACTCCCTTCTTCTTTAATAAAGTAGGAACATATTAATTGTGTTCTGTGCCTGCTTCATCATAGTCATAGATTTGGAGATGTAAAAATTTGTGGTTCTTGCTAGCCATCACAGCTAAGCTACAATGATCAACCCAGATACTGAACAGTTTTGAGTAATTTACAAGAACACAATTCATACAGATGAGTAAATTAAAATGTGTTCTATATGTGAAGCAAAATACTTTATAAAGGTACAGTTTCTTAGGAACGGATTCTTATTTTTTTATAGTCTGCTGGTCAAGGAAAACAAGGTGTGAAAACATAGTTTGAGATTAATGTTATGTATTCCTAAATGGCATCAAGACTCTGTAATTGCTACTGTGAAGTAAATGAGTAATATCCCTAATCAAAGGCATTTTTGCCAATAATCAAATAGCAATAGCAAAGGCTATTTTTGCAAAAGCAGTTCCACTATATACTCAGTAGTGCAACTGCACTGACATGAGGGAATTACCTCCACAGATGACCTGCAAAATGTGCCCCACAATGTGGCACATAACACAGAAGGAGAAGCACATTTGTGTGTTTTACCAAAGGGGGAAATTACAGTGTTGAAGTTACAAGGCTCAAATTTAACCTGCCATATGTTTTCCCCCTTTCACATCTTGTCCCGTATCTTGGTCTAGGTGAGTTACTGCTCACCTAGAACATACAACCAGCCTTGCAACAGGTGACACAACACCAAGTAGCCTTGGCCAGAGGATAACTTGTTTTCTCTGGGAGGGGAGATAGCAGCAGAGAGGGGAGTTGGGGGGCAGAGCTCCAGTCAGGCTGATCCCACCTGTGGGAGATGCATTGCCAACAGTGAGTGTTAAAGTCATCATAGGATCACAGGATAACTCAGGTTGGAAGGGACCTTGGGGGCCTCAGAGAGGGATCAGCCCCTGTTGGTCTGAGATCAACCGCTGTTGGTCATGGCTTGAGAAAGTCAGGACTTGGAAACCTCCAGTGACGGAGCCTGCACAACCTCTCTGGGCAACCTGCTCCACTTCGGGCTTGTCCTCATGGGGAACAAGTTCCTTCTCATGTCCAGTCTGAACCTCTCTTGTTTCAATGTTTGCCCGTTGTCTCTCTCCGTCCTGCCATACACCCCTGTGAAAAGCCCGTCTCCCTCATCTCAGTGACCTCCCTGTAGGTGTGGGAAGGCGAGTGCTAGATCCCTCCAAAGCCCTCTCTCTTCATCAGCTGTCTCAAGCGGGACAGGCAAATGTCAAGAAGCAGCGATCTGTATACTGTGATCGTTGCCACTTTCCATTTTATTCAAATAGTTGGACTCTATTGATAGGAGTCCGTGAGATTCCTATCCCAGGTATATAAATAAATTCACGATTAACTAAGCAGTCTTTTTCCTAGATGCAATGTCATATTGAAATAAAGTAACAGCCAGTTGGGTGCATGCACAGATGGGACCTCATGCTTGCTGGCAGGAGGTTTATTTGTGCAGAGCCCCAGGTATTCCAGGTGCGGATATGTCCACCACTACCCACTGGTCTTCTCCTAGCTGTGGTGGGCAGGGGATGGGGGGGGTGAAGGTAGCAGGAGACCTTCTCTCTCAGCCCGCAGACCTCCAGAGCTGAACACCCCAACAGAGAGGCCCATTCCTCTGCACATACCTTTGTTCCTGAAGTACCTACCAGGCTTCTGACAAAATTCTGTGTTCAGGTGATTGCCATCTCACACATTTCCCTTGTGCTGCGAGTCTCCTATCAAGAAGCAAGTATGCAACTGAGGCAAAAGTGGCCTGGGCTGGTTTGTGCTACCCAGCTAGGGTGATGGGTTGACCTCTATACATAGAAGATCCCAGCCACAATCCCCTTTTACCTCCTGTCTTCCCCCACCAGGACTCCTTCACCCTAGCACAATCTCAGAACTAGCAAAAGGAGAAGCTGATTTCTCTGTAATGTCTATAATCAGGAAAATAAGCACTCCAACTTTCTTGTTCCCTGTGGAGAGATCAACAGGCCTAAATTCTCTTCTGCATCTGTAAACAGCTGGGAAAGGCTGACCCTCAAACTGTGTCCATACTGCTTTTCTTCCGTATTCCTCACCCAGCAGTTTGGCAGATTTAATGCATTTTGCTTTGGGACAAAATCAGATTCACTGAAATGGTTAGCAACTTCATTAAGTGTTAAACATGCAGCTGTATTAAATAAGTAAAGTTAATTTAACTGTAAATAAGAGCCAAAATTCAGTATAATTAGATTAATACAATGAACTATAATAACATCCATTGAAACAGAATGATGCAATATCAACTGCGTTTGCGGTTTGTGCTGATCTGGAAAGAAAAAAAAATACGTACCTGGGAAGACTGTCACCAGAGTATTACTGAGAGTTTTTTCTGTTGTGTTATTTTTTAAGAACCAGAACTATTTACTTGTCAATTGGAAATTAAACCAGTGAGACTCAATTAATGCATGACACTGTTCCCTTTGAGTACAAACATGACTCAGAAGCAGTTCATGAAGAAGACAAGCTCTTGCTTAGTTTAGCTACATGACCTGCTTAGTTCTCAAAGGGACCCATCAAACTGAAATTAGGCAGTTAAAAAAAAATAATTCTAAATAAACTCAGGAACTAACAGATCCTGGGATCCCTCTGCTAATTTATATAGCTTTGCAATCACATTTTCCATTTTTTTGTCAAGTTTCTCTCTTAGGTGAGAACATGAAGGTGAGGGGAGGTTATCTAATCACAACTTTACAGTCTGCACATCAAGTGACAAGTTGCACAGAGCATGATGTCAGCCCATTACCAAGAAAAATGAGTCGTGTTCTGTCCTGTGCTATGGCTGACCACAGTTTTCTACGTTTTCAGTGCTTGGTCAGCCATGGTGAGGATTGGTATGGAGGCACTGGTAATTTAAAGCATGAAGATTTTTGCAGGGCCAAGCTGCCAGCAAGAGCTGAGCACAGAAAGTATCTGCCTTTCAGATCAGATCAGGTATCATATCAACTCAAGGTCCTGGGAAAGGGAAGGGACATCGTTCCATGTGGAGTGTGATCGTTCTGGCCATGACTCCTCTCTCAGCTGAGAGACTCCTCGGGGTGCAATGTTTGCTCTATTTTGCTGCAGATAATTTACAGGAGGTTTGAGTAACTATGACGATATTTGGAAAAATAACCCAGCCCCCTTTTTAAAAAACATTTCAGGCTCAGCAGTTTTGCATTTGGGAAAGAAGACAGGTTGGGAGTTGGTTGCATGTTTTCAAACAGGAGCTGTATAGAGGTGAGGGTGAGACTCCCAGCTGTAGAGACAAGCTGGATCTCTCGGGGCTATGATTCAGTTGTCTAAGCAGAGGCACCCTGTCCCATGTGAAACACGCTACAGTATCCAAGTCATCCATATATAGCTGGTAGAGATGACACAAAACCTCACATGGATGGCTTGGATATCCTGAGGTGTCCCAAGGCCGCTGGACACCGCTGTTCAGGCACCTGAGTCCTGCCCCCTCTGTTGCCCCACCAGAGATGAGGTGGCACCCTGGGCAACATCCTGGATAAACAATTGCATGCATGCAGGGATGGCACTTTGTACTAAAGAGGTCCATCAGGTGAAATTTTGGATGCTTAAGAGGGCAAAATGCCTGAAGGACTTCATTATGCCTCTGTGAATCCCTCAGCAACACTAGGCTACCTGAAAAGCCTCTCCCTGCATTAATTAGCGCATCCCAAAGTCACAGGAATTCACAGCTGGAAGGGACACCCTCCCAACCCATGCTGCCTCATGCACTGAGACAGGGCTGAGCATTTCTGAACCATCAGTACTGGATGTTTCCTTAATCTTCTCTTTGAAAAGTTGAACAAAACATCCCTGCGTTATGTCTTCCAGTGCTGCATGATTCTTGTCATTAGGAAGTTTTCTCTATTGCCTAGCCTAAATCTTCTTTACTTCAGTTTAAGCTGATTTCTTCTTGTCCTTCTTTTGATGGACATGATGAGCAGTTGATCATAATCCTCTTTATAACAACCTTGTACGGACTGGAAGACTGGGAGACAGATTTTCTGAGAACTTGATTTTGGCCTTAAAATAACTCTTCCAAATTATTTTGCTTTTGTACCACTTGGCCACAAAATAGGCAGTTTTCATAAAAGAAAGAGACAGGAACGATCATTTGATAAGCATCTCTATCCCTCTGCAAACGCAGGCTTTAGTCCTCTGAGAGGCAACCTGTCAGACATTAAACTGATACTCTTATTTATCAGTGTCATGTGTAATCTGTAAATCCTTCTAGTGAGATAAAGGTTTGCAATTTTGTTCCAACAAAAATGTTTGGAGACTTTAACTGACTGATGCCTCTGATCCCTTATTGAACTTGCAGTGGCCTAAGTGACTAGTTGCTGAGCCAAGGAAAGCTATATTAGGTAATCTGGATAGTAACACAATAGATTTCCCACTTCTTACAAAGCTGGAGATTAAGAAAAGCAGTGCAGATAATCAACAAAACCAAAATACACTGATTTTAGAAATCACTCAGGAGCATTTTCTCAGCTGTGTAGGACCGATGCTGCCACTTCAGCTGTGCGTGTTTGGCTTCTGGTGCAAACCTCGGGCTGCGGGTGTCCACGTCTCCTCCTCTCTTCAAAAAGAAACCTCTTGCACAAAACTCGATTTGCCTTTTCTGAAAAATGAAACCTATTTATCAAGGAACAGGAATCCTGTCTGAAATCCAGAATCAGTTGGCACTGCTGCCATTCATCCGTGAGAAGCGCTGACAGCCTTTGAAAAGCAACGCAAAACCTGTGGGTGCCTCACACTACCGTTCCAGTTTAGATTATGGAGCTGGGGAGATCAAGTCCATCACTGCTTGTTATCTTGAAAGGGATTGGTTTGAGGAAGAAGCAAGCAGCAAACAAGACTGCGTGTCTCCTGACACTGAGCAGGCTGGAAGAAACTCAAACCCAAAATTGAGAATAATATATATTGCACAGGAATGGTATCACTTTTAGCCATTTGTAGAAATACTTGTGCTCAAGTTTCACTCAGAAAACACTAGTTTTACACGTTATATAGCTGCTCAGTGGTGTGACATGATAGCAAGGAGGAGCAAAAGTGATGGGTGAGAGCGGTGGGCACTGTCTTGTCACCCCTAAGTCAATAGGAATTGAAGCAATGCCCATCCGTTATGTGACCTGAGGAGTAAAGCATGGTTTTGAAGGCTTGGTCGTCATTCCTGAAATACCCATACTGTAACACAGGCAGTGCAGTGCTGTACCCCCCTATCTCTGTAACCTCCCCCCCAGGGAGCTCAGCTGCCTGTGTATCAAGGACCCAAGGCCCCACTCTGATACGGCACAGCTGTGTAACCTTGAGTCGGGCTGCTGAGAAAGAGCCATGAGAAAGTCAGCACACAGATAAGAGAGGTAAAATTACAGTCAGAGGTAGGGATGCTGAGACAGGCTTGTTGTAGAGCTCAAGAATTCAAGAGGGAAAATACCTGCAGGGAAAGGTATTGAATCCTTTAAAAAAAAAAAAAAAAAGTGAGGCTGTTTGGGAGCTGGTCAGAAATTAGGGATGGTCGAGTCACATCATTGGTGTTACCTCCCACTGCATGGAGATAACGGGCTTTTTGAAATGCTCGTCGTCCCTTGTAGCAAAGGTGCATGAGCCTGCTTTGAGCCCCAGATGTCCAGCCTCAGGGGTTCTGTTCCATGCATGGAGAGATGCTGCTGCAACAGCACCAGGGGTATGGCCATGTCCTGTCTGAGCAGCACGGCATGGAAAAGCAGGTGTTAATTTTGACACCTCGAGGTGAAGCAAGGACGCAGGTGGGTCATGCTTGCTGGACCAGTGCACAAACCCCAGGAACATGGTGCTTGTCTAGACGTGCACACACATGCACAGACACAGAGCCACTCACTGGGTTGCTACCAGATTTTCTGGCCCTTAGCGGGCTAATTCCAGCTGGACTAAGTTGTGCCTTTATTTTTCCCGAGTCCTGAAATTCAGCCAAAGATGTGTTTGGACATCCAAACCTGCACAGCAGCTGCCAAGCAGAGCAGAGGCCATGTTGGAGGATGAACTGGTGTCCATGGGGAGCTGAGGAGGAGGGAAGCTCCTCCTCAGATGGGAGCAGGACACGGGGACTGCCCACGGTCACAGCCCTGGGTGGTCATGCCTCCGGGCATCCTGGCAAGGTTGGCCTTGGCAGCTCTTTGCCTCTGCAATGCAGCTGCACAGTGGTCCCATGAGGTCTCCCAGCCTTGGGCACGTGCCTGAACCACACAACAACTGCAGGTATCTAATGAGGGTCTGTTGGCCACCCTGTGGTGATGACCATGTCCCATTGACATCCGATTAGGATTTGGGCCTGCACCAGTCCTGGAGAAGAAACCTCTCATGGCAGGTGCTATGTAAGTGTACTGGGCAGAGTGGTCGCTGTAGATGGGGAGGACCTGAAGGATGCCTCGGTGTCCCTAAACGCTCCTCTCATTTTCCCAGTGGTGATTATTCTAACACAGTCTGTTGCTCCCAGAGCTCTTGCCTCCCTGGTTTTCTTCAGCCAGCCCAGTCAGAGCAGTGCTGCTGGTGCTGGGCACCGTGGAAACACTCTGCAAAGCATCTTTGCCCCCCTTCAGCTGGCATCTTCTGGCAGATGATTCCTCCTGCCAGCTGGAGATGGACTGGTTTATTCAACTGCTCTCTGCAGAGGCAGCTCCCCTCAAGGGGTTCAGATTTTTCCAGCCCATTTCCTTATCTCCTTTTTTTCCCCTCGAGCAGAGATCTCCCTGGTGCTTCCTGAGGAAGGTACTACATGCAGCTGTAGGAGAAGGTAAATGAAACACTCTCCAGAGCTTGTGACCTTCTTCCTACCAGGTCTCTCACTCCTTCAGCCCCTCTTCATCTCTGGAGATGCAGGCTGATGGTGGGGGCCCCAAGGGCAGCCCCCACCTGACCCTGGAGCCGGCGCTGGGAAGAGGGCTGTGGGAGAAGGAGCTGTGGGCAGCCTCTTCGGGGAGCTACCGCCCAGTGCAGACCCTCGTCCCAGTCCCCACCCAAGCTGTGGTGCAGCCCTGCCCAGCCACGGGCCCTGCTCATCCTGACCCCCACCCACGGGCCCACGTCCCCGACCCAGGGAGGTGTCCAATGCCCAGGGCTGGGGCTGCCCCGGTGCCCCCAGCTGCTCCGGGCTGGGTCGGTGGGGTGGGCCCCAGGCTGCCAGGCCCTGCCCTGCCGCCCTCCCATGGCGGGCCCCTGCTGCCCCGGTCCCTGGGGATAAATGTGGGTAACAGGATCTTGCTTCCCTGGGCAACACAGGATTTAATCAGCCCACAATACCAAGCGGAGAAGTTTGCCCATTACTTTTATTTTATTTTTATCAGCAGCAGTTCAACTATTTCATAAAGGACCCACATTCCTATCTAAAGATATAGATCAAGCAATAAAAAGGTGTGGAGACCAGACGAGGGAAGGTGCGTGGAGGTATAGCATACGGAGTATTTGTATTCCTCTCCCTTCTTATTCAACCTGCGGATGATAAACTGCATAGTTCACATATTTACAGAGCTTTGCGAAAGGTTAGCAGTTACCTCCTCTATAATACGTATTAATGTAGGGAAAAACGACATTTGAAACTGTAGAAACATCAGAAACCCTTTGGAAAGGTAAATCATGAGCATAACATTGCCAAAACCTCTTCTCATATTGACAAGAAAGGATTTGCACTGAGAAATCCTATTAGTAGAGATTATTTGCATAAATCTTTTGTGCAGCAGACTCCAGATCATTTGTATTGTATGTACTTCTCCTGTGGCATGTATGTTAAAACAATGTATTTTTAATAATATATTCATTTTGCCACTTACAAATGTACACAGCCATGACTCACCAGTATTTAGTTTCTCCTGCAGAAGTGAAGTCAAGCTTACAGATCTGTAAATGCCAGGATTGCAGTGCTCCCTCTCATTTTTCGGTGTAAACTTCATTAAACACCAGTTCTCAATAATTCTCTTTCCAGTAAGTTATCACAACTGCTCCACAAAAGCTTTCCAGCACCTCCCTCTCCCTTTACAATCCTAGGATGTGATTTATCACTCCAGTCTGGGTGCGCTGACAACTTTTAATAGTACTAATTGCCTTATTATCCACTCCAGTGCAAGAGTAAAACCTTTTGACATTTTCCTTCTTTCCCTGAGGAAAACAAATCTCAGGTCCTGGGATATTGCCTTCTGCTGCCTCTGAGATTACTGGGGCGAGGAATTCCTTTAGGCCCTTTGCCTTATCAACCTCATCTGTCACCAACTTTCCATTCCCGTCTCTCTATCGGTGCTCCCTAATCACTCTGCATCTTCCGTTATTTTGTGTTATTTTTTTTCCTCTTCCTTTTTCATTTGCGATGTCAATCTTCATCACATATTCTATTCCTTATTTTCTATCAATGTACTTTTTCACATCAGGCTCCGTGATACTTACCTTGCTCCAGTTTACTATTTTTAAATCAGTGTAGGAGTGCCTATTAAAAAAAAAAAAAAAAGAAATTAATTTTTCTGGCTGTTCCATATTTGAGAATTTGCTGCAACACCTCCAAGGAAATCACACATGTACACAAGTTCCTGTATGTCACCTATCAGAAGATCTTAATTTTCTATAAGCAAATCCAATATCACAAAAAGCCTTTGGCAGGTCTCTGACCTTTCCAATGCTGATATAATAAATAAATTTGCTTTTTTTTTTTTTAAGTGAAAAACTGGAATTAATTGCAGTACCACATACCTTCAGCATCTATTTTTCCTGATTAGTGTGAATAATAAGAAGAGACCAGCCACAGAAGAGCATTTATGATGTATATTCAGATGTGCAGGAACATGAGGCTAAACCCAGGAGAAAGACTGAGGGGCTGAGTGGGATAACACCTACTTTCACAGTCCCATAGATGTGCTGCTTGGATGTGACCACTGAAGCCTTCTGCTCACAGCAGGATGGTTGGTCATCAACACTGGATCAGGTCAGCTGTGGCTTTGTTCAGCCAAATCTTGTAACCCCTGAGAATGGAGAACCCACACCTGCCCTGAGTGACTTGTCCCAGTGCTGCACCACCCTCCTGGTGGACGAGCTTTTCCTCATGTCCAGCATGATCCTCCCAAGCCACAACTTGTGGCTGCTGCCCCTTGTTGAGGAGCATTTGGCTCCATCATCTTTGTAACTCCCCTTGAAGTAGTTGTAGTTGCCTTAGGTTGCCCTTCAGCCTCCTCTTCCCCAGGCTGAACCTCAGGTCTCTTTGTAGGTCCTATGCTTTAGGCTCCTAATCAGCTTAGGTGTTTTTCTCCGGACCCTTTCCTATTTCTCCACATCCCTCTTGAACTGGAGGGCCCAAAAGTGGTCACAGTATTCCAGGCATGGCCTCACCAGCGCCAAGTACAGACAGGCGGATCACAACTTTCCATAACTGCTGACCATGCTCCTCCTAAGGTGCCTCAGTATGTGATTTCCTTCATTTGCAGTGAAAGTGAAGGATTCATTCAAATTCAATTTGAGGTCCACCATAGCCTCCATGCCCTTTCCAGCATAGCTGCTACTCAGCCGGTACCTGTGTATGGGGTTAACCTGCCCCAGGCTCTGGACTTTCTGCTTCTCCTTGCTGAACTCTGTGAGATTGCTCTTTGTGCAATGCTTAACTTCCCCAGCTTTGCCTTTGAATCGAAGTTCTACACTTTAGTGTGCCAAATGCCTCTCCTGATTTGGTGTCACCCACAGATTTGTTAAGGGGCTGCATTCTGGCCCATCACACAGGTCTTTGATGAAGATATTGAACAATATTCGTGCAGCAGCAGTCCCTGATGTACTCCGCTTGTTACCACTGCCAGCTGGACACCAAGACATTGATCGCTGCCCCTGGGGCCTGGCAGTGCAGGCAGTTTTCAGCCCACGTAAGAGCCCGCTCCACCAGCCTCCCCTTCTCTATATAGCCAGTCGTTTCATCCGAGGAGAACAGGCCAGGCAAGCACGATTTGCCCGTGGCAAATCACCTTCTTGTCCTTCACGCCCTTGGCAGTTCAAGCGTGTTTCATGGAATTCATCTCACCCAACCTTCAGTACCTACAGGTGAGCAAGTCATGGCCTGGGCTGCCTTTAAAAACAGAGAGGAAAAGTGGGTCCTTCTAGGTCAGATTCATCTGAGCCACTGTAGATGTCAATTTTAGAATAAGGTAAATTTGCCACAGAAATGCCTGTTTCCTTTCATTTATATAAGCAGGCCATAGGGTACCTAGCTCAACATTCAGACAGACAAATTCCACTTCTTGTGCCTTACCTTCAACTCCTATACATTGTGCAGTCCATGGTTTTCTGATTCTCTGCAGAATACCTGAGGGTCTCAAGGCCTAACTAGAGATTCCCGTAACAACATGGAAGGAGAAAAAAATGTGTATATCACTTCCAATGTTTGTTCTACCTTTGCTTTCATATACAAACCAGTTAGTCATTGAAGCATATGCTTAGCTTTGCTTGCGCAAGCAGCCTCAAAACAAAGCTCCTACAGGAGCCAGTATGCAATTTAGCTGGCACAAGAAGCTTTTAAGCTTGGAAATTAAGTATCATAGTTGATGCCATAGAAACAGAAAAAAATGTTATCAATGTTTCGAAAGGCAATTTCTGAATATTTTTTAACTTTAACAATCATACACTGTTATAGGAGCATTAAAATATAGACTCCCTTACTGCTGTTAATTTTCATTCCTCCTCTTTATTGTTCCAAGTGGATTCTGAAACAATATTTGGCAACACTTGATTTTCATACATTCCTTTCATACATCTGCAGGTTTTTCTTACATTTACAGATTTGTTCAGATGTACTTTGGCTTAGATTTCTGTCTGAGTAACATCTAGCTATCAAGGCATTTCGATTGTCTCACTGGGGAGGATTTGAAATCTGAAAATAAAAATCTGTATATTTGGCTGCAGTATGAGTTTGTTGTCATTAAACACACAAGAAAACAGCATAACCTTTACTTCACAATTAATACTTCAAGGAAGTAAGATGTTTAATTAAAAATCATACTAGATACGTTGGCTGTTAATTCTCTAGGTCCCATGAGTGCGTATTGGCAAGTGTACGTAGATAGCCTCTTGTTGCGATGAAAGTTCAAAGCGTCTATGTTAAATGGGAATTGTATGGTTCAATACTCATTAATTTCCTTTGTGGTTGTTAACATTTTCTATTAAGTATTTTTAAAATATACAGTCCACATACGCAGAAATGTTTTTTTACAGCCTAAGGCTGTAAGCAGTTGATTTTGTGGGGGTTTGATGGTGAAGCCAAAAACGCTTGTATCAAGGATGAGATGTGTAACTATATATTCCAGTTCTCAGATAAGCATCCTACCAAAACGGCAGCAAAATATCCTGTCTGTAACTTCCTTCCTTCCTTCCTCCCTTCCTTCGCATTTCCACTTCAAGCAGCATATTTTACTATTTAGCAATGATTTAAGGTAAACTTTGAGGAGATGAGACCCAAGTTTCTGTCCTCACTCCCGTGACTGCTGAAACACATCCACACAACAGAAAGCATCAGCAGGAGAGACCAAGGATATCTCATGCCAAAATACGTTATGGTTTGGTAGGTACGGTACTGGTCTAGGAAGCAGGAGAGGTTTCCCAGAAAGAGGTAACTGAATGTGGTCTCCAGCTTCCTTGAGCTCTCCAACCCAGAGGCATCAGCTGGCAGACAGAGTCCCACAGCTGCATTGGCTTGTGGGATTTACTCCCCAACTTCACCCCATTTTCAAGCACTGCATTTCCTCTTTTTCACAGACCAGCAACAGTGTATGCTGTGGCGCTCTATTCTAGGCAGCTGTGAAAAAAAGACGACAGGCAAAACAAAAGCAGGGAGGTAGGAACATGCCGGGCACTGAGAAACTGGCGACACAGAGGTCCGGGGTCAAGACAAGAGGGTGATGGAGACAGAGGACCTCTGGGTGCTGAACCCATGAACTAGCCAAATCTGTTAACGCTGTATTGGTTTACCCAAGCTATAAATGAAAGCCAGCTTGGGTCCGGCAAGATTTCTTAGTTAAAGCACGGCACCACTTGTGCTAGGGTTAGCCATGCTGTTTCCAGTCCAGCATGCGAGCACGGAAGCCCACATTAAGTCTCTGCACCGTGTTCCTCAGCGCTCCAAGATTTAGATGGCCTCTTAGCTTCAACGTGGGGCCAAACCCGATCGAGGTTTCAGGCTGCGCTGGATCAGCACTGGATGCTTTGTGCCAACCCACCCCACAATTATCTTAATTAAAATTGGCTTCCGGTCTTACAGGTCCTGATGAATGTCAGCTCTCTCAGTAGTTACGAACCCACCACCCACTTCCCAAATTGCCCCAAAATAACAAACATCAACTTTTCCATTTGTCCCAGTGCTGGGACATCACCACATTGCATCAGACCCTCTTCCCAATCAGACAAGGGAAAAACAGCTCTTTAAGCTGATCATTCCTGTCTGATTTTTGAACTATAATACAAAAGACAAGGGAAGATGAAACCTCCTACTCTTGGCAGATTTTATTCTAGTCCTTCTCCCCCACCACTCGCCTGCCCCATGCACAGTCCTAGGGTGACCAAGCCCCACAGAGTTTTACGATCGATCTCCCTGCCAAAATGTCAGCTAGTTCTAGTTGTGCTGAGTTTAGGTGACCATCATCTTTTTCCGCTATCACCTACAGACCGCACACAGGCGGCTGCATGCTACAAAAGTTTGATTTTAAAGCAACTCTTTGAGATTACCAACAATTTTCAAAAGGCTAGGGGAAGGTATTACTGATGGTTCTTGACGTTACTGTATGCTATGCACGTTATGAAATGTGCACAGGCACCAATTTTGAATTACAGTATTGACTTCTGCATTTTACTCTGTATGCATCCATCCTTCTTAAGACCTCATGATAAATGCACTTGAATCTAGAAGGCAGCTGTATCTTTAACTGCAATATTTTAATTTCCAGTCTGGCTGCGGAAACAGAAACAGCCTTCAAAGATTTAGCCAAATTCTGGCCTCCTAAAGTTCAGTAATAAAATCACACCAACCAGTCACCTCACTTTAAATTAAAACCTATTGCTCGATGCTGCTTTAACTAAAAAGACATAAAATTTTAGAAAATTGATTGTCCCATTAAGATAATACAAAACAAATAGATGATTTATTAGCAGTCTCTCCCAAAACTCATTGTTTAGTAAACTTTCAACAGGTGTTCACTACGTTACAGAGGGATATATGGTGTGCCTTAGTCAATCATTTAGTTTAACATTCAATTTTGAATAGGGACTGATAACAACTGTTTGAGGGGAAAAAAAAAAAAATACACAAGCCTGTAGAAAGCAAAGGTAGGATAATGTGATCACTAGAATAATTTTATCCTGAAGTTCACCAAGCAATAGCTATGGCCAGAGAAACCTGCAGTTGCTTTTCTTGCATCTTTAGATACAACTGAGTACTCCTGCAATTTACCTGTGTTGCCCCATCTTTCTCTGAATGGAGCCTGTTCCTTGGTTTCAGCAGCAGGCAGTGGAAATGAGTTCCACGGACCAATTACGCCTCCTGTGAAAAGCTCTCTCCCTGTGCTAGGTTCATGTTTTCCACCTTTCAGTTAAGTTCTTCAGCTATACAATAAAATGCACAGAAATGGTGCCTCAGCCTTTCATTAATTTACGTATTTCTAACACTTTCCTTCTTAATCATCTGCTTTCTAAAATTGATGTTCCATTTTCTTCTCCCCAAAAAATGCTCTTCAAAAAAAAAAAAAATTTTCTTCACTCTTTATTTTGCCCTTCTCTGAATCTTCTTAGCCTGCTTTAGTTTTTGTCAGAGAGGATAACAGTAACTTTGAAATCATTCCAGAGAAGAGCTTACCACCAGAAACGTAGTATTTCTGCTATGCTCCATTCCGTTCTCAATAATCCCATCAACATCCATTTTTCTGACTGTAACTTGAGAGAGCATTCCCTTATGTAGAGTGATGTACAAGACTCTGTTCTGAGCTGACGCATATAAAATCTCAGGTATTTGCAAGAAAAGCCGCATTTATTTGTCTCAGTACTTTATGTTTATCGAAGCCTGCCACTCCATCATCTCCTTACCCTGTCAGTTCTTGCTGAAGTTCCTGGTAGCATCCCCTCTACCCCACCAACCTAAGGAACGGCATCAGAGGACGCAGCCAGTATTGCTGTGCCAGCAGCCATTCTCCTTCTCCAGTCATGAACGCGTTATGTAAAGCCAATCCCAATACAAACCACCAGCGCTCACCTTTTCGGTGATAGCATTTCTCCTTATTTTTTGGTCCTTCAGGCAGTTTTACATCTACCACAACATTATGCTTCTTACTCCAAAGGCTTCAAAAAATAAAATAATAATAAAACCCCCAAATATATTTAATTCAATCAGTTCTTTATTCATTGCCTTACTGAGAATCTCAGATAATGGCAACAGAATAGCAGAACAACTTTCCTCTGCAGAAATCAGTCTCGCATACTACTATAAAGGTCGCGGTTTTGTTTTTATTTCTACTTTTAACTATGAAGTATGTTCCTCAGTCACATGAGCAGCCTTTCTAGCAAGCACACTAAAAGACGCTCCCTTGAAATCCTTTCACAGAGCAGACTCGTTTTAAAAATGCCAGTTTATGCGTTCATGCTACTGAGGTGGTCACTTCATTCCTAAAGCCCTTCAGAACGCCCGAGTTCATTCCAGTCAGGGTGGGTGACTCGTGTCAGCTGGCTTCAGCAACTCTTCCGACATGCCAAAAATCCATTAGCTTCATCAGCAGAAGAGAGCTGACTGGTTACCTTCCCATTACCCTTTGGACTGAACACTAAGGCAAAGAAACTTTCACGTTCTAACATTTTATCTTTCTTATTTTTTCTTTAAATCCCAGATGACCCAGCACGCACATTCCTCCTTGGACTTCCCATTTCCAATAAACTGTGACAATTGTGTTTACATAGCTTTAGATACTCACCTTAAAACAAAGTATTTAGGATGTTAACATGTTATTTGTGGCCATTTATGTTCCTTGCTTTTGGGGGTTTGGTTTGGGAGCAGGGGGGTGTTAAGTTTTATTTTCAAGAGTCTTAAACAGGCGTTAGCTTAACTAAACCCTTAAACCTCGCAGATATGCACGACGTGCTTCCTAACTTACTCACCTTGGCCACAAGCATGCATATATGAAGTCAACATAGAATACAGACCTCTGAAGTCCACAGATGCACTAATCTAAATATATACCAGGTTACTATGTCAGATGCCTTTCACATACAGCCCAGCTGATGGATGTTCATCCCATGTCCTGTACATCCGAAGTTCACATCCATCCATCCGATGCCGATGCTGTTCAGACACGTGAACACGAACCCAACAGAACCTGCGTGAGAGAGACTCCATTTCCCATTAACTTGGTGGTACAGTAAAGAACAGAGAAATTGGGGCAGAGCAAACAGTTCTTCTTGGGTAGAAATTTCTGAAAGGTTCACACAAGTTTGAAATGCAGAAAAATGCATTAAGCATTTGTTTGGATTCCCAACTTCTTTAGAATAACCTAGTAACAAATTACCGAAACCACCTTAAAAACCTACTTGAGAATAAGTTTTCCAGCCTGTCCACAGTTATGCCTCCAATCTCCTTTAGAATCCGCTTCCTGCTTTGATCCATCAAAGGCGGAGGCAGCAAATGTACCCTCATTTTTCCATAGCCGACACCCTAGACAGCAAAAGTCAAATTAAGTGACAACTGTAAGAAAAAAAAAATGTCATCTGAGGAGAACATAGTGGCAATAGAGGTGAACAGGAAAGTGAGTATCATTTCCGGCTACAACGGACTGCAGGAGCAGCCTTCAGTTCATTCAGGGTACGTGGTACTGACATCCTATCAAGCCCTACAAAGTTCTGGCCCTTGCAAAGTGCTCAGAAGCCTCATCTCTTCGTCTCACCAACTACTGAAGTCTGCAACAACCTCCGTGGTTTACTGAGTGTAAAACAATTAAGCATGAGATCACTGGGCAGTCTTGCACTTGCAACGATTATCTGTGTACTACAGTTTTATCAATGAGTTCACGCATATCTACACATCTGGGAAAAATAACACATACACATTTACTTAGCGCACAAACACCACAAGTATCTCTGCAAATATTTGTACCAGATGCCTGCAGACTATAAACATGAGACTTTCTTATTTTCTATGTACACAAACGCCAGAGTCAAAGTTAATTTTCACCTTTAATAAGCTCATGATTCTTTGTTATTTAATACTCTGTAAAAAGGTATTACAGATTGATAGATTATTGCAGTGACTTCTAAAGAACATGGACAGCCATGAGGCTGAAACTACAATATCATATACGTTATGTAGTCATTGATACTATCTACTACAGCATGAAGAAAAATACTTTTAAAATAAACAATATTTAACTGAAAACATAGAAATGGAGCTTGCTTTCTTACAGTACGGTTACATATCTATATTCCAAGAACAACATTTTAAAAAATGCTAGATCTTGAAAGGTCATAGATAAAAAGAGTCGTCATGAAGATGAACCAGTTTTGCCCAGAAATGCTATAATGAGCACACTGCACAGTTTTTCAGCAAATCCTAGTTTTGCCAAGCTTCAAGAGGCAAAAGCCTGAAATGTAAAAGCTTCCAAGTTGTCTAGCTAGTCCACTCGTCTTGCTCTGGAAGGCCCAGTGACCCACACTGCTTTAAGACAGCGTGTCACCACAGCTGTTCTTTGCCGACACGAATGCCATCAGGAAGAGACGCCTCAGGTCCTTACGATGCCAGGCCTAACAAAAAGCCTCCAACAAATCCACTGGACACCACGATGTTCTGTTTGATAAATTCTGTTGACTGAGAAGAAAGAGAGGATTCGTAAACAACAGAGTTACTTGTGCCTGATTGTAGCATTTAATACTTATCACAATTGCCTGGAGACAAGAATACTAAAATTATGGAGGGGGGTATGGGGGGGAAGCAACATGTTTAAAAACATATAAAGCTAGGTGGCAGCTGCTGGCACTGACTCTCGGCTGTCTTTAACAATATATTTAAAATACAGTTGGCATTTTAAAAGTCAAATTACAGAGGAACTGTCCTGGCAATTTCATGCCAGTACCACTCTCGTTTTGATTAAAACAAGGCAGATGTTTTACAAACTCCCTTGGCAAAAAAGCATAAGCACCACCATGACTTCAATTTTAATCACATGAAAAAAGTTTTTAAAAAATACTGGTTTTTGGAAGACTAGATCATTGGAAAAGAAATACACTTCACTCCATTATGAGCCAATTTCCTAACAACTTAGTCCTACAAAAAACACTTACATATGATGACATTTGTGTACAATATTTCATGAAGTAACAGCACAGAGTATAACACGTTGTATCAAACACGTAAACATGTGCCATTTCATCGTCCACTTCAAACACTTCAGTTTGGCTACCAGTACACAGTTAGAAGAAAGTAATATAATCTGAGAAAAAGGAAAGAAAAAAAAGGAAAAAACCAAAAACCCCATCCTGTCCCATTCATTTCTGCAGGGTAATGGAGAAGGACAGGTTAAGCTATTTGGGGTACAGAAGAAGCTAGAAAACTATCTCTCTTGAACTTCCACTTCATTCAGATTAAAATTTAAGGCAATTTTTATCAACCTATATGCAACTCCACACAGCTAAAATCTGAGATGTCAAAACTCTTAATTACAGAATGCTAGTGTGGCTGCTGTTACATTGTTTGCAGCACATTCCAAGTCAGGATTCACAATTATTGAGAAAGAAACTTAGATAGCCTGTATGAAATGTGAAAATATGTACAAACAGGCTAAACATACTTTAAAAAAAAAGATAAAACAATTAAATAAAAGTCTTCAAGTGACAGAATGAAATAGCCCCAGTGACACTGATCAGTGTCACAGGCTACCTCTTTTCAACATAGTATGTAACTGACAGATTCTGAAGACAGACATTCTTCGAATTGTATAAAAATGAGATAAAAACCACAACTCTAGTTACAAAGTAGTTAGAGCTTTTCTCCAGAAGGAAAGGTCAGTCTTTTCCAACCAAGTAATTTTGTTATCAGCAATCTAAATAGATATGGTAGCTACAAAGACAAAAACCAAGTTTTAACCACAACACCCTCAACTTTTTAACGTGTCATGACCTTCCTGGCTTTCTCACTAGCCAAGAATCTGCGCAGACTAAATGGCAAAGCCAATGGCAGTCCCAAAGCCATATCAGCTGTAGAAATGCATTAACTTTGAAGGTTGTGTGTCATCTTTAAGAGTGAACAAAATAGAAAGCTAAATGAATAAAAGAGAGTACAATCTGATAACTTTTAATAAAACATACAGCCAGATCATTTCTGATGCCTTCCAGTTTTGCACCTGCATTTTCAACTAATCATCACCTGCAGTGGAAGGTAAGAAAAACTGGCTGGTAGAAAACAGTTTATCACCTTGGACTTACCTCTTCAATTAGAGAATTGATTTCAGGTGCTGCCTTATTGGCACGCTTTTTTAACTGTTTTTTTGCTTTGTTTACATCTTTTTCAACTCTCTTCCAGTCAACTTGTACATATCCACTATGACTAGCAATCTAGGAAAATAAAGGGTATTCAGTACAGTTGTAGTTAACATTTCATGAGTCCAAATACAGTATCTTAGTGCCTACAATATTTTTTCTTTTTTTTTTTAATTACAGATACAGAAAAAGACATTGTTCCAATTACAGCAGGTATTCTGCTTCAAACACTAATATTTTCCACAGTAACAACAGTTCAAATTAGAACAAGCAATGGCAAGGTTCAGTAGATTCTTGTTAATTTTACCAGCTCTCTATTCTTTAGTTACAAAAGCTTTACATAACAATGTTTTTCCTTCAGCATTTACTGTAACTTTGCTTGTAAGAAAAGGAAAGAGAAAAGCACGTTCATAGGACAACAATGAAAAAACTGTTTCATTTCAGCTTCTTTCAGAATTGTGGAATTCTGATTTGTGACAGGGTATCTGGGGCTAATCAGAATCATCCTTAGAAACACTGAAAACTATTATTTTATCGTACATCATTTAAACTGTCCACCAAAAAAGTATGCGATACAAGAGAGTTCTCACACTTTCTACAAAACAAAGCCAGTAAGTAGAAAAATGGCCTGTGTACAGCACACGTTCTGTAGCATCAGCAAAATGGCTAAGTTTTGGGGGATTGTTCATACCAATTTACACTCAAACTCCCAAAATGCTTAAACAACATCCATGAGTTTTTTAGCACATTTAACCACCATCCGAACCCTTTGCCTTACTTCTCTTACTAAGATTTGATCCTGGAAAAAAAGTAAGATGTTCTGTTACTTGACCAACACTGACAGCCTCATCAATTTCCTTAAGACAATTCACAACAGAAATACATATTTAAATGTTTATAAAATCATAGCTTAAAAAAAAAAAAGAGGCAATTACTGCATGCTCTAGAGAACACTTAAACAACTCATTAGTTGGAAAAAAAGAGAAAAATTCAAAACTAAGGATTACTGCTTATTTTAACTGCTAAGACAAATAGATACAGACCACTAACTTTACAGGTAAATGACTGTTATACAAAAAACTCTTCATAAAGAGTGAGATTTCTCAGGTCCTTCTTAAGGTCATGTTTGGCAAATTCACATAACTTATGTAACAGCGTTCTATGCAAACAGTACAATTGGTAAATAAAAGTCACAGATAATGAACTTCTGTGGAACAGATATTTAAATATACAATTTATTAGGTTTGGCATAAAAAGAAATGTTTCACATCGCTTACAGGCACTGAATTTTGACTTTCACCTAGTTCTTTCTACCAAATAACTAAAATTAGACCATCTAGCTTGTTTTACAACAGCCACAATAATTAAGCAACATATTTCACCAGAAATTAGAATTTCATGATCCTGAAAAAAACTAAAATGAAACAAGTGTCAGACAGATTTTGTCTGAATTCAAACCAAAGCTCCTAAAAGACCACCTATGTAAGAAAGTAAACTTCAGTTTCCATCTTTGCACAAGATTTAAAAAAACAATTAACTGGACAAATGTAAAAGGAACTTATTAAATATTATACTCTCCTTTACTTCATACCTCAGAATATAACAAATTCATTGACCTTGCCTGTCTATTGTAAAACCATTTATCCACACGGGCACTAGTGTTAGGCAAGCATAGCTAATTAAGGACTGTCTATACAGTATGAAAACATGAAACCAGTTTTAAAGCTGCACTGGTTGCACATCCAGTCACTGGATGACACACCAGGAAAGAAAAGTGTTGTGCACCAGGGTAATTTTTATTTTCTGAATTTAACATTACCACAAGAATTTCAGAAAGGCCCAACCATTGAATTGGTGCCTTCTAACTCATAAAACTGAAAACTAAATATGAACTGATCTACCCAGTCCAACACAATGTAAGAAATGCTAATATATTTGCTTGCTTGTAAAAAAAATATAAGCAAATAGACTTTAAAAGAAACATTTCATTAAGACTAGTTTAATTAGCTCAGTTATCCATACAGTATTTCTTCTGAGGCAGAAGTTTTTAACCGAGTTCTGTTTAGCTCTCCAGCTGTAAGTAGTAACAACTTACATTTGTATCAGAACTCCAGTTTACACAATAAAAATTATACCACTTTTCTCCCTGAACTCAGTAGCAGGGATCTTAAGTTCTGCTTTTGAGTGTTTGTACACATCTATGAAATAAGTAACAGAAGACAATGTTTTGAATATAAAATTTATAATTGAGAAAAAAAACCCTGTACTTCACTGCAGTGACAGTCAGAGCCTGTGTCATATCTACTTTGGCTGCAATCCTACTAATTACATAACTTTGTAAGTGCAGAAATAATCCCACTGAACTCAAATGCTGGTGAGACAAAGTTCAATTTTTAGACCCTAATACATCACAAAAAACCTATTTGCTTACAACAGTAAATTTACATAAACACAAATTCTTGAAGTTCACTAGTATTTTTAAACCCAGCCCCTACAATAACAAACCAAAATAATATTCCATTATGAGTTCCATACTTATATATATTAAGAAGTCATATAGGTCTATACATATAGATATATATATTCTTAAAGAGACATGTGGGGGTGTAGATGTAGCTATATATGTATATAGGATAATGGAATAATATATATTATATACATACCTCTCTCTCTCATATCACATTAGCAAAATTTATTTTTGTTCAAGAATTTCGAGAACTGTTGAAAAAATAATGGATTTTTTCCAAAAAGGCAATTGAAAAAATACATCAATGCAGGAATACTAAAAATACGTACATCCTTCTCTACACTAATCAAAGAAAACAGAATGTAAAAGGGAAGACCTCATTTTGGGGGTAATACTGGAGAGGCAGGCAAGTACTTCGTTACTGTGAAACATTATTAAGAGTAATGAGCAAAAAATGTTTAAGAGCAAAAAATATATATGGCAAGATGGGACAAAAGAGTTTTCATTTCCTCAAAGACAAAATCTCTCATACTAAAAAAGCCCAACCAAGCCCAGAAGGGACATGTGAGCTCCCTGTGCTCAGCGGCTTGTGCAGCATACAGAAGTCGTGTATACTTTTAGGTATTTTCTGGTATTTAGATAGGTAGCAACCCCCATCATACTCAAGCAGTTTCCCGAACAGACGTGACAAGTCTCTAACTTCAATATACAAAGACAAGGAGGGACTCAGAAACGATACAACATTTTTTGTAGGAGTTAAACTGCAGAGGCTGTATCTTCAGCCATCATCTGCTGGCACAACTCCACTGTAACCAGTGAAACTACCCCAATTTACAAAGGCAGCGAAACGATGCCTCTCCATTTCATGTCAAACCCTGCCAGAAATATGTTATTTCTTTAAAAGGCTAACTTCCAACTACCATTTGCTTTGGCTATCCCACTGAATGTTCCCTCAAAGTCTGCACACATCAACTGTCAAGTGGGATACTCAATGCAAAACTGAATACAACTCTTTCTTATTAAGTCCCCACCCCCAGAAGCACATTGTTCTCTCCCCACTTCACTGAGATGCCACAACATCATCATGGCATGGTATCAACAAACCCCCGTACAATACACAGCCAAGGATACCTTAGAGTTTATACTGCATCTTGTGTTGTTTTCAAAGATTTACTTTTCTTAAGTTAGAAAACAATTTAATGAAGAATTGAATTCATCAATGGAATATTAATGGGATGAGGCAAAATATATTAGTGAAAGCACAAAAAACTGAACAAAAATACAATTTTATGATTAAATAATAGTCAACACACAATGGAAAAATCTGCAATTTGTATGTTGACTGCAGAGCAAAAACCAATGAAACCATTATTAAGGATACAGGAGTTTAAAAACACTGAAAGAACAGGTGCTCATTAAGAACAATTGTTTTTAACCAATTCATTATAGCAGAACCACATAAGTTCATACTTCCCTACTCTTCAGGATTTCACTAAACTGTGCTGTATAAACTAGAAGTTATACAAGGAAAATCCCTTGTTATGAGAAATGAATTATATTTTCCTTAATATAGGGCATGGGTATTGGTCTTATACCAGCATATTTGAAGAACTACATCTATTTCAATAAAAAAGGATCATTAATTGATCAAATTAAGCTGTTGAAATATCCAGCACAAAGATGTGATAACAGATCTTAATTTTGAAAAAACTATGCAAATTCCTTAACATCATTTTTATTCTCTTCCTCAGACTACTTTTCATTTAATCTGTATTAGGACTGAAAAAATTCTAGATCACTTACAAAAATCTGAAAAATCTTTTTTGCTTCCTGTACAAAGTGACACTCCAAAAATGTATTGCTTTCAGTTTCCTACTAGATTTCTTGAGATGAAGTCATCACACGCTGAAGAAAAAATGCATTTTTTTTAATTTTAGGACTGAAATGTTTCACTGAATGGGCTTTAGCCAAGAATCTTGCCTTCTGTAGTTCTTCTTGTTTTAGCAGGTAATTACAACCTCAGTATTGCAATCAGCAGTTGAAATGAAATCTGCAGCTTCAGAGAAATTTACAGATAAAAAGGAAGTTTCTGGTCATGTGCTGAAACACTCCTCTGCCCACTCAGGGGAAGCGCTGAAGATGTATTCATAGGGAAATTAAAATCACGATGTGTGATCTTTAAATGAAAAAATTAAAGACTACAGAAATGTAATTACACTATAGAATTTATGACTCAGCTTTAAAATGCAAAACGTTTTGAATTAAAATGAAAGACCAAGGCATTTACTTCATTCCCTTCCGAGAGAATCCGATCTTACTTAATTAAAGATATAGACAACTCCATCAAAATATGCAACTCATTTTTACTCTTGGATAATATTCCTTTTCAGATACACTGTAAATGAGACCAACTAAGAAATCAGACACTCAGACACATGGCAAATCTATTTTATGTACAGGAAAGCTCCCCAAACTTTACAGTTCAACAAGCAAAAATACTGCACAAGTACTGTGTTTTAAGCAATTTCTATTTTCCTTTGTCTATAGGTCTTCGTTTTAACTTTTCAGCTTCCTGTAGTCAGAAGTACTAATGAAAGCACCTGCAGGCAACATTCTGCCTGCTACCCCTGAATGCCAGGCCTCTGTTCTGTAGGCTCTTCAGTCATATTTAGATAAGAATTGTCATTAAAAGAATTAAGACCAATGGCATACAACATGGTAAGAGAGATTCAGATCTTTAAGTCAACTAGATGAAAAGCATGACGAGTACTTCAAGATCCACTGCATATATATATATATGTAAAAAAAAAAAGATTTAATTCTTCCCTCGTGATCCAGAAATACACGTTATGGGCTAAAGAAGTCCAGAGTACTCCATTAAATTGATTCATTTGCTGGCATAGCACATTTTGCCAAAAATTTACACCTGGATGATTCTAAACCATTTCAGATTCAACACCCTTGTACCTATGTTTAGGTACAAGCCCAATAACCAGTGATTTCCAGGAGATTTAAAAAGGTCATCAATGCACAATGATGAAGTGGAATGAACGCTAATACTATAAAGCTTCATATCAAAACTATTTCTCTTTGACTTTTTACATTGTTGTTGATGCTTCGAGTAATTCGAAATAAAATACACAAAGCCAAACCCAAAACCAGTAGAGAACATGATCATGAAGGAAGTAAGAGTACTTCACACAGCTGTGACATTTTCATGCATTACACAGCAGCAGAGGTACTACCCAAGCCTTCCTGATCAATGGTTGACTGCAACAGCCATTACAATCAAAGGAATAACTAAAAGTGGGATATGCCTTTCAGAAATCCTCCAGGGTGATGTTGGAAAGAATTAAAACATATATCTTTAACATCCGGTCTCAAAAAATGGTTTATTGACTCTAAGTAGGCACCAGTCTATTTTCTCTAGAATGATCTGAGGAAAAGTGACAAGCTCACAGGTATTAAGACATGAAAAAAGCCAGTAAAAAAATTAAGAATTACTCGGCATCTTACAGAAGGATATGTAAAATTCTCCTTCACTTAAAGTTTCGTCATCTAATTTAAAGGCTTTTTGGAAATACATCCTCCCCTAACCACAATATCTGATGAAAAATGCAAATGGTCATGCCAGATAACATCACTAAAAAATTTTGGACTTGAAATCCAATTGAATAGAAGAATGCAATGAAGCTATCAGAAATCAGCAAAGCTTCAGAGGTTCGACAGATTAACTAGTCAATACAACACTGGGAGAAAAGATAAACACATGGCTTCATAATGGGACCACAGCAAGCCTTCCAAGCAACTGCCAAAGAAGCCTACTTCTTCTAAAGCACTGATAAAATTCTCAAACCTATTTAAAATAAACACAGCTTAAATTCCTTGATCTCCTAACCATAGGTTTACAGGCAGTTCCTGTAATCTGGCAATATTGAATCACATACAGCATCTCAGTTTCTGCACAGAGGTTTCTTTTGGCTTACTACAAACTATTTTACAGGATAGAGTAGATTCTGATTTACCACTGATTTTTAGAATTGTCTTTTGCACACAATATTCCAGCTGAAATGTAAGTTTTTGACTGATAAGACTAAAAAGATGAAGTAGATAAGAAGCCTTCCTAATTAAATTTTACCCAACAGCTGTGTTTTTCCTATTGTTTAGTAAATAACATTTGCCAACTTATAAAGCATGAAATGCTACATACTTGAAGCAGAAGAAAGCCACCACCTACTGCAGTTGCTGCAAGCTTTCCGACTTTCTGGAACAAAAATCCCGCACACCTTAGGAGAATAAAACAAAAAAAACCCAGTCCAATGAAGTTGTCTGCTGAACAATGCCACACTCCAAAATTCCCAACTACAACGGTTACTATTTTTTCATTTAACAAAGCAAATTATCATTTCACATTTTTAAATTTTAAAATCAGAATATTTAATACAAACAATATTTAATTAATAATGTCTAACACAAGACAACATGAGTAATGGTTTCTAGTTCATGGCTGTCTGACGGCCCGTTTAAAGTAAGCTTGAGATCTCCAGACCTTGTCTATACACAAAAGCTGTATGCTGCTATTAAGTGTTGCATGTTAATACAGCACAATGTAATAATATAAAAGTGCCATTGTAACTTTTCCCAAATGGAAGGTAAAAATATTATACCATCATTTATATTAACTACACAACCCATAACTTAAATATCTCAGGTAAAAAGAAGTTACATCCCTACCACAAGGGTTAAAAGCGGCGGGGCCCCTCTATTGGGACATGGCCTTAGTCTATTTTTAATGGATCAAGGCAACCAGAAAATTAATTATCTTGTTCGCAGTCTCCAAACACTCCCACATCAAATCAAGAACAGCACAGATATCGATATCATAAAATAGTTTGGGCAGGAAGGGACCTCTGGAGGTCATCTAGTCCAGCCGCCTTCCCAGAACTGGCCAGCTGCGAAGTCCGATCCAACCTCCAAGCTAAATCAGGTTGCTCAGAGTCCTAACTCAGGCAAGCGTTGAATGTTTCCAAGGCTGATGGTTCCGTAACTTCTCTGGGCAACTCTGCTGGTGTCTGACCCGCCCCCTGACCCCCAGCCCACACAAAGGGGAATTTTTTTCCCCCTGCATATGAATAGTGAATTCATATTTATATACATGAACACCACACAGAAGTATATACATCTACAGATACTGAAATATACAGTTTCCAGATCTTTCAATAAGCCAGTTTTTATGGATGCCAGACGAACTATTCCCTAGAAGGTTCAGAGTTTATGTATACACATCTAACTTTTAAAAATAATTTTAAGGCTACAGAGGCAAATAAAAGATCAGACTGAAAGCTAAGCCTACACTCCTCAAAGCTGTACTGAGCCTGGACATGACAATTTCATTTTTAGTCCATTTCATATTCCAAATCTTGCATAATTCTGTTTTGGAAGTTACTGTGCTACCATAATGTTGTTTTTCACTGAACTTAAATTTTTTAAGAGTACTGAATAGAATAGACAAATACCATTCAAATACCTTTGACAAATAACAAACACCTTGACATAGCTGCTAAGGCTGCAGCCACATTTTCCAGTTTAAGTTCTCATCTTTACTGTCTAACTTTCGCCATGAATTATTTTAGCATAACTATGCTGTGGTATCTCTCTCCAGTTAACATGAGAGCAGACTGTTAATTTGTTCAAAATGGCTCCAGCTGAATTCAGAGGAAAAAAAGTCTCTATGAAATGGTGCTCAATTAAAAGTATATTCTTCCACACATTTTTTTTTCTTCATTTCCTTTACCTGTAAAATGTCTTAGCCGTAATATCATAACTAGGTTTCTACATCTATACTATTAAGGAAATAAGCTTTTCCATACAAACAAAAGTTATATGCAGTAATTTTCCATTTATTCCTTGTACTTTTAGAGCTCTGACATTTCCCCAAATCCTTTTCACAGTAACTGGTACGAGTTCCCTTCGATAACTGGTGTTTTACCAATACTACAAAACACTTAAGAATGAGGAGTCTGAGTAATGAGTTAAGAAATTGTTCACACATGAATAATCTTGATCAATGATAAAGGAAATCCTGTTAGAGAAGATAAATGTATCTGCTTCAAATAGCCTTGGAAAGGGACCTTCCTACACAGTAAACGGTCTAGGACAGTTATGAAAAGTGATGCTCCCTTACCAGCCAGTCACGCCGCCCATGACAATCTGGGTAGCTACAGAATATTTTTCTACAATTGGTCCTGAATTCCGGCCAAACACACGATTCCACCAATGGTGACGCCGTGCATATTCTGTTAAATCCAACACTTCATAGGAATCATCATCACTTTCATGTTCTTAAAAAGAAAAAAAGAAAAAAGTTATTTTCTCAGTTATACAGTAAATTAACAATCTATTTAAAACCCCCAAGCATTAACAGAACTGTTTTTGGTATTAACTGGCTAATCCAATAGTTTAAATTGCAGCATACAGGCTACCTATGGTCCAGCAGCTCACAGAACAAAGGATTTTGAGATTTTATGCCATAATCTTCAAGGTAAGGAAGAGAAGACTATAGGGAAGGTATAATCTATAAAATCCACAACTGGCACAGAAAAGGTGAACAGGAATCTCCTACCTGTTCAAGTACAGGAACCAAGAGGTATCAGATGAAACTAGCACGTAGCTTGTTCAACACAAAAAAAGAAAGTCTTCCTCTCCTCTCCTTCACCCCCCCACCCACCGGAAGCCCCGGTTAACCTGTGGAACAGCTCACTGCAGGATGCTGTAGATGCCAAAAGCAGATGTGGACTCCAAATAACAACAGAACAAATTAAAGGCGGGGGGGGAATCCACCAAGGGCTGTCAGATACAAAGACAACCACCATGGCTAATGAGGTCCTGGGCTGAAAATCATTAAAAATACTCTGAGAAAGTACTAGTACATGCTTACCCTGTTAAAACTTTCTTAGCTCACTCTGCAGCTGATGGCTTTCAGACACAGGATGCTGGGCTTTCATCTGAGCCACTACAATTTTATGATCTTAAGCAATGTGAAACACATCTAACTTAAGAGAAAGCACACACCTCTCTTCTGGATAGACCAAAACTTTCAAAGATTGAGAACTTCTGGCCTAGTGTTTTCCTCAGAGGGCTAGACCTTAGCATACGCTAATAAGCCAAGAACAGACACTTCTGTTCCTTTTCCACAACAGGTGAAATAGATGAAGCTGGGGCTTCAATTAAATTCCATATTTGCAGTACAATTCTGCCAACATTTTCAAAATGGGCCTCCTACAACTTCAAATTAGAGATCCTAAATATACTCAAACATCAAAGCGAAAAGATGGTTTTAAATTTTTTGAAAAAAAAAAAAAAATTTTAAAAGCATATCATAGTTCTATTGACATACATAAATTAACTAAAGTCCACTTTGGTTAAATATATTTAAGGTGAAATATAACTTCAGCAATGACGCTGGGACATTCCAGAGAGGAAGAGAAATTCAATTACTACCTAGAATTATAAAGTAAGACTGTAGATATAAACATTTTATTAAGAATTTCAGCAGGTTTTTTTAACTCTTACTACAAGTACGGGTAAAAAAATTAGGAAATACAAGAGCTACACATGTAGGTATGAATCATTTCCCTTTATTATCACCCAAGTGTTCCTGAGTACTAAAACGTAAATAGCAAGACCCATAATGCTAAAAACTTGTTATTGAATATCCTTTCTTTCCAACTTCGAGGTATCGAGAGCAAACTGATTAACTTCTTTAGAAGAACACAAAAACACCGTCATAGACTGTTATGTTAATTTGGCCCCTAAATTAGTGTTATTCAAATCAAAACTCACACAAGTATAACACGTTGTGTGGAAAATAATAATGCTATAGCATTTTCTACCGATAAAAAAGACTCCCTTCCTTGCGGGATAATATTATGCATACTCTTCACGCACATAAAACTGCCCGTACAAAAAGGCGTCACACCTTAAGGCTACACCAACACCCTCGAAGGTCTGCACGTTAAAAGTTGTGGAGACGATGGACGGTAGGGAAACGGCTCCTAGTTTCCCCAGTGCGCCCTGCAGGTTCAGCTCCGCAGCCCCCAGGGCCGCCGGCGAGACCCCGCCGACGCCAGAGCCCGGCACCCACGACTGCCTGTCCCCGTGCTGCTGCGAGGGCTTTGCCGGTACTTCGGGTTTAAGGCGGCTTTCACCTCAGGACCTGCCGCTTCCTCCCCGCCCCTGTCGCACCGCTCCCGCCTAGAAGGGGTTTCGGCAGTTAAACCGCGGGACGCCACCGCGAAGCCCGGGAAGGGGCCGGGAGGGGGTTCCAGGGCCGCCAGCCGCGGTGCGAACCGCCGCTTCAGCCCGCGCGGGGACAGGCCGACGGCGACGCGCGAGACACGGCGCGCAGGCGCCCCGCCCCTCCCCTCCCCCACCGGCCGCGGGGACGGGGGGGGGGACGGACGGGGGAGGGGCAGAACCCGGGACATCCCTCCCCCGCTCTCGGGCGCCGGCACCGGCAGGGGGCCCAGGCCGCCCCCGCCCGCGACAGGCAGGGCGGCCGCCGTGCCTCCTCCTCCTCCCCTTTCCCGTAAGGGGACGGGACGGGACGCGTCGCTGCGGACGTGCCCGCGCCCACGGGGAGCCCACTGACCTGAGGCAGTGCGGGGCCTCCGCGCCGCCATGTTGGCTGGTGTTGACAGCGGAGCCGGGCCGGGGGCCGCCTCGCTCCGCCCCCAAAGGGCCGCTCTGCGCTACCAACGGCCGCGCCGCTCTATGCTCTCCCCTAGCCGCGGCACCGCCCCCTCTGCGGCCGCGGGGCGGCAGCGCGCATGCGCATGCGCCCGCCGCCCTCCCCTCCCCTCCCCTCCCCTCCCCTCCCCTCCCCCAGCGGGAGCGCGAGGAGGGAGCGCTTGGGGACTCTCCCCGAGGCGGAGGGTGACGTCACGGGCAGCGCGGGTCCCCCGGTGTCGGGGAGGATTGTGGGGGCTGTAGTTCCCCGGCGGGGGAGGGCGGCCATTTGGGCGGGGGGCGGCCCGCCGCCCGCCCTCACCGCGGGGTCGGTGCCTCAGCGGGGCCGGGGGCTCCTTCCCTCCCCTCTGCCCTGGAAGGCTCAAGGTTGCAGGCCCGAGGTGCGCCTCTCCCGCCGAGTCGCTGTGGTGGTGGCCCGGAGGGTTGGCAGCTTGGGGCTCCTTGCCTGTGCAGTGGGAGGCTTATTCAGGCTGGTGATGTGTATAAGGTCCTCAAGAAGTCTCAGAACAACTCTTGCTGTGGATGAGAAGTAAAGGGGTGGCAGCAGTCACGGCTGCACGGCGGGCTGCACGCAGCTGTAGCGTACTGCGTGGCGCGGGAACGTTCGAAAACGGGCGTCGCATTGCCATGGGCGTTAGTGTCCCATAAAAATTAATAACCAGAAAAGAAAACAAAATACAAGGCCCCTCAAAGAACAAAGGTTAAAGTCGATGTGAGCCGTGAAACATTTAAAAAAATGAAATTTGGAATTGCCTGACCCCAGTTTGCTCTCTCCTTCGATGCAACAGTGGGTGCTGTCAGTGGTGTTTTGGTGGGCTAAAAGTCACACAACTGTATTTTACTGCTTTTATTTTGTTTTTATTGTGTGCATACAACCTTTATAGCCATGATGCAGAGGTAGCTGACACAGTAAGTACAGCTACAGGAACATTGTGGTAATATGAACATAAAGAAAGCAAGAGAGTTCAATTATTATAAATAATAAAAGAAAATTGGAAACAGATTATTTAAAAATGTTTACAGTCTCTCATTTGGACTCTCATGCTGCCAATACACAAGACAGGCAATTATAATGAAAAACCCCCACTTTTTCCCATGTCATAAAGCTATTTTTATAGAGTGAGACATATCTCGCAACATGCGAACTAAGCATTTAAGATTCTAATTAACCCCTTAATTACACCAGCCTTAACAGATATAAAAAAAAAGAAAAACATATGTTCTAGGTGAAGGTACTTCTTAAATCAGCTCTGAGATTGAAGTTAGCATATAAAATTTGAAGTTAGTGTATAAAATAGTGGTTTGCTTATTAACTGATTTTTATTACAAGCATTTGCCATCGTGATAAGCAGGTGATAGCATGCCAGATAGAACGAGGTAATATATTGTCTTCCTTAAGATTTTCAATAAATCTATTTCTGTATGGAACACAAATTTGTCTCTTACAATTTGTTTTGACAAACACCTAACATCTTTGGACTTTCCATGTTTAAGCATAAAATTTTTTTTTTTAGTATTCATCTCCCTATCAATAACAAAAAGCTTGTTGGCTTTTGTTGCTAAATGAATTACATTCTTTTTTCTAACACTAGCAGTTTGTCAAAAAAAAAAAAAAGTTTGGAGTGTGTTACGCAGTCCTTGTAATTAACAGTAGAAGGAAGCACGCTAACAAAACTAAAAAAGCTGCTTTCCTGGCTTCCTTCATGATGCCAAGACTGGACAAAAGGCAACCCAGCTAACTCATCCATGGTATGCCTAGAAAAGGTTCCCATTATCCAGGTATTTTGGGTCTTCTGGGTTGTTGTCAGTCTGGGTTTGTAGCTGAGCCACGATAGTGGTTGCTGTAGCAGATGATCTCCTGGCCAGGAGAAGAGCGCAGGGGCTTCGACTAACGCAGACAGACCTGTTGGCGGTTTTCAGTTTCACAACTGTCGATGCAGTTGCAAACCCTGCAGCAGTTTGCATGGCTGGCATTCAGCGGCTCTCTTTCTATCTCTCGGGGAGATCCCAGAAGATATTTTTTTCCTACTGTTTACTCTTCTGGCTGAGCGCATCCCTGTGGAGCTCCTGCAACCTTTCGCTTCTCTTGTTCGTTGTGTAGGCGAGGCTGTAGAGAGATAATAGAGAGAAAGGCTTTTCGGGATGGTCATTATAGCTACCTTGTTTCGTATCACCTCAGTCAGTGCTTTGAAATTTCTTATCCCATGCCTGACAGAGACAGTCTTAAATCTGTGCAAGATTTCCAAGTCAGATGCCAATAAGGTAAGGGAGGCGACTAGAAAGTTGTGCTTGGATTGTATGAGCCTGCTGGCTGAGATGTTTTTCTACTTTCTGTTGCTCAAATTCTTAATATTTGGTTTCACTATTTTTAACTGGTCATGCAGCAGCACTTCTCAGATGACTTTCCTCATGTCTGTACAAACAATTATATTAATTTCCCTTCAGAATGGAGAGATTTATGTGCTCAGTACTTTTTAAAGATTAATATTAGAAACTGCATTATATTCTACATGCAACATCTGTTTGCATCAACTTGGAGACTGAAACTAGAAAGCGGTGGTGTGCTCGCTGAATGGAGTTTGTCTTAAATACTTAGGTGTGCATTGACAGAATGCTGGGTGCTGAATTTGGTCTGAAGTTTAAGTGTTGTCTTGTGACCTGTTAGGCTGTGTCTGCATCTCACACGCAATTAGCAGTCCAGCTACTACTCCAAACTTAACGCCACTGTCTTGAGGTCCCTCTGATCTTGGGGCTCACTCTCCTCATTGGTACAAATGGCCGCACCTGCGCCCTTCTCTCGGCCATACCCCACGGTGCTGTACTCTCAGGATACCCACACAGTCTCGTCAAGTGCATTCACACATCGCCCGGTCCACAAGCCTTTGCAGCGTTTTTGGCAAGACCGTCCTTGCACTTGTTTTGGATCCCACCTGGGTGTACCACACAAATGCACCAGGCAGCCCTGCCTCCTTTTGCACCCCTCTTGCCGAGTCAGGGCAGTGTGACAAGCTGAAAGGAAGGAGCTTGAGAAAGCGCCAGAGAAAGGCCTTTCGGCAGGTTGTGGGACTCTGGTGTCTCTCTTCTGCGATCAGGATGCACCCGCTTCCTAACACAAGACGTTTCGCAGTGGGGTACCAATTGTGGAGGGTGCAGTAGGCCTCTGGCAACCACAGCCGTGGTGGGTGGTTCAGCCACGTCCTCAGCTGCTCCTGGGTGGCTGCTGAGCATGCCTTACGGCTGCACGGGGTCTGCGGGCACTGCCTGTGGGATTGGCTTGGTGGCAGCACAGAAAACGCCATCGGGATTGCTCTTGCTTCCTGCAAGCTTCACAACCTGTGCAGAGACAGCAAACCTCATGGCTCCAGAGATGCAGAATATCTTGGAGAGCTTTTGACCAGCCCCATCGTGATGTCTAAAATCCCCCAAACCCATTCAAATTAAGTGCACATAGGTGCCTTCTTCAAGCTATCCACTGGCACAAATTTTTCAAGGAAAGGTAGGCAATTTAAACCTGGGCTACGTTTTGGCTTCACCCTTAAAGGCTCTTTAGAAAGAAAAAGTTTCCCCGTAGCATCAGAAGAACTGTACAGAAGAAGTTGCTCTCTTTGCTCTATAAGCCCTGGCTACAAGTTCAGACTGTGCATCCACCATCTGACCACATACCTGTGACAAGCAAGTTCATTACCATGGCTTGCAAGAGAACATACATGGCATACTTACCTTGCAAATACTAAAAAACCCCACAATAAGCAACCCAAAAACCAAAAAGCAGAGGAGAGCCCCCTAACCTTCAAACGCCTGCGTGACTCCAATCCTAACAGCTGCTTTGTGCTGCTGACCAGACTTCCAAGGTGGGACACACATGCTTGAATTTTTAACCATCTTGCGTGGCTATTTATAAAAACTAAAGGCAACAGACACTGCAGGCCATCTTCACTAGGTCATATATGTGAGCGAAACTTACATTCTGAGCAGATTTAACCTAGTAAATGCAGTTTGAATAACCTGGCAATAAACATATTGGAAGGAGTGGATGATTTCTTTTCAAAAACCATACTGGACATGCTGTTCTTCAAAGCTCAGTAGGCTGGCAAATGGCAGAGAAATGTCTTCTCAGGTACGGGAAGGAATTTGGGTTCTCAGTCCATCGAGACCCTGGGCAAGGGCTGTTGTGGGAAGGCAGCCAACTCTTGATTCTTGGAGGTTGTGACCCTTCTGCAACAGCCGCCAGATTGTTTTCGGAGCAGGAGTGAAAGCTTGCACCAGGAGTTATCCCAGCTCTTTCTTGCTTGCCTGGCAGAGAGGGGCCATAATCCGAACTGTGATGCACTAGGAAGATGTTAAAATGAAGATCCTCCTCCCTGTAGTTATTATGCTAAGAAATATATATCCTTCTGTCTTGTGCCATCTCCATAAGAGACTTTTGATGGCTTGCTTGTGTTGGTTGTCTTCAACCTTTGTTGCTTTTCTTAACTTTGTAAAATGTTATTTATGAGAATTTTTTCCTGTTTTGTGATCATCATCTAAATTCTGCTTTTCAATTTTGTAGTCCTCTAATTCTATAACAGTCTCTTTCATCTTAGAATCATAGAATCATTTAGGTTGGAAAAGACCTTTAAGATCATTGAGTCCAACCATAAATCTTAATTTGTTTATCCTAATGAAATTTCTGTTAGAAATTCCCACCACAATCCATGTACGAGGAGAGGAGGAAAGGGCAGAGAAAGGGATGTCTGTTGTCTAGATTAACTAACAAGAGTTTAAATTGTCCCTTGCTGTAGGATTAAACTAACAGGTACAAAAAGAAAAACCTTAAGTTTAGTGTGCTGTGAGAGGTTTTTAAACAGGTAAGAACCAAAGATATCACCCAAGCAAGATGCACTGGATCCACAGCACCTGCATTTTGCTTACTAAACACAACCGATGGTTGGTGTCAGGTCAGGCTGCGGCAGGTTACATTGCCGTGACCCTAGCCTGGAAAAGTGAGGAAACAAAAAGTTAAGGGGGGAGATTGATCTTTCCTCCTCATTTTATTTACAACATTGTTAATAATGCAAGCTGATTATCCATTAATCTTTTGATCTCACCTCTGATCTGTTACTAGACTTGGACTGCAGCACAGAGCTTTGACCATGACCTCATGCTATTGTATAGATCCCATCAATGCGTTTGGACGGTCTGTATGCCATGCATGTGGCAAATGCTGAGATCGTGGAGAGAGGGAGGGGAGCTAGGTTTTGTGGTAGACCGCACGTCTGGTGAAGTTGAGTTCATTATTGCTTTAGGATCTCTCCAGGAGGTAGCTAATACTTAAGCGGTGGGAGCAGACTGCAGAAGGAGATGACTCATGAAGGTTAATCTTGCACAGTCAAAAAGCTTAATAAAGACTGGAGTGTTGAGCTAAATTTGAGGCTTCTTGTGATTACCTAGGCAAATAAAGGGCGAGGAGGGGAACTGAGAGTCTTAAAAAAGCAGGAAGTCTTGCGAGGCACTGGAAGGTTGTCTTTAATGTGATATAGGTCTCAACGAGATGCAGCTCTTGTCATATTCTTGTTAAAAACTTTTCTCATGTGTATGCAAAGTGACTTTTTCCTTTTTTTTTTAAAAAAGATTCTGCAAAGTTTGTGTTCTTAATTTGTAGTTTTGTTGTAAGTAAAAAAATAAAAGGTTTTTAACTTTCTGGAGGTAACTTTTTGTCTACTGTATATCCATATTATAAAATTTCAGAAAAGGGTACTGACTGTAGTACTGTATTATTTTAGAGAAATTATTTAAACAGCTCTTAGCCATTGTCCTGGTTTTGGCTGAGACAGTTAATTTTCTTCTTAGTAGCTGGTACAGTGCTGTGTTTTGGATTTAGTGTGAGAATGATGTTGATAACACGCTGATGTTTTAGTTGTTGCTAAGTAGCGCTTATCCTAAGTTAAGGACTTTTCAGTTTCCTATGCTCTGCCAGCAAGCAGGTGTGCAAGAAGCTGGGAGGGAGCACAGCCAGGGCAGCTGACCCAAACTAGCCACAGAGATATTCCATACCATAGAGCATCCTGCCCAGTATATAAACTGGGGGGGAGTTGGCTGGGAGGGGTGGATTGCTGCTTGGGCATCGGTCAGCGGGTGGTGAGCAATTGCGTTGTGCATCACTTGTCTTTTCTTGGGTTTTATCTCTCTTTTTGTTATATTCGTTTTCATTACTATTATTATTATTATTATAATATTTGATTTTACTTTAGTTATTAAACTGTTCTTATCTCAACCCACGAGTTTTACTTTTTTTTTTCCCAATTCTCCTCCCCATCCCACCAGGTGGGGGGAGGAGTGAGCGGCTGCGTGGTGCTTAGTTGCCAGTTGGGGTTCAACCACGACAGTCATGATCATGAATATAGTGATATATTTTATTTTTAACTTGTCCTTCAGACACAAATATCCGATTCCCTTGTTATATCTTGTAGGTATTCTGGAGTTCCCTGCCACTGTCACTCAAGCACTCGGACAAACCAATGGAGAGAGTGAGAACATGGACTGACAGAGGACCTTCTGGAAGTCTGTCTTGCAAAGGAAATGTAAGGAATTACTTTTTTAGAGAAGCTATGATGATGAATCAATCATATGTACCACTTCCACAGTTAACAGATGTTCCTATTAAGTTTCTGTAGCTTAAGTGCACATAAACAATTCAGAGAAAAATAAAACTCTTTTGCATAGCTTTCTACAAAGCTAACAGTAATAGGATAATAACTGGGCAGGGCAGATTTAGAAACAGTCCACACTGAAAAAGTTGAGGACCCTCCAGAAATGCCATCTGAGTGGCAAAGAGCCCAAAGAATTTCAGACTTTCTGTTTGTGAGGCCCCGCACCAAGAAAAGGTTAAAAATCCTAAACTGAAGGGAAATGTGGTAATAATGTTTTTCATTTTCTTGCAAGAAATGAAAAACAATACAGAACTGTAATGAGTAAACACTAGACCACATACAACGAGAAAAGATAATTCATGTGAGTCATCACTGCTGGCAAGGAAAAACCTTCAATCAGATACTGCTCTGCTAGTCATAGGTAGTATTCACTGAAACACCTGGCTGCTCTCAGCTCACCTCAAGCTTAGGAGCCCTCCTACAGCTTCTTCTGTGCTTCCTGAAATAAAACTAAATAAATTTCCCCCAGATAACTGAAAACATGCCAACACAGTCAAACATGAGACTCCCAGAGTACAGGGCTGCCGCCAACTGCCCCGTTCCCTGTGGCTGTATCCCCTTCCTAGATGCAGATCTCTAAATAACATTTCTCTGGCCAAAGGACTAGCTTACTTTAGCACCCCTGAGATTAGGAGAACTGGATTTGTTTTTCAAGGGTAATTTTCCTGCAAAGATTGAGGCCCCTGGCAACCGGGGAGACAGACTGACAAGTCAGAGAGGTGTTCCTTATTGCACTCATACAGAGTAATGGTACTTTGTCACCAAGACTTTTCCTAACTTCACAACGGCAATGTCAAATAAAATTTAAATAATTTCTTTGTAACAAAGATTAAGTCTTGAGAAATTCCCCAAAGGATCAGACTGTCACTTAGTTACCTTTCAAAGCTCAATAATAATAGACTATGTCACAGCATTGTTTCCAGTAGCACTGTTAATTTTTCCAGTTTTTAAATACTCAAATCCTGATTTCTGATAAAATAGTAACGCAGTTTGACAAAAATTGAAAGCAGCCATTGCCTCTGATAAAACTGTTCAAAGACAGATAATGTTCACCTTTTCCTCCTGATTTTCATTAATATTTGTTTCCATGGATGTATTCCACCCACCGTGACTCATCACCACTGATCATCATCAGCACTTTCGGTCTCTCCAAGGACTTGACAATGATTTTAGCAGAGTGAGAGCTACGCCCCCCTAAAGAAGACCAAGCACTACTATGCAGAGCTTTCAGCACATGGCAGGACAGAGGCAGTGCCGTCTGCTGAAGCTATTTGGGACATAATTCTGAGCTAAGCATCTGTAGCAGCAGCAATCCTGAGTCTGATTGAACCTGAAAACAGCACGGGTAGGGATTAGAGGAGGAAACCTAGTTTCTCTTCCTGTCATTAACTCATTGCATTGACAACGAGCAAGACACTCTGGCTCTATCTTTTTGTTGCCATATATTTCCTGGCACTGATACCATCTGCCCAGTCTCACAGGCTGCAGCAACAGTGAGAACGTGGTAGCAGGGGCTCCAGTTCAGCCATCACTGTTTTAACGCTGTTCTCCTTCAGTCTCATCTTGAGTTACTCAGAGGAGGAGGAGAAGTGTGGGAGATTTGCTTGGTTCACTTTCCAACTGGAATCAAAACTAGCATGTAGAGTGTTCTAGTCTGTTCTTATAGTCACAAAACACATACTCGGAAGAGGGCAAGCAAAAACAACAGACCTACATTGTCGTGGTTTAACCCCAGCCAGCAATTAAGCACCACACAGCCGCTCGCTCACTCCCCCCTGGTGGGATGGGGGAGAGAATCGGAAGAGTAAAAGTGAGAAAACTCGTGGGTTGAGATAAAGACAGTTTAATAAGTAAAGCAAAAGCCGCGCACACAAGCAAAGCAAAACAAGGAATTCATTCACCACTTCCCATCGGCAGGCAGGTGTTCAGCCATCTCCAGGAAAGCAGGGCTCCATCACACGTAACGGGTACTTGGGAAGACAAACACCATCACTCCGAACGTCCCCCCCTCCTTCTTCTTCCCCCAGCTCTATATGCTGAGCACGAGGTCCTACGGTATGGGATACCCCTTTGGTCAGTTGGGGTCAGCTGTCCCGGCTGTGTCCCCTCTCAACTTCTTGTGCACCCCCAGCCTCCTCGCTGGTGGGGTGGGGTGAGAGGCAGAAAAGGCCTTGGCTCTTTAAGCACTGCTCAGCAATAATGAAAACATCCCTGTGTTATCAACACTGTTTTCAGCACAAATCCAAAACGTAGCCCCTACTAGCTACTGTGAAGAAAATTAACTCTATCCCAGCCCAAACCAGCACATTCATGCAGGCAGGATCACTTCTTGGAGGAATCTGCTTAAGTTCATTTTTAAAATTCTGTTTCATACAGAGGGCTCTTTCTGGGTATTTGTCAGATGGCAAACCCCATTTTGAATGTGGAGCTTGTTTGCTCCCTTTTTCTCGTACACCAAGGTTTGACTGAAGTTTTTGCAGGGAGTTGTGTGGAAGCTGCGCTGGCCGCTGCTGGCAGCCAAGTTGTTTCTCAGTGCTCAGCCGCAGGAAGCCGTACATGTGCTGCACGGACACAGGTCATGCAGGACGACTGATCTGTATGTCGCCTGGCAGAGGAAGAGGTTATGGAGAAGCAGCTGTTAGGCACAGTCTCCAGCGTATGCACAAAAAGATGCAGTAAGCAGAGAGACAGACATCGTGATCCAAAGGAGAAGGCAAGTCTTTCCAGGCTCCAGAAAGACCTGACTAGTACCTAAAAGGTGCTCAAAAGTGGTGAGAAAATTGAAGCTATGAAAAGGTATAGGCCTTCTGTATGTGTGTGTGCATGTACATTTCTATATATTACGTGAGGTAAGATCAGGGGTTACTTACAGTTCGAAACCTTTCTGTGTCCATTTACCTCAGCTTCCACATTTCTAAAGACATGTGTGCTTTCAGGACTGCCCCAAGACCAGGCTCCTGGAAAGCATGGATGCTTACATTGCCAGGGTATTTTCTGTGGTAGCGTTAAGCTCCAGAGGCCTAGACAGATGTGCTTTGGGACTCCACTTCTCTGAAGTGATACTAACTCGTCAGTATGCACCACAGAGCTACACCAAGCTGGCTGGAGCCACAGAAAGGTGACAGGGGTCCGTGAATCTCAAAATAGTTAACACCCATGTAGTCACCACACAGCAGCATCTACCAGAGGGAACTGCAGCAGGGATGCACATCACCCACCAGCTTTTGTTCAGCTGGGACCTCACCCTGGAGTTACCAGGAAGGTGGTGAAACCAGGGAGGATGTTCTGATAACGATCACTAGTGTAGATGTACTTTATCTCTTTCTTGCTTACTCATGATGTATCACCAAAGTTAAAAAGTAAACTAGTGAGTGGATCATAAAGCTGGGCATCAGCAGCTCCGTATTTTTGAAATACAACTTCACAGCATATTATCTATAAACTTTGCTTTACAGTGTTTGGTGGTATTTATGTTTTTGCTTATTTGTATTTTGCATATTTTATGTGTATTCTATATCCCATAAGCAGTTCCTGAATTCAATTTAGATTTTTTTTTTTTCCTGATTGATCAGGACCAGTAAGTAATCTTTAGAAGATTTGTTTGTTCTGTTCGTTCCTGTCTTCTTCCTAAACGTATTTGATGAGTGGGTGATTTGTTTGTGCTGTCGTTACGAAAACCATATGTTGATGTGGTCTTATGGAGGAGTGTTTTTATTATTTTAAGAGTTCAACTAAGGATGTTTCCAAAGGAGTCATAATTGCTCTTCTAAGTACAAAGGCTGAACAATGACTGGCTTACAAATAATGCCAAAAATCTGTTCAGCTCAGTCTAATTATTTCAAAGACTAAAATCTGTTTCTCAGAAATGTCTTCTTTCCACGGTCTGAACTTTTTAACATACTAAGAAAGTTATGTTTACTCAAGTTCTCTATGGATTTATAGTCCAAGTGCCTGGAACAAGGGAAATTATCCACTTTTTCACGTATATGTCAATGTATGCAAAAACTTTAAGGCTGCTCCTGTCTTCATGTGAAATGCATTGTGCCGCAGCATAACCGAGGACGGATCCTGCAAGGACTTTTGGACATAGGTATGTTTCCTGGGTGAACAGGCTGAGGAAAGTGTCGCTGCTCAGATGGCTGAATCGCCTAGGAGGGTGTGCAGGAACCAGATCCGTGCTGAGTTTTGCGTAGGATACTTGTGACCTCCATGAATAAAGGAGCAGGCACGGTTTGAAGCAGACGAGGATTTTCACTTGTGGGCCATTTGGCTCCTAGCCGTTAGGAGCGTAGGACCAAACTCCTGGCTGCCAACCCGGTGAAACACCTACTTTACAACATTTGGTGAAAAAGGTTGGCTGTAGGTCAACATCTAGTGCTTTTTCTCTGCTGACGTGAGCTGAGTGTAAGACCCCATGCAGACTAACGGTGCTGGGGGGTTTGGTTGTCCTTTCCATGGCTGTGGTCAAAACTGGAGGGAATTTTCTGCATGGGGGACTGGCAGCTGTACTGATGCCGGCTGGTCAGTATTCCTGGAAATACCCTGTGAGGCTGTTTGGCATCGCAGGTGAGCAAGAGACAGCTGCTGAAGGCTAGGTTTTGACATAGATGGTATCAATTTACTCCATAAATATGAGAGACCCGTTGACATCTAGGGGACTACATGCAATATACGGAATGCACGATGAGCGTAATGGTGGTAAAAGTGGTCCCTAAGTTGGCTGGTCTCTAAGGGACTGAATACTACGCTGGCAAAAGGAGAATCGCTGAAAGTGCCTCAGTGGCCAGTAAAAGCTGCAAAAGAGGGAAGTATATGGTAGAGATTCAACTATATATTTTATATATAAAACATTAGATAGGGACTATTATTCAGTGCTGCAGAAGTAAAGAAAATGAAAAGAGGAAAATAGCTGTGCAGCTGGCCAAGACCTTGAAAAGGACAGACTTTTCAGAATAATTTTCAGAAAAACAATTTCAAACCTCCCTGCTGCAAAGCCTCCTACGCAGCCCTTGCAGAGAGCCCTTTAGAGGAGAACTTTAAACAAAGGAGTGCAATAGCATGGCCACATTTGGTGAGCAGCAATATGGCAAATAAATGCTACACATTTATAGGTACATGTCAGCCAAAATAAGTTACTGATGAAGCTGCTTTCTTGTGGGTTGCAATAAGAAATGAACAGGGGGGAAAAAGTAGAAAATACTAATCCTGCAATGAGAGACAACATGTCGTACTAAGTGTCATACTAATGCACTTTGAAAACATATGCATATATATAGTTTAAATGTTATATAAACCATGCATATATTATATAAATGCCATTAGGTTATAAATACTACCTGAAATAAATGTACATGCATTTCTATTTTGTGTGTCAGTGTATATAAAAATATATACAATGTAAAATCTATATTACTAGATTATTGGTGAAATGAACTGTTTATTTTTCTCCATAATCCAGCAAGATTATAGAGGAAGTTGGCCCGGTGGTCAAAGCCACAGCCTGGGATTTGGGTTCAGGTGTTATTTTGTCTCAGACCTCCTACATCATGTTAGGTGGGAGTCTCTATGCCTTATCTGCAACATATCTCACAAAGAATTTAAGAGGATAAATAATTTAAAGAATGAAAAACTCAAATCCATAGTGATCAGGGCTAGCTAGATACCTTAGATGAACAAAATAATAATGGGTAATTTTTTCTGAAGGATTCCTTTGTGGGAACTCCAGCTCCATGTTTCCTGGCCTGCAGAAATATCCTTTGCTGATCATTGACTTTTGGAATATCATATGATCGTAGCATGGGGTTTGAAAGGCAGTGTGAATGAACTCTGTCATGGTTGTTGACTGAGGAATGGGAAGTTGTATTCCCGGCTTTGCATTGGTTTTGATCCAGGTTCATTATGGTAAAGTGCAATAGACTTAAAAAATGAGGCAGGCCATGTTGGGGTATTCTCAGACCGCCACCGCAGGGCACTGCAGACATCGAACTGGAAACCTGTGTCTCCAGAGGACCGAAGTCGCAGGTCTCCGTGCTCCCGGGGAGATGAGGCTGGGAACCTGGGACCCAGCCTCGCAAGGCTGCCCTTTCAGCAGGGAAGCCAGCACTATACCAGCTACGAGGAAGAAAATTAACTCTGTCCTAGCTGAAACCAGGACACAGCCTATGTGGTGCCTGCCCCCCCGGAGCAGCCGCTTGCTCCCAACCCTTCGCTGGAGCTTCCCGGACCTTCCTCATACCAGCGCTGCAGCTTGCATTGCCGTGCTGCCAGCGGGTTGCAGAAGGGATCGGAGCTGAAAGCCACTCTGCCCCACAAAGGCGTGTAGTGCAGGGAAACGCATCAAGAAAAGACACAGCCCCATTCCTGCGTCTTAGATTTGCAGTCTCTGGGATTTTATCCAGCCCCTCAGACGGTGGCGTGAGCAGACCATGAGCAAGGGCAGACCAGCACTGCCTCTACGTGTGGGCTGCAGCCAACCAACATTTTCACAGCCTGGACTCTTCCAACGCACTTGCCCTGGTTCACAATTCAAAACTAACCCAAATTACTCCGCTGCTTTGGAAATTATGCTGAAAAACATTCCCTTTTCTAGACTTCAATGAATAATGGAGTCCCTCGGACTCGTCCTGAACCTAAGGGAACAAATGCCATCGTTACCTACCCTGTGGAGGCTGTAGGTTACAAATATAGGGACAGGCATAGGTGGGGCTCGAAGGGAGGGCTGAGAAGCAGTTTTTCTCTTTTTTTTCACCAGACAAATTTTATAGCCCTTCCTTGCTTGGCTTCGTAGGGTGAACTTACATTGCCAGCTCCAGTTGCCCAAAAGACTAGAAGCGACTATAATGTTGTTGTTCATATTTGTTAAACAAACCAAAGAACAGAAACCTCTCCCTTAGTTGGCTGTGTCATAGCAAAAAGACAAGCAACGTTAAAAAGAAAAAAAACCCAGTGCTGAGCTTGTTGCAGGATATTTTCTTGTTGAATATTCCCAGTGTTTCCTTTCGGGTGGTACTAGCCAGAACAGCCAACTGGAGACACTGCTGAGCGTCGTTGTCTAAAGCAGTGGATCACTCCTTTATGAAAATGAAGTTGTATTTGCTGTAGACTATGTTTCTACCATGATCAGTGGGAAAGCAGGTATTGTAACAACTTCGGCATAACACTATCCCTATGTCTGCTACATGGCACAGCATGCCCATTATTCGTGGAAGCTGGCAGGACGGACAGGATGGTGGCCTCCCCAAAGCTGAACTGCAACTAAATGCTAGGGCAAATCTCTGGTTTAGCTCCTAGAAAGAAACCCACCCACTAGTTTTCTTTGGGAAGAACAAGAATTCAAATATTGGTTTGGCCTGAAAATTGTTCTGGCTACCCTGAAGGCAAAGGGAAGGTGATTCTGTAAAGCCACAAGAAGAAAGTATTTTAATTCACAAATAATTTCCCTGATTTAAAATGTTAATTTTTATCTAACATTTTCCTTACTCCAAAACCACACTGGGTTTCAGTTACATTTCCTTTGAAACCGGAAAACGATCATACTGAAATGCAATAAAAGGAACTAAAAATACATTTTTTTTTCCTCTTTGTGCCTTTCCCTGCCTCCCCAAATGTCAGAGGAGCAAAACTGGATGCTACCATTGCACGAATTTGGGGGCAGGAGCAAATGGTGCAAGATGCTGTCAAGGAATCAGTATATTTAGCACAGAAGGGGTATTTCAGAAGAACTTCTCAGCTAGAGCTACATGCAGATGGGTTATGGCTCTGGTGGAATAGCTGGCAGGTTCTTCTGTGTTTAACTGAGCTAATGGAACAAGTAGCAGATAAAGCCCTCTAACTGTGCTTGCTCTGTGCAGTTACATACCTTGCACCAGATGGATTAAAAAACCCTGAAATGTACAGGGTAACAAAGGGAAAGGAAAATGCGTACCTGTAGTCAGTGGTAGAGAGAAGGCAGCAGCTGCTCAGGGTTCCTTGGGCGAAGGCAGGGTTGGGACCTGCCAAGAGACTAAGTGATCGTTTCACAACCTATTTGTCAAGAAGGATAATTCCGAGGTAATCCATATCTGAGATGCTGCCTTCGTGCCACTAGCAAGAAGATAACATCCCTCTGTCCCTGCAGTGTCTGTTTTGAAGGAAAGGAGAGAAAAGCAAGTTTCTCTTTATCTCGAGAACAGAAGAAATGCCGTTATCCTCCACAGAGGCAGAAGCGTACGTAAGACTTAAAAGGTCTGCTGGTATTCTGATGTTAAATGTTCTTACAGCTTGCACTGTCACTTTCACAAGTGCAACGCAGATATGAGATACTGCCAAATTGTCCTGTTAGCATTTGCCCATGCTTTGCAAAGTTGTATGTGGCTACAGATTATGCAGAACAGAGGAGATACGGGCCTGCTCCTAGCAGGATCCATTCATTGCCCTGTAATGGATTTTTATTAGTTTGTAATGAAATGTGAGGAATTAATCACAGCTCAATTACACTTATAAATACATTGCTGTATTTTAACGTGTGCATGCATGTTTGTCTGTTTTTAATTACCCAGCAAATGCAAAGTTAGAATACTAAGATCAAAGAACTCAGATTTGTCCCTCAATGAACAACGTCGCTGCCTTGCCACACAAAGCTGGGCTGGGAATGAGCATAAAGAAGCAGGGAACATGGGACTTCTCCTGTTGGCAAGCAGGAGGACTGGCAAATCCAAGATGCCAGAAAATCTGATGAAAACCTGATCCCCATTCTCCCTCCTTGTTTTTTACTCCCACGTCTCCCTTTCTCAGCCTGAAATTCACTGTGCTTGTTTCCAGTGAGTGCCCGCCTTGACCACTCCATCATACTTTTGGGGTGGGGTAGGTGATCCTGTGCTTCATCCTCGCCAGCCGGGGAGCGCTGCTTCGGGTTCAGGCATCTCTCTGTCCTCTCAGCTGGCTCAGATTTATCCCAGGGTTCTCTTTCTTTTTTTTATCTATCTATGTGGATCGGTAGTACTGGATAGCCCAGTTTACTTTTGGCCTTGCCTACTGGGAATGTCAAGTGAGGATAAAATTAAACTGTGGGTAGACAAAACATAAGGATGTTTCTACAGTGAAATGTGATACATATTAAAATCAACTCATTCATTAGCACTCACATTGTGAACTTATTAAACGCTCTTAGTTAACAGATAGAGTTGCTAGTTTAATGTCTAGTGCTGCAAACAGCTGCTTTCTGTTTACAAAATAAATGGCATCTTCCATAGAATAAAGAAAATATGATATATGAATTTTTATTTCTTTCCAACAAAGTCCATAAAAAAGTCCTTTGGTACCTTACACATACAGCAGCGACACAGTCTGCTCTGAGTAACTGTGTTCGCTAAAGGCAGTCTTTTACAAACACTGTTTAACATATAGTATCATGCCTTTTCACTTCTGCATATTAATTTATGCTGACATCAAAAGAATTTGAATAGCATTTCGTAAAATCTCTTTAAATTCTTAACTCATACTGAGATTCCTGTGCAGTGCTGAGGTCTGTATCTAGCGCTAGACTGTGATGAAAGTTGCTCAAGCAATAACAATATTGAAATAAGGAATGGAAGTGCACCATTGAACTTCAGAGAGAAACCAAGGGTCACCATTTCACACTCGGGATCATGTGGATGTAGGTAAAACACATAAGCAGTTTCCATGCAGGGGACTGCTCAAAGCAGGTGGTGGAAGTGAGCACAGTTTGAACAGACTGCAGGTTGTCCATCATAGCTGTGTAAATAAAGGTCTGTCGTGGAAAAACTGAAGAGTGTGAATATTTGATCTCAGAAGGTACCTCCAGCGGCCTGAGAGGGCTCTTAAGTCCTGTCTTCTCTCTTTGACCATTTGAGATACCCAGAGCACTTAAAGACACCCCAAACACACACAAAACCCCCACACGTCTGTGAGGTCTTATCTAGCCCTTTTTTCCAACACAAATCATTGTACCTGCTGACGTTTCTGCCTCCCAGAAGTCTCTACCCTCTCCTTTGCCCACAAGTCCCAAGACCCACTTTTTGAGGGGCCTCTAGGATTATCTAGTGAGTTGCCCTCCCTTCTGGGTCTAGCAGCCTGGTGCACCTCTTCCCCCTTCGGTGGGTGACATGGATTCAGTCCCACTCCCCCTCCTCACTCCCGAATTTGCACAGCTCCCCAGGGCACAGGCCTGCACGCGCGCCCGCCTTCGGCCAAGGCTCTCCTGGCCAGCTGCGACCATTACTCAGCAGTCCCTCCCTTCCCGCTACTGGTTTTATATACAGACGTACGCACCAATAAAGGGGGATTTTGAAAACAAATTGCTTCTAATTGACACTGAACGAACTTTAAGGAAATTTTCCGCGTGTCCCCACAGAAGGCTACCTGACGAAGGACCGCCCGGTCAGGCGCGATGCTCTGTCCCAGTAGTCGCCTGTGAGCTGGTTGGGAAACGAAGCACAGGACCCTACGGCCGGCCGCTCCGATCAGGCCAAAAACACCTTCTGGCCTGGTATCAAACTGACATTTAGAACTACGCAACCATAAAGAGAAACACAACAAATTCTTTAAGAAAGTAGTACAATTAGAAAGCTAAATTGTTTCTGCTCTTCAGGTGGAAAAGATTAAAACAGGCAGCAAAGTACAGTAGAGGAGCAAGAAAGGGGATGTAACGAGAGCATGATGTGATCCAGGGAGGCAGGTGCATTCAAGGGCTTCAGCTGGGCACCCCCGAAAGGTGCGTGCTGGAAGGTGACTCGTCCATTATGCAAACTGGCACCACGTAAATCAGGGGAGAGGCAAAAAGCTGTAAACACCTGCACTGAGCTGGAAGATTTCTGCAGTTTCTTATTCATTATTAAAAAAGATACATAGTTGTTTTTCTAAATATAGAAAAACATACTGTAGAAATTACTACAAAGCACTCTTGATTACTTGGGTATAAATAAGGGCAAATTATGTTCCATTTTTTATTGCAAATGCTGTTTACTGCATCATCCCCTGCACTAATTTTTGTAGTTACACAATACGTTACTGTTACAACAAGTCAATAGGACTTTGGAAGTGTAAATGAGGAAAGATCTCAATCACAGTGACAAATTAAACAACGACAGGCAATTATTGTGAAATCAGAAAAACTATATTTATAACACACATAAAATGGAGCTAGTCTACCTTTTATGGTGGTAGTCAAAGAAAATACGTGCAAATAGACCCTTTAGAAGACGGGGTAATAATTACTGATTACACTGTAGTTAGGCCATTTATGTCTAAAGTATTACGTACAATTCTACAAGCCATGTTTTATAGCAGCTTTTGACTGATCTTGCTACTGTAAAACATTGTGGTTTCTAAGTTACCAAACACCACATTTTTTTTCTGTTCACTTCCATTTATTTTTATTTGGAAAACAAACATTTTTTGCAGCACTGTGGGCATTATATCAATTTCTTTCCTAGTGATCCTAGAGTAACCTCTACACTAATGGCATCTGAATTAAGAACAACGGAGCAAAAGATTTTTCACTCACAACCTCCCAGCAGACAAATAGATCAATAATCCAGAATTATTTGGCTCCTTCATAATTCCCCATATAAAATAACTACTTTATGCTTGATGTAAGAATAAGATGACTAATCCAGGCTGTTGTGGGAAGCAGCTGTTTGCTAAACCCATCTTCAACTTTTACTGCAAATGAAAATGTCATCTGTAAAGGTCTCTGATTTTTTTAGGACAACTCATCACAGTGATTAGGCACCTCCTGAAGCAAAACGTTATCGACGCCTGGTTTGGAAGAGTTAATTCACTGTGCTGCAAACTGATGTGAAACGGAGGAATTGCAGGGAAAGGAAGTTTTAGCTTTGATATGAAAAATGAGCATAATGAAACTGACAGAGACATCAAAAGGAGTTTTTTTATAGAAAACACACTATAAAGCTGAAATTGTGCTCCGGTCTCCCTGTTCACTCCCAGCACTCTGGTCAGCAGAAATACTGACTGATGACCGGTTTTGTGTGCGTCTTGGTCCCTTCTTACAACAGGGTAACCTCCAACTAAGCTACCCACCTCCGCAGCATCAAAACTACGTAAAATGTTACTATTGACCTCTGTTATTTGCTTTCCTTCCAGTGAATCCTCAACATACATCTTTATACAAAGGTATAGCTATATCCCATAGACCCTGAATTAACAAACAGAATGCAGTTTTGATTGGGACAATGCCTAATTAAAAGAGCTGCCACTTCTTCCTGTAGGTAAAGGGGTAAGCTCGGCCTCCAGAAAATTTTTTCTGGCAGATTTGGATTTCCAGAGATTGAAAATCTTGTAGTCAGTCTCTCCACATGTACAGCCTTTAACCTGAACTGAAATAGATGGCAGAACTGAAAAGTAAGACTGACACAGTAAATCACAATGATTTATGAGCTTTTAGGAATATGGGAAAATTTACTCTTTCCCATTTATTTAAAATAAATACATTATTTATTTACAGTCTTCATTCTCATGCAGCATAGAATACTTCGGGATTGTCTTGCCAAATTGAAGTCATTGGATTTTACCAATTACAGGGTCAAATTCTGGTATCCCTTGCATGCATGCATATGCAGTTTCAGATGGATGCAGTACAGATTTTAGATATTAAAAATCTATTTTATTAGTCATCCTAATACATCCAACCAATACAGAATTAATCACTGATTTTTCCGTGTCTTTTCCTATCTAGTTTTAAATGTTCAAAGCAATGATTTATGCTGCCATGTAGACATCAGTAACTAAATGTTTGCTAATAATTAGCCCAAATCTTGTATTTTTAAATTTCATCTATTTTCTTTCATTTTATTTAATGAGTTGCACTCTAGCTCCCTTCTTGATGCTGTAGGGCTTCCTCAGCTTATATATTTCAATTGTGTATCAATCCTGAATATTTAAACCTGTTTTAGAAGAACACACGAGCACCTGGCAAATTTTGGGAATGGGATAACCAGGAAGCACAGTAAACATGGTCAATGTTCCCTTTTTTGGTGACAATTTTGGTCTCTGAAACTGTAAACACATAACGTCAAACCTTGGGATCCAAACCTTAGGGAGCTTACTAACTCCACTCCACTAGAGAGACTGTTAATTAGGATAATCAGTAACAGCTTCATCTGTTTGGTATTTTTGACATCTTGCTGTTTAAATCATAACATATAATCTCCCTGTCAGTTTTCTGTTCTTTTGTAAATCCCCTAGTTGTTTTTCTGCTATCGAGATGAAACTGAAATCAGTATTTCAAACGTGATGGCAAAAGTCTTGTGAAAAGAAGGCAATACACGTTGGTCTAGTATGTCGTATCTCTGCTATTCAAAATTGCATTGATCTTTTGCTGTATATACCTGCCCGATGCCGCTTCTAGGTTTCATGCAGCATTTCTGTCATCCATGTTTGTCCCTCCCCTGGAACAGTGCTGTTCTTGATCACATTGCCTTAGCAGGACTAAGTCGTGCTTGGCCAAGAGTACTGTAATTTGTTGTTTTCAGTCCTGCATTTGCGTTACTGCATTCCGCTCTGGTGTTTGCATGTTAGAATTCATGCCAATTGATAATAATCAGCTTCCTTCCTTTTTTTCTGAATGACTTATCAAGATACCAAATAGGACGTAACAGTGCTCCGTGTCCCCCAGCATTCCTTCCAGCCGGAGACATTTATCCTCATCTTTGGTTTAGGAGAGTGCTTGCATTCCAGGTAACCTTTACTAATCCATGTAAAACTGAACGACATATTGTCAAACGTTCCACTGAAGTCCCAGTTATATTTTACTTGCCATGTTCGCTTCACTGACTAATCCTGTGTTTCTCTATTCAGTAGTCATGTAACTGGATAGGTTTACTGAGTTTTTCAAGTTTGTTTTCATCTTTTGAAATAATTACAGAACTAGCTAGGCAAAGAACGCATAACTGGGAATACAAAATTGTATGCAAAACTATTTATCAATTAAACAAATAAGTCTGAACTGCAAAAAGTCCACAGAAAGATAGCAGGAAGATAGTCAGACTTCAAAAAGCAGCAAAAGAACATTTAAACTACAAAAAAACCCCAAACTTAGACAGAAATATAATTTGGGATTCCGGACATCTACTATAAAGAGAAAACACCAAAGAATGTGTTAATACAATAGGAAGAAAACAATAAAGAATTTATTGAAATTCTTGAAATAAAGATGTTTCAGGGACATCAGAATCCTGAGTCTGGCCTTCACCCTACAAAGTCTGGTTTTTATCACTTAGCTGAGATAGAAGAAAGAACTTACTCTGTTTTAATTAAATAAGCTATAGGCATTTAAAACCATTATTAGTTTATGCTTGGCTGAAAGTGAGATTTTGAAACCTATGAAAGCAAATTAAGGATATAAGGTTCAGATATTTGCATGATTACTTTGATTTATGGGAATAAAACCAGCTTTTTTTCCCCCTGGTCACCACACTAGGAAGCTACTTACCTGTTGCACAGTTCATTAATTGTTTTTTTCTTATTTGGTATTTCTTGATTTCACAAAAATGGATGTGGCGCAAAAAATAACAAGACACGTGAACAGAAATGCGAGAATATTTTACTAGACGTCATAGCAAAAGAACAAGAAGAAATAATTTTATAGAGGATCCTATAAATGTTTAATATATTTGCAGGCTTGACAACAAACAAAAAATGGATAAAATGTTAAAAGAATCTACATCATTGACTAAGTAATAATAAAAATGCTTGGGGTTTTTAAATTATTTTCATGCACTGTACTTTATGATGTACTAATATGTTAGGCCTGTTGATGATCCTCAACCCTGCCTGAAAGCTTCTGTGCTGCAATGCTTATTTAAATGGCCATTCAGTCAGACAACTACTTTTGGTTCATTCTAGTTTTCTTCCTATATCCTGCTCAACCTTTCATGCTTTAAACATTATTTTCTTTAGCCTTTTCCAGCTGCATTTATATTGGAAAAATGTAATAATGTGCCTTTACATCTTCTCCACAAGACTTGGCCTGTTTGTTTTGGTTTTCACGAAGTAAAATACCTTAGCACTAGTGCATTTTGTGTTCTCAGTTCTTATCGTATTGAATTTAAATCTCATGGATGTTGATTCACAGCTTGGAATCTGTACTATGTGAACAATAGCTGACACTGTTTGCCCTAGTAATTATCGCAAGATGAATCATTTTTTTCTTTCCTGTGATACTCTTCAGGCGGATCAGCAAGCTGATCTTGCTTTCTGCACAGCCACACGATCGCTAGGCCTGCATGAAAGATGCAACCAGAAATATGGCCATCGGTGGAAGCAAGAACATGACTTCCCCTTTTGGCAACAGCACGGTTTCAGATCAGCTTCAGCAGGCAGCAGTATTCTTCCCCTGTCCTCTGACAGCTGATTCCTGATCCGACTGAAGTTAGTGCAAAAAGTTTCACTGATTTCAGTACAACCAGAATTTGTCTCTGATCGAAACACAATTAATATGGGGAAAAAAACCCTTCCAGATAGCTTAAACGCACAAAACACCATGTCAGTTTTGACATATCACTCTGATGCAAAGACAGGCCACTAATAAAATATTTAACCTTTCAGTACACGTATTTGGAAAAAAACAACAGTACTGCTTGAATTTGGAAAGTTCCACCTGCTGAACTGTGATACAGCAATGCAAGCATGATTTATCATTTTATTTTCATTGTAGGGGAATAGGATACTTCCAAGTAACTGGTGTTTGTACATTGCATTACATGTCATCATGTCACAAATTCGCAGTCCCCAAATATTTTTGTTTGCAAGCTGCCACATGGAGAAGCCAACTGGCATGTTGTTTAGATACTAATTTCTGACATGTGCTTTGTATACAGAAAAATCTGATTTATGAAATGCGAGATAGAAACTTGTCAGGTTTTTTCAATATATACAAAAATAACTGACTGCATATAAATCAAGACTACACCCACAATACATTTCAAAAAGCTTAAACTGCTTATTTTTAAAATTGGCACTGATTTTGGAAAAAAATATAATATAATTTTTTAGTTGAAATGGGTTCAATTTTCTTATAATTTATACAAAACATTTTAATATGCTGGATGCTTTATTGACAAAAAAGGGCTGATAATCGAAGTCTGATGCAGTAAGATTGTGAGTGAAATACGACAGTGAGGAGACAGAGAGGAAGGCTAAAGGCTACAGCCCTTCAGTCTGGTAGCTCAGATACCATAGGCACATCTTGTCAACTCAGATGAAGTATTTTAAAACATATTAAGTATGGGCTAGTACAGTGCCTAAAGTTTGCGTAACTTGTCCTCAATTGACCTTGGTGGAGCTATGCTGATTTACATTAGAAATGGTAGAGATTTTTTTTAAAAAAGACAAAACTACTGTTATTCCATATGGAATAACTGTAAACCCTTTAAATAGGATATTTTTTCAAGCTAAAAGTTTCCATGAAAAAGTATCAAAACTTTTTTTATTTTCTCCTTGATTTTGCTTTTCTTTTACCCTTTCCTTTCCTCCTTTTGCCCTCGGCCTTCTCTTTCCCCCTCTTCTGTTTTGCCTCAGAAAAAGAAGAAATAAGAAGAACAAATAAGGTGGATAAATAAAGATGAATATGGCAAGAGGTTTTCATTTTTTAGTTTCACTGAAGATAAATGAAAATAATAAAACAGGAAGTTCCACAATAATTTGTTAGGTTGTCTTTCCACTAAAAATGACAACAGAATAAAAGGTTGATGTAGATGTGGTAAGGTGTAACAATCTAAGATCATGTCTTACACATTTTATTTTGTAATTTCTAACAAGTGACTCAGAACACATGAAGCTTAGAGTAAATTTCATCAACTGAATCTAATGGCTTAGCCTATCTGAAAAAGGAAAACATCTCCTGCATCAGGAAAAGCACTGAAGAAAAGACTCTGGAAGAAGCATCTTGACAGAGCACTGATAGAGGCATTAACCATCAAGGGAAAGATAAGTTCCAATGGGACTTGGTTGACTAATTAGACAGGGGCAGAAGAATTTGAAAGCTGAGATTGCCTGTGTTACAAACACCTTTCTTTAAGTGCTGAATAATCTTTAAAGTTGCCAGTCTTCCTATATGACTGGTCTTGCTTATTCTTGCAAAATCATGGCTTTTATTGTCATCATTGCCAACAATAGCAATAAGTAGGGTAACAAATTTACTATTTGTTAATTACATGATAAAATGCATGAAAAAAACTTATTTTCTTTCCAAGAAGCCACAATTATTACTTAAATTTTATGTGTATGTCAGTATGGGACACAAATTATGCCAGGTTAAAAGCAGACACACTACGCAGCCTCAGACTGATACCATCTAACAGCACTATGCAAGCCGACAAAACCTGGGCTTTAGTCCTCTGAGCACTTTGGGAATGATTACTACTGTCATTACACATAATGCTCAGACATTTCTCTACAGAAACAAGACTACTTTTTACCAGGCAAAGAAAAATGAAAAATGTCAGTGAAGTAAAATTGGAAGATGTAAAACCAACAGCTGTGAAAGCTCTACAGAGCAGTCATTGCATCATGCCAGGAAACACCTCTGCCCAAAGACAGCGCCGTTTTTCCAGGCATAGCAAAACAGCGCTAAGAACTTCTCTAGCTTTTAAAAATTATTCCAAGTAAAGCATTTCGTGTAGGACCCTTTGTGCTCCGCGAGCCTCTTCTGTAAGGAGTATGATCCTGAGCACTCCTCCTCTTTTCTCTATGCATTACATCCTTCAGCGCGAGGTTCCTAATGCTTCCTAAACGTATATGAACATACTGCTCTTTGCAGGTACGTACTCTTCATTGATGACTTCTGGCAAGTATTTCTTTTTCTGTGTTTTTGACACAAGAGAATAACCCACGTTCTGAAGCCAACTACTTCGCCTGCAAAAATGCTAAGTAACTTTTCTAGCATCCAGTAGGGTATTTCACTGCAGTAAATGTATTATTTTCCCAATAAATTACTCTAGAAGTTATCATTTCTCTCCCTGAATGATGTAACTGTTACTGACAGATTATCTGACAGCCTAGGTGTCAAAATATTTTTCTTCAGCGTGTACTTGCAAATGTTAGAACTGACTGTCAGGATTTTGAGCTTGGATGAAGTTCACTGGATTTCAGAAAATGAACTGATTTTTAAATATTATATTCAGTTTGTTATTGAAGAATAAATTGAAATAAAGCAAGGGCAAAAACCCACACGAAAAACACATAGACATTATCTGCCTTTTGCTAGAACAAAACACTTTTCATTAAAAAGTAAGATTACCTACGGACAGGACTTAACAACAGTGGACTGTAGGCAGGTCAAGTGGCAATGAAGCATCTGTTGTGGAGAGATTATACAATTTCTCCCTCTGATTAGAAAAACGGCAGGACATGCTTTGCATCAATTTTACGGTGTGACAAGGAGGAAGCCCGGAAAAACATACTTGTGGAGCACACACATTTCCCCAAAAAGTGTGATAAATTTGAGTTAGAAATCCAAAGGCTGAGCAGAGAATGAGAACCGTGCAGTGATTTCCATTAGAAGGCTGTGGAGGAAGGCCAATAAAGGACAAAAGAACAAGCGCCAACTGAAGGCATGAAAATAGGTTCAGCTGAAAAGTTATTTTTAAAATACTGATATCTATGTGTAAAAATAAACAAAGATACTTTTAGGCATCAGTCTGGGATACAGGCTCACTAATTACCTCTATTCCCCACCATTTCTCATATGTACAGGAAAGAAAGACTCCCCCAATAAGCAGCTGGAGGACTATTCTATCCAGACTTTGTTTAACTGTAAAAACAGTTGCTGTTGTTTTGTTTAAGGATTGTGCCCCAGACTATCAGGCCACTATCACATGCAAAATCATATGAAAGCAAAATATGGCATTGACAGAAAGACTTTGAGAAACTTTTCATGTGGTGCCAGCCCTTCTTGTCCCTACATTAACTGTTACAGATAATTTCTATTTTTTCCTTGGGAATTTGAGACCATGCCATGCCAGCAGTACCCAAACTTGCTGCTATGGCAAAACTGATGGCTCAACTTTGTGCTGCAATGACTTCCCTGATACATTCCGAAGTTTGTCTGCACATGTGCAACAGATTTGATTGGATCAAAATTTTGAACCTATGTTGTGCAGCATGATGAGGAAAATGAGGAAAGGCAACAATCAGAACAGACTGCTATTGCAAGAACTATTCATGCAGGCTATTATTATTCCCCGACTGTATCTCAGAAGACGGGGTGGCGGGGAGTACGCCAAATGAATTGTTCTCGTAGGTCTCAATCTCCTCCTGAGGAAAGGGTAATAGATTTTCCTGAAAAGAAGTCATGAAGAAATGTAATATGATCTTTAATGATCTGCTGAAGAGATAAGACAAAACATTGCTGGGTATCTCTTTACAGCTAAATATCTTTTGTAATTGTTGGACTCTGTCCTAATTAGCTTTGATATATCAGAGGACTGCTTTGTGAGCTGTTTGGTTAAAACATGTTGTTCTGTTCTACTTCCTCAGATGTTCTACGGATAACGTTATTAGGCTTACCTTTTTGTTCATTCACTGTATTATTTCTATGCTAGTAGAACATACACACACGCTCTTAATTTGATTCAATCTCTGAATAAACTGTCCAACTTTAAAAATGAGATTTATCTCATTCTATTTTCGCACTCATGCATCCACTGATTGCCTGAAAGTTGTATCTGGTTCATTAAAGCATGGGCGTATTTGAATCTGCATCTCTCTTTTTTTAACACTTTTCAAGTGTCCAGTATGTTACTATAAGTTCTTCAGCTAATTCTATTAATTAACAAACAAATAAATAAACTAATTAATTAAATAATTCTATTCTAATCTTTTCAGATTCCTTATCTTCAGTAGGAAGTCCAAAATAGTGATTCTATTTTCATCTTGAACCCCTCGGTTCTTTGCAATTAATATCAAGATCCAAAATGCTCTATCTCATACCTTTCACAGCAAGAAGTTATTTATAGCACCCAACAGTTTAGGTTAAGCAAAACTCTGCTGAAATTGGAGGATGCAGTTACACCACATATTGAGGATAAAAGTGAGAAGCAGTTCTACTTCTTGGAGTAATTAAAACAAAACCTGCGATACAAATCATAGCTCACATGGCAAGCCAGATGATGAATGCGAACGAATTTTGCCAGGACCTGAATGCTAGAGCCTACTGACATTATCAACGTAATGAGCTGGGTATTCTTTAGAGTAGGTGTGTCTATCTTTGAGCAGAAGAGGATGTTACAAAGTTGAAAACAGCCAGAAAAGCGATGGAATATTTTTCTAGAAAACACCTGGAACTTTGAACAGAAACTCTTCTGGTTTCCTTCTGTATTTCAAAACAACTCTATGTACTCCTGGCAAAGAAATATGTTTGTTTGTGAAGAAACAGCGAGTTCGATAAATTTAATTTGCTAAAGAAACCTATCTGCAAGACCATATAACTGCTTACGTCAAAAGAAGTAACAATGTTTCGGAAAAATAATCAGAAATTTCCATAAAGCAGAACTTCATTTCTCTCTCAAATAAAAAGTTAACCAATTTCCACACATTGCAACAAATAAGCCTGTACACTTTCATTTCCTCAATATATGCTTGGTTTCATTAAATTTTACTGAGCTAAATCTTATATATTTCTCATCAATATAAATTTGGCCAATCTGCAAAATCTGAAATACTCTCCCTGATGTAATTTTACTAGTTACACTGAAGTCATTAGCTGGTATTATTCTTCCATTTTAAATACCCATAGGCATGATTCTCATTTCACATACAACAGCTAAGCTTCTAATACAAACAATCACATGTTCATGGTGAAAAACTTTCTGAATGTTAATGTAGAGCAGGAACCATAGCCCACATATTAAGGCTGCAAAGCAAGCAGATAGTAGTTAAAAGTTTAATTTTTAATCTTTAACCCTTATGGTATTTATTGTTTATTAATAGTTACTTTAAACACTTTCCTGAATTGACATCTTAGCTATGATTCCTACCCTTCTGAACAAGCGTAATGGAAACATTTCAAAGCTGGGCTTAAGAGGGAGTGATTAGTTCAATAAGATAATCTTTATACTTGTGAATTTAAGAATTAATATATAAGACACAAGTTCTTTCCTAAAAGTTTCTGTAAATAATTACATGATTTGTAAAACACAAGTGCATCGAAAAAAAAGCATATGAACAGTAATCAGATGAGAAAACCCTGGTAAGAGTTTTCTTTAGCATGAAAGAAGAGTGTGGGTTATTTTCCTATATAATCTACCAATTGTATCATTTGGTAGATGCTGTTTCCTTTTTAGCCTTGCAACTGTGCAGAATCATGCTCCTTTTTGACCATGCTCCATTAAGAAAGACATGTGTACACAGGTAACACAGCATTCAAAAACGTTACCCTGAAAAAAAGAGTTATTCCTCCGTGTGTGTGGATGAGGGTTTTGATTCCCAGCAACAGCTGCTGCATCAGTACAGGAACAGTACAAAAAGAGAGCTCGTGACAAAGACCAATAGCAGTTTGTCCAACTCTCCCAACTTAAAATCCGACTAACTGGCAACCAAATTAACAATTACTTAGAGGTAGTAAGGAGTTAGTAGTAGGTCATTTCTGTCGCTCATAAGCTTTGAGAGGTTCCAGGTTTTTGTAATTTTTAACTTGGTTTTTATTCCTGTGATAGCAATCTCCAGTCAACCTCACAAGATGCAATCATCTTACTGTGTTGTGCTTCAGTCAACCAGCTCCTGAGGCACTGTTATGAACAGGGTGGGCCTTCTTACAAAAGAATCTCAGGATTCTTCACAGCAGGAGCCAGCAATGATGTAGGATTTATTAACAAGACAAGTTTTAATTGAATTCAGTATGCTACCCAATAACACAATCACTGTATCATCTGTTCCGGCATTTAATTTCATATTAAAATGTTATTCTTAAATATTTTTTGGTGTGCTACACAATATTGCATGTGAATAATTACCATAAAAGTTGTCTGGAAGTGGCTTTCACCTCCCTCTGGAAGTCTGGTGGGTTTTTGTTGTTGTTGTGGTTGGGTTTTGGGGTGGGTGGCGAGTGTCTGGTTGGTTGGTTCCTTTTTTTTTAACTGAGGTTACTTCAATGACTTCACCTCAGTTTTCAGCATGACAATGTAAACAGTTAAATCAGTATCGCTGAGGGATGGCTGGGGCAAACTGCAGCGCAGGGTTGGCAGGGTTGGTAACAGTGACTGGGAAGGGACCTTCAGAGGCAGGGGTTGCTGTTACGGAATAAATGTCACATGACGACGTTCTGAGGCACCTTCGTGTTGGTTACACAGCTGTGTAATTTTTGACAAAGTGCTGTCGTAGTCGTTGGTTTGACTAAGATTGGGGAAAAAAAAAACCCACCCAAACAAAAACCAAACCATCTGATCATTTCTGCTTTTTGCCAGACACTTTGTAATTTTAACAGAACATTCATGTTTTACACAACTAGTGGAAAACTATGACAGCAACAGAAAGAAGAGTTGGAATAAGTGACCAGTCAAGAATTTGGCCACAGAAAAGGCCTCTATTCAACCAGTGGTCAAATCCACCTTGTGCACTTGGCTCTCTCCTCACCTGCTTGTTCCTGACTCTCCAGCTGCTGCCGTGATCTCCAGTTCTTGTACGCTGCCAAACCACCCACCTGCACGGCAGTATTCGAAACCAAACCCCTCCAACTGGGAGACAGAAATTGTAATCATCCCGCTTGTGTTTTCCCTGCATTTTTTGCAGACCACTGACAGTTAGCATTTACATTACAAAATTAATAACCCTAAATAGAAATATACTTGAAAAAATTCAGTTGGTTAAAGAGGCTTAACAGTAGATATGTAAGAGTTGTTCTTCACTAATGATGCATATTGCATTCAATTATGTTTTCAGAGAGAACAGAAGCATAAACAGTGCAGGATGTCTTCTTTTGCATGGGCTGATGTAACAGAAACCAGGAACAACACTGAATTTGCAAGAAAACCTGTTTCTCGTCCAATTTCCTGAATAAAGGAGTTCTGATAAGCATTCAAACTTTGCAAGCTTATCTGAACTGATCCATTAAAAATGGGACGTGATCCTGCCAAGTACTGAGCAGAAAGTCCCTCCAGATGGTATTCTGTAACTTCAAGGTTCAGGTCCTTAGCAAGGTGGGATTATTCATTAGAATTGCGCCTGCATTGAAGGGATATGTAATAAAAGCAAACCCAATCACTTATTAACAAAAAGAACCAATGACATGATTGGCAACACTAGTATTTAAATTTTTTAATAAAGCATTTGTCCTCCTTTTTGTACAGGAAACAACTATAACCTCAGCAGACCAATGTAAATTTCTTAAGATTATGCCCTGGTCATTTTTATATAGACTATCTTTCAGAAGAAGAAATGTATCCACGTACTTTCAAAACTTCGATGTCTTTAAAATAGTGCCAATTGCATCGATATTTTTGTGGTATCTAGACAGCTATTGAGACTCTAAGTGGTAAACTTGCATGCTTACATGTAAGCAAGTGAATCCAATAGGGTATGTGGATTTTTTTTTTTTAATTGAGAGGGAGGAATATTAGAGGGACTTTCTTCTCACTAAGAAGCCACTGGACAAATATTGATTTTGCTGTATGAAGATTTAAATCCACAACTTACAGTAAAATTTTACTGTATCCACTAGTGGCAGAAAAAAGTACCTATTCAAACATATCAAGGCTTTGGAAAATACTGCCCATTCTTAGTGAAGCTGGCCTTTGCTGCCCCCTTTCCCAAGAGGCTATTCTCCCATTGAGACCAATGGCAATTTCCTTCCTCCCACTTGGCTTTCAGTTTGGGACTATATATCCATGGAGAGAAACACTATGCTTCAACTTATCCTCACAAGAGTAAACCACCACAGGACTCATTCACAGACCAAAAAACAAAACAAACCAAACCAAAAAAACCACTAGGGAAGAACTGCTCACAAACTGACTTTAATGCCACTGAGTACATTTATACAAACAAATACCCAACTGCGAACATTCAAACAGAAACCAAACTATACCTTGAGAAATTTTAAGATGGGAAATTCTCCGAACCATTCCCAAACTAGCAACTTCCTGTTTCACAGGTTCTCAAGTGAAATGCAGCTGATGGGTGGGGGAAGCAAGGGAAAATGTATACTTAAAGGCAGGGTTAGCTTTTGGTTTTATGCATGTCAAGCTTATGGTAGAAACTACTTGTCTTCCTTGTGCCATCCTGATGTTCTCAGCTCTGTTAGAGGCCTGATCCAACTCTTACTGACATGCAGAAGACACAGTGGAGCACTACAGAGCTTCTAAACAGAATCTACCTCTTGATAGTAGCAATTTTATGGGGGGGGAAAAAAAAAGTCAAATTTCCATTTGGTGTTTTAGTATAGGACTTGTTTTATCTTCCAGTCACACATGATGAACAAATTTACATGCTTTGGGTACAACCCTGTTCCTTATTCATTGAGTCCTATGCATCAAATTGATGGGATGCCACCTTATTTTGATAAAATCCTAAAATGTAAGAGAAGAAATAAAGAGTTGCATGCCCTACAGCAACAGTCTTCAAATTTAAGCATCATGTTTTATTTTATTTGAAATGCCCCCTGACTCACCAATTGCCCTAAGGGAATCCTGAACTGTGTTTAGACAAGGATGGAGAATTGTCATTGTCTGTGTCTAACAAGTGTATGATGGAGCTTCTTGAGCCACTGCCTTAACTCCGGACAAGACATACCCAATGTCACAGAACCCCTTCTGCTATTTACACCTTTAAAACTTTCATCTGTACATGATTACAAGATTTAATACATACCATTACTTGTGCAAAGTACTGGATTTTAAAAGTTGCTTCATGGGCAGATGTAGTAGGAAATGGACAGTAAAGACTCAGAGACTACAACCAAAAGTTTTTCAGGCTGGTTATTGAAGATTTTATCATTTTAGACATCCACAAGAACATTAACAAAAAGCAATATACACAACAGTAAATAGTTCTCAGATACTTTCTTGGAAAGATTTGTCTATAAAGCACTAAATTAAATCCAGTAAGAGCATGTGACATCCTCTGCTTTAAGAGAAAAACAAAAATATCAGATAACAATGTATCTTGGATAATATTGCATTCTGTTCCAGGATTTACAAAAAAGTAAACAGATATCCATGCATCTAGTCTGCTGAGCATCATGAACAGCTCCTTTCAAATGTTTACACAAAAAACCTTAACTTCGCTTCAGAGCTGTTTTAGAAATGTTATTTACTTGTTTTTACTTACAAGCCAGAAAACCAGCAGGCTACAAAGGTATTAGCCTAGCATCTTATGTTAAGTCAATACATACATAAATACCTAGCCACAGAAACACAAAGCTGCCTTTTTTTTCCCCCCTCCTTGACAGCATTTGCCAAATTCTATAAAGTTACAGGGGAGCTACAATTGTCAATCTGAAGATGAAGACAAGTTAATATAAACACAGTATTTTTATTATCAGCTTCTCAACAGTTGTATTAAATTCCTGCATAGTCACGAACGCAAGGAATCTCACTTTCTTTGCACTGTTTTTGAAGAGCAGAGATACTCATTCGTGATCATCTTCTGTCAAATAGGTGACTTCTTTGGAAGGTGGTATGTCATAAGCTGCCACATCCAGTTCCTAGTGGGAGGGCAGACACTTACCTACTTACCTTCTGAAACTCTTTAACATAAATGAAAGCATGCCCACATTTGGAATACACACCAATGGACACAGCCAAACATACTGGGGGTGGGGGGAAGAATGGGCGTGATTAAAAAAAAAATCTAACAACAGAAGCACTGTAAAGGAACCACTTCCTAGAGAATTTAAATTTTTCATATTATTTATTTCTCCAACTCTGCAGAAATTGTCACTTAGTATAACATCAGAGATCTATAGAATGCAAAAAATATGATACTGTGGTAGCTCTTCTAACAGTTGCTGCTTCTCCTGGTAGAACTTAAGCAAACAGGCAGGTGTGTTCCTGCTAGCATGCAGAGAACTAGTCTCTCTTACATAGCACATCTACAGAATATCCAAAACCCACTGACTTCTCAATTTCATGAAAGAGCACAAAATACAGTTAAGGTTATGTATACAAATTCATGGTTTTCCATGTTTAGATTGAATTGTTGACATGTTGTTTATTATTTTTAAATAAGTAACAATTCCTTTGAAGTTTCTCTTGCTCAAGGGAAATTTTGATTTCTGCTGACACACTGCACAGTGACAGATATGACTGCCTAACTCATAACTGTGTGTACTTCTTATTACTATGAATTACCACTTAAATTCCAGATGAATTCAAGCATTAAGCCTTTTAGATACAATTCAGGTTTTAAAAATCAAGCTAACCAAGGGGAGGAGAGGGCAACAGACAAAAATGATTATATGATTCAAGCAAGACAGAACGATACTAAGTAAGGTCTATAACTAAATCATTTAGTAATTACTAGTTTTTTAATACTTTCATAAAGAAAAAATATCGTCATGATAATAATGCATTTCCTAGATTAGCTCACTTCTACTCCCCTCACCACTCAAAGTTACTAAGGTATTTCTGAGATTGAAGAGCATTTGTTCATCAACATAAAGAGTATTGGAAAGACTTTTTTCCCCAATATTTTCTAGTTTCAGTAATAATTCTTCTACACATGTATTGTTTTTCCTTATAGCTAGCAAACGCATTTGACTTTTTCATGCATTTTGGAGGAAAAAAACCCCCCTTGGGTTTTAGATCAGTTTCCCCTACTTTCTTGACCACCATCCACTGTCAAAATATAACATGGATCATCATCCAGATCCAAGACACTTGTCAGAACTTTAATGAGGGTAGTACAGGGAACATACAAATTGCAGATCATTTTATTATGAACTCCTGGACAATATGGGAACTACTGCTAAAATACAAAAATGAAGTACTGCAGGTTTTTTTGTTCCCAATTTCAAGAACAACGTAATTTAGTCATTTATCTTTCCTGCTTTTACCTTGCAGTAAATGAAGAAAAGGGCAGTAAGAAAAAAGATACAGAAAAAAAACCTGTTAATGAATACGGAAGGTTAAAGAAAGCTCCTACTTTCTCCCTGACTAACCTATTGTCAGGTTGTATCAGTTTATGCTGCTTTCCCTTATATGCCCAATAGTCACTTATTTCAGGCAGCTTGACTGAAATCTGGCAAAGTTGCAATAATGCAAGTGTTAGATTTATATTTTGTAAGACACAAAATGGCATCCTGTGGGTTTTTTTGGTCAGCTTGCTTTTTTCTTTGCATTTTTCAGTATGTATACCTTGTCACACAAATCCAAGATTGTTGTTTTGTCATGTTTCTCCTGGGCTACTGCAAAAGGATTTGCCTTATAGTTAGAGGTCCTCTCAGCTATTATAAGCATAACGTTGACTCCACACCTGGAAAACTTATTTTTTTTAAAAAACAGCAGTGTCAGTAGAGATCACATGTGCATCCTGAGCTGCTTCATACTCTTGTGTGACAGTGTAAGGAGGGGACTGCTACCCTCACTTCCCTAGCAGCCCATAGCTTGCAGCTGCAAAGAACTTCAAAAAGCAGGAATGAAAGACCAATTTGAACTGATATGCCTAACTTCAAGCACCATAGTTTTTCTAGGGGCTGAAAGAATGAATCTTGCTGTAGGTGACTAGCAAGTATGCCTTGGACTACAGAAGACCATGAGATTTCAATTGTATCCAGCAGGGATTGATATATTGCTCATTCAAATTTGCTAAGTGACTTGGAAGTCACATCAAATATGTTAATAATAATCAATAGGTTCTGTTAATCACTATTCTTGAAAATATGCATGTATCTGAAAGTGGATCTGATGAGGAGGTCAGATAGTAAGAGAATAGTAGTCATCCATGGAAACACACTGTGACCCAGAAAACCTTCATGGAGCAAGTCTGGCTTTTCAATACACTTGATATGACCACAGAAGCGCTGCACCAAACCTCTGCTCTTCTGGAGAGCAAGAGCTATAGAGACACAGCAAATAAAGCCGGATTTGTCCAGCGAAGAACATCGTTTTGAGAAAGTGAGTTGGTGGTAGCTGCCCTGTCCAGGAAGAATTCCATGTCAAAGGGAAACAGGGAGAGGGGTTCCTCCACCAGCTTGTCCATGCTGAAAGATGTGTAAGTTCAGCCTGCAGACCACAGATGACATACTGAAGTAACTGCCGTTAGAAAAAAAAAATTTTTTTTTATTTGATACTATACAGAACATTTGGAGAGTTCAAGAAAAAGCTCTCTTCATTTTTTAAGTTCAAAAGCAAGTACAAAGAAGGTATGTGGGCAGCTCCACATCCTGAGTTGTGAGAAGGCCAGGTATGGCTAAAACGAACCAGTGTGGTATACTCCCACCAGGTAACCCTTCTGAGTTTAAATCCACAGTTGTCTTTTTTAAGATGTACACATAAAAACTTTTTAATGAGTCCATTTGCTCCACCATATTTTACATATAAGCAGCCCAAAACTTTTTACATTTTGAAGACCAAGTCTTTTTTGAAGGTGTAATTCTCTCCAGGAAAATCTCCTGAATTTGCAGGGCTTCAATCTCTAACAAACTGGTACTTTGTCTTGTCCCAGATCATGACATAGGAAAAAGATCAGGCCTCATGTGTTTATCATTCAGGAGACTTGCAGCAATGACCTTTATGCTTTGTGAGAAGCAGCATTCCTGACACTAGACAGTATTTATTACAGCAAACAAGCCTCCAGTCAGGACTTCCTATCAACAGATTTACAGTGAATTTGTGGTGAACATTCATGACAGACTACCATACTCTTGCTCATAAAAAAACAGTAGGATCACCACTGTCTCTAAAAAGGTCCTCCCTTAATTGACAATGGCAAGCTAAGCACTTCGTTGCTGGAGTTGATGGCAGTGAAAAGTAATATTGATGTGAGAGTAAAAAAAAGTAGATCTGGAGCAGGTCACCCTTCCTCTGTTCCATGCTACATGAAGCTATTTTCCTGAGATTGAGTTTCTTCCTATATATGTGCTCAGGCTTGCCCTATTTGCCAATGAACCTGGATGCTCGAGATACTGCAACTACCTTTGACATCAAGTGAGATGACAGCTTGAATCCCAGTGTTGAAGCTGAATCTTTCTTCCATACCAACTTTTTTGCAGTTATTTCAGGAGTTGCTTTTCACCTTAACAAGACGTCAGGTGATGTGTATTTATTTATAATGAGAACTCTAGAATTAACTTTTGCTGTTTCTAACATTACTTTTCAAGAAGTGGTGCATTAACTTTGCATCTCAATTTCAAGCTGCAGAGAATGACCAGCATGCCAAACACCTACTTGGAACACAGAGTTCTCTCTGGCATAAACTACTCTGCAACTGTACACATACTAAAGGCGTTCAGTCTCTTAACAGACTGGGCAAGTCTTGAGCATAACAAGGCAATGCTTGACACAGTGTATAGGAATACACAAAGAAACTCTGCATAGAAAATTAATGGGGGTGAAAACCTACAGGAAAGGGGGATCCAAAGAGTACTGTTCCGTCCAAGAGTTTTCATGGTCCACAACTTTCACGCAGAAGGTAGCAAAGTGGTTCTGGAGACTTACAGATTACTTCAGAATTTAAACTAAGCTAAAATCTAATAAGTTAACTAATACTTTATAGATACAGAACAACATTACAGTTTCCTTCTTTCTTCTTAAGAATTTAAGGACATACTCCTTCTGGGGTCAGCTTCCAGGGCGTATCTCAGAGTGGGAGGCCAGCATCACACTTGTCTGAAACAGTCTCTCTCCTTTCATACAGGTGATAGTGTACCAATGTTAGCTCCCAAAATCATTATCTGACTGTTAGCAAGGGCAGGGAGTGTTAGTTTCAGTATGCATTTTCAAGCTTCTCTTGCTATTATTAAAGAAGCTGAGCTTTGGCTACATCTTGAAGAGTTGAAACAATACATAAAGGCCTTTATGGCACCTCTTAAGTCATCCAAACAGTAGTTCAAATACAAAAAAAAAAAGCAACTGGAAATTCAATTCAAGCAATACAAGCAGGATGCAGGGGGTAAAAGTGGCATTGACAGTACTAGAGGAGTAACTCCGATGTTGTGACTTCAAGTGCATCGAAGTTTCGCATTATACTTTCAGTTGAACTAAGACTCACTTACGCTTCTACGAAGCCTCCTGAATTGTTCTGTAATTTAGAAGTTACCTTCCTTGTACTGAGAAATAGTTTTGTCTACTATCCTTTCCGTTGATTTATACTTGGGATACTCAAAGTGGAAACATAAGACCTGATAGTCAAAATCCTCAGAAATCATCTGTGCTGAAATACCTTAGTTTTGGCACATTATCAATCAGTAGAGTTCTTGGCCCTGAGTTAGGCACCTAAGGAAGCACTGCTGAGAAAACATGTGACTGAGAAGCCATGTAAAATACAGATGTAGACAGGTATTTGATTATAGCTCTGTTTTCACTACTAATAGACTACAGCCCATTCCCAGAACCAGGATTAACTTGGTTTTTATCTGGACTCCAAACTCAAAAGTATTTTAAACACAAATGCCTGTCTCTCATATCAATACTCTAACCAACTGGCTGCTTGCTATTGTATAAAGATATGCAACCGTAGTAAACTCAGGTGCTTTTTTTGTTCTAACTGCATTTGCATCAGAAAGCATGGCTACATGACAAGATTCTGCTTCTACAAGGCGCAAGGACATACCAATTTGACTCTTCTTTTGCATTATTCAAGACTTTGTCTTGACCAGATCTCCAGTCAGTACGCTGGGAAGCAGCACAGGCCTGCATGCTTCTGCCAGTGTGCCTGCACTGTGCTATAGACACCATCAGGACCAAAAAACATTTGAGGATCCATTTGGAAAGCGTCACAGACATGTAAATGTTAGCTCTAACACCTACAGAGGCAGAAACATGCTTCAATTTCATGAGTACATGATTTGATGGTGGCAATTAAAAAAGAGGGGATAAAACCAGCAAGCAGCAGCATTGTGATTGAACATCCCTTGCACAGTTTGGCCTTTGACCTTATAAATCTAATTCCCAAAGGCACTTAATAGCTTCACTGATGCTTTAGAGCACCTGGCAGTCCTAAGACAGGCCCCTCTCTGAGGGGTGGAAATTCAACTGGCAGAGAAAAAGTCTGCCCAGTCATGGGGACATTAGAGACATTGAAGAAGCAATACAGTGATGTTACAGAAGATTGTTGCCGAGCCATTTTCAGCAGAATGGGTATGAGCAGCGAGCTGCACCACCACACACCTGCAGAAGGCTGATCTGCTCAGAACTCTCACAGCAGAGGCAAGATCTAATGATTTTCAAAAACCTCACTAGGAAAACCCTAGAGCTTCCTGGCTGTATGGGCAAGTTAACAGGACTGTAAAGAGAAAACAGTGCCCTGGAGTAGCTGGATAAGGTGGGAAGGGTCGAGGAACCAATGATGCCCAGGTAACATTTAAGCCACAAGGAAAGCTGTGGGTAGGCTTGCCCTTATCAAGAAGGGGAAGCAAGCAGAGCACGTAAAGCCCCTTTCCCCCCAACGTCCAAAGAAAGTCAGAGATTTACTCACGCGTGAGACGTTCCCGGAAGCCCGACTTCGGTCCTTCCTACGAACCCGCCCCCCTCCAGCCCGCCGCTCCGCACCCCTGGGCCGCAGCCGAGCCGCTTAACGCAACGCCCGGCCGGGACGAGGGAGCCGGCGGCCACGCTCAGCCCCGGCGGCGGCGGCGCCCCCACCCTCACGCCTGCGGGCCGCCGCGGCCTCGCGAGAGCGCTCTCGCGCGGCGCCCGCCCCGCCCCCGCGCCACGTGACGGCCGCGGGGCTCGCGGCGGCGGGCACCGCTCCACCTGTCACTGGCTCCCGGGGAGGGGCGGCTTTCCCTCCGCCCCCCCCCAACCCGCGCGCGGCACGCCTCGAGCCCCGCCACGCGCCCGTCCGTTGGCGGGGCGGCCCGCGCGGGCGGGCTAACGGCCGCTCCCCCGCGGCTGGCAGGAAAAGTCCCTGCCCCGCTGCGAGCGGGCGGCGAAAGCCGCAGACCGGACACTGGTGCCTCCGCTTCGCAGGGCGAGTGAGGCCAACTGCCGTACCACGGGGGCTGCCCTGGCTTCGGCCGCCGTCCCGCTTCTGCACGGGCGTTACCCGCCACCCCGCCACCCCTTCGGGCGGCGGCTTCCCCTCCTCCTCCCTCCCGCGGCCCGAGCGCACGCAGCCCGAGCCAGCACCGTCCCTGCTCCCCGAGCAGGGAAGCCATTATTTCCCGGTTGTGCCAAGACCGCCACGCCCCGCGCCCCAGCCAGGGCAGGCGAGCGCGGCACGGCCCCCACCCGCGAGGCGTTAGCGAGGCCCGCTTCCTCAGCGACGTCCACTCCCCCAGCCCGGAGCCCCGTTACGCAACTCCGCCCGTGAGCGCGGCGCGGCGCAGCCCGCCCGGCCGCCCGCCTGCCTCTCCCCACCCCCAACGCCCGCCACTCCCGAAAACTGCCCCCTCCCCCGCCCAGCTCGTCCTCCGGTTTTTAAAGGCGCACGCCAAACCTGCTGGCGCTGGGTAATCGAAAAGCTCCTCTGACTGACGGCCCCCCCGGCCTCTCATAAGCGGCGAATCCCTGAAACCCCGTCCCCTCCCTCAGACGCCGACCAATGGGCTGAGGCCGGCGAGGGAGGCGGGCGCCGAAGGCCAACCAAGCCGAAGCGCAGCGGTGGAAGAGCGCTATGACTGACGTAAGTCAACAAAGGTCACGTGCGGCGCCGCGGAGGCGGCGATTGGCTGCGTGGGCCCGGGCGGGCGGGCGGGGAGGGGGGGTCACGGTGGCGGCGTGGGGTTCGCTGTGTGACACAATTACAACAACTTTGGGCAGCTGCTGGGGAAGTTTGTACAGGCGGCAAACACACCCCGCGCGGCAGGGCGGGCGGGGCCCCTGTCACCCCGGCTCCCCGCACCCCTCGCCGCCGGGGCGAGCGGCGCCGCGGCGATGTAAACACCGCTCCGCCGCCATCCGCCGCAGCAGCCGCCGCCTCCTCCTCCTCCTCCTCCCCCCCCCCCTCCCCCGAGTCTCCAGCGCTGGGGCTCCCTCCCTCCCCCCTCCCTCCTCCTCCGAGCAGCGGGGCTTCCCCCCGCCTCCCTCCCTCTCCCCTCCCTCCCTCCCTCCCTCCCTCCCCCTCCCTGCCGGCTGTTGTTGTTGTAATAAAAGTTGTGGTGTGTGTGTGTGTCGGGCACCCCGCCCCGCCCGGCGCTGGGGGGTGTTGGGGGCGCGCAGGGGGGGGGGTTGCGATCGTGAGTTAATTACGCTGCGTTTCCATGAAATCGTGCGGAGTGTCGCTCGCCGCTGCCGCCGCCTCTGCTGCTCCTTTCGGTGATGAGGAAAAGAAAATGGCGGCGGGGAAAGCGAGCGGCCAGAGCGAGGAGGACTTCGCCAGCTTGACAGCCGAGGAGAGAGAAGCCCTATCCGGCCTCGACAGGTACCCGCTCCCCACTCCGCCCCGGCCGCCTCCGTGTCCCGGCTCGGCCCGCGCTCCCTCCGTGTCCCCCCCCTCCCCTGCCCGCGGCTCCCCGCTCGGGAGTGCGTGTGTGCCCGTGTGCGGGCTCCCGGCCCCCGCCGCCGCGCTCTGCCCTTGCCCGCCGGGAGCGAGCCTGCCTGCCTGCCCGCCCGTGCGGGGGGCTGACTCTCGCTAACGCTTGTGCCTCTCTCCCCTCCCTCCCGCCCGCTCCCCTTCTGCAGCCGACTCTTCGGATTTCTGAGGCTTCATGAAGATGGCGCCAGAACGAAGGCCTTGCTGTTAAAGGTAAGCGCGAGGGTGGATGTGGAGCGGGGCTGGGGGGGGAAGAGGGGGAGGGGAGGGAGCCGGCCCGGCCCAGCCGCCCCCTCCCTCCGGTCCCCCGGGTCCACACGGTGAGTGTGTGCGTGCCAGTGTGCATCTGGGTGCGGGGGGGGGGGGGGGCACCGCCACATCCGCGGGCGCACGTCCCCGCAGGCGGCAGGGCGCTCCGCCTCGCCCCCCGCCGCTGTCTCCCCACGCGTCGCTGCCGCCTTTGCCCCTTCCCCCCCACCTCCCCCCCCCGCGTAGTCAGAGCGGCCCCAGGCGGGGGAGGGAGCCGAGCGGGGCCGGGTGTGGGACGAAGGGAGTGCGGCCTTGCGGGCTCCGCTCCGGACACTTTCCGTGTGTCCGTCCAGCCCCGGGACGGGAAGGTGCCTGCGCGCCGGGGCCGGAGCCCGGGGCCGGGAGCAAACGCCAAGCGGCGCGGCGGGGCGGGGGAGGGGGCGCGGGGGCGGCAGGGAGGGGGAGGAGGAGGAGGTGGTGGCGGGGGGGGGGAGGGAGGGCGCGCGCGAGGCGCTGCTGACGTTGGCCTCTCCCCGGACCCTCCCTCGTGATTTTCGCCCCGCGCGGTGGGGGCTGGCGGCTGCGCGCGCCCTGCCCGGCGGCCGTTGCGCCTCGCGGCGCGGCGGGGGGAAAGCTGACCCGGAGCCGGAGGGAGCGGGGGGCCCGGGCCGGGCCGGGCCGGGCCGCGGTGGGGCGGGCGCGGCGCTGAGCGGCTCCCGGACCCTGTCGCCGAGTGACTTGTTTACTCTCCGGGCCCGGCTGCCTCCAGCGTGCCAGGTCCTCGCCGAGCGCCGTGTCCCGCCCGCCGGGCTCCCCGCCGTCCCCGCCGCCGGGCGGCTGACAGAGAGCGGGACAGCCCGCAGGTTGCTGGAGCCTGCCCGGCCTTTTGAGAGGGATGTTTGTTTCTGTGAAAAGTTGTTGGCCCTGTCATTTAGTTAAGTAATGGCTGCTCCTGTCGGCCCAAGATGGCCGGACAGGGAGGAGAAAGAGAAAGGGGGGGAGGTAAACACGAAACAAATACCGGGAACGAATATGCACGTCGCCTGGAGAGTGCAGCCCCCGGTGAACGTTGAGGGAAACTCTCCTGCGCATTGCAAGTTCTTTCTGGGTGCTTTCCTGCTGCAGGCAGGGCGTTTGCAGCACCGGTGTCCTTCTTATCAACCTGTAGCACATTCTGCTGCCCATCCGTAAGCTATTGACAAAGGCTGCGCAGGCTGAGTGTCTGCTTGTTGTATTTAAAGACTAAACGCGAAGAAAACCTTTGGGTAACAGAATGAGTCGAACTGTTTTTAAAATACCACACGGTTGAAGCAGGGGACTGTGTTCTTCTGGTTTCTGCTTTCTGACTTGTTCCTGTCAGCAGCGTTGCATTTGACACTTTGTTCATCCTATTGTTGTGCCCGTGCTATATGCTGATATTTTCATGTGATTTTTTTTTTTCTGTTGCTGGTCTTGGTTGATCTGAAGACCCAACTCTAAAGCATGTTGAATTCAGTAGCCTAGGCCCTTACTTGTGTTCGGATGTTTATTTCTGGCATGATTGGAAAAGCTCAATGTCAGGACGTGGGGGGAGGGGGGAGAGATGGAAGTAAAAGCAAGTACACTTTTCTTTGTGCTTATATTTAAAAAAACCTTGTGGTTTCCTTTTGATTTTCAGAGTTATTTATAAAAGTACTTCTTCCAATAAATCAAAAAGGTAGGGGAGTGACACGTCAGACCAGTTAAATAATGTACGTTAACTGTTAGTGGACCAGAATTAATGTCTGCTCTGTGAATGCTGTTGAGGCTATCAGAAACATTAGAGAGAATCATATATGGGATAGAGCTTAAGGATGCCAGATAGGAAATAAAAGCATCATATGTAATTAGATAATCTTGTCACATAACATCACTAGCTTAAGTTCTATTTTGCGTACTGTAAAATTAAGTAATGCAGGCAGCAATTCAGCATATTAGTTGTGTTTTGAGTCCTTTCTTGCATATAATGCATTTTCTTTTTTATGCCAGTCGATTAAAGTTTTAGTATATACAGTCAGTCTGTTTGAGAGGATTGAAGTTGTGGGGCATTTTGGTAGTTTTGAAGTATATTTCTAGAGATAGCATTGTATGTTCTCATACTGTATCAATGTATGACCCCATGCAGCGAATACTAAAAAAAACCCCAACAACCAAACATTTTACTATTTCACCTCAGTTTTCTGACAGTGTTTTGGACATGTATGGATTGCACACTAACTCATGAAGCATGTTCTTCATAAAACTTGTCTCTGAGAAAAATAGATAGTTAAGGAAGTAGAAAGATTAAAATGTTACTGTTCAGTGCAAAGATGTTTGAGAGGAATTTCTTGGCTTGAACCAGGTTTGGTTTTGTTTGTGCTTTTTATTTTCAGGGAATGTGCACGTGTTTCAATTACTGGTACCGATAAGTAAGAAACTGTTATTTTTAAGATGTTTGTTACTTAAACAATTCCTTTGCTGTGTGTGTGAAGCTTCATACAGTCTACGCTGTACGGGAAGGTTTAGAGTAACTAATCTAGCAAATCACTTTAATTCCATGTAACAGTTATTTTTATTGTAGAAAATGTGGCCATATATATGTATGTTCATTTAATTAATAGGTTTTAGAGCGATAGTAACAAAATCTTTCCTTTTGTGCGTGGAGCAACAACAGCTAACAAAGACCCTAGACTCCATAATTATGAAATCCTAACTGACTGATTTAAGAATCTACAAGCCAGTGTGTTATAAAGTAATGCGAGATTTATGTGCAAATATAGCAGGTAAGGAAAACCATTGTATCATGTTTCCAGAGGAATCCTTCACAAAGGCAAAAATTTATCGGTACTCCCCTCGATGCGAGAATAGTACACCTGCTATTGAACCTTTTAAAAAGGCAGGCTTTAGTGGCGTCTCTTCAGTGAGCGCCTGACAGGGTTCCCTGGTTACCTGTGGTAGGAGCAGTGTACACGTCTGAGGAGACTGTCGGGGGTGGGGGGAGGTGAGCTCCTGGGTTGCAAGTGTTGAGGGAACGGCTCTGTTACCCGGACAGGTACTTGTGCGGCAGCATCATCATTCTGTTGTGGGCTTAAATTCGGGGCCTCGATACGAGGAGGTGCTACTCTCGTTTTTACTGGGGTTCACTCGGCAGGAGGCAGTGCGTTGGCTTGAGCCGCTTGCAGGCCGACCAGGAGATTTCATGAAGCCTTTGCGGTGTGAACTCTGGTTTAATGAAGCCACACCCTGACAGAGTTTAATAACAAGAAATCTGGGGTCTCTTTCAGGGATGGAGGAGGCTTCATGTCTGGAGCTTTAACATAGCTGTGGGTTTTATTTATGTTCCAGGTCTGGACTGCAGTCCCCCTTTTTTGGTAGTTTTGCTTTGTAGAATGTATGGCTGTAGTATTGTGAACTAAACTGAGTCGTGTTGCTGGGTGTAGCAAATCAAAAGAGCAGATAAGACATCGGATCCATACAATTTTATGAATTATTGAAGATACAGACTAAAGGTCAGGAATATTGTATTGTTGCTCCATGTATTGGATATGTGATAAGCCAGAAGAAATCAAACTTTCCTGTAATGGTGTACATGCTGTTAGTATGTGTGACAGAGGAATAGAATTTTTTGTTGCCAAAACTTTTGTATTTATTTTGCAGAAAAGGAGCTTGAAAATCATAGTTTGCAGCTAGTGTGGTTTTGGAGGAGAGGAGAGGAAAATTGAAAGAGAGGTCACCTTTCAAACTGGTTGAAATGCTGAAAATCCAATGTAGCCAGTCTTGTATAGGAGAAAGTGCTCACTGTTATGCTTCTGTAGTTGACAAGAACATTAAGGTGAAGGAGCGGAAAAAACCCCAAAACAAAATCCCTGCTGTTATCTTGATGTCTCGTTCTCCCAGGAAGACGTTCTCGCTGGAGGTGAAGCTTAAAGATTACTTGGGGGTGGGAGGGGGAGGACATCTATTGTATTGGAAGTGAATTGCAAAGCATTTCCTTTCTCTTCCTTCCTTCCTTCCTTCTTTTTTTTTTTTTTTTTAATGGTACTTCCAGTGTTTAGCCAAAGTTGACTTTCTTTCAGTGACAAACCTTCGTTTCATAAGCTATAATTATTTGGCTTCTATACAGATTTAGGTTGATGTAGCTAGTCTAATGTATTGGGCATAAGATGCTTGTTAATTCCTATTCATTGAGTTTAATCATTTTGTCATATCCTGTAGACAAAATTTGAAGCATGTTTCCGTTTAGAAGTATTGATGTTGAAGTCGATTTAAAGCAAGATGAAGTAGTTCCATGCAATATGCCAGGTTTTGGTCTCTGTGTTACCTCTTGTGGTTTTGCAGCCCTTTTGTTTTCCAGCTGATTTTAAAAATGGAATTTCCTTTGTGTAAAGGCCACATGTGTTGACAAAATTAACAAAGTGATTATCTGTGCTTTTATTAAGCATACAAAATAAGTGCACAGTGACAATATTCTTTCATCTTTCTTATAATTGTAGGTGTTGGCTTGTTTAAAAATAGTTCCGGACAGTGTGAATTAGTATATATTGACTTTGTCCCTTTAGTGTTGACATTAATGTTAATTTTCTACTAATCTATAATTAAATATCCTCAGTTTTAATTATAACAGACTGCTTGAAAAATAATTATGCAGGAAAACATTTCGGCAGATTAGTCTAGGTGTAGTAAAGTTGGGTTTTTTTTAATAACTTTGGAAATGTTTTGGCTTAATTTACTTTCATCAAAACAAAGAAATACTGCTTTAAAAAGAATTATAGTGTTTGCCTTATATAATGGCAGTGCTGGGAATTGAGAAACCGGGAATTGGTACCATGAGACATTTGTAAAGCATTCCAAGGAGTGGGCAGCCTCTCCAATTTCTGTAAATTTATATCTGAGCTGTTCTTTTATGTTTTTTAAAACTACATTCTGCATTTCTTATTATTTATTATCTAGCATACTGTCTGTTAATGTGGAACAAGTTGAAGTTGGTTAAAATTTTGTAAGTTGTGTTATGGGTGGAACTGGTTTTCTAGCCTTTCATGAAGGTGTCTGGAAGTGGAAGGATTTGAAGTACAAATGTTAAGTGTGTTTATTGGATAATTGGGACAGAGGTATAGATTTTTGAAGATCAGTACTTTTCTGTATGCAACTTGGGCTTTGTGTTAATAGGGTAGGGTTTTTTAGGATCCAATTAAGGTATAATGAATGACATATTCTATAGTTCATGGCTGTACCATGTTTATACTTTGAAATTACAATTACAGTCTGTGTGATATTTATGTATCCTGGTACTTAAAGACTTAGTTATAGGTTTGCAATATTTGTACTTCATCTGGTATTAAAAACAACTTTTTTATATGGAGATTACACAGTACTTTTTGTTTAAGTATGAGATATGTGGCATGTTTTGATACTTTCAAAACTAGTGTTCGAGGCGTATTTCTTTAAAATAGTGTTTTTTATTGCTCAAAACATACGTTTTTGAATGTTTTGGATGTTTCCGAAGTTTAAAGTGCAGTGTTGTTACTACTTCCCAAAGGCAAGGAAATTGATGAAGTTACAAATGTTACAGTTGCATTTTAATATGTTAATGAAAAGGCAAGGATGGACCTCATCTCTGCAAACAACGTGCTTTTGTAGTAGTGTAGTTAGGATTGCAGGACAGCTAGCATATTGGTATTTGCATTTCAGTAAGCTTTATGTTCGCTATCAGGAGGCTATTAATAGGGAATACAAGATAAGATTTTCCTTTGTTATAGTAGCTTCTCATGTTTCTTATGGAATAAATGTTACATATTGTAGCTTCTAAGTACTGGTCTACTGAGTCTGGAGGCTGAGTCGTCCATTTCTTTAAGTGACACATATGCACAGACTTAAGATAATTCATGCCCTACTGACTTAATAATCAAACAGACAAGGTGGGCAGCAATTCAGGATGAAGAAGAGAGAGAAATATTATTGTGTTTTAGCAGCTGAGGAATAGAGGTTCTGATAAATTATTTAAATTTTGAAAGTGTGAAGCAAACCTGTGGGAAGGATGGGACACAATTGTTTTCCTTCAATTCCATTCCAATAATTTAACCACTGAAATCCTTCCATTGATCCATTTGTGCATCATGATACTCGTGGACTCTAGCTTTCAAATTTCTATACAGGTAATCTCAGGTACCATATGTGAAGAAGAAATAGACAACCTAAAGCTTTTGTCTATACATAGTATTCAGGTGTGCTTTCTGCTTGTGAAAAGCATGGCGCTCTGCCTCTTGCCAGCCTTTATATCTGTTTGTTCACTGTAGTAGGTTGAGTGGACTTGATAATTATAGAGGTGAGACTATCTGCAAATGGTGATACCATCTGAAGTAAGTGTTGAAAGCATCATCTAAAAGCTATACCATGTGTTTGTTACACCATTTTAGAAAAGAGTAGATGTTTCATGCTTGGATAACTGTGTGTGTAGAACCATTTGTTTTCATTATGTTAGTAAGATGATACAAAATTAAGGAGAGTCATGGAAAATGTTTACAGCTATAAAGTGATTTTATACTGATTAACATTTGTCACAAGACTTTCCAGTACCAGAATTATATGCCATAGTCCACTGTTGGTCTTTATTATCCCACTGAGAATTAGGCAAACTTATGTTCTGTGGAGAAATTAAGCTTTGGTTTCCAGCCATACAGATTCATGAGTTAAACTTCAGGTTGATCTCTGGTTAGCGAACGAATATTATTGTTCTTGGTCCTCAACTGATACGATTTTTGGTAATGGGAGGGATTTTGCAGTATTTTCAACAGACTGAAAGGGAAGGAAGTGTGTGTATTTGTAGTTTGAGAATACTAAAATAGTTGTGTAAAAACTAGTTACTGCTGTAAAGGGCTTAGATCAGCTTCTGCAGAAATGAATTGAGCAGATGGGCTGTGAGTCTGAGGTGAATACATATTTGAGCTAGGTGGCAGGTTTTAGTATTGGTTCAGATAATTCCAGAAGCTGAGCCATTATCATGCTCACTCTGAGTGCATTTAAGTGTATGTATACAACTTCCAGTCCTTTAGTTTCACATCTGTCTTGTATTTTACACGTACAACTCATGTAAGTTACTTTTTGTTTTACCTCCCTTCTTGGTGAGGTTCTGCAGCTATGGTGTTCGAAGTGTAATGTTTTAATAATGTATCTTCACAATTAAAAATTGAAGTAATGCTCATTGAACTTCAGGTGTCATTATAGAGACCAGTTGACTGTCTTTGTTACAAATGTTAACAACGTTAATCTTGTTCACTAGCAGAATACTTCTTTGTAGTTAAAACGAGACAAAATCGAACTAAGTGGTCCTGTATGGAGTCCTGCAGAAGGCTGCCAGGATTTGAATAGGTGTACCTGAGAGGATAATCTTGGTACCTTACGGAACATTTTTGTTATGAGGAAAGAGAGGAACTGCGTTTGATATAGTCTAATCTGAGTTTGTTCAACCAGGGAAGTTCTGTAAAGCAAGAGAAAATAATTAAATATTTTATTACAGGTTTCTGATTTACAGATAGGCACGTTAAAGAAATAGCTGTAGTAGTTGTAATTCCTCTTGTGGAAAGGCTGTTTTCAAGATTGACCTGTTTCAAGACTAGTCTGTTGAAAGCTTGTTTTCAAGACTAGTTCTACTGATACTGTCAAAAGTAGTATGGGCCATTTGATAGTTTGCTTGTGAACCTAATAAAGTTTGTTGAATGGTACATTTTTAAAATGAGCCTCTGTTTGTCAACATTTTGCAGTGGATCAGGTATTACTCTTGATACTGAATAGCATTCTTCGTATCTAAAGAATGATAGGAAAGTATTCTTTCTGTAAATAAAATACTGTGTTAATGAACAAAAAGCCCCTTAAGTGTGTTTGGGAGTTGAATATTCTTTCTCAGATACTTTTACTTTAGAGTATGAGAGGATGCATGGATTACCATCAGAGCTGTTTTGACAAAATAGCTTCCTTTATGGTTCTTGTATTTGCTACGTAGCGTTCATGGAAGAAGCTTGTTTAATTAAGATGTAGAATTAAGAGCTCATTTATAGTTTTGTAAAGGGAGTGACTAAAAGTGTGTTATGAATTACAACCAGAACACTGTATGTCTACATATGAACTTCCTTTGTGGTAAGTTGTTAAATTAATTGTTGTTTGTTAAAATGGCTCTAAGTCATTTCCTTTTCTCACAGTGGCGTTTTGAGGATTATGATTCACTTCTCAATATAGATTGGTTATTAAAGTCTAAAGCAGATTGAATTGTGAATGTGCTTTTCATTAAATTTCTGGTTGCATTTTGAGAATTTAAAAATTCTGAACAATTTCAGGGTATCATTTTCAGCATTAGTCAAAAGATCCAGTTCAACGACTTCTAAAATAGAGCCAATAGGTCTCTTTTTTTTGGTAGTATTACGTTACTTCCATTGCAGTTGCCATTTTAACTTTTTATTTAAGCACTGTTTTCATTATCTTATGATTTGAAAACTTACTTGCACAACAATCTAGAGTAGACTAATGAGTCGAAGTTAAGGCTTTAGTTTTATGTATTTTTCCTCTAGGTAACAATTTTAAGTACTCTCTCTGTTGCTTCTCATATGTGCTAGCAAAACCATTTTTGGGCCTGTGTGATGAATCAGGCTGGAGAACTGATTCAGATAAAAACTAATCTAGTAAAAGTGGAAAACTCATTAGTTTTAAATAACCAATACTGAAGGTTAGTACTAAGACAAAGGTTTTAGATTTTAGAAGAGCAAACTTCAGCTTGCTCAGAGCTCAGTTGGGAGGGATTCCGTGGGAAGCTTCCATGGAGGATAAAGGAGCTAGTGAGTGCTGGGAGTTTTTCAAGAATGCTCTCCTGGAAGCACAAAAACAGTTCATCCCCTTTAAAGGTAAGGGAAGTAGGTGGAGCAAGAGACCCCCTTGGCTTAACTGCAAGCTTCTGAGTCTGCTCAAAACCAAAAGGGAGGTGTACCAGAGATGGAAAAGCAGACGAATACCCGTTGAGAACTACAGGGGCATTGCCAGGGCGTGCAGAGATGCAGTTAGAAAAGCAAAAGTTCAGCTCGAATTGAAATTGGCCAGAGATGTCAAAAACTGCAAGAAAGGGTTCTTCAGGTACATAAACAACAAGCAGAAACCGAAGGAAAATAATGGCCCGCTGTTAAACAGGAGAGGTGAATTAGTCACCAACAATGCTGAAAAGGCAGAGGTTCTCAACGCTTCCTTCACCTCTGTCTTTACCAGCACTGTTGGGCCCCAGGCCTTGGGAGCAAAAATCCAGGTTGATGCAAACACAGACCCACCGTCAGTGAAGGAAGAGTTGGTATGTGAACTATTACAGGAGCTTGACCCCTACAAATCGATGGGCCCTGACAATATCCAACCGAGGGTTTTAAGACAGCTGGCTGATGTCATTGCGAGGCTGCTCTCCATAATCTTTGAGAAGTCGTGGAGATCAGGGAACGTCCCAGAAGACTGGAAGAAGGCCAATGTCACCCCCATCTACAAGAAGGGCTTAAAGGAGGATCCAGGAAATTATAGGCCCATCAGTCTTACTTCAGTCCCTGGGAAAGTTATGGAACGAATCCTCCTGGGGGCTGTCACAAGTCAAATGAAGCGCATGATTGGGAAAAGCCAGCATGGATTCACCAAGGACAAATAGTGCTTGACAAACTTGATCACCTTCTACGACGAAGTAACCTGCTGGGTTGATGTGGGGTGAGCAGTGGACGTTGTCTACCTGGATTTCTCCAAGGCTTTCAATACGGTTTCCCACAGCCTTCTCCTAGAGAAACTGATGCGTTACGGTCTGGACAAGTGGTCTGTGTGGTGGGTGGGGAATGGGCTGACAGGCCACACCCAGAGGGTGGTGGTAAATAGCTCCTTTTCAAACTGGCAACCTGTCACGAGTAGGGTCCCCCAGGGATTGATATTGGGCCCACTGCTGTTTAATATCTTCATAAGTGATCTGGATGATGAGATGTCCTGGTTTCTGCTGGGATAGAGTTAATTTTCTTCCTAGTAGCTGGTACAGTGCTGTGTTTTGGATTTACTATGAGAATGATGTTAATAACACACTGATGTTTTCAGTTGTTCCCAAGTAGTGTTTACACTAAGTCAAGGATTTTTCAGCTTCTCATGCCCAGCCAGCAGGAAGGCTGGAGGGGCACAAGAAGCTGGGAGGGGACACAGCCAGGCCAGCTGACCCAAACTGGCCAAAGGGATATTCCATACCATATGACATCATGCCCAGTATATAAACTGGGGGGAGTTGGCTGGGAGGGGCCAGTCACTGCTCAGGGACTGGCTGAGCATCGGTCAGCGGGTGGTGAGCAATTGCATTGTGCATCACTAGTCTTTCTTGGGTTTTCTCTCTCTCTCTTTTCGTTATCTTCCTTTTCATTACTATTCTTATTATATTTTTTTATTTCGATTATTAAACTGTTCTTAACCCATGAGTTTTACTTGTTTTTGATTTTCCTCCCCATCCCACCGGGGGGAGGGGGGCAGGGGGCGGGGAGGAGTGAGCGAGCGAGCGAGCGGCTGCATGGTGCTTAGTTGCTGGCTGGGGTTAAACCACGGCAATGGGACCAAGTGTACCCTGATGAAGTTTGCTGATGATACCAAACTGAGTGGGGAGGTGGACACTTTGGAAGGGAGAGCCACCCTGCAGGAAGACCTGGATAGGCTGGAAGAGTGGGCTGACAAGAACCTTATGAAGTTCAACAAGGACAAATGTAAGGTCTTGCATCTGGCAAAACATAATCCAGGAGTGCAGCACAGGCTGGGATCTGCCTGGCTGGGGAGCAGCTCTGTGGAAAGGGACCTGGGGGTCCTGGTTGACAAGTTCAGTATGAGTGAACAGTGCGCTGCTGCGGCAAAGAAAGCCAACAGGGTGCTGACTTGCATCAACAAGGGCATCACCAGCAGAGCTAAAGTCGTCATTATCACGCTCTACTCAGCGCTTGTCAGGCCACACCTGGAATACTGTATTCTGTTTTGGTCCCTGCTATACAAAAAAGATGTGGACAGGCTGGAGAGGGTCCAAAGAAGGGCCACAAAGATCATCAAAGCCCTCCATATGAGGAAAGGCTGAGAGAACTGGGTTTGTTCAGCCTTGAGAAAAGAAGGCTTAGGGGAGACCTTATCACCATGTTCGAGTATTTAAAGGGTGGCTACAAAGAAGATGGAGACTCCCTGTTTACAAAGAGTCACATGGAAAAGATGGGGTTAATGGGTCCAAGTTACTCCTGGGGAGATTGCGATTGGACACGAGGAAAATTTTTCACAATGAGAACAATCAGCCATTGGAATAATCTCCCTAGGGAAGCGGTGGATTCCCCAACATTGGACACTTTTAAGATTTGGCTGGACAGGGTGCTGGACCATCTTGTGTAGACTGCTTTTGCCAAGAAAGGTTGGACCAGGTGATCCTTGAGGTGCCTTCCGACCTGGTATTCTATGAATACAGTTCATTGTGCAGGCTCAAAAAAGGCTATACAGATGCTTTAAGAGAGAGAGAGAGAGATTTGGGAGGCTGGGGTGGGTCCTGCTTACTGTGACACTGTTTCTGTAAGGAGTATTTATAAAACTATTGCTGAAGCAGAAAGATTTGCTCCCTTATTTTCTTATGGGGGATGGCATTATATATATTTTGGAAGTACAGGTTGCCAGGATTATATTTCTTTTTGGAGAGGAGGGATGGAATAAGCGCAGTGGCCCAGCTTCATTACTCTCTGAAGGAAGACCTAGTATTTTGTGAAGTTAGTCTGCCACTAGGAAACTTAGGACAGGTTCAGATCTGAACATAGGTGCAGCAGCAGAGAATGCCAGAACATATGTAACAAGGACTGTAGAAGAAAACAAAGTCTTTTTTTATGAAGCTGTTTTATGTCATTGCAGACATGGCTCTGAAAGAAGGAAAGATGCTGAGGGATCTAGGTTGAGTACTTCATGAATTATGTTTGAACCTATGCCTACTGCAAATCAGGCATCCATTTGATTTAGGGGAAGAGGAGAAATGAAACAGTGTTCTGGGAAGGTTTTTTAGAATATAGTGTTAGAATAAAAGGAAGAGATTTTCAGTTAAAGGAAGTGGAGGAAAGGTTGAAGAAGGATACTTATGAGATTAGATGTGAGGAAGAGTGGGAAACGAAGGAATTAAATGGGTGACATAGTGATGCAGACAAGATTGGGGGGGTAGGGGGGCACGGGGGTGGCAGTGGAAATCATAGTATATTTATTCTTTCCAGCAGCTACCTGAGTCTTGTTCCTGGATACCGTCTAACTGTTACTGCTAACTTAAAGTAGCATTTAAGCTCTTGATGGTGCTGGTCCCTTCCTCAAAAGGTTTTAAAAACAAGGTAACCAGGAACAAAATAGAGATAGCAAAATTGAGGAGGGTTTGTGGAGGATGTGAAAAAGCTTAGTAAGAGTTATATGCTGTAAGTTCTGAATATAACAGTGCCTCTGCTCTCTCCCATTTTTGAAATAAAAGTAAGGCATGGTAGAGGAAGCTGCTTCTTTAACAGAAGCATTGGCTGCATTGTCTATGTCTATCTTCTACTGCTGCTTCCCTTTTTCCTCCTTACCCCCCAAGGAGGGGAAAAATAAAGAAACCTACTGCTTCTGCTCTTTCCTCAAGGTGAAAATGAAGGCCAAGAACTGTCTTGTGTCTGTTCTTGTGTCATGTTTTGCTGCATTTAGATTTGAAGGATAAAGAAAGCTGAGCAAGTATGGAAGACATAGGTGGATATGTTAAAAGGGCAAGAAATAGTTTGAAATATGGAATTGAAAGCCTGTGTAAGGGAGAATGATGCTGATCTAGAGAATGTAACGGTATAGTTTAATGCAACAAAGTGTAGAAAGAGTGTAAGATAAAGTGGAAGGATGAGAAAAATGGAGAACATCCAGTATATAACATCATAAAGCATGTCATAAGCAATCTCTGGTAGGAAAGAAAAAATGGAATGATATTGCGAAGAATAAAGAAGTACAAAAATTGAGTACATTGGTTGGTAAACTTTAATGGAGCTTCTGGGCATGTTACAAGTACAGTAATTAAAGGTAGATTACACACAGCATGGTTCTTAAAACTATACGTTCTTAGTCTTTGGTGTGGTGCATAGAAATGTATTGTTTTCTGAGTATTTTTAATCTCTCCTGGGTTTTAGTGGTTGGAAGGGCAGAGCCTTTGAATTTGTGATTTCATTCACACTTGAACATTATAAGTTTTCAAAGATGGTAGACTACAAAATTCATTGAAGGGCTATCTGATTTCAAGTGTTACCTGTTAAAAAGATCAACAAATTAGGCTTAAGAGTCTTTTTTGCTTCTTAACCAAATTTTTTTTTTCTTGTTTTTAAGAAGAAATGAGTGTTTATTTGTTCCTTTCTTAAAGGAAAGAGTGAGTATAGCTTTTACTTTTTATAATTTCTGAAAGAGAATCCCTAGTTAGAAACTTTTCAGCTGATTTTTAATCAGAACAGTACATACTCCTCTAATCCTTGCTTAAGAGGTGGGGAAATAAATTAAAAAAAATGTTGTGCATGAAAACAAAACTCTAAGCGTTAGACAGTATGAGAGATGCATGTCTGAGCCAGCCTCTTCTGGCATCTTTATGAAAATCCTCAAGTATACCTTTAGCATAGGAGCACATGTAATTTGATTAGCAAGTTAAGTTTTTGTAGTGGAGGGCTGTCTTAACTGTAGTTACTATGTGGAGGAAATTAATAGTTGAAATGGCTTTAATGCCTCTTCTGGTTATATGTGGGGAGGATTTAGAGGTGTTTATGCTTATAGCAGAGTTCATTTTTGTTGCCTAAGTAAGATGAGATTACAGAGACCATCAGAGTCCATGTTAACTAATGAGCGGAATAAGGTCTCATTTTCAACCTTAAAAGGGCTCTGTTAACTTACAAGTTCATGTGTTAAAAAATTTATTAGTTTTGACAGTTTTCTGGGATTAGTTATACACTGTCCATCTTTGCTGTCTCAGTGGGAATTTTTTCTATGTGTAGTCTCAATACAAGACATTTTAAAAAGTTTATATAAATAATTTGAAAAAGGTATTAATGGTTGAATGGAACCTGGAAAGGAAACATTTGTTATGTTAAAAAAAAAAAATGGAAAGCACAGCAAAAGCTGTATTGTAGTATGGAAATCTATTGTAGGGGAGGCGGATATATGTGGGACAGTCGGAAGAATTGTGGAAGGTTGTGTAAGGTTTCCTTAGGTAATTGTGTGTGGTAGGGATATGATTGTTGCATAGGACTGTGATGCCTAATCTTGAAGATTGTCTTCAGTTAATCTGGGAATGTAGGTGTGTTCCAAACTGTATGAAGAAAAAGCTGGAATTGGAATATCGCAATCTATTTATTCCCTGCCAGTAGCAATCAACAATCAAATTCCCTGCCAGTAACAATGTCATCTTAAGTTGTATTTTTCTTTATTAGTTGATTTTCTTCCCCTGTGGCAGCTTGTTTTTTGCTTTTGAATGGTAGGATGTTTTCCTGTGATGCCAGTTGCAAACTTCGAGCTTGCTTGCATTGTGGCCAAAAAACTGAGAACAATGATGACTCCGTTATATCCAGTGAGAAAGGAATCTTTTGTACTACTTACTTTTAATTGCTAATTAAGCTAAGTCCTTGGTAGTTTGAAAGAATGGAATAGTTTATGCCCTCCACTTTAGAGCAGTATTTGCTACTCAGTTGCAGAGAATGATGGAAGGGGTGATTTTTATTATGATTTCTAGATGAAAGTGACCTTCCTGAGAAAGTGAAAATGGGTAGGAGCCCTCATTTTGCACAAGAAGCTCTCAGGATTCAGGGAACATGTGGTGCCTGTGGAACTGAGGAGCAGCTTAGGACTTCTGTGCTGCTTGAGAAGGCCTAGCAAGACCACCTGCCCCCTCCCAAGCTCTCTATGGGTTTTGCCTGACTGCTCTGCTTCAGTGTCTGTATTTAGTGATTAAAGGTATTTTAGAATGTCCAGACAAGCAGCAGGGATCTTCTAGAAAAAGCTTGTTGATATTCAGAGATTATTTTAATTTGTTCTTGATTTTTATTAAGCAATGAGATTAGAGTGAAGCTTCCTTAATAGTGCAGCACTGGTTCCAATGCATTAGAACTCACTTATTTTAAAGATTCTTCAGCACAGGTAAGTAGGAATTTTCTAACACCAGGAAACTGTGCCTCCAGAGGAGTGGGTAAGCAGATATGCAGATTTACCAACTGAAACAGGAAAACAAGTTCCAACTACAGGTCATTTCACAACTCTTTCCTCAGGGCTTTCTCACTTCCACAATCGGAACTCAAAAATGGAACAAACATTCAAAGCAATTCATTAATAACTAGCTTAAGGTCTGTCAGGCTTCAGACAGCTGGAAAGGAGAAGGAACACACTTCTGCTCCAATGACTTAATTTTCATGATTTTTCTGTAGTATTTGAGAACCTTTCCAGAGTTTTGTCGTGTCATTGCTGAAATTAACTCATATGTTCTCATAAGCAGATTACCTGTTTCACTTAGCACCTTGTTTGCCAGTGCAAAAAAAAAAAAAAAAAAAAAATTGCTGAAGAGTAGTAGTTATCAGTACCTGTATATACTGGTACCTGGGTTTAAGAATGAGTGTACTGTCAAATTCAGATAACCTCTTTGTGTTTATGTTCACACTTGGATCTCAGTTGGACAGTAGTCCCTGCTGCTATAGCTGTGTTGGCGTTTTCTCTACCTTGGCAATCCCTACGCAGCGTATGCTGACAAAAGTTATTTTGTTAGCATCATTGCACTGTTATGTGCAATGTCAGAATCAAAACCCATTAGAGCTCTATACTGTTACCCTAGTTGGAGGGTTGAACCAAGGTGTATGATTTTTTCTTACCCTAGTGTATGAGCAGACAGAATGTGGTAGAGCTGATTTTTGTAAAACAGCAATGCTGCCTGTAGCTGGGGCCTTCATGTGCTGTTGTGATACTACTTGTATTAATTTCAGCTTTCAGTATCTTCCATGCTTTCTAAAGAATGAAAATTTCTGATCAGCCTTAAATCTTGTTGCAAATAATGTAATTTAGAGCCCAGGTCAATGTGATCTTGCTATGTTATCTCAAATGACCAGAAAAACTGTAGTGTGGTACTGTACCATGATTGCACAGGATTCGACTCTGGTTAGGACAGAATATTCTCTAGGTGAAAAATATTCTGAAGTGATAGCTTTTAAGGAAAGAAGCTCTTTCCAGAGCCATTGCTTTTTGTCCGTAATAAAAGCTGTATTACAAGTTATGTAAGTTCTTTGTTGCAACTGCTGTATCAACTTATATTTTAATTATAAGCTACTATGTTTTTCCTTGCTTTTTAACTTGGTTTGGACAAAACATTGGAAAATATACTTTGTGGATTAAATCTGCAATGTAGGAGGAATGACTAGTGTTACTTAGATGGCAGGTAGAAGAACATTATTAACAGATACATTCTTAAGATGATGCAACGTTTGTGTAACCTCATATTGCTCATTAAATTGGTAATTCATTTAAGTAGAACAAACTCTGATTTTGTTTAGAAACTAAAGAACAGGCACTAAATGAGTAGGGCACGTACCATGATACTGCCTCTCCTTCCACAGTCAGATAAGGGAATTAAATTATATTGCTACTTGTGAATAATTTTGACTCTTAGTGTAAAGGTGAGTTGTGTTACTCCTTGAAATGCACATTAAAAATGAAATGCTGGGTTTTCTTCCTTCGCATATATCAAAATCTTGGTCGGACCTCTTGCTTTGCATGTAGAACTTAAAGGAAAATTCCCTTAGCTTTGGAGAAGGGATACCTCTTGGGAGACGCTATTGCACAGCACTTGCTCAGGGGATTGAGCTGAAATGAGAGGTGACGTTTCCATTGCCAAGTGGCATTTACTGCAGAGAAGTGCCCATGAAGTTGCACTTACATGTCTGTATGAAGCTGTAGATCTGTGTAAGTTGTCTTTTCTTTGGCTGGTTAGAAACAGTTAAAGCTTAAAGCTCCATTGCTTGTGTAGTGTTGGCCTCCTAACCTCTTCAACAAGTTAACCGATTCATTTTTTATGTGTGTCCCCCTGTTGTTCACCCCTACCCCCCACCCCCGCAGCAGCATTTCTAGCTCTGCTTATCTTAAATTCTGCATGCACCTAGCCCTCTGTCACGTAAGTGTCGTGATGTGTGAGGTGTCGGTCATAAGTTTGCTTATAGTGATATGAAAGGATGGGGGGGGGGCACGTGCTCATTAATTTTAGAAAAATTAGTTTCAAACAATGTTTATTTTCAGTATTACTAATTAAATTCTTCACCTTTCCTTAAGTGTACTACTATGCTTTTTGACTAATATACGAATAAATATGCAACAAGAACCTAATTAATTGTGGTAATAGCACTTTTTAATATACTCATATATTTTAGAATGATCCTCAATAGCTTTCTCTTGGATGCTATCATGCAAGTATTTAGTGTTTTATTGCTGTGCGTGTAACCTGCTTTATCTTTGGGGAAATATCTTTAATTTAGTATCAGCTACTTTTATGCAGGCAGTATGTAAAAGCCTTCAGTTTTTGACTAGTGTTATGTCTGAGCTCTTAGCAGTCAGAGTTGTGTTCTGTGTTCTCAGTGAATGAAATGTTGAGACCTCATACCCTATAAGCTTATCTGAACTACTACAAAAGCTTTGTAGATACGGTTACCCAGAACTTTCTCCAGTGAGCAGAATTTAACTGTCCTGTGAGACTTTTCCATATGTAACAGGCGTAGGCCTTGGAAGTAGTTTTACATTTACTTTCTGGGAGGAAAAATAACAAGTGTGTGATTGGAATGGGAGGAGGGAAGAAAGGGCAGATGGATAACAGCAGACTGAGTAGTGGGAAGATTTCTAACAGAGGAAAGAGTAAATAGCCGAATTTCTGGAGGTGTCTCAACAATGTAGAGAAGACAGCCCAGGTATGCAGTGGGGTCGGAGGTGGCATATAGCTTGGGCCACATAGTTAAATCAGGAAGTTACATGCTTATCTTCTCTCACATGTTTAAAACTACTATAACCAGTGGAAGGAGGTTCTCTCAAGATTTTGAAAAGTAGCCCACATTTGGGACATAAATGTCCCCAGTAATTGTGCACTCTAAATATAGGCCTCTGAAATACGAAAGGTTTTGCTTCCATCAGGCTATATGGTAGGTGAGGGAAAGGAGATAACAGGATGGAGAAGGCTTGCAATGCTGAACTTGGGTTAAGAAGTACACCTTGTAGTGGCATTGTTTTTTGGTCTTGAGGTGGCACTAAATTGCAAACCTCCTGTTGTAGCAGAGCGGTATGTGATACTTGCCTCACCTGGAAACCTGTATGTCGGATACAAACTGACCAGTTAGTTGCATCTGGCACATGAGGTCATGGTGAGTGCCAGTGGTTGTAAATGAGTCCTGGAAACGAATGAGATACAAGCCCAGATTTTTGGGGGGAAGTTTTGAATGCACAACCTGTAAGTCCTTTTAAACTATGGCAGAGTTTTCAGGAGTGGGGAGGGATATTTGAGAATCGCACAGTATCCTTTAGCTAGTGACTGCTTTGCCATATGCAGTCCCCCTGGAATACAACTACTTGGATTGTTGTAGTAAGAGAAAGGATTATTTCTTTTGTCCTTTCCCTCCCCTGCAAATTCAATGTTAACAGCACAAAATTTTGGGTTTTGCAGTGAACTTTGTTCTGTGGTATCTTGTGTCCTTCCAGACTGGTCTAGCAAGACTTCTAAAACCAGGGAATGAAATCGTTGTGCCTATGGACATAATTTTAACTCTGACTTCCATGAGTGACACGCCCTCTTTTCAGGTGTGTAATGTGCCTGTGCCCATTTTGCCACTGTCTGCAACTGAAGTGGAGCTGCCCGTGGCATTCCTATGGCTCAGTTCTTAGGCTGCTTTCCAGGAAGACTCAGCTCTGCTTTTTTCTAAACTTGTTTTTTTTCCCATACCCGATGATCAACCTCTCTACACCAACTTTGAGATTTGCGTGTCATCCTTGTCTTATGCAACTGCTGATGGTCATAGTGACTTAGGTGTCTCTGAGCCTTCTGCCTGTACAAGGCAGTGCTAAATAAATCATAGTGGTTTTCTTAAGGCACAGAAGTGTTCTTTCATTTGATATGTTAGCAGTCAGGCTCACGACATTTCTCAAGGGAAAGTCTTTCTGCATTGCATCACTACCAATGTAACAGTTCATACTTTTTTGCTTAATACCTTGACTGTAAAGTACAGCTACCCCTGATGCAGCTAGAGGACTAACAGCTGCTTCCCGGTGACTGTTGTCAGATCTTTGTGGACAGAACTGTGGTTACATGTATTTCCTGTTTTCAGGATGTTATTTAGTTGCTCTGAGCCTTCTGGAAGGCCTCACACAAGATTCCACTTGCTAACAAACTGTGTTAAATTTTACTGACAAAGGTCTTTTCACTTAGTATTTTTATATTTAGCATGTCACTCTGAAAACCTGTTTCACCAACCTAGAGCTACAGTTTCTATTTAAAAGGTATATTACATTTTCAGATAAACTGTACAAAAATAGTGATAGTGATATCACTATCCATAGCTTTCACAATAGTCATACAGCTATAGCTTTAGACAGTGATAGCTTTTTGATAGTGAAAGCAAGTAGTAGCATTAGGACATCAATACTGAAACTAGCACTTTTCAAATTTTAAAATACCATGCCAGATTTAGACTTGGGTTGATGAAAATGGGTAATAAGTTAGTGATTTGATTCTTGAGTCCTGAACAAAAATGACAGCAGAATCCAACTGTAATGCTGCATTTTGCTGGATCTGTTTCTTCTTTTGTAATTTGCTTCTGATTTTCTTGGTAACATTTCTGTTTTGGAGACAAAAATTGGCACTCATCGGCTTTACGAGAACTAAGAACATTTCAAAATAACGGGTGACAGTGGCTGTTTATATGTATTTTGGAAGAGTAAGTCTGAGTTAGAAGTCTACCAACTAGATAAATGATGCAGCAGAAAGCAAATTGCATGCTTCTACCCATTTGAATGTGGGTGGGGGGAACATCTTTGGAAAAAAAATGCTGTGAACTTGGAACATACTGCTTTTAGAGAACTTGAGATGGTAGCTTAGCATTATAAAACTTTTTAAAATAACCTTTGCAATGTAACCACCATGATTCCCGAACGCCTGTTTTTCTTGTAGCATATTATTGATAGCTCTTGAGGTCAGAGAGCTGTTCATTCTTTTGGTACTATGCTATGGGTGGCAATGCATGTTGGGCATGAGACATAGAAAGTTATTTAAAAAGTGATATCCAGTCTCATTTCTGTTGGTGTTTGGTGGGAGGTGTGTGGTTTTGTTTGTTACCTCTTTAAATGGTTTGTTAACAGAAAGTTATGAATAACTATTTTTTTGCTTCAAAACCATTTTAATTTTCTACATAAAAGTTTTGGAAGCATATCACACAACATGTAATGCTACTGACTTTTTGTGAATATTCTTACTCTTTTTCACTTCTCTGGGGAGTTGCTGAACTAAAACTTTTCGTCAAATTTAGGAGAAATTATTTCACAAGTGAGTTTTGAAAACCAGTTACCTTTGTGTAAAGGAAAACTAGTTTGTGTGAGGATGGGAAGCTTTAGTTATGATGTTAGGTGATACTGACATACCTGCAGTGTTAGTACTTGTCTTGTTAGAGTAATGCTGCAATTAAAGCCAAAATTTAATCTGAAAGACCATAATAGGTGGGTTTGGTTCTTAATAAATTAAATATATCTGCTAAAAAATTGGATTCCTTCATTAATTAAAATTTAAAATTGAGATTCTCTAGAGAGTATCCAAGCACTGAATCCCACATGTATTTATGTTGTTGAAGCTGGCCAGATTTCAAATACTGTCTGTAGGTTTTGGGTCTGTAGTTACACTCTCCACTTACAGACACTGTGTTAGCCTCCTGTCTGGACAGTAGGGGTGCCGTAGTTCAAAACCTTAAGAAGTTAGTTCAATCTTTTACCCAAACTTTCCTAAATAGTTTTATCCAGAAGTGCCTCAAGGGCATAAGCCCTTTGTTTCACAATTTAGTTCTTTATAGTAAGTAATTGGTCTTGGTCTGTCACAGACAGAAATTGCTTTCAGAAATCCTGTGCAGTCTTATAGAGAGAACACAAAGGAATACATAGGTTTACATGAGAGTTTCCAGCTGGTTTTGAAGCCTGTCCCTTCATGTTGCAGGCGGTTATGTCACAGATACATAGATACATGTAATGTCATTACATTTATGAAAATCGCTGTCGTAAAAGTGATAAAAAAGAGTACATAAAAGCGCTCTTTTGCCTCTACTGTTTCCATTTAAATACTATGCAAGATCCTAATCTTCTGTTTCTTCAAATCCTTTTTTCAATTTTCAGTCTAAATTTATACACATTTGTTTGTCTGTCGATGTTGTTGTTAGGCTGAAATAGCTCTTCTGTTTCCCTGGTGTTTGTCCTGTTGGTGCTTGTGGAAAATAGTCATACTAGCTTTTGATTTGCTAAGCTAAGTAAGTTGAGCTGTTTTGACTTCCTTTTGCAAGAGAGACTACTCTTCTTTCCTCTTACCCCTGCAGTTCTCTCTGAATTTATCTTTTCTGAACACAGGGAAATCTTACAGAATGCTGTAGATCAAATCTGCTGAGATGGTATTAATATTTCTGCTTTTAGAACAGGTTGGTCCCTGTCTCTTCTACTGCAAGAGCTTGGTAGCATCAACTGAAACTACCAGGAAGCGAATTCGGAACAAATGGAAGATGGTTCCTTGCAGTTAATCTGTGGATGCTGCACTAGACTGACTATTGGTCTGACGTATCATGGTCATCTTATTTTATCTTTGTTGGAAATTTATCCTCTGTTGAACTCTGGAATCGTGTATGCTTTTTTCATCTGCTTTATGTTGGCAGCATATACTCATCTTGGTTTGTTGCCTCATAATCCAATAATTAACGTACTTGAGGGTTTTTTGAGTAGTTTCAATAAGCCTGTTGCAGAGTTCAGGATCTTATATGGTTGTGTAATGTTTTACTACTACATGCTTCCTAGAGTTACCTTTGAAAAATCCATCTGTGGCACGCTGATGGGTGTGTTTTCAAGTTGCAATGTCCTCCCCTCATTTATAGTTGATAGACCTAAAATAATGCTGTAAATTCAGTCCAAAGGCCTATATCATATCACTGCAAATTATGGAGATAGTGATAGGCTACCACGAATAAGTGTACTTAAAAGGTGAACTGCTGTAATACTATGTTGAATTTTGTGCTGCTTGGACACTATTAAATACCTGTGAAAATGGGTTTTAGGTAGAGCTTGGTCTGACTAGCAGGAAAAATGAAAGCATGCTGAACTGTATGTGAAACAAGTGCAGGACACTGTGATCCAGAGTCTCAAATCTCATCCATTACTACACAGAAGGAATAAATTTTGACAAACTTATTTACACCTGCTGCACGTTGTGCAGCGTAACTGTACTGTTAAGCGTTACGGCAATAAGGAGAATGGACTTGAGGTTCTGCTCCTTTTAGTCTGCGTGGGTGTGAGAGGGACTAGCATAAAGTTAGCAGCTGAGTCTTTACATCTGGAGAGGCAGGGAAATAAAATTAACAAGAGCTGCAAACTTGATTTTAATAGTCCACAAAGACTCTCAGTGTTTCAAGTTATCTCACAGCAAAATGTTTCAAACCTATTTTCAGTATAGTATATTTTTTTCTTTTTAGCATAAATTAAGTCAGGTCTGTGTGGTTTGTCCTACTAGCCTGCAAATAGACTAACAAAAAATTTAAATCTGATGCCTACAACTTGTAACACTTACTGCAAATGTGCTTTCCCCTGTCTCTGCTCTGATTGTAGGACTCCTTGTCATCTCCTTGGCTTACTTGCATGCCTCCTGGTTCTACTTTTTCTGCAGGGCTGGGCCTTCCTGTCTTCAGCTGTCAAAGACTCCACTTAAGGAGCACTTCCACCTGCTCAGCATGTGGAGAGGAAGGAACTAGATGGTCTTTAAGGTCCCTTCCAACCCAAACCATTCTGTGATTCTAAGGAAGAACAGATAAGAGAGGAAGCCCCCCTGTCTGCTGCCCAACACAGCCCCCTTCAGCATTGCCTGGCCCTGACTGTACTGGCTGGAGGAGCTTGTTCTCCCATAGCTATTTGGTGCTAATTGGCCAAGAAGGTGAAAGCAGTTGCAGCCTTTCCATGCGCTGAACAGCAGCACAGACCTCACTAGTTAGGAGTTTTTCCTTGTAAGCCACATGCACCTCATGAGATGCCAGTTCTCCATCTGTGGCCTAAAGAGAACATAAATAATCTCTCTTGCATGTGCAAGTGTTATTCAAGTTTCCAAGCTTAAGCATAAAGCTTACACACCTCCTGTTGCTTGCATGGGACAGGCCACAGGTGGTCCAGAATGATGGGTTTTGCTTTTTTTGGATATAAAAAAAAAATCTGTTACTGCAGAAAGCTATGAAAAATGAACCTTTTGTACTACAGTTGACACTTTAAAATAAAGGGATTCAAAAGATTGACATTTGGGACTGACTTGTATGCTACCCTTTGCCTTTTATGATTACTTGAAAATGTCTTTAATTGAAATTTGATGCATTTTTAAATGTTCTTAAACTCTCTCACCTTTGTATTTTTTCATCCTCCCCAAACATTCTCTGCAGAGGGCTAATCACTTGTTCTCTGAGTGACTGGCATGATTGAAGTGATTATTATGTGGAGATGCTATGTATTGGGTGAGTAATAATGGGGAGGATGTTGTGCTGCCAGATGGAGTACGGATGGAATGATAACGCAGTGAAGAGGGTGCTGTCGTTCAGGGCTTGAGTAACTTGTGATCTGACTACTTTCCTTCTCTGCCGTTCCCCCTGTCGAAGGTTTCATCTCTCACTTGCACGTTCCCTCTCACTTGCTCCTTTATTCTGTGTGAGCTTTTATTTGCTGCTTATGTGGTTGTGCCCAATGTGGTCTTTAGAACTTTATTCAGTGTCTGACTCTGTCATGCTTGGTTCAGAGATTTTTGTTTTGTTTTGCTGTTTTCCTTGTTTCCTCTCCAGGGGAATTGCTTGTTTATGGTGACATACTGTTTTGACAGGGATTTTTCTACAGTGTATGGTGGGGTTTTTATGTATGTTAATGAAGGCGAATGTAAAAGTGTGTGCACCTTTCCACATACCCTGTGTTGATGACATTTTCTAATAATGGTTAGTTCTACTCTTTGGGACCAGTACTTGAAAAAATCCAGTCTTCTGTGGAAATAAGCTTTTCTTGTATTGCGAAGTGTTCTTGTTGACTGCAGTTCTCATACTGGTGTATTCTGGCAATTTGAAGATACTCTATGATCAGGCCATTGAGTGCTTTGAAGGTGAATTTAACCTTGAAACTGAGATTACATTAGTGACAGTGAAAAGGGAGATATGGGTATGCCCCATTCATCCAAAACCTTAAAAAGGAAGACAGTCAACTTTGTAGTGTTAAGGAACTGTCTTTTTAATGAAAAACTCCTGAGTGAGTTTATGCCCTGGGTCACTATGTCAGTGCATTTTTTCAGCCTCAAGTTGGTTGCATTTTGGAAACTATATTGCCTGTAAAACTGCTGAAGTTCCTTCTAAGGTTTTGCATTAATGTATACTTGAAATTGATGATGTCTGCCGCTGTAAACAATATAGGAGTTGATCCTTCACCTAAAGGCCTGAGTCATTACAGCTTCAGTTGAAGAGTCAGATACTTAACTTACCAAAACACCTCATCTTCTGTGGAGCGAATACTGTGGAGTACAGCATGTTCATCAAAAATAAAAACTTCTCAACAAATGTCTGAAATGTATATCGTTCAGTTATTTCTATCATTATTTAATTTTAAATGCAAACCATACAGTAATCTATCATAAGGACAACTCCAAAGGTATTTGGTGGATGAATCACATACACATGCTAGTTTATGAGTGGTGCCAATAGTCTTTGAACTTCCTGATGTTAAACCCCGTACTGCACATCTGTTCTTTTGGAATACTTTGTCCCATTTCAAATCTCTGGTGATGGAGTTCACACCTCAGTGGGTTTATAAAATGCTTTCTAACAGTTTGATTGTTTAAAAGATTTTTGAATTTTTTCTCTGGTTCTGAGAGACAAGCAGTGCTTTTAGTGCTTAGAGGTACTGATTTAGTCGCTCTTGAAAGGTAGTACGGGTGCAACACAAGATAAATGCCAGGTTAAAGATCTGGGTTCCATACAGTGGAATTCTACTTACATTGCACAATTTTTAATTTTTAGTCTACAAATAGACATGTTTAAAGAAATAAATGACCATTAGCTAGTTTCTGTGAAGTTTGGGACTGGCAAATGTAATCAACAGTGTAAGAGTAGTGAATTGTGTGTAACCTTTTTTTTTTGTGTGTGCGCCCCCCCCCTTTTTTTTTTTTAATCTGAGTTTAGCTCATTTAGAGGATTGGCCTTTGGACATAGGTATGTTGGGGATGTGTATTGCTTTTCCTAAAGTGTAGTGACTCATTTTTGAGGCAGTTTTGTGATAAACTCATAAAATTCTATAGTTAATCACGGTTTGAAGATGAGGATGCTATTTTTGGATTTTCAGTTACTTCATAATTTTTAATCTATGCTGTTAAAATTGAAACATAATACAACTTTAACCATTATTATTTTTTTTAAATTAGAGTTGCATATTAAGGAGTTAGGTGTGACTGGTTGTAGAAGCCCATGTTATTGAGCACTGTTCTATGTATGGTTTGAATTGGTGGCAGCTTGTCCACAAATACTGGAGTATTGTGCATTAAGTAGTCAGAGTATGTGGTAATTGAAAGTTAGGTCCAACAGAAGGGAATATTGTACCTTTTCCAGCTGGGCATGGTGGAAAAGAGTATTTGCAAATCCTTCTGTTGGAAGGAATAGCAGCATGGTGGAATTGAGAAGAACTCGTAATTCAGGCTATGTTTGTTAGTGTTCAACCGAGACAGAGGGTGGTGTGGCCCCAAACATCTCAGTACCTTCCTCTAATGGATTGCATTTTCCTTTATCCAGTTGTTTGTTTGTTTTAAATCACAAAATCCACCTTGTCTACACAGGGTCATACTGTAGTTGTGGATGGGGAAAGGGTAGGTGGAACTGAGTTCTGCATGTATAGGTGGAAGCTTAGTGTCTGTCTTATTCTGCCTGTGTCCTGCTGTGAATCGTTGTGGTGACTTCTGGCTTAAAAGTGAGGTTGACTCTGGAATCTAATATTTAAGGCACTTGCTATGAGTATGGACAACTCCAAATTTAAATCTTTGTTTCAAATTAGGCAAAGCCCTGAATCCTGGGCTTTTCATATCCTAGATGAATGTCCTTATTAGATGGTTTTAATGTTTTTTTGAATTTTTTGTGTCCCCCCCCGACAATAAAATTGGTTTCTGACCTGCTGTACTGACCAGGAGCTGTGTCCTTTGAAGCAGGCTCTGTTTTCTAGTTCAGTAGTATCCCTGAAAATATATAGAGATACACGGAGAACTGGCGTGAAGTTTGATACATGCGTGTTTTTGGTATTTTTTTAATGTCCATTTTGTCCTGGTTTCGGCTGGGATAGAGTTAATTTTCTTCCTAGTAGCTGGTACAGTGCTGTGTTTTGGATTTAGTGTGAGAATAATGTTGATAACATGCTGATGTTTTAGTTGTTGCTAAGTAGTGCTTATCCTAAGTTAAGGATGTTTCAGTTTCCCATGCTCTGCCAGCAAGCAGGTGCACAAGAAGCTGGGAGGGAGCATAGCCAGGGCAGCTGACCCAAACTAGCCACAGGGATATTCCATACCATAGAATGTCTGAATGCCCAGTATATAAACTGGGGGGAGTTGGTGAGGAGGGGTGGATCGCTGCTGGGGCATCGGTCAGTGGGTGGTGAGCAATTGCATTGTGCATCACTGTTTTTTTTCCCTTGGGTTTTATTTCTTTTTTTTTTCTTATATTCCTTTTAATTACAATTATTATTATTGTATTTTTGTTGTTATTATTCTTAGTGTTATATTTTATTTTACTTTAGTTATTAAACTGTTCTTATCTCAACGCATGAGTTTTACTTTTTTTTTGATTGTCCTTCCCATCCCACTGGGAGGGGGGAGGAGTAAGCGAGCAGCTGTGTGGTGCTTAGTTGCTGGCTGGTGTTAAACCATGACACCATCTCTATATTGGATGTCAAATTTGATAGGGCTTGGGAAGCATTATTCAAGAAGGAGGTCTTCCATCCAGCTCCAGGGGAACATTAATGAAAACAGTCTGTGGTGACAACCTGCATGGTTATTTACCCTGCAGCTACAGGACTCTTCAGGATGTGTTGCCTGTGAAAATTCATTACAAAGTTTTACTTATCAGAAGACTCTGTTGGCCAGTTCCTGAGCAATGTTTGAGTATATTGTCATTTTACTTGGTGTTTAGTGCGTATTATGATGCAAATTCATACTAGTAGCTAAAATAGTTTGGACTTGCACTTTGTACTGCATAAATACCAATTCTGAAATCTGTATGAATGTACCCCCCACCTGTTACTGCTACACAGCGCAAGTTTCCATAGCGCAAATTATTTCTTTCCTGGAATGAGGTATACCAGCTCTTCCATTCAGAAGTGGTACTGATCACTAGTTGTGTGACTGTATCCAGAGGACTGTATTCCTCTTATTTCCTCATTACAATTTTTTTTCGTTCAGACTGCCACATGAGATGGGGAAGGTGAGGGATAAGGCTGGGTGTTTGCAGGCATTAGCAGAGAAGAGCTACAGCTCTTGATAGAAATTATTGTGGCACTTTTCAAGGTGTTTACTGGGCATAAAGTTCTTCTCCAAAACATTTTTCTATGCAAGCTGGTTTTCATGTACATTTGGTTATGTTCCAGCGTTGCTCACTTTTATATGTGAGCAGCATCCCCATTGTCTAAGCATAATTAAGCAGCCACAAGAGGAGTATATGTGAATGACAGTGGAAAAAGGAACTTGATATGTGGAGTGGTACCTGTATGTGAGATTTCAGTGATGTGATGGAAAATCTTTGTGGGGCACCCTTCCTGGTATACTGGCTATGCTAACTTTAGAAGTACCAGCACTCTCTGAAATAATGGTATTTCGGTATTTGAAACCAGGTTCCTTCCATTTAGATTTTTTTTTTTTTATCCTTTGTGTCTTAATGTACCTTTACCAATTTTATGTCTCCTGTGGTGCTGAAAACTCCATTACTTCCCACCCTATTAGCATTAGTTTTTACACTTTCTTTGTAAACAGCTCCTGACCCATTTTCATGTCCATTCTTCTAAAATAAATCTTCTTTTCCTTATATTTGCAGACTAAGCTACCAACAATATTTATTTCTGAAAACTGGGCCACCTCTGGTGCTTGAACCCTTTTGGAACTGAAGTTTAGATTGTGCAGGTTTAGCAGAGCAGAGCAATTGGTGGTAGTTTTTTAATACTTTATAATAGTTACTCTTCTATATCACCTTGTATTCAAACAACAGCACAGAAAATCATTCTATTTAGTCTGAAACTAAGTACTTTCACAAATGTATATTTGTTGTGTCAGTCTTTGTAGACATTTTCTTATGCATATGTATGTACCTTGTTCTCTGTTTTAATACTTCTTTTTCAAGCTTCTTTTTTCATTGCTTCATTGTCGTCTTTATGCTTGGTAGCTGATAGTCACTGTTACACTTCCAAAGACTTGTGTCTGGATCAGGAGATCATTGCATAAATACCAGTTATTCAGATTTAAACTTTGGGTTTTTTTCTTAGGTAAAACAGGCAGCTGTTGATGCAGACTCTGGCTTTAATTGGCCTTTTTTTTTTTCTTTCTGTGTTGATTTTAATTGTATTTCCAAAGTTATTTACCCAATGAAATCGGAAACAGCTATTTATTTGATGTATGATATCTTACTAAAATCTAAATGAAAATCTGTAGCCTCCTAGATACAACTGGTTTAACATTTTCAAAAAAGATAAATTTATCAAAGTCAACTGTCTAAATGTTCTGAAGTATGACATGCTTGCACCTCAGTTGTGATGTTCTGTGTTGGTATAGTTAAGAATTGCTAGAATAAAATCAGATTTAGTAGTCTTAAATTTTAGTGTGTGGTGAACTATTCGGTAGCTCTAGAACAATTGCTAAATTAAGATGCTGCAATTCTACATGAAATATAATTATTATGGTAAAAACAACAAAAAAAGTTCCTATATTCTCAGATGAAAATCAGCCATTTCAATTGCCTATGAAAAATCCACTGCTACTTTAAAAAAAAAAAAAGAATATGCAGGATTTGGAATGATGAAATTCCATACAAAATTTGTCATAATCTCCTGAGTCTTCTGATTATGAGATGTTTTCAGGAACAGAATAGAGAGCATTGTGTTTGCTGATAGTGTAGAATTTGTTTTAATTTCCTGTATAATGTAGGTGTGTCTGTACATACATACATATCTATATTTGTAAGTATATCTTACTGTATTTAAAAGAAGTAACGGGGGGGCATTGCATCCTAAGGTGATCTCAGAATTAATGCAGAGTGATTCACTACATTAACTCCAGTCAACAAATTTTCATCAAAATGTAATTGGTTATGGACACTGTTGGCTGAAAACGACTAAGCTTCCTGTATTTTTCTTTGAGAAGCCTACACTATTGAGTTTACATCTGTCTGACAGAAAACACTTGTAAAGAATGTCTTAGAGTTGATAATAAGTGTTCTTTATTCAGTGGCGGCAAGTTGCTTTTTTTCCCCTTCTGCTAAAATGTCATTTTTCTCCATTTATCATTGATGTGCATACATTCTATTTTGTATTCTGTTCTGCAGTTCTGTGCTTTTTATGAAGCAGTACCCCTCATTTTTCAATGATAATTGGCTTCAGGAAGAATTATTTCTAAGTTACTAGTGTCTCCTATTTTCCATCTGATTGTAGTATTTGTTTTGGTGATACTAATTCTCCACAGTAGGTTTCTAAATTATTAATTTTTTTATTTTACTGTTTGTTTCTTACGGTGATACTGTGCTTCTTTCACTCCAGTCTCTAGAACATTTTTGATTTGTGCTGTTTACCTTTCAGTTAGTTTTTGTGTTAAAATTCACTTGTAAACTTAGCAACCTTGGCCTTACTTCTGCTGTTTGCTGCTTCATCTTCTCTCTTCCACTTCCAGATTATACTGAAGATGTAACAAATATTTTTTTCAAATGATGCCTATGGCAGATAAGTCTTAGACCACAGTAGTGGCTTTTAAAGAAGATTCATCTTAATTGTTATTACCAAGCTATGCGTGTAGCCAACATGTGCAGCTGCTTTTCTTCTTTATCGCTTGCACTGTTTATTCTTGTGTCCTGTTTCATGAAGCGGTAATCATAGGAAAATAAATTGGCCAAAATTGATGAGAAGTTTCTTGAGAAATGTGTGAGGAGGATCAGTTTCCGTTGTTCTGTCCTACTTATTGTCCCTGAAATGATAGGGACTTTGATCTTAAATATTATTAGCAGATTAGAGTAACTTCCCGACATTCCAATATGCCATAGAAATTTTGCAGGAACAAAGTTACCAAAGAGCCCAGTTCATGTTTTTCCTTATTGAGGCCTAAGTCTTTTGGGGCATGAGCATGTTTGTGTCCAGCATGCTGTACTTCTAACACTTTTCTGGAGGCTTTTATATAATATAGTCCATGTATGAAATACAAGGAGAGTAAACTTGTGCTAAGTTGAGAGAGAAATTTTATAACACAGTATGAGCTTCACAAAGAGAGTGAGCATGTAAAGAAGCTTTGAAAGCTGTAGTGGGAATTGATATTGAGTAAGAAAGTAAGGGAAGTTAAGAGTATTGTGCCATCCATCCATAATATGAGGGCCTTCAGTGGAGGATCTGCTGAATTAATATAGATTATCTTCAATCAAATATGAATTGTATGCTTTTCTCTGCAGAAGTAAATGAGATGTTCTTTTAAGTCATCTGCAGCCCAGGAGGTGGTGTTTATCCAGCCAGTCATTGATGAGGGGAAAAAAATAGTTTAACTTCTGAAGAATTCAGGCTAATCTTTTTTCCTCCTTGCTTAGCTGAAGTGAGCCTTGTTCACACTTTTGCAGAGCACGAGCTAGAACTGAATCAGGAGATTCTCAGCATGGTAGCTGTTGTCATTGTTATTAGAAAATCACGTGTGCATTTTGTGAATTGTGGCATGGAGAAAGGAATGGAAGAGAAGCCTTTCAGAACATCCCCTTTTGATACTGAGGCGGGGAGAATGAGCCCAGCACATATATAAAATTCTGCTTTTCTGGTCTGTAGATATCCCTCAGGCTGACTGGCTGTAGATAGCATGATCATCACTTCAGTGTCCAGCACTGTCTACATAATTACTTTCTTTTCCAGAAGGGTAAAATATCCCTTAAGAGCTAATTAACATTTCATTTCTAAGCATTAGTGTAGTATGTATTTCATTTGTGAAGGGTCCACTGATGTCTCTCTCTTCAAATTTTTTCACATGGAATTTATTTCATGTCTCCAGTTCTCATTGCCTGCTTGCAAAGCTCATCCATTCAGGTTATTGCTTTCTAGAGAAACAAGAAAAAAGAATCAGGAACTGTTTGTTTGTTGTTGTTCTCCACTCCCCGCCGCCGCCCCCCCCCCCATGGAAGTCTTATCTACATATACAATAGTGTTTTCTATTGTGAAGTCTAAGGTGCTAGGAACATTTTGAGGCTTTGAATTTGTCATTTTACACTATGTTGTCAGCATTAAAACACTATCTTTTCCTTGAACAGTTAATTTATTACCCAGTAAAATTCAAATAATTTCTTTCACTGTACATTACTGCCCAGCTGTTGCCATGCTAACTATATTGCTAGTTTTTTGGTTTTCTGTAGTTGTCAGTGTTTTTTCTATGTTTTAGGTAAAAATTTGCTGACTCAGTGCACTCCTCTGTTTTCATATCGTTAATATATAAAAGAATTAATAATTAACATTTTGTCATGTTTGGCCATTTAGTCCCGCTACTTTCATCTTAGTCAATCATGCTTGTCATGAATAAGAAAGGATATCATTACATCATCTTCTTTAGAAACTATTCAAAAAAGCTGCATTGATTTTTTCTTTTTTCTTTTTAGTACAATTGTTTAACAGTAATTTGAATTTGTGCTGTAAAATACAAATAATTGCAACCAGTGATAATGGTAAAGTTTTTTTCTTCATATTGGTGAAAGTAGAAATAACATTGTCCTTCCTTCTCCTTTATGAAGTAGAGCTGTAATATGTATTAGTGACTTCTGTATACAATATTTAGAATCCTGGTTTTATCTGTTGGATTTTTTTTGTTTTGTTTTGTTTTGTTATAGTATATTCCCAACTCTAGGGTCTTTTCTTCATGAAAAGGGATCATGTTAATAATAGCCAAAACTGGCATTTGCTTTATGGGGTTGTTTTTGTTTGATTTGGGTTTTTTTGGGGGGAGAGGGTGGAGGAGGAAAGTTCTTCTCGCAACAGAGGGGAAAAAATATTCCAGTTCCTTTCCCTTTCGAATAATAAGTAGTGAACATACAGTAGTGCATTTTAAAGATGAGAATGGAATTATTTGTTCCTTTTGTGAACACTTATAAATGTTTTGCTAGCTTTTTCCAAGTTGACAAATACACTAAGCCTTTTTCTTCTTCACTATATTATATTTAAACGTGTCCTAGGAATTGGTGGTTGGATTTGTGAAATCAGAATGGCCCCAGTCACGAACTATGATGTCATAAGAGGGGGTTTGTAACTGTCATGTCAGAAGTGTTGACAATAGTGTATTACTTCAGTTTGCTTTTAATCAAGCAGGTGGCAAACAACATGAGTGTTGGGGGTTTGTTTTGCATCATGTAAACCAGCTTCTTTTCTTGCAGCCATTCCTGTATTTGTTTCCTGCTTCTGCTCTGGTTGCCACACTGCGAAGCAGCTGTGGGTGATTATTTTGCCAAGTTCCTAAATTCTTCAGGTTTCCCTTTTATCTTCATGCAGCCTTGAACAAAGGGAAGGAAGTGTAGGACGTTGTGTAGCAATCTTCCTTTTCATTTCAGGGTCTTTCTCTTTCTTGTTAATTTGTCAATACTAGCAATTCTGAAGGCTGGCTCCACTGAGTGCACTTACACATCCATACAATGTGGAGAAATAACAATACTTAAAAACCTGAGGGGTTTTTAACTTCCTTAGAATTCTTAGTGTCGCAGGATGATTTAAATTGGTTGCACAAGTGGTGTGATAGATGGCCTTTGCAGTATTAGATCCACTGAAATGAGGTCTTTTGATTATTCCTTCAAAGAAACCGTATACAGATACGTGTAGTTGTGACCTGCCTCTTCAAAATGCTTTGCATCTGTTCATTCAACTAAGAGACAAATTCTTCTCTATGCAGAAAAATACTTGTTCCTTTCTAAAGATGTTTGTGCAGGAGTTTGATGGGCAAGAAAGTTTCTTGACCAAAACCAAAGCTGGATAAATCAGTTTGTCTAGATGAATCTGCTCTGGCTACTAGAAAGAGCAAGAGCCACGTACTGACCAGTCTGTTCATCCTCCAGAGACTTGGAGGTTGACTTTGGTGTTCCCGCCGAGGAACTAAAGCTTGCTCTTAGTTTCCGTTTCATTTTGTTAGAATGTGCTAGACGAATTTTAAAAATTCATATGAAACAACCTTCACAATTTAAGTTTGCATAAATATAAGTGTTTTCCTGATAATGTTGCAAATAGGTTAGAGATCAACTGAGAAGGTATACTTAATGGTGTAGTTGAATTGCTCTTATGCTAACAGTTAACTGTAATTTAACTGTTACTTAAAGGGGAAGTTCTGTTTTGCAGCTCTGGTGTCCTACGCGTTGCTTTGTGCTGGTGTTAGTAAGATGCAAAGGGAAAATCTGCCTGGTTGAGAATTGATCTGAGTTGTGTGAAAGACTTGGGCACAGCTTTTTGTATCCCTGCTATATATAGTGCTTCAGATACTTGTGATACGTCCTTTAATGAGAATTTACTTAAAAAGGGGCTGGGGAAATGTTAAGGGTCCCCAGATGCTTAGCTGTTTACGTGCATGTGATTTATAATTTCCTTGAACATCCTGTATAGGAAAATCCTGTTATTTTTGTTCAGAAAGTCAAGTTCCTTTTAAATACCTGTAGCCATCTAATTAAGGAAATAAACTACCCTCACTTGCTGTCCAACAGTTTTTGTAAGCTACCTGTTGTAGTAGCAGTTTCTGTATGCTCTGAACAGTGACTGAACTGTAGAAGACAAAATACTAATTTAAGAAAATGTCATAGTGTGAATATTGTCTTAAACAGCTGCAGCAGGTGTTGCATATCGTCAGAAAATGGAAGGCCTATCTGCAAATTAATCTGTAGCAGTAACATTAGGGGCACCAGCAAGAATTGTGTTACAATTTGTACAAATCCAGAGATGAGACCAAAAAATGGGGAGAGGAAGCAAGGCACAAAAAAGAAGATTCTGCATTAAAACATTTGCAGATTGGAATAGGTTCAGCAGATGAGCCTGAATGTTGACAATCGGTTCACACACACAGTAATTTTAAGAAACTCACTTTGGACTTGTGTGCTTTGCTTCTGATTCCAGGGATCCTATTCTTTAGATTGAAAGTTGGCCGACTCCAAGAGGTATTCATAGTGGTGGCAATAAAATTAAAGGAGTAGTAGCTTTGATTAACTGTCAACAGAATTCCAGTCCTTCCAGTGCAGTTTGCTAAGGCAAAACTCACAGCATGAAAGAACAATTCTGCAGCAGTTCTTTGATGTAGAGGCAAATACACATCTCAATTTAATGTCTTCAGAATGTGGCCAAATAGCTACAGCTTGAAATACCTAATTTAAATGGTTTTATGAAATCATTTTAATACCGCACATACACGGAATAGATTTAATATATATGTTACCCGTTTTGCTGCAGCTTTGCAGCAGCATAGCTTTGTTTTTATCTGTTAGAACTTTATTTCTGAAAACAGCCGTAAAATAAGGCTATTCTGAACTTGGAAGTAGGTGAAAGCATACACAATACATGTCAAGCTTGGGATACAAACTGAGACCCACTCATCTGGTCACATATATGGCTTTGTGTCCATTGAGTACAGCATGACTTATCTTATTATGGCTTACCATTTAAGAAAATAATTTTAAAACTAGCATAGCAAGGTAAAAATGGCAAATTAAAATACAGATTAGATCAGTAATTTGGATTCTCTGTAGGTGTTTTTTAACTGTTTCTTAACATTTCCTCATTTTATTGTTGGCATTTCTCATTTTGATGATTAATACAAGTGTATACGAAGTAAATCGCAAGTATGGGCAAGACTACTAATTTAGTAGTCGGACTTAAGTATTACAGGGTAGATTGATCTTTTTTCCCCTTTTGAATTTCCAGTTTTAATAAAATGACTTAGCGAAGCTCGTCATTTCAGATTAAGTATTAAGGTCGTTGATTACTGTAATATATTGAAATCAAGCACTTCGTAATTGCAACCAAATTTGAAACATAGTCAAACCATGAGTTGGTGAAAGTCATGGATTAACCAGCTGGAATTAGAATTCGTTGGAAGTCTGTCAGGCTTTTGAGAACTGTAAAGTCTACTGCGGGTGCAAAGGACCTTCCCTCCCATTTAAGTTTATCCAGCTACTTCATTTTAATGGCTAGTATGTTCAAAATCGAGAAACTGGAAGTTCAGAAAGTTGGGAAACTGGTTTATTTTTTTATTCATTCACTCATTCCCAAAGTGTAAATAGGGTCATGAGGTGAGAATATAACAGTTTAAAGATCATGACCATTATGGTGAATAGACAGTATCAGTTTATTAAAAATGTGTTTGCAGCACAGAACATACTTTAATCGTGTGTGCTGCTTAAAAACTTCAAGGGCAACTTTTCTCAAAGTAAAAGTATCTTCTAATTGGATTCATGTTTCTAACTTTAGGTTTACTTACTCTACAGTAACTGTGTAGTAAGTAGAAGGTAGTAAACTGCATTTTATGACATGATAGAGGTATGTGAAAAGAATCAGATCTTGGGAAGCATATGCTCAGGTATATAAAGGGCCTAAGCAAGCATGTTGACATAGCGTATTCTTCAGTTTAGCAAAAACTAGTGAAACAACTGGCAGAATGAAATGTGAATCCTTTAGAAAAAAACAAACACAGAATGAGAATAAAATCAGAGAGGTTTCTTTCTTGCAGATTGGAAAGAATAAATCAATCTTTTTGCATTTCATTGATTTTTTTTTTTTTTTTTTTTTTTTTAAAGTTAAAAATCATCATGTATGTTAGAGGTTTGTTTTGTGTTTGGCAAGTTGAATGTTTCTGGAGTCCACAAATGAACCAGAGAAAACTTTTAGTGTTCATTTGCTATCAATTTGCATTAGAATCAGTGAACTTCCAAATCTGTTCCGTCTCAAATATTACTTCTTTGAAAAGTAATGCTAGCTACAAGTTATTGAGAGTGTTTGTAGACTTCTTGCCTTGCAGAGTAACAATGTTATTTCTCAGAAAGTGTACAGAAAATGTATTATTTGTTTTAGTTAAATACAGAATTTTGAAAACCTTGTATTTCTTTTTCCCAGGCTGTTCGCTGCTATGAATCGCTAATTTTGAAAGCTGAAGGAAAGGTCGAGTCTGATTTCTTTTGTCAGTTAGGTCACTTCAACCTCTTATTGGAAGATTATCCAAAAGGTAAGGTTTTTTAGTACTTCTGATAAATGTCATTGGGAGATTGTTATTTGATGTAGATGACACAATAGAATGAAAAACATTTGGATAAGTCACTGTTTTCTCTGTTTGTACTATATTTCAAAGCCCATAACAGAATAAGACTGATAATGTCTTTATGAAAACAGTTGTATTCTAACTTCTTGTTCTTCTTTTCTTTTTTTTTTAATTGAAAAAAACAAAACATGACTGGTTCAGATATGAATATGAAGTTTATTTAGTTTATACAGTAGTGCCATACTGCCTACTTCATTTTTCTGGTTCATTGTTACATGACTGTACAAACAGTTGAACCCACGCCTCTGAAGGTTTCCTGTGGCAGGTGGGAGACACAGGTGCATAGGACGAGAGCCTGTCTTAGTGCTTTCATGTATGTCCACATTCTCAACAGGTAAGGCTAGGCTCAAAGTGTTAATTCAAAAGCAAAAATCTGCACTTAAAGTGTGTTTGAAGTTCTGTTTTAAATACTGAGTGGAAGAATGGGTGTAGGGTGTGGGGAGGTGTGTGGGGGGGGTGGGTTTTTTTAGGTATCTGCTTCATCATAAATTACTTAAATGTTTTTTTGCCATCATTGCAGCCAGTGAACATAGAACCTTATGTACATTTGTGCTTCGTTGCCTGTGGGTCAGTAGAGTGCTTTTTTGGTAGTGGTGTGCATTCCCAAAGATACTCTGCTGTGTTGCTGACCGAGACATAGGGCTAGATCTTCAGCTTGTCCTGTTTCCACTTCATGTCATGCTGGGTGTCAGGCTCAGTGTCTGATAGCTGCCTCCCTTCCAGTGATTGTGGGAGGTGTGGATGAGTAGAAAGCCTTTTTGGATCTTACTCTACCTAGCTAATTAGAACAGGTCAGAATATTTAATTTTTTTCATGGGATGTCTTTTTTCATTGTTGTTGCTTTTTAGTTTTAATATGAATGCAGTTCTGTTTGACTTTGTCAAAGAAACAAACAACACTCCCATCCCGAAAATGTCTACTCCCACCCCACCCCTTTTTCCAAACACACAAAAATACTGGTTTATCATTATCTTGGGACGTAGAAATAGGGAAATGAATTACAACTGATAGTAGTTCAAAAGCACTGCTTAGTGATTCAGGCTAGCTGTGGACCGTTTCATAACAGTGTGTTTTTGTGTCCACTTGTTCACTATGTCTAACATAAACCAGCGTGAGTTAAGGTTCCTGGAAACCTACCTCACCTTCACTTTTTAGGTGACAACTGTTTAGATCTGATACTACTAGGGAGGAATTTGCAGTTACCTAAATTCAGAAGGCTTTGAGTGATCAAGGCATCTGTCTCTTTCTGTTGAATATATGGGGAGCTTAGGGACCTTAGTACCCACAACTTGTACCAACATCTTAGGAACTCACAACTTGCACCTGCATCCCATCCAACTGGTGTAATGTAGCCACTGGTGTTTCCAATTCCAGAGATATGGGAAAACCTGACAGGAATGTGGCAATATGCTGGCTATAGAATTTCCTGAAGAATAATCTGATCCCATGTTTTTATTTTACTTTATTTTATTTTATTTTTTAAAGAAAATTCAACCACCCCCTCTGCAAAGAACTGACACCGTTGTTTCTGATTAGCCTAGTACAGCTTGGTATGATGTGAGTGCAGTATGGCTTATTGGATATATTTTACTTAGCAAAGACAGCGCAGGATTGTGGGCTGAACTGTATTAACTGTACTGTTGAGTTGATAACAGTTAAGAGTGACAGGACTGGACATTGCTATGGATCAGAGGTGAGGTTTACTGATGGGGAGTCTGCTTTGTACCGTGTATATGGTTTTAAGAACAAGCATAAAAAATACAAATGGTGGTTGAAAATACCAGTTCTCCAGAACTGTAAACAAGCATGAGCAGAACTGTGTGGGAAGAAACATTTAGGCATTAAAAACCTGAATTAAAATACTTAGTATTTTCTTAGATACCTGTTTAAAGTCACATCTCAATCATGAAAGAAGTCTCAAGAAGTGAAAAAACTTTGTTAGTAATGAAGTATATTAAAAAAAAAAGTCTATCTGTATTTTCAAAGAAATGGGGTAGTAGTGAAAATAATAATGGAGGAATTTTAATTGATAGGAAAAGGGAAGCTAAAGGGTTTTTTTATTAAGTGAGGGACACATGTTCTTGTTCACAACAGTTGTTGAACTCCAGTGCCAAAGACTGTAAAAGTATTATGCACAATGCAACAAGGCATAAGTGTTCTATAATTAATTTACTACTGTTACTTGAAAGAAGTAGAATGCTGGTCCGTTGCATTATAAATTTAAAGTAAAAATACATTTTATTCCATTCTATAAATTCTGTTACTTTTAATTATCATACATTCTAATTGCAATTATAGCTAAATTTTAAATGCTGGGGAACTGAAAAGCAAAGCGAGTTCAGAAATGTTTTGATCTCACTAATATTTTATCCAATTTTTAAATCCTGAAGTTCCAGAAGTGTAAAATGCTGAAGCAGGATGATCTTCAGAACTATAAATCTGTCTAGTCTGAAGTTAATCTTGGACAAAGTTGTGGAGAAGTTGATGTGTTTAATAAATTGGATGTAATTAATAAAATATCACAAGATAGCAGCATGACTAATGCTGCACAACTTTTTTTTCCTTGGAAGCCTATTATTTATTTAATTATATATCTTTAATAAATGTGTACACCTTTGTATATAATGTAGAAAGGAGTGTCTTTATTAAAGGCAAATGTGATAGTGTTCTTTGTTTAAAAATGTTTGCAATACAGTTTGTGCGAAGCAGAACAAAATTGTTAGTTGATTGCAGAAGTACAATCAGTGGTCAAGATGAAGCAATGCTTGGTTGATAGAGATCTGTTAGGTTTCACGTATATAGTTTCTTCTGTTTTGATCTGTCTCATTTTTTCACGAATATGTTGACAAACATGGATCATTCAGTTGGGTTTATTTGTTGTGTGTTAGTATTGTCATGTAGCTAATACCTTCTTATAAATATAGTAGAAAAGACTGTAGGTCATTTCTTTATAAGAATTAGGACTCATACCCCAGAAAAGAGGGACCTTGAGAAAGATTCATGGCAGGTTACTGCAGGTCATTATTGGAACTAACCCTTGCTGTATGTATGCAGGGAATATCAGTTAGGGGCAGGCTACCTTTGAATGTGGAGTAAGTTGATGGCTGATGCCTTGCTGAAGTCTAAATACATCTAGCATATATATTTATATTTTTAAATGAAACCTGTTAAATGTTGTAGTAATTTTTCTTGAAGTGCATTATGTTTTCTGTCACTTGTAGCCACTGAAGTCTAGATTTAATATGCTTTTTTCATAAAAAAGAAGTACTTGTCTCCAACAAAAGTTGTGAGTTTACATCAGAAATTACTGAATGAGGTTCTTTCTTCTCTGTGTTATATCTGAGGTTAGACTAGAGTATCACAATGTTTTTCCTAGCCTTTAAAATATCCGAAGCTGGTCTGCAGCTTGTCGTTTTCCCAAAATGCGGTATGTTTGAATTGCTATTGTTAGCTAAAGGGTTTTCTCGGCAGCCATGAAATTGAATTGTCTTGTTCATTGCACTCTGCTACTGTTCGGAGAAGGTCCTAGGCAAGGTATCAACCTTTTTGCAGATTTTGAGCCACTGAGCTGTATTCAGATGATTATAACAAAGGCAGATTGATTCAGCTTAGCAAGCATGTTCAAGGTGGTTTCTGTGCCCAGCTTTCATTGTCTTGATCATTACTAGTCAGAATTTGGCTTCAGGATTTCCCAAAATGAGAACGTTCGCTCCTCCCAGTCAAAACTATTCTGTTTCCTCAGTAGCGTTTTCTTAACTCTAATCAGATGTCTTCCTCCCCCCCCCCCCCCTTTTTTTTTTTAAATGAGACAGCTATTCCCCAGCTGTTTGATTGTTTCAGAGGTTTCCAAACCCATTGTTCCCTGGGCGTGTGTTTAGTGGTGTGTCGTCGTCGTCCCCCCCCCGGTCTGCTTGTTGCTGCTCTCTGCTTTGTGCTGTGCTGGCACAGTTGAATGTGCAGCTGTGTGGGGAACTGATCCAACTGAAAAATAACCTAGCAGAAAAAAGTGATGCAATAGCCCCAGAATGTGAAACCTCAGCCTCAGGTTTTGCCAGAGGAGGCTGATGAGTTGTCATGTAGGCTTTTGGACGCTGGCAGCATTGTGAATCCAGCTAGGACTCCATGGTGTATAGCTGTGAACTTTGTTTGCTACTGCATTCCTTCGGAGGGCCAGGATTTTACTGCTAGTTTTGGAGATTTTTAAATTTTTTTTCCATGACTCTCTTTTCCATAAGGAGCACAGAGTGTAGACAGTGATGTTTAAGGTTTGGGTTCTAGTTGAATGCTGTTTAATGAGCTCATAGACTCTGACATCATCTGTGTTTTCCTTAGGGATCTTTATATCTATTTTGTAGAAGGGTCGTATATATTGGCTGTGTTCCAGCCTGTGACTTGGAGAACAGCTAACAGTTGCACAGGTGGAGATATGCTTTTATCATTTGCCTCCTCGAATTGCTGTTCTCTAAGCAAAATTCCTGGAAGTAGAAGTAGATAATGCAGTTAACGAATGATTTGGGAAAAACATGCAATTATCCATATCACAGTAACTAAAGCACAGTAAATATTGCACTAAAATAATTCTTATTGCTGTACTCAAGTGGTGATCACATTTTTTATGTACTATGTCAGAACAGTTTAATAATATTTTGTTTGTAGATAGTGACTGCATTGTCAAAAGCACTCATATAAAAATATTGTAAGTAATTATAAGATAGCGTTAATTAGTCCAAAGGCATTTTTTAGCAATTGTTAGGCTAAAATTTAAAACTGAAAAAAAAACCCAGAATGTTTATTGAGTTGCTCATTTATTAAGATACAGCCTAAAACCAAAATTTAAACACTTTTTGATTGTTCTTGTGTAAAGTTGTTTGGTTGCGAGAACAACTCCCGAATTCAACAACGTACGTGTGTTCCTTTGTACTTACAGTTCCAGCTCTGTAGAGAATTTCTCTGTAGTGGTTAATGTCTTAGTCTTTTAGGACTTTGAAGGAAAGTATTGTCATTAGGAAGCATTTCAGTGCACTGTGTTCTGAGGTACAGAGTAGTAGGAGTCATCTTATAAAATGTAAGAGAGAACTTCCCAGCGTAGATAGGATTGAGCTGGTTGCTGCAGGGTTGCTGCTGGGCTATCTTTTGCTGATGAGTCCTGAACAATTAGAATGGATTTTAAGTAGCATAGCAGTCTGAATGAGTTGAGGAAGAGGTGACTGTGTTTCAAATAAGTGTGATTTTTAGGTTTGAAGTTTTTTATTTTGTTGTTTGTAATTGTTAACTGGCAGAAATAACTGGCAGAAATTGGGTGGCTTCTATTTAGAGCTGTTTATTTAATCTTCAGGATGCTGCTGTTAAATTTCGGGCGGTTTAATTTCAGGCGGTTCAAGCCATTATGTGAAATTCCAATGGAAAGAAGTAAGAATGTTATCTTAAGCTTAGAACATTAAAATGTTCTTTATAAATGGGGGGGGGGGGTAGCAGTAGGAGATTGTTATTATAAAATATAGCTGGACCATGTTTTTTGACTGGTTGTCTGAAAATTTTCATTTTGGGCAGTGCTCTAAATAAACGCTTCATTGTTAAAAGTCGTTTTGTGGAATATGCTCTTTGAAGGATTTTTGAGCTTCATGTGATTCCATTGTGTTCCTTCACTGATATTCTCAATATTTTAAGACCTTTCATAGAGTTCATTATCTAAAGGATTTCTTTAGCAGTAAACTCCTTGTCAAACTCGTGTATGTCTTACACGTTTAATACTTCCTAGTCTCCTGTGCAACTCATAGTTGGACATGATCATGGGACAGTGGGCTTCTGACCACTTTACTGCTGCATTATATTTCCAGATGAGGATGTGTAGTTGTTAATAAAATTACTTAGAGGACTATTTGGTGACTTTTCTTTCTTAAATGTATGATTGTGTTGCCTTTGTCTGTCTGCCTTCATTCTGTGTTAAAAGGAAGACATGCTTTAGGCTTCTTTGATCGTCTCTCTGGTACTTTCAGCACAAATCTCTGGAGGAAGTGGAGAACAACCTCTTTCCTGAGGCCTTGGAACAAAAGACCTGAGCAGCATTTTGCTGCTCTAGCTTCCACAACATTTTTTTTGGTCATTATAGAATCAGAGAATCATTTAGGTTGGAAAAGACCTTTAAGATGATGAAGTCCAACCGTAAACCTAAACATGGCCAAGTCCACCACTAAACCATGTCCCTAAGCACCACATCTACACGTCTTTTAAATAGCTCCAGGGATGGTGACTCACCCACTTCCCTGGGCAGCCTGTTCCAATGCTTGTCAACCCTTTCAGTGAAGAAATTTTTCCTAATGTCCAATCTAAATCTCCCCTGGTGCAACTTGAGGCCATTTCCTCTCATCCTATCGCTTGCTACTTGGGAAAAGAGACCGACACCCACCTCGCTACAGCCTCCTTTCAGGTAGTTGTAGAGAGTGATGTCTCCCCTCAGCCTCCTTTTCTCCAGGCCAAACAACTCCAGTTCCCTCAGCCGCTTCTCATGAGACTTGTGCTCTAGACCCTTCACCAGCTTTGCTGCTCTTCTTTGGACATGCTCCAGCACCTCAATGTCTTTCATGTAGTGAGGGGCCCAAAATGGAACACAGTATTCGAGGTGCGGCCTCACCAGTGCTGAGTACAGGGGGACGATCGCTTCCCTGGTTCTGCTGGCCACACTGTTTCTGATGCAAGCCAGGATGCTATTGGCCTTCTTGGCCACCTGGGCACACTGTCGGCTCACATTCAGCTGGCTGTTGACCAACACCCCCCCCCCGGTCCTTTTCCACCAGGCAGCTTTCCAGACACTCTTCCCCAAGCCTATAGTGTTGCATGGGATTGTTGTGACCCAAGTGCAGGACCTGGCACTTAGCCTTGTTGAACCTCATATAGTTGGCCTCGGCCCATTGATCCAGCCTGTCCAGATCGCTCTGTAGAGCCTTCCTACCCTCAAGCAGATCAACACTCCTGCCCAACTTGGTGTCATCTGCAGACTTACTGGGGGTGCACTCGATCACCTCATCCAGGTCATTGATAAAGATATTAAACAGAACTGGCCCCAGTACTGAGCCCTGGGGAACACCACTTGTGACTGGCCACCAACTGCATTTAACTCCATTCACCACAAGTCTTTGGGCCCAGCCATCGAGCCAGTTTTTTTACCCAGCGAAGAGTCAATTCCATTGACTCAGCCTTGGAATTTCCTCACTTTTTGACATCTTTAATTTTATGGCCCAGCAGTGTTCATCTTGCTAGGTTAAAACAGTATTGTGGATAAAACCTGCACTGTTTCCATAACCTGCATATGTCTCCTAGGTGTTTAATGAAGATTTATTTTTCCTGGAAGCATTGTCAGATTTAAAGCGACGCATGTGCCCTTTCCTTGCTTCCCTTGTGCAGTTCTTCAGCTAATTTTCTATCTTACTATTCGTTTACACATCAGGTAAGCACTAAGAAATGTTAGTGCTTATTTAAAAATTAACATTAAAAAAGGAAATTTCTATTGAAGAAAAATACTGATTTACACAGAAGAATATGGAGCTTTGAGTTGTTTTAAAGTTCTCTTTTCAGGGGTATGTCATCAAATTAGTGCTTGCTCTTTTTAAAGTTCAGCAAGCCAAAAATCTGTGTTAGTCACGTTTAGCCTTGCAAGGTGCCACTAGATGGTGTCAGTATCTAGTTCACTTTTTCCTTACCTAAGCACTAAAATACTCAAACTGCTCCATGTTTGCATCACTTTCAAAGGCCTCTTAAATTTTCACGTATCATAAAGTAGGTTTGTTAGAGCAGATCATAAAAGCCATCCTTCTGTGACTGCATGATTTGTGATTAGATGTGCTAAAAATGGCAGGTAGGTGGATGTCATTCAGTCTAGCCATTTTGATTCCCATTTTCACCGTACTTGTTTGTTTAGGTTACGTATTCAGACTCTGGATACGAAGAGAGATTGTCTATCGTATTACTGAAACAATTATGTATTTTATAAAGTTTTACCATTTTGTTACGAAATTAAGTAGATTAACATCCTGAAACCACATACATGGCAATTATTTAAAATCTATTTTGTAGTCTCTATGTAAAATCAAGTAATCTTAAACAGAGGCGAATAAGAAACCAGTATCATCCCTGTCCTGCTTCTGAGATGTCCCTTGACCCTAGTCATAAGAGAGGAAGGCAAACTTAGGGGGCAAATAATAAAGGCTGTCAGTGTTAAAGTAACTAGGTATTGCAAAGCGGGTAGTTCTGGGTGGCTGTAAAAACCTGTAAGAAGAGGAAACCAGTAGACTGTGACTATATGAACTCATTGAGGGTCAGCTCTGCACTAGGTGGCAGAGGCTTAAAGACAGATTCCCAAGTGAGCCTGTGATGAGGAGGTTTCCTACTGTCCAGTAGTTTTAAACCTTTGGGTGGAAAGATGGTGTTTTTCTTTTCAGAGCTGTTTTAGGTAAACAGTCTTTTATTCTCATCAAGCAATACATCTGATGGTGATCAATCTGAAAAGCTACATACACCTTTGGAGCATCCACCAGCACCACCCGCCCCATCCCCCACCGCCACTATTCAGGGTAGGATGGTAAATGCTGTGTCTGCCACTCAGTAGGTTGTAGGGTTTTCAAGAGTCTGATCGTAAGGATTACCTGTTAGGGCAAATAATGTAAATTGCCAGGTTTTGGAGAGACATGTTAATAGGAAGAGTGTAAACTGATACAAGAAGGAATAAAATACTGGGCAGAAGGATGGAGATAGGTAACCATGAGCACGTTTTTTAGGAATTGAGTCACTTGTCCAATATTATTTTAGATGTCTGAATGTGGTCTCTCAGCTTTGTGCTTTTAAGAGAGTTTTCTGTGGTTGACTAGATAATTTTACAAATATAGTTGAGAGTGAAGTAAGAAACATTGTCCTACTGTTGACACTCAGTCCTGTTCTTTCTGAGTCCGGACGTGCATTTTTTAGATGCTCAGGAGTGTTTTGCATGCTGAAAAAAGAACTTTCTATGTATTTGGCCTCCAATAATTCCATACGTTTAAGAATTTCAGTGGCAAACTTTTAGATTGGAAAAGCTCAATAATAAGTTCCTAATCAGAAGGTTGTCTGTGGAATTCTGCTGTGCCTAAGAGTGATTTCAAAGCACTCATTTCATTATGTTTAAAAAAGGACATCTTAAGTAAGACGGGGTACTTCACTTGTAGCCGTAAAAATGAGAGTTGACCCTATGTTGAAAGAGGGGCAGTAGTTCATAGAATTTTTTTCCTGACAAAAATTGTCTCACTTTGGAATGACCAGTCTTGGATGAAAAGTAAAGGTGCAAATGACATTGCAGCCTTTAGTGTTGTGGGGATTTTTAGTTTTGTTTTTAATACTACTAATGTGATGCATCGCACAAATGACTTTCTTTTCACTTTTCAATAAACCAGAGAATATCATCCTAGAATTAGAATCATAGCACTGATGAAGTGTAGCCTATGTGTCAGATAGGGACTTGTGTAAAATTTTTGTTGCTCAGCAGATTCACTTGCTCTTTTTTTCTTTTTAATGTAGAATAAAGTTTGTAATTTGAGGGGTTTGCACTCATTTCCTATAGTTATAAACTTAATTTAATGGAGAAGTTGCTTGTAGTTCCATAATACACTTTTTAGATAAGATACTGTTTCTGTAGAACTCGGGATAAATGTTTGCTCACTGGTGACTCGCTCAGGGAGTAGAAAGTATGGTAGGGTTCAAATTCATGGTTCATGTTCTACTGCTTTAAAACCAGTAGGTTGGTTTAGTTTTTCCAAAATCTTGCTTTCATAATTGGATTTCTGGCCTCTTCTTATATGCAAGATTCTTCTTAGGGATATGCTTGATTAGGGATGTTTCATGTGGGCTCTGGCAAAAAAATGCTCTCTTGAATCCCTTTTTTCTGTTTTTCTGCCTGTTCCTTCAATCCTTTCCAGCAGAGCTTGAGTGCTTGTGGAGCAGATGTTTAATCTAGATGTAAAGGGGGCAGAAATAAACTTTCACAGGTAACTAACTGTAAGTTGAGCACCTGTTAAATACTGAACTTGTGCATCAGTAACAGCTTCTAGTTGTCTGACTTTCATGAGGAGAAAAGGGATGTTTAGCTCCTGTGCAAGGGATCCCTCCATGATTCATTGTTATGCATTTTCAGCACAACACTGAGAAGTTTAGCATTTCATCTTCAAGATGTTAAGTAGAATACTGTTACCCTGGAAGGAAAGGCTGGATCCCTTGAAGAGGTTGCTGAACCCAGAAGTAGGATTGGGCACTTCAGACACTTAAGAGGACTGTAGTGTCATCTTTGTTCCTCTGGAAGAGTAATGTGACCTTCCTTAGAATGAAGGCCTTATCTTCTTACCGTGTAAACATGAAATATGCTTCAGCAGTCCATGCTTTCCATGTACTTGTTTTTAATTATAACATGAGCCTGGCACATTAAAGCAGTCGTTTCAACTGTTATTATGGGAAGTTGCTAAACTTTGTTGAAGAATGGAAGAGTTAGAAAATAAAATAATTTGCAAACATCAGCACTCTAAGGAAAACTGGTAGAATATCCAGAATATCCAATATGGAGCAAAGACTCCTTTCTTTAATATAGGAACTTCTCCCTGTTTTAAATGGAGGTGCTAGAATTTCTCTGTGCAAGTTTCTTCACGAGCAGTGACATTAGCGAAGCCTAGTTTCCTGTGCCTCCCAATCTTCCTCCTCCCCTGACATGGAGCTTTATCAGGTCTGTATGAGTGAATACCTTCAGATGTCTTCTCTCCCTTTTTTCAGTGCTGCTTACCTCTGTTTTGTTGTCTCTGTTTGGCTGGGGAACATGGCTGCGCACACTCTGACTAGCTAGAGTTAGGAGCAAGAAGAAAGGCTTGAGCTGTACACCTTTTTGCGGTACTTGCATAAGGAATGTTTTGGTCAGTGAATAGCAGTAAGGCTTTTTTTTTTTCCCCCCTCTCTTTTCTTTCCTTTTTAGGTCTTCTGTTGATTTTCTATTTTTGTATTTTTTTTAAACTGTTGATGTTTTATAAACTTATTAGCAGTACCTTAACTGCTATGGGTAAACATATATTTCAGCTCTCGTTTAATAGATATGCTTATGTGGGTACTCCTATATTTTTAACAGCTACACTGAAAAAGTTCTCCCTTTTATTTTCCCAGTGTAAATCCTTAGCATTGTATTTAATGTTCTTTTCATCTTTTTGTTTTATCCATATCCCCTGTATAATTGACTGCCATAGTTACTTCTTTAAAAAAATAGTAGATTACAAGAAGTTCTCAGTTTCCTAAATCTTGCATAATATGGTGCTGTTGACTTAAGTATTTGAAATATGCTTTAACCTTTAAAATTGGGATAGGTACTGCTTGAGTAAAAAAAAAAAAAAGTAGAATCATAGAATAGTTTGGGTTGGAAGGGACCTTAAAGATCATCTAGTTCCAACCCCCCTGCCATGGGCGGTGACACCTTCCACTAGACCAGGTTGCTCAAAGCCCCATCCAGCCTGGCCTTGAACACTTCCAGGGAGGGGGCATCCACAACTTCTCTGGGCAACCTGTTCCAGTGTCTCACCACCCTCACAGTAAAGAATTTCTTCCTTACATCTAATCTAAATCTGCCCTCCTTCAGTTTAAAACTGTTACTCCTTGTCCTATCACTACATGCCCTTGTAAAAAGTCCCTCTCCAGCTTTCTTGTAGGCCCCCTTTAGGTACTGGAAGGCTGCTATAAGGTCTCCCTGGAGCCTTCTCTTCTCCAGGCTGAACAACCCCAACTCTCTCAGCCTGTCTTCATAGGAGAGGTGCTCCAGCCCCCTGATCATCTTCGTGGCCCTCCCCTGGACTCTCTCCAACAGGTCCATGTCCTTCTTTTGTTGGGGGCCCCAGAGCTGAATGCAGTACTCCAGGTGGGGTCTCATGAGAGCAGAGTAGAGGGGGAGAATCACCTCCCTCGACCTGCTGGCCACGCTTCTTCTGATGCAGCCCAGGATGGCTGCATCAAAAGCAGCCCTTTTATTTAAGTGTGGTGCATTACAAAACTGTTTCATAGTGTGTATGTGTGTTCTCCTATTTGGGAAAGCAAAGTTATTCCCACGTTCAAAAGCTAATTATGCCTTTCTGTCAAAAAGTCATTAATGATACCTGGGAGAAGGTGAATCTAGAAGGAGTATTTGGGGTAGGAGGTTATTTTGTGTTATTGTGAACATCCTTTATAACATAGTTACAGAATGTGACTGAAATATGCTTAGTCTTAACATTCTTAAACTTACATTGTTAGACTGCAGTCATATCCTTCAGTTTGTACCAAATTTTTGGGGGGGGTAGGGGAGGAATTGTATTCTGAAGTTGTGAAAGACTTAGCCTGATGGACTATATTTTTTAAGTGATTTTGTTAGTCTAAGTTGCATGTAAACATTTACACATACTGCATCTTGATAGTGTAAGGATGATGAGTGTTCGCCTCTTTTTTTTTCTACTCTGGGCATCTAAATACATCACAGTTTAGAGCACCAAAATTAGAAGCTGGCTTCACAAGCAGCTCCAGTGGTGAGGGACACCTTATGGGCATGATTCAGCATGTATCAGTTAGGCATTTAAAAATACAAGGTTGTGAGTCTCCATAGACAGATGAGTGCACAGGTATATTCTTAAGAAGAGAAAGCTCTGTGTGCCTTGCCGTTATGTGTATGTTCTTATTTCGCTTAAACTTAAGGACTTCTGTTAAGTTATGGAAATGAGTATGCAAGACAGGCATTGAAGAGTGATAAAATTTGGGGACATCATTTATCCATGGTACTTGCAGGAAATGAACCTGCACATAAAGTACATATTGTTCTTACTGTCTTAATCTGTTTAGCGTTTGTTTAGTGTTTGTAGTTTTTCAAAACAGAGGTTGTCTTCTTTTGTTGTTTGGAAAATACATACTGTGTAGAAACCATTCTTAAATCTTAAGAAGTAAACAGTTGAAAAATCAAAATCTTGGTGTTACTGCAGTGAATCATTATTTAAAATTCTTCATTTTTCAGGTGGTGCCTAGTGCAATGTTCTTAAAAGAACATAAAGCCTGTTTGCATTCTAGTCTGATGTGGCCTGTTAGCTGAAGGGCAAGATAAATCAACCAGTATTTTTAGTAGGGAAGAGGGATGCAGGAATGGTGATTTGAGAAATTCGTTGCTAAATAGAGCTAATATTCTGCTGAACAGCGCTGTTCTTAGCGCTGTTTTCCAGGTTAGTATTGGTCTTAGATGTTGAATAAAATGTAAGCTTTTTTCTGCTTGCTTTTGTTTCTCTAGTTACTGAATGAAAGGGCATGTGAAATTGATTTCTCTTTGTATGTCCCTCCGCACCAGTTCTTTAGAAATTACAGGACATCAGGGAGCATGGTAAATGAGCTACATGATTAAATTTTTAAATCTTACAACAGCTTTGTCCAGGATGAAAATCCCAAAATTTCAAATGATTTCTTTGTTATAGGTTTTCTTTAAAATATTGCTTGATTTACATTTGTAAGATTAATAATAAATATACTTTTGGGTTGACATTTCATAAAACAAAATTATAATCTTAAGGAATGCATTACCCACAACAGTGTACTTATTGTGGCAGTGTTACTTTTATTAAACCATTTGTCATTTTAATGTTGTGTATTCTGACTCTTAAGGTTTTCTATCTTTTTCTTCAAAGAAAATGCAACAAAACAAATTCAACATTCATTTTTCTTTCCTACAGCATTATCTGCATACCAGAGGTACTACAGTTTACAATCTGACTACTGGAAGGTCTGTATATGCTGCTTTTGTTTTTGTTTTTTTTTTAATGTATTGTTGTAAATGATTGAATTTCTAAAATGGATTAATTTCAATATAAGTTTGGTGTATCTACCTGCAATTACTTTTTGGCATATTAATTGAGTCTTAATGGAAATGTTCACCTATATGTACAATTTATTATAAATCTAAGTGGAAATAAATCTTCACACCATTTGTTGAAATGGCAGATAATTAACTTGACACATTTCAGATTTTTTTTTTTAATTGTTATTATCCATTACTTCACTTTTTCTTATGTAAGCATAGATATTTGGATACATATGAGTATTGAGAGAATCATAACCACTTGAAAGCTGCTGCGCAGGCGTTGGACTTGTACTAGGAAAAATGTTTAAGGTTGCTTTTTACTACCACAGATGCCAAATTGTTTAAAGTCCCTTTCAGTATTTTAGATAACATTCTTATGTAAGACAGGAAAAAATCCTGTTAGTATAGCTGTCTTATCTGTAAGTCCATGTAGAGATATCAGGACTTTAAATGAATAAAATTTTAAAAATTCTTATAGCGATATTGTCAAAAATAGTTAGCATTGTTACATTGTCACATGAAATAATGTGAAGCTCATGATTGAGACAGGTGCAGGAAAGCACGTAACAGTAGATACTTGTGGGGTCTTAAGCAGCTGTTTTCCTTAGAAGTGTGCGTAAGTGCATATTTCAAATAGGGAGGGCTCACTGTGGAAAGACATCAATACCGCATATATACCAGCATTAGAGAAACAATATTTTCTGTGTTCTTTGCATTTTATAGGGACTGTAAGTACATTCTGAAAAATCCTGTGACAAGCTCTCCCATTTTGGGGGAGCGGAAAGGGAGAAAGGCAGGGTAGATAAAAAGAGTAGAAGAGTGAACTGAAATAAGTGTCTTCTGGCATATGGAAGGAGAGGTCCAATTGGAGGGTCCTAGGAAAATTGTTCATTTTGTCTTGTAAAGCCCCTGCTCCAGTAGAAGTTGTACAAGTGCCATTTTTGCACCAAGCCATTTTGGAGTTGAATTAGATTTTTCAGAAATAATCCCTGTAGTTTAAAAATTACAGCAATAAAAGCATTCATGTATTCTTCTTACGTGCTCTCAGAGAGTTAGGTTAAAGATTGCTGTAAATGAGTGTTGAAATCGATCAATTAATTAAACATCTGTTGTAATAGTTTCTGTTGTTTGTACGCTTCCCATGTTAAGCATTTCAGAATAGTTTGTGACTTGAATTTTTTTTTCTGGCTTTTGTTCTAATAGCTCATTATTAGAAGAAGTGATAGATGATTAGTTAATTATTTTCCCTGCATTTTCAGAGAGTTCAGGCTGAAGTGTAAATGATTATATGTATTTCCATAGGCGTAGAGTGTTCCAGCATGGCTCAGAGTATTACCTGCAATTAAAATAAATGCAAACTCAGATTGTTTTGCAGTTCCATTTCAAGAGCATGGATGGCAGTAAAATGTGTGATCTGTGCTTGACTGATTGAAAGCAATTTCTGTTTGTATGCAATGTGCTGATATTCTAACATACCTGTTTCTTGGGTGTATCTCAAGAGTTTTACTATGCAGAGATTATATCAAAAAATTCCAGTTGCAAGCGTGAGAGCATTGTTTGGAGCTGACAAAAGAGCATTTTGACTTCTACAGAGAAAAAAATCACAAAACCCCAGTAATTTTTCTTCAGGTTGGCCTCACCTCGGAAGGGTGCTATGCTACTTGATCTCATTATGAGCTTCCTTATAAATGTGTAGCCCAAAGCGGGGATTTTTCCATAATAATTCTGGAGATTTTCTTAATTTTTATATGCATGAAAAAGAGCCTGAAAGAGTCCAAAAACATTTTTCAGTTAAAAACTTTTTTGCTGAAACTGATAAAAAGCACAGGTGAATCATATTTCATCTTATTAATGGATGATGAAGCTCATGTGGAGTTGGCAGTGGGAAGACGCCTGGATTGGGTCTAGAGAAAGGTCTTCCCTCCCTCCCCCCAGCTGAGAGGATTTCTTGTTTCTTGTATCTGTAAGAAACCATTTAGTCAAGAATAGTAAGTTTGTGGTGTATTCTTGGTCACCCTTATATGCTGTTTTGTTATACTTTGTGATTAACTTTTTTCCAAAGAGATACAGATGACTTAACAAGGAAATGTGACTGCCTTTTTTTTTTTTACTGTTGTGGGTTTTTTAAGAATTTTTTTTTTTAAATTCTTACAGGGTTAGATGTCATCAATTAAGTCGTTGGAATTTGTGATGGTAAAGAAAGGAAGGGAGAGAAGGGTGTGAAGAAAGGGTGGTATTTATGAGCTGTGAGGAGAGCTGTGTGAGAGAACTGAGAAATTGATGGACAGTGCTGAATCACATGAAGGTTATTATATAAGGCAGGTTGGAAACCAGACAGGAACAGTCTTATAAACTCAGACAGCATATCTGAAATTACTTACTGTGGTGCAGTGCAAATTTACGTGGTTGAAATAAGTGTCCTGTATGTTCTTTGTTTTATAAATAGAAAACTTCTAGAAGGATTGTGAGAGATTTTAGGTTGCTTTGAGTATAGTTTGGCCTCCTTACATAGTATTTTTAGTCTCTGCTACTTTGGGCTTTTACTGTTGCATGGGGTTGGTAATTGAGCATTATTTTCATGCATTGTTCATTATATGATATTCATTCTACAATTCTTTTTTTGTTTTTTTTTTTTTCCCCTTTCACAAAGAAAAGCATTTTACATTTTTTTTTCATAGATTTTTCTGATGGTCTGAATTTTTTACCAGGTTGCTTTCTGTCAGAATTTGGTGCATGGGTTGTTTCATTGGTAATACAGTAAGCATTTTGTTGATCCTATGGAACAAAAAGAGAAAGAAAAAACACTTTAGAAAATATATTCTGAATATATGTTATAGTGACAGAAGTGAAGGTGAAAGGTTAGGAAGATGCTGTATTTTGCCATTTACCAGATCAATACTCCCTCTATTCTGATGAGATATTACTTCCTTTCAAAGAAGTAATAATGTACTGATAGTTTGGAAAAAGCTGGGTTGCATTATGTCGCGCATTCCTAAATAGACCACTTTTTGCAGTAAGATCTTTGGGCACCCACAGATCAGCGTAGAATGTCCTGCAAAATTACTGAGTTTCTTCAATTTTTGTTCTACGCAGGCACCGTGGTACCCTAACTCTGCATTTAAAAAAATTATTTGACTTGAAATCTTATGAAGTAAATATCTCAACTTGGATAAAAGCTGAGATAACTTAATAGAGTTCTTGGATTCAAGTAGTTTTCTCAATGTTTCTTCTTATGTGCCTATGCTAAAATAAATCTCCCTTCTGTGCAATGTACTTCATTCTGATTTCTTTTTAAAACTCCCCTGTGTCAACATGTTGGGGGAGGTGAGGAGGACTGTGGGGGATGAACGGATAGGAAGGGCAATTCAGGAGAGGGAGACAACAACTAGAACTGCAGTTTGTAGATTTTGATGCTACTGAGAAAATAAAGATATCGAGTGTAAGTGTCTGCCATGGTTATCGGTTTTGACATATTCTGAGGAGGCAGGATTAGAAGCTCAGCAAGGAGTAAGATATTCCTGATCTTACCCAAATATGATGGCAGGTATCTGGCACCTGGAAAAAGTTATTTTAATCATCTAATGTGGTTGTATTATAATGCATTTCATCATACTGAATTCTTTTATATAATGTCTGGGTTTGGGTAGGGCTGCCCTAACAGTAATTTCAGTACAGGAGTGAATTGGGTGTGTGTAAGTGTAAAACATCTGGATCTGTTGCACTGACATGGTTGCCCAGGGCAGGGGGAGACCTAGAAACCTTCCTCCACAGATGTGGGGCTGCAAGAGGTTTCAGTGCTCACTAGAGTGATTCCTGGAAGAGTTTTACAGAAGAGCCCGTTTGTCCAGTACTTTGATTAGATCTCCTCTGCTTTGGCATGACACTGCTACTGCAGCCCTTGTGGTTTGATAGTCTTGATTAAAGTATATTTGTGGCCTTTTGCAGGTAGGTGAGTGTTCGCATATTGTCAGTTAGAAATTGTGTGCCTGTAGTTGTTGCAACACAATTTGAATAAATAAAACTTTTTGGTATGGGTATATTAAGTAGCAGCAAGCTCCCATATGCTGATTCTCTGTAGTGTTTCTGTGAGCCATCTATTATTGACATCTCTGTGGTTGAGGAATGAATATGTAGCTTTCTAGACAGGATTTTAGTCAAATCCAGGGGATTGTGGAGAAGTTACGAGGAGCATGAGGACAGCACTGCCATTGTACCTTATTCTGAGTGTGTTAATTCATCAAAGAGCAGTATCCTGTCTGTCTTCAAGGATTTTTATAAAAAGCTGGGTTTCATCGGAGTAACAGAGGGTACACAGATACCTAAACATTTCTATCTGTATGTGAATAAGTTAGAGGATTGCCAGGGCACAGTATTTAGAAATGCACCTAAGTGAACCTTAAAATGATGGAAGTTACTATGAAAATGAATTACTCCTGTGTCAAGGAAGACTATTTACTGTGGACTAGGATGCTAGAACTTAGATTGAGGATGCCTTAAAAAGAAAAGAAAGCACAATTTATTCAGTTATACTCAACTGTAGTGTCTCTTTATAGAGAAGTGCTTGGAGTGGATCAGTCAGAAAATCTGAATGTTCCTTGAAATGTTTGAGGAACACTTAATTAGGGGATTATATCCTCCAACACGAATTCAGAGATAGACTTCTTGTTAGCTGTGGACTTTGGCTGGAAAGTTGCCTAGAAGAAAAGTAAATCTGTCAGGCACTCTTTATCATTGTTATGAAAATGGTCCTAATCACCTTTCTTTTTAATAAAGATTTCATTTATGTGGTCAGGGTGAAAACATCAAAGCAGTTTAGTAAACTGCAAGGAGGATTTTCAAATACCTACTTCTGTGTTCCAGTGGATTTTAAGAATATCTGGGTGCAAGTATGGTACCAACTGAATTTACAGTTGCAAGGCTATGCTGTAGAAGACTGAATGGACTACTTTAAAAATAAAATGAAATTGAAGAGGGGGAAATAAATCCCATAGTTGTTTTGCGGCAAGGTAAGGTATCAGTCTAGTTCTGGAAAGCAGCTATTTGGTACTCCCTGCTCGTGTTTACTGGGCATTAGAACTATTGTCTGAGTTCAAACGTTTACCTCACACCTTCTTCATATTTGTCTCAAAATAAATGATTCTTAGAAATTTAATTTTGGCTATATATTTGCAAATAGCAGAATTTCCTCTTGCTTTTCTCAGGTAGTCTTTGTAAAACTGAGGAGAATCCAAAACCATGCAGAGGTATTTAAAAAAAAAAAAAAAAAAAACACAACTCTCTCTAGAAAGCCCAGGAAAGTACAACTGTGTATGTGTGTGCTAGTCATGGAAGAAGGATGTGATCTTAGTCTATGCTGAGTTGTTGATTTGTTACAGAAAGCGATTTTATAATGTTCCTTGTTATGTAGACCTAAAGTGTAATTTAGTACCAGGTAATTTTTTACAATGCTGTTTTATAATTAAACCTATGTAGAAATGTTGCTAGGAGTATTCTCAACCTTATGGCTAAACCACTTTTAATTAGTAATAAGGCTCTTTTTTCCAAAGAACTGAAGTAACAAAAGACCATGAATGTTTGTTTTTAGATGTGACCTGTTGCTTGTTTTAATATTTTTATGCAGCTTCTTTTCATCTTTCTACCTTTTGTGTTTTGATAGGCTGAATGTCTTTTTTGGTATGTTTTCTTAATGCTATAAAATAGGAAAACAATTAAAAAAACATTAATGCTTTAATTTTGTATGTTTTGCTGTCTCTTTTTCTCCAGACTGTAAGTCTATTTTCCCCTTTTTAAATAGTTGGACAAAAAGCAATTACTAGACATACTGATAACAGCAAATAAGAGAACATTTTGCACCTTAGAGGATCTGTTATCAGACAGCAATTTTCCACTTCGTTGACTCACAACTGTTTTATTTTCTGCAGTAACCTCAAAATACCAAGTAGTGGTTTTAGACGGAATTCATCAAAACTTCCATTATTTTTTTAATTAGATATAAATGCTTAGTTTAATTGAAAGAGTACAGTGGTATAGGATCAGTAGAAATTGCTGGAGCAGACACCTTCCTGAAATGAAAGTTGGAGAAGGCAGTAGGATGATTTGTGAACACTGCTTTTTATTCAAGCCCTTAGTTTTTTGGAACTTTTTTTTAGGAGAATGGATATCCCATATAAGGAGACAGATTTCCCCATAAGAGTCCTTAGAGAACAAAATTTTAAAATGACACAAAAAGCCTTTAATATAAATTATTGCCACATAGCAACACAGGGCATGTACAGGAAGAGCAGAAAGACAGAAATGGTCCCTTTGATCAAAGGAGACTTAATCAGAGAAGCATTTAGAAGAAGACTTGATCAGGAAAGCCAGTTTCAAAAATCCTTAATGAAGGTGAAATTTGCTGAGATTAAGGGCATTACAGAAGGAACTGGGAGATACGGTAGGTAACCTAAAGATGGGTAAGGTGAAAACCTGCAATTCAGAATTTATTTGCAAAATAAAATGATAGGGTAGGAATGGAATAAATAAAAATTTCAGAGAAAATGGAGAATCAGAAAGTGAAAAATAAAAGCAGAAATTGAATAAAGATTCAGTGGCTCTGGAAGGCATTGAGAAGGGAGATATTAGTAATACCTTCTATATGCTCTTTACTTCTGTCTGAAAATATAATGGTCATCAGTGCAGCACATGGGATTCTATACCACCTCTCACTTTTGACTAAAACAACAGTTTTTAGATTGCAGTCCTTTCCCTAGAAGGATTTTGACGGAGACGTTCTGGTCATGTTCTGAGAAGGTATGAAATCTAACTGTTTCAAGACCTATTGTAGACCAAGAGGGAGAGAAGAGCTTGATATTATTATGTGCTATGGAACAGCAAATACAAAACAGAGATACGTTTGAAAGGAATGTCCTAATTTTTAAATACTGAAGACAATAGGTCATCGTAATGGAGATAAACAGCATTTTTATGGGATTTAATGGGATAAGCATTTTCAGGAGATGGTGTTATGGAAAGCAATCTGGAAATACAGTCTGAGTCTGATACAGCATGATAATATAGGATGGCAAGCTATTATGTCCGGAAAAAGAAAATAAGAAAAGGGGAGGGAGAAGGCTGAGGAGAGAAAAAACTGTAGACCGAGTGAGACTGAACAAATAATATGAGGAAGAGGAAAGTGTGGCTAGAGTCACAGGGAGTGGGGGAAGGAAAATTGTAGCACTGCTGAGAATTTGAATGTAAAGAAAATGAGAGAAGAGAAGTAAAAACATACTTTAAGGCTAAGAGCATATGGGGAGAAGGGAGGAAGGTATATATAGAATAATACAGGAGCGGATTGTGGGAGGTCTGAAATGAGACTTTTGCCAGCTTTCTCCCCAACAGCAACCTCTTGTGTCATAAATTCACTAGGCGTGGTGGGAGAGATTTAAAAAAAAAAAAAATTAAAAAAAGAAAATGCAAGGAAGATGGTAACTGTTCAGGTGAGGAGCACAGTATCACTCTCCATCAAAGGACCAGGATGTCTTCTGTTTTGAGGAAGGCAGAAGAAGGCAGAGTGTGAAGCACTGAGGATCACTTGGGGAGCTAGATAAGTAGATAATAAAAATTTGGTATGTTTAGAGTGGAGGAAATTACAGTAATGGGGCTTCAGCTGATAAAAATAAACTTTCTGTCCTGAACTTGCTGGAGAGTTCACGGCAAGGAGAGGAGTGAGTTAAGATGACAGAAACTCCTCTCTTATTAATTAAACAATGAAGATTTTTAATGTATGTAGCTGTTACTGCAGCTGGTGATAACTTAACAATTTTCTGTCACAAAAGAAAGGGTTTTATGGGAAATCAGGAACAAAGGATCTAGCAATTGCACAAAGTCTTTTACTGAACTGCTGATGAAAAATACCTAAGGACATATTTTCCATAATATTTAATTTTTTGGGATGCAGTGGGTAAGAGGAATTAATTCTGTTGGTGAAAACTTTTCACTTTGATCCTAAGATATGCTGGCAAAACAAAAAGCGGGGGGGGGGGGGGGGGGGGGGGGGGGGGGGAAGCGGATACAACATCATCAAAGGTCATTTTAAAGAAAAATCAGTAAAAAAACCTACAACAAAGCCCATAGCTAGCATTATCTGTTTCTCCAAAGATTTTTAAAGGTCATTAATACATTTAGATAATGGACTTGTCCCTTCAGTATGTCAGGATGGATAGAAATTGCTTGTGAGAAGATATCTGAAAAGCTAGAGAAGTTGTTAAAAGAACAACTATTGTTTTTTACTATTGTTAATGCAGACAAATAATGCAGCATGTCCAATTTTGTGTACAGTAAAATTGTACAAGGTTCTAATAATTAACTCTTTTATTAGATGATTTATCTAATGAAATTATGACAGGAGGGCATATTCCCTCTCCTTGAAAGGAATCAAAAGTAGGTGTAAAATCTTGAAAAGAATGAGACTGACCAATTTAACCAATAAATATTGACATGTTGCCTTTGACCTCCAGATAAATTTGATAAATTGCCTCCTTTTTTATGTCTCTATTAAGTGTCATCATACAAAACAAAGGAATCCTTCTCTGCACATATAAACCATGTACCTGTTTGGGTCACAACAAGTATGAGGTCTTTTTGGGGAGCATGTATGTTGCTATTTGATTAGAAATACTTTGCATTTGCACTAAATTAGAAAAAAAAATTATTTCAGTGTCTGCAGTTCTGAATTTTTTCAGTCTATATTCATTCATTAAGCCACTTGTCCATTTTTTAATCAATGGATTTATAAGAAATCAGAACTCTGGCAAATCTGTAATAGACTCAGAATGTCAATGGTAAAAGAGGAAAGAATGTGCTTTGGGGAGAAACTTTGCTTGGGTCAGGAGAAGACGACAAGACAGAATCTCAGAGGAAACACTTCCCCCTCACCCTAGACATGGTATCTGTTTCCAAACAATATTCGTAACATTTTCTAATGGTGATGCTTCACCCTGGAAATTCGGCAGGAGCGCTCTTCTTGTCCCCCTGTATGTATGATCTCTGTCTAGAAGTCCAGATACTCTGGGTGGAAATAACATAAGTATCGTCAGGATTGATGGAAAAGTCTCTTCAGAAAAGCTTTTTATTGCATGTTGAATTCTCCTGTTGCAGAAGTTTCCTTTGTGCAGAATAAAAAACTGTCATCCTTCATCTACTAGCACTTAGAATAATAGCATGCTTCCTTTCTTCAATCCCTGTGATGAGAATGTAGGATGCTAAAATATGAGACATGCTGAAGTGTGGCAGTGGAGAAACAGCAATTCAGATTGTTTGGAGAGAGGAATATTTAGCTGAGTAGAACAGTTCTGACTTGAACAGAGGACACATCTTCAGTAGGCAAGAATATGATTTGAATATTGGTAATATTGAATGACCAAATGTTTCTTTTTCTGAATATAAACAACTATATTGACAATGCACGTGATGCTTGCTTTTTCAAAAGTATTCTGTTGTTTGCAGAAACCACAGTAATGGTACAATTACTTCATACTCCATATGATTGCTCTCTTGTTGCATGGAAAAGGTTAGAACAAAACACCCCACACTATTTTTCTTATTTGTAGTTTGTAGATTCCTGTTTGAGAATAAGCTATAAGTGGATACTGTGTCTCATTAATGAGTGGCATTTCTTCTCTTCAGAAATGAATCTTTTACATTTTAAGGTTCTTTCTTTAAAAGATTAAATATTTGCTTAGTTTTAGAAACAATTGTTTTATTTTGCAAATTTTGAGTTTTTGAATTTACTCTCTCCAGAACTGATATTTCAGTTCTAGTTTTTTAAATGCTCTTTCAAGCATATACCTAATTAAAGTATTCTGCATCGTTTCCTCCTTTTCCAGGGATACAGATTCGGTCTTTTTTGTGTGATGGGGGTGGGTGGGGGAGGAGTGGTTGAAGTGTGAGTGGATCTAGTACAAATAGATGGAGAAGGTAGCAGGTGGGAGAATGGGGAGACATAGAGCTTGAGGTCTCTTTCTTAAAGAACTTACAAGTAGCTTGTGTGAGGCTAATAAGCTCATGTTTTGAAGAAAAGGCAAGTAATTTAAAATGTTTTTAGAGTAGTGTTTGAGCATGATTGTGCTCTGCTCTGTGAAGCCCTCTTACAAGGAGGAGTATTTAGAGGAGAAACAGAAATCAGTTCTGCTTCTCGTGTTTACTTGCATAAAGGTGTAGCAAGAGGTAATCTCTGGTGTCTGCCTGCCTTCGTGGAGCGCATCAGGTGAGATCAGTGCTGAAACCAGAGTGCTCTCCTTGAAGGGAAGGCCAGATGCTGAAAAAATACTGGAGATTCAAATGCTAAAGTATGGTAACAGCAAACAAACAAAACCTTTGAGTTTAGATCATTTCAAGCAAAAGTATTTCTAAACGTATGCTGAGAAGGTCTGCAGCTGCCTAGAAAACCTGTAGCTAATCATCTGTTCCTATGCAGCCTGCAAGTTTGTAGTAAGTAGATAGGGATTTACCAGCATTCAGAAGAACCTGGGAAAATACTAGCTTGTGACCCTCAGCCACTTCTCTGGGCTGCTATATTCAAATTATTTGGCACTAATTCCTAAGTCACTGTGCCATATCATTTTGTTTTGTACAAGTTATCCCTCCCAGCTTCTGAGGGATAACTCAGAACTCGTAACTTCTGTTCCTCACGCTGTGTCATTTTTCTCATCTCATTTGCCAGAGGAATGGGACTGATGAGAGATCCAACGCTTCAGATACGGGAGGAAAAACAGTCAGTTACGGATCTTTCACCTTGTTTTCTTCTTTCCCAGCCTAGTCTTTGTTCTGCAAGGCCAAAAAGTTCCTCAGTTAAATTTTTATCTGGTATTACCAGCCAAAATAGATGTAGCTATTTTTCCCAGTTTCCTCATTCAGTCTTTCTTTCTGGGTTAGGTTTTTACTTAGTGTTTTTCTTATTGCAGGCATTGTTCTAGCCTCTTCTTTCAGAATTCTCAGGGTTATCAGAAAAACAGCAATAAAACTGTTTTACCAGACATTATAACTACACTGATGCTAACATGTTTTCTAAAAGTATTTCAGGTATTGTTTTTCTCTCCTCCCAAAGAGGATTGGGATTCATCTCATACATTTACTTGTCAATCTCTGATTCCTGGGATCAGACACAGATCCATTCCCAGCTATCTTAATGATGTAATCAGAACTTTGTGAACTTTTTCTGAAAATAAGTAAGCTGAAGAATCTGATTCCTTGTAAACACTGTAGAAGGGGAGATGGATCAAGCAGGATTGGGGGGGGAGGGGGAGAAAAAGGAGGGATTCAGTCATATGTGCAGTTAGCTTGAACTTTGTTTTGGGAAAGGAAAGAAGATGATAAACGGATTATCATTCTGAATGACTATTTTCATTATAGCTAAGGGATGAAAACCCATAGTGGTGACAGAGAAGAGGGAATCTCTTTAGATGAGACTAGTGCTGATGGTGATATTTTCAGTGTTTTCTGTTCTGTTGTCAACTGCTGCAGGAAATTCAGGCTTACTGCATCTTCCAGAAGTTTTTGTGTCACTGGTTGTATAGAAGGTTGCATCAGTTTTGCAGAATGCTGCAGACTCTCAGTGTTTTAATGGTTTCAAAAAGCAGCTGGACAAATTCAGGGAAGAAGAACCCATTAAGAGCAATTAAATATGAAGACATTTTGTCTGGCTTTAGAAACCTCTGAACCACAAATCACTGGAGGTTGGGAGGGTATTCTTGGGAGGAGAAGGCTTAAAATAATGATAGAAAAGTGAATGAAGTTACTCTTAGCAGTAACTTCAACAGCAACATTTAAGAAGTTAAATGTTACTGCTGAATTGTATGATAGCCTGCCCCCTCCCTCCAGGATCACCTGCTCGGAGTCATGTTTCCTTTTAGTGACATAGTGTTTACCTTTTGGAAAGGAAGGATGATTTTCTAATTAAATGCAATCATTGGATGTTGTCTAGAGCAGAATTACTCTGTGGAGCTATACAGGAATTTCAGTACACTTTATCCTGTTCTCTCTCTCTCTGAAATCCATAAAAATATAATAACATAAATGAAATCATCCATCTAGTTCATAATGGAGCATTATAATCCTGTCTCAATTCTGTTTCTGATCTCAGAATCTAGGCAAACAGAGCCCTCTATCTGTCTGCAACTTGTAAATAAGTTCTGCAGAAAAGCTTGTCTTGAAGGCACTTCCACTTCACTCAGAAAATATGTCTTTCGGAGGAATGTCAGCCTTTTTCTTTCCTAAACTTTCTTCCCTGTGCATTGATGTCATATGAATTCCTTGGGAATCTCTCCTTGATCACAGTGGCTGTAACACTGGTTTTTCTAGAAAGAGAACATGTAGGTACTCCTTGCTGGTGAATTTTTCTGACCTGGGCTTTAAGTAAAGAGAAAACTGAAGCAAACAGATGATGAATGTCACTACTGAGTTCAAGACAAACCCAGATGAGTGATGCTACAGGAAGGCAACTAGTCTTGAACTGAGAATGAATATTAAGTGCTGCCTTGGAAAAATAATACAAAATAAAAATGGCTCTAAAGGAACACAATTGATATTTTGGATTTTTTAAAATGCTACTGTTCAGTAGTTTTGCTAATTCTGGTATTTTATGTAGACGTAACTGCGAATTCATTTGGCATCTTTCCATGTTCCTTGTTGACTAACCTCTCTAAACCCTGATTTTTATCTTTTCCTGGGAGTCTAGTTTTATTTATATATTCTTAGTCTTACAGCCTGTACATACAAACTGGGAGATGTTGTGTGTGTCTTGAGGTATTTTGGTGATTCAAGTTCAGGGAGCAAGTACTAGTGGTAGGACTTTGCTTTGTTATTTGGCTGGAACACAGTGAATCACTGAGTATTGGAGCACTGTCTTGAAGCTCTGCTCCGTTCCATGGTGACTCATCTGTTCTGGCTGTGAAAAAAAGTGGTCGACAGTTCTGTGATTATTGGGAAGAATGTGATCTGCCATGTCAACAAAGGATTACTTTGTCATAAGTGGAACAAAGTTTCCTGTCTCTGTATTGTGTCAGTCAAGTGTGAGATGAACAGCAATTCGTTGGTCTGGGTTATCAAACCGATCTAAATCCAGAAGCGTACCTCTGCTCCTGAGTTACTGTGGTAGACTTTGCTTTTAGAAACAGAGAATGAAGGGTGAGTGGCCATGTGTAAGAAGATCTAAGGCGTGGATCTTATAAAGCCAAGTTACTCAAAATCCTTGGTATAGAAACTCCCACTCATTTAAATGGAAGTAAATAAAGTAGGGTTTTCTATTTTATTCTTTTCACCCCATGCATATTGCACAGACTGCAGAGTTCTCTAAGGGGCTTGGGGAGGGCTGAAACACATTGTTAGTCTGAGGATTCTCTTTGAATTTTAGGCCTGAAAAGTGTTTATTGGAGGCCAGTCACACAGTGAAGGCACTAAACAGGTTTAAAAATGATGGAGAGGCATAGCTATCATTCTGTGAAATCTTAAGAGAAATTGAGAAGTAGACTATATCTACCAGTTGATACAGAATCAGATATTTAATTACCACGTTAAACAATTAAATGTAGCCTGGAGTTCCTAAAGTGGATGTGTTTGTGTTTAAGAAAAGGATCAAATGTAATGTCAAAAGCAGATTAAAAAGAGGGAAGTTTTCCACAAAACTTCTTATCATAGAATGTTTTGGGTTGAAAGGGACCTTAAAGATAATCTAGTTCCAACCCCCCTGCCATGGACAGGGACACCTTCCACTAGACCAGGTTGCTCAAAGCCCCATCCAGCCTGGCCTTGAACACTTCCAGAGAGGGGGCATCCACAACCTCTCTGGGCAACCTGTTCCAGTGCCTCACCACCCTCACAGTAAAGAATTTCTTCCTTACATCTAATCTAAATCTGCCCTCCTTCAGTTTAAAACTGTTACTCCTTGTCCTATCACTACATGCCCTTGTAAAAAGTCCCTCTCCAGCTTTCTTGTAGGCCCCCTTTAGGTACTGGAAGGCTGCTATAAGGTCTCCCTGGAGCCTTCTCTTCTCCAGGCTGAACAACCCCAACTGTCCTCATAGGGGAGGTTCTCCAGCTCCCTGATCATCTTTGTGGCCCTCCTCTGGACCTGCTTGAGCAGGTCCATGTCCTTCTTATGTTGGGGGCCCCAGAGCTGAATGCAGTACTCCAGGTGGGGTCTCATGAGAGCAGAGTAGAGGGGGAGAATCACCTGCCTCGACCTGCTGGCCACGCTTCTTTTGATGCAGCGCAGGATACGGTTGGCTTTCTGGGCTGCAAGCGCACATTGCCAGGTCATGTTGAGCTTCTCGTCAACCAACACCCCCAAGTCCTTCTCCTCAGGGCTGCTCTCAATCCACTCATTGCCCAGCCTGTATTTGTGCTTCTGCAAGGCATCAAGCACAAATTAGACCTTCCAGAAAATGAGTTCATATTCTCTACTTTTCCCTGACATTGATTGTGAAGAGACCTTTTTAGGCTCCCTGTCTGTCAGAGCAGGCCTTCAATGGCTACGGTCTGTCTCCCGAGGAGTAAATTTCTTTTTTAATGTTGGGAGTTCTTCCAAGCAGACCAGTACTTAAGTACCCTTAATTAATTCACATAATCTTCCCGTGTTAGTATTCATTCTCCTGTACACTTGAGAGACAGATTTCTTTTTTGGTTAAGCAGAGTACTGGAAAGAGTATTGATAATTTCAAGGTAGGTTATTTATGCCTGCCCATTTTGAGATCTGCTAGGTGACTGCAAGGCCACGATCATAGGTTTATGAAATTGCCTACATCATTGTCTTCATGCCTTAGAACTATCTTTGTCTTTCTGTGGGTGTAATTTACTTCACTTTTGATATCTCCAATTAAAAAATGATCCTGTTTATGGAAATTCCATTGTAATAGATAACTGGACCTTAAGACAATGTGTAAGAAAGCTGTAAAGTGTTTTTTGAAAATGTTACTTTAAATAAGAAGGTAGAGAAATTCAGATTACACTGGAGAGGAATCATGTATTCAGAAAAGATGCGAAGTAGCATACAGGGTATAAATTTAAGCAGTCCTTAATGTTCTCTGAAGTGATAGAAAATTGTTGTTAATTGTGTTGTGAGGGGGGAAAAACACATCTTTGATCTAGGAAAATAAATCTGAATTGATGTGCATTAGACAGTGTCATATGGAAGAATTGTAAATGTGGGGTGGCATTAAATATTTTTAATGATTTTAATGATTTAATGATTGGAAGTGAAAGTGTATATTGATATTCTAAAATAGAAGATAAATTTTGTATGCTGAATGGTAGAAATTCAGAAGTACCAAAAAAGATTATGGAGAATTAAGATAGCAGGTGGAATTTCATATGGTATGTTGAGATTTTTAAATGAAAGTATTTGAAACTATTTGTGTCTACCGTCTCATGTATACATAGCTGATGGTGTTCAGGAAACTGACCTGAGTATCAGAAAAAGTGGAGAGTATGAAGAAAAAGTTAGAAGCCCAAACAGTATTTAGTTTAATAAAGAACAATATAGAAGCCTATACTGGAAAGCATGGTCTTACATAAAAGATAAGTATAGTTCAACTTGACATTTTGCTAGAATCTAGTCATCCTCCTCTCAAACGTAGAACAGCAGAATGAAATTGCACATAAATGATAAAAGCATATCCAAGAACTATTTGCAGAGGAGACAGACAGGAAGGAGGGTGAATCAACACATACCATGTATATGGGTTAGAAAGGGATTCTGCTGACTTTTAGTACAAGAGTAAGGGGGTATCCACTCACACCGAGGAGCAGCAATTATAATGTAAAATTAATTTGTGGAACTCAACTTAGCAAGGTATCTTTAAATAAGCGCTCCCTAGAGTCTTGCGAAAGGATGTCAGATTAACAGAGGAGGAGAAAATCCCCATACTATGGCACTGGTTAATTGGCCCTCTTCTTCTGTCTTCTCTTCCCTCCTCCTTCAGGCTATCAGCTAACTGCATGAGCAATGGAGTTTAGGAATAAACTGCCCCAGAGGAAAAGATTTTAAAACTACCAACTTTGAGAGGTTTCTTATAACCTTTCCTTGTAAGATAAGGTAATAGTCAGAACTGAGGAGAGACTAGTGGATTTAAAAACATTCAGGTTCCTGATTGAGGACAGTTGTGATGTTTCCGTTTGCAGTTTTTCAGTTAATTTTTCAGAAGTTAAACCATTGACAGAAGTAATTAAGTAACATCAGGTACAGCAGCAGTGATATAATGGGAAGAAGAAGAGGGATTAGTGAGGGAAAGAAAGCTGAGCTCTGGAGTAGATGAAGAAAGCTAAGTAAGGCAGTGCAGAATTAGCAGAGGAGATGGAGAGTGAAAGAAGTGTCCTATCGTTTGGCTTGTTTGTATTTTTTTTCTTTGTTTGTTTTGCCTTTAGAAATTGAAGGCTCTTAAACTCACTGGTATATATATTCACAGAGTGGGCTGAAAATTTACTGATGTACAGTTTTCTGTTAAGAAATGATGATTTGATGGAATTGAAATATGCTGTGGGAATGGTTGGTGGGCTGCCCAGCTGCTTTGCTTTGCTCTTGGCTGCTGGCCATCTTGTCTGCTCCCCCAGCTGCCTGTCATGTGGGCCTGCTGCCTTGTCTGTTGTATCCTATTTTTAAGTATTTGTACATTCTAACAAATAAAGCAGCAAATCACCAATTAGAACACCAATTAGTGATTACTACTAAACCAACTACAGTCTTAATTGGAAAATCATTTTCAGTAATATTTGATTGATATCTAACTAGCAACCATTAATCAATGATCTTGCATTTTGATACCTAAAACAATTAAACCTTTAAAAAATTAACACATCCTTATTTTAATATTTGATATGTTTGTAACAATACATAAAATATATACCCCAAAATATGCTATCCAGTAACATTTTTCACTTTCAGATGTTAATGACTAATGTAAAAATCGAGTCAAAATTGAAGCAACCAGTGAGGTTTTTTTTCCTAAAGCTAATACTCAGAATTTTGTTCCAAATGTGAGATTTTGTTCAGTTTGCAGTTTACAGAACAAACTGTTTTTATGCTAGAGCTAATGAAGCCTGGCTAATGACGGGCTGGTGTCTGTTGTCCTTTCACACCTCCTGGCCTTCCTTCTCCGACTTCTCTTTGTAAGCACACATGAACTGGAATTCCTCTAGTTTTCCTAGTGAAGCATCCTGAAAGACATCTTGTTTCCTATGACATCTCTGAGCAGGAAAGGCACATACTTGATTTAAATCTGTGCTAATGGGCTAAGTGTCTTTTCCTGAAGAGGAGAGATAATTAAACTCGATCTGCTTTCTCAAAGTAGTCCTTTGTTTGGGTGCTCTTTTCTCTATCCAGCAGGTATTTTCAGTGACATTTCTCAAGTTTTTAATCTTTGAGATGTCTTGCTTTCTATAAAATTCATTTGAAGGCAGCTGACAGATTCAAGAGTTATTCAGCTGGAAAGAACGACATATAAGTAGCAACAGCATTCTTAGGGAACTTGCTTAAAAATTCAACTTAAAATTTTTCCATTAAGCAGAGTTCCAGATTCAACTTGGTTCTAGTTACTGCCCAGCACAATGTGGCTTAAGATTCGAGGGAACAACCATAGGCAGTTTTGCCACTTAATTTTTGTGATTGTTTTCCTTTGTTTTTTACTGGTTTGCTTGTGTGTATTTGAATCACTTTGTAGTCATTCATGCCTTAGTATATTCAGCTTATCCACTCCCATTTTATGTGGAGTGCCTCAGGTAGAGCAGCTGTGTAATTAATGATATTAAGGCTTTTTTCCAACACAGTAGTGATTCTCCAGCAGTGAGAAACTCACAGGGAAATAATGGGGCTACTTGTAAACTCAGTGGGATTCCTGTCTTTGCTGGAAAGGGTTGGAAAAATGATGACTCAAGAATGTAAAATTCCATACTAGTAGTTCTATTTCATAAAATGTTTTGAAGATGATGGGTGTAAATAGTGATGATCACTTGCCATATAAAAGGCAGTAAAACATTTCAATAAACTGTCCAAATGTCATCTTCCAAAAAAGATGTTTTAGTAATATTTGTGTATATACATGAACAGACATTAATTTCTGTACTTTGATTGAAAACATTTGTGAAGGGATCTAATAATTTTTGTTAGGTCAGCATATCTAGCTGGAAAAAGAGAAAAGCCAAATCCTTTAATAGGTATGAAATAAGAGCAGTAGTTGTCAAAGAAAAACAGAGGTTGAGAAGAACTACTCTGTGTTTAATTTGCTTATGCTAATCAATATTGGGGCCCCACCTCAAGGGTATGGACAAAATAAGGAAGTGCCTACAGGACAGCATTATGGGGGAATCTGTCTTATCTTTCCTGGGAAATCAGCAGAAATGAGTGCCTTTCTGAAGTGCTTATGCACAAATGGATGTGACATGGGGGAAAAATGGGAGGAGTTAGAGGTCCACATGCAGTTGCAGGGCTGTGATCTCACTGGGGTCACAGAAATGCAGTGCGATAGCTCAGGCAACTGGAGGGCTGCAGTAGATGGGTACAGGCTCTTCAGGAAGGACAGGCTGGGAAGGTGAGGAGAGGGAGAAGCCCTTTATGAAAGAGCGGCTAGAATGCACGGAGCCCTGCTTCTGGGCAGTTGAGAAGCCAGTTGAGAGATTATAGATCAGGATTAGTGGATGACCAATGTGGGTGACATTGCGGTGGTTGTCTGCCACAGACTGCCTGGTCAAGAAGTAGTAGATGAGGCCTTCTTCCAGCAACCGGAAGAAGCATTGCATTTGCAGACACTGGTCCTAATAGTGGGCTTATCTATCCTGATATCTGCTGGCAGGGCAACACAACAGGGTACAAGCAATCGAGGAGGTTTCTGAAGTACATTCATGACAAGTTCCTGACACAATTGATGGAGGAGCCAACAAGGGGAGACGGTCTGCTCATCTCATTCTTGCAAACATGGAAGAACTGGTTGTGAGTGTGAAGGTTGAGGGCAACATTGGCTGCAGGGACTGTGAAGTGATGGAGTCCAGGATCCCGAGACGAGGGAACAAGACAAATAGTAGAATCAAAATCGTGGACTTCGGAGAGGAGACTTTGGCCTGTGCAGGGATCAGCTTGGAAGAATCCCTTGGACATGGCCCTGGAGAGAAGAGGGGTCCATGAAAGCTTGTTAATTTTCAAGAATAACTTTCTCTGAGCTCAAGAACAGTCCGTCCTGACTTGCAGGAAGTTAGGTAAAAAGGAAGGGAATCCTGCATGGATGAACAAGATGCTCCTGACAAAACTCAGGCAAAAAAAGGAAGCATACAAGAGGTAGAAGCAAGGAAAGATGACTCAGAAGGAATATAGAGACATCGTCCAAGCATTCAGGGATCGCATAAGGAAAGCCAAAGCCCACATGGACTTGAATTTGGCGGGGGATGTGAAGGGCAACAAGAAGAGCTTCTACAAGTATATTAGCAGCAAAAGGAAGATGAAAGAATATGTGAGTCTGCTGCTGAATGGGGCAGGTAACAAAGGATATGGAAAAGACCGAGGTACTTAATGCCTTCTTTGTCTTGGTCTTTACTGGTTGGACTTGCCTTCAGGATTCCAAGACCCTTGAGGCCAGTGGGAAAGTCTGGACCCAGGAAGACTTGCTCTTAGTAGAGGAGGATCAAGTTTGGGAACATTTAAACAGACTGGATATCTGCAAGTCCACGGAACCTGATGGGGTGCATCAATGAGTGCTGAGAGAGCTTGCCCATGTCACTGTGAGACTATTCTCAATTATCCTAGAAAGGTCATGGTGATGGGGGAAGGTTCCTGAGGCCTGGACGAAAGCAAATGCCACTCCTGTCTTCAAGAAGGAGGATCCAGGGAACTAGAGGCCAGTCAGCCTCGCCTCCATCCTTGGGAAGGTGATAGAGCAAATTTTCCTGGAAACTATTTCCAAACACACTCAGGGCAGGCAAATCAGCATGGATTTATGAAGGGGAAATTATGCTTGATGAACCTGATAGCCGTTTGCAACACAATGACTAGCTTGGTGGAGGGGGTAAGAGCCATGGATATTGTTTGTGTTTACTTTAGTAAGGCTTTCCACACTGTCTCCCATAATATACTCATAGACAAACTGATGAAGTACAGACTAGATAAGTGGTCAGTGTGGTAGATTGAAAACTGGCTAACCTGGGCTCAAAGGATTGTGATCAGCATCACAAAGTCCAGCTGGAGGCCAGCCACTAGTGGTGTACCCCAGGGGTTGATAGTGAGGCCAGTGTTCTTCAGCATCTTCAGTTAATGACCTGCATTATGGGATAGAGTGCACCTTCAGCAAGGTTGCAGAGAATATAAAACTAGGAAGAGACCACATAGTTGTGCAGCTGTTCAGAGGGACCTGAACAGCCTACAGGAGCCTCATGGAGTTCAACAAATGGAGATGGCAAGTCCTGTATCTGTGGAGGAATAACCCAGCGCACCAGCACAGGCTGGGGGCTGACTGGCTGGAAAGCAGCTTTGCAGAAAAGGCCCTGGGGATCCTGGTGGACAGGCTGACCATCAGCCAGCAGTGTGCTGTTGCAGCAAAGGCAGCCAACAGCATCCTGGGCTGCATAAGGCAGAGCATCACCATTAAGTTGAGGGAGGTGAGCTTTCTTCTCTACTGAGCCCTGGCGAGACATGTGTGGACTGCTGGGTCCAGTGCTGGGCTCCTGAGTAGAACAGAGACAGAGAGATACTGGAGCAAGTCCAGTAAAGGGCCATCAGGCTGATTAAGGGCTTGGAACACCTGTCATACAAGGAGAGGAGGCTGAGAGAGCTGGGGTTGTTCAGCCTGAAGAAGAGAAGGCTCAGGGGCATCTTATCAGGGTATACAAATACCTGATGCGGGAAATAATGAAGACAGAGCCAGACTCTTCTGAGCGGTGCCTAGTGAAAGAAGGAAAGGCAGCAGACACAAATTGAAAACACAAAATTCCTTTTAAACACAGGAAAAGCTTTTTTTTTTTTTTTTTTTTTTTTTTTTTTTTTAAAATTGTGAAGGTGATTGAACAGTGGAGGAGGTTGCCCAGAGAGTTGGTGGAGTTTCTTATCCTTGGAGGTAGTCAAAACCCAACTGGACATCGTCCTGGGAAGCCTGCTCTATTTGACCCTTCCTATTTGACCCTTCCTTGAGCAGAAGGTTGGACTAGATGATCTCCAGAGAGATCATCTCCATTTTTTGCGCAAACCCTGGGCAAGTTGGTCTAGTTATAAAGCATCCAGTCTCAAATATGGCTTTCTATTTGGGGTCAGGAGGGTTTTTTTAAATCATGTATCATACAAAATAAATTAGAAACTTTGTGATTGTTAACAGCATTCAGGGAATCTGTAGGGAGAGTATTAAATTTGGTTAGATGAATGGTCTCTATAAAATGTCTTTCAAGGTGAATTTAGTCTTTGTGTGTTGCACAACACCTTTGCTCACTTGATTTGTTTCAGAAAAATAGTTTTCTGTTAAAATACTTAAATTATTGAAAATATTTGTATCAAGTGGAAAATGAAGATGTTTACATCAAGTGAAATTTTATAAGCTTCAGTGGAAGGCACATAAGTCAGACACCCATAGCAACGATCACTATTTAGATATTTGCTTGGCTGTTTGTTCTTATGACAAATTTGAGGAGGTACACTAGTTGATCAGTATTCCATTTTACGAAGGACCTAAATTTACTTATAGATAAAGGAATACTCAGTTTACAAAACTGCATATATTCCATCATTAATGAAGAGGTTTTGAGTTATTTAATGTTGCTTTATCATTTTGTCTTTCATATTAAAGTGCTCCCTATAAAACGATTGTGGCACAGTGTATTACTCAAGGGGTTTTGAAATTATTAATGTACCTTGAATTAGTTACTGTATGTGGTTTTTGATAATTCACTAGCAGTCTTGTCTTGATGTACCCTGTCCTTCCCTGTGTGACAGGAAGCTTTTTTACAGATAGTGCTGGAAAGCTGCTTGGTGGACAGTGGTGGAACTAGGCTCCCTCTTCAGCCTGTTTAAGGAGGTTTTGCCATATGTGTCTTAGTCCATGAGTGAAAATGGTGGAACAGCAGTGTTTCAAAGAAGTTGAAAGAGTAGTGTTCATTCAGAAGGGAGCTATAGGGAATAGAGAAATGCAGCACTGATAGGGAGTTGCAAAGGCTATGGACAAATGTACTGTCTTTCCTAAAGAGATGAGAAGGGAGCAGGATGGGGAGGAGAGTGTAGTAATTTCAAAGATAGGTACCACTTACAAGGAAAAAAAATTATTTTTTTTTTTTTTTACTTTGTGGATGGTGTGGGATTTTTGTTTATTTGGGTTTTATTTGGTTTGTTTTGTTTTTTCTGCTTCACCTTCTCAAGAACTGTTCTGTGAAAGCAAAAAAAAAGGAAAGTATTTTTTATGAATTAAGAAAGATATATTAGCCAGTTTTCTTCTACAAGGAGTAGGTGTATTTTGGCAATACTTACTCTCTGAAAAGATTAACTTCTTAAAGACAAGAAGAAATTACTTTGTAGTTATTTACCAAGATGTTACATTAATTAATCTGTTATATACGCCAGAATATATTTGTCACAGGAATAATGACTTGCATATTAATTGCTTTCACATGGCTGCTGGGATGCAGGCACACACCCAGTAACAATTTTTTTACTATTGTGATTATTGCTCAAGAAGCAGGGTCGTGCAAGCATGTTATATTTAACTGTATTTTAAAGATCCTATATAAACCTAATGATTTTTCAGGTACTGTAGAATTTCTCAAAGACCTTGAAGAAGCCAAAACGGATATTAATTTGTAATACAACCCTTACAGGGATCTTAGTATTTTTGCAGGTGTTGGGAATGTGTAGAACATGTAGATAGGTAGCTCTCTTTTTCATGTTTGTACAAATGTAAACAAATTTTATTTGAACACTCCCCTCTTTCTCCTGAACACTTATAATCTTTGTGACTGGAACTGCTAGAGCTTGTCAGCTCCCAAAGGCATATAGCTGTTTATGCACAAGAGCCTGAGTGGAATTTTTTTATGCGGTACGTATTCTCCAGGGAACTGGTATTATATATTGAGTAGTGTCAGGAGGAAGTATTAGGCACCATAGTGTCAAAACTTCATCTTTCATTTTTTCAGTAAAGAAATAAACATATTCAGGCATTTGAACACAAAAACTGTTCTTTTGCTTCAAACAGGTGGCTGAGAGACCCTGTGACCACAGGATGCGATGTGAACTGTAAAACCTTGTTTTCCTAGTTAGGTTTTCTGAAGAGCAGTGGCCCCCTGCCCACGTGTTCTGCAGCCTGGTGTGACGTGGGCTGGACTGCAGGTTCCACTGGAACTTGGGCAGCTGTGCAAGGGGCGTTCAGAGTCCTACTGGAAGCAATTTTAATATGTCATCAAAGACTTTTTGATTCCTGGCAGTAGTAAGCAAATGAAAAACAGTCACTGGTCTCATAAGGGTGCTGAACTTAATCTTTTTCCATAGTTTTCCTTCAGACTTCCATCAACCAACTGCATGGGGACTTTGTTTCTCCTGTTTTGTTTTTTATTTCGTAGTATGGTGGGATACACTCTGATTTCTGTCCAAATATTATCAACTTTTTAATGAAATAAAGGGATTATTTTACCTATGTCTGGCCCTGCCCCTTAGAGTCATAAAGAAGAAATGGTGTATTTGCCTACGTGTCTCACTGGTTAAGGACCTGCATGGAGAAGGCTGACAGGCAGGCTGTGATGTTATTTCATGTTTTTATCCATCTTGTACTGACCCATAGAAGTTAATTTCTCTTAAGTTGAACATTTATCTGTGGCTTAGGAGGTAATAAAGTATTGCCTTTTTTTTTTTTTTAATGTAGGTTGCCTGTTTAAATCTTTTATCTAGGATTTCACTCTTTTCTGTTTGAAAAGTCATTCTAGGTTTGATATGCATTTTGTTGGTAGCAGTGTAGGCTTAAAGAGCTTCTACTTAATTTGCTTACATTCCACTCTTTCACTTGTGCTAATGCAGTTGTTTATGGGGGGGGCCACACAGTGAACTTGGCTGGGAAACTGATCCAGTTAAAAATAATCCTTTTTTATCTGGATATTAATAACTCAGATCACTTCTGGCATCCAATTGGCTGTAGTACTCTACAAATGATTGTATCAGCAAAAATGAGAGGCAGTGTTAGGGAATGTTTCTGAATGAGCAATGCTATGAAACTATGGCAAAAACTGTTCCTTTTCATTTTTAAGTTGCAAGGTCCTGACTGGATGCTGCCCTGAAGCTGCTTTGACTCTTTAGTGTCTTTTTCTATTCTCTGACTTTCTAGAAGTGCCTGCCAAACAGATTTTCATTTGCAAGCATAACTTCTTTGTATATTCTTGTGTTTATAAAACACAAATTTGGAGTCGGTAACAGGGTCTCAACTGCTTGTGGCAGATAAGCATGTTACTGGTGAAAAATATCTGAACACAGATGTGGTAGCTATACGTTTCTAGAGTCAGTCTAAGATGGCCATTTGTAAGTCTGAATGTGAGTATGGCCACTTGTTACACAGGACAGGTGCATTTTTCTGACCCTGTGTTTATAGATAAAGTGTAACTGTGATGGTCTAGTCTGATATCTTTCTGCTGGAAGCACTGGCTGCATGCTTGAAGATGGAGAAAAAGGCTTTGTTGTGAACTTGGCCTGCAATGGCTAGACGATGTTGGGGATCTGTTTCCATCGGCTGCTTCAAAGAGACTATAAACCAGTTATTTGGGTTAATACAGAAGGCCTGTGAGATGGGTGGAGTTTTCCTTATTGGTTAATTTTTTTTTTTCCTTGATTGCTTAAAACAAGACCAAAAAGTCTTCAACATGTTTATTCATCTCAGTTACATGAAAAGGTACATACAGATATATTTTTGCCTTCTGAGTTACCTATCAGTAAAATACTGTGGCGTATACATTTTGTCACATATAATTGAAATGTTGCTCAGCATTAAGTAGTGCATGCAAGTAGCAGAATACACAATATAAATTTGACAGTCTTCTTAAATTGCATAAGCATGTAAAATGGAAAGAGGTATTTGAGCCATCTAGTGGTTGGTATGAAACATTTTAACATTTTTTGATAGTTTGTAGAAAATGTAAATGACATCAGCTTGGAAATAGCTTTTCTAATTTGTCAGCTTTTTAATAGCATGGCTGTAGAATAAAAAACCCCAGACATTCAACTTCAAATTTGAGGTACAGTCAGTTTTGGTTTGCAGCTTTTTTTTCAGTTTACTGTAGATTTTAGTGAAGAGAGAGATCTGATAACATAAAAATTACATTAGAAGTTAGTAGCCAAAGAATGAATTTTGTTAGCATGAGATGTTCAGAAATTGTGAGGGTTGTTAAGAAGTTCAAGGAAAGGATTGTGATAAGATAATTTTGTTTTCTACTTCTTACTGAAAAATGTTTGGAGGGGAAAAAAGTGAGCTTGTATTCTACCTCACCAGCTATTTATAGCAGGATTCTGAACAGCAGGGATTAAATTACAAAAGTAATCTTTACTGGAAAATATGGGACAGATTTTTTTGTGATGAACTTGTCCAAATAAAAGTAACAGAGGCAACTCTTACGATGTTAAGAAAAAGGACACTTTATAGATGAAAATTTCGTGTAATGATCCTGCTTGGTCCTGATGCGCATTAAGCTGTTCTAGCCTTTCATATTGACTGTTGCCAATAGGAACTTGGCTGCGCATTGAACTTGCTGGTATTCTGCAATACAGGCAGAAAAGTTAGTTACCAAAGTAATGAACTTTATGTACATCTCGCCTTGAATTATTTGTGGGAAAATACTGCATACATTGAAACATTGTAGTATCTTCCAGTCCTTGTGAAAGTCCCATCCAGGTTCAAATGCAGATTAAAAGATATTTTTTAATCTTTATTAAGACAAATCTAATAAACCATCAACAAGCAGTACTAATGATGTTACATATGGTTAGAGCTATAGTATTTCAGAACAGATAAATATGATCCACACTGACTTTTCAGAATTTGCACCTTTACATTTGAAGTAAAGTATTACAGAGTCTTAAATCTTGCCCTGTTTTTTATTGAGAAGACAGTGGCAGCTTAACAGATTTTTAAGGTCAATCTCAGATGCTTTGTAAGGCCAAATGAGAATGAGAGAAAAATGGGAAAACCAGTCACAGAACAAAGGACAGAGCAGTAATGGTTGATTTGTATTTTACTGGAGTGGGGACAACCTGAAAGCTTCATGTGAACTTGATATATTAATTACATTTGGACAAATCACCTGCATCTTGGTCCTGTTGTGCCTTAGAAGTTGATTATTATTAACCCTTAGGATCAAAATATCAGCTAGATTAATCTTCTGAATCTGTAACTTATTTGGCCTGTGAGTTCTAGTAGGTTTCAGAAGAGGAAATTAAATTCTCTGAAGAGATTTTAGTTGTCTGGCATATATTTGCTTGAATTTTGCAGTGTGGTGATGAAGGATTTTTGCTATTACTATTATTCTCAATCTTTACGATGATCTAGTCTTGATTGCAGTTGGTGGATCTCTGAGGTAACACTGGTCAGTTCTGTTACGTTCTGTTCTACAGCTGAGCCTAACCCAAACACAATAAAGGTTACTAGGTGTGCGCTGTATTTTGTAGGCTTCCATGTTGCACACGTGAAAATCTCTCTTACTTCTTCATTTAAAATGACTTTTAAATCAAGGCGTTATGTATGCTCAGTTTTTGAGCTTGCCTTCTTTCCTAGTCTGTTGTTGCCAGAGCATGATTGGAAAGCAGGAAATACATGGAGTATGGAATTAGAGATCTTTTATCTTTATGATGTCCATGTTGTGGTTTTGTTCAATTAAACAGGAATGCAGTTTTATGGTAGTATTAAAGTGTCATTTTTTTATTGTTTATGTACTTCCCCCTTTACTCCCCCGTTAACATCTTCCAGTGCTCTGATTGCTGTAGTATCTGGTCATACCACAGCGTTTTCTTGGAAGCTGTCCATTGCTGAAGCTATGATCCAACTGTATTCATGAAAGGATCTTTGGCATTTCCCCTGGTTTGAATTTGCATTTAGAAGATGCAAATGAGGTATAATGAAATAGTAATATTGGGTCCTGTTTCTGATTGAATGCTGCTCTTTGAATTGTGTTCTGGTTACCAGTTATTTTCTAGGAGAAATTTGGTTATACCTTTTATATTTGGATTGGGTTTAAGGCATAACTAGGATTCCTTTCATGGAATTCCATAGAAATTTGACTTGTTGAAGAAGTGCGTGCAAGTGGAAGAGGGATTATCTTGAACTACAGTCTTCGACAATGGAAATTCCATCTCTTGTCCATGTTTCAGGACTTTGTGTTCTTTGGGATGTATTCCTGGTCTCTCAAATCCAGAATTATACATAAGAAAAGCCTAAAAATGTGTCATAGGCAGCATGTACATGTTGTCTCCTCTAAATAATGGCATAGCTCTGCTAAATAGAAAACAACTATGCTGTGGCATAACTTTTAAAAAGAAAAAGCAATTTGTTTATTTTTCCTAATTTAGGAAATATGTAATAATTATTTGTAGAATTGGATAGTTAAACATTAATTAAACTTCGTTAGTAATGTCACTTTAGAAGCAAATAATACTTTTCTGTGAAAAGAAAATGGGGGGGAAATGAATTTCCAGAAAGAGAAAGATTCCGCCCCCGCGCCAAGTAGGAAAATAGAAAATAGAAATTTGATTAATGATGAAGAAATATGTTTGTCTTAGGTTTGAAGCTGATGGTACCTGTTGAAAGGTCCAAAGAATACTGTATTTTTGGTGTTTAGAAAAGTGAAATTTCCGTAAGCATATTTTCAGATTCAGATAATTAATGTTCTACTTCAGCCACTGAAATTAGAGTGTGTAGCTTTGTTTACTTTTATGTGAGTATAAATTATTATGACTATGAAATGGTGTTCGGTCATAAAGCATTTTTTTATTATATTAAATTGCCAAAGACCTCTACTCCATCATTTCCTTTCCTGCTATTGTACAAGTAGAACAAAGCACATCAGTTTCTCTGATGTAAAAGTACTTGAATATTACTGTTGTTACTGTTCCTCAAAAAATATTTTGCGGAGAATCTACCTATCTTTTCATTCCTTCTTTTTGGTTCTTCCTGTTCAAGGTGAAATTTAAATATGCTTATCTTATAAAGGAAATAGAATGTCAAAGGATGAATAAAATACTGGAAACTCAATCTTACAGCATATGGTTGTCTAATCTGGGTTTTAAACACTGTTTCTTTCCTTTACAGAATGCTGCCTTTTTATATGGCCTTGGTTTGGTCTACTTCCATTACAATGCCTTTCAATGGTAAGTTGAAATAAACTAACAGTGTCAGTATTGTGCGGTGTTTTATTAGTAGGTGAATATTTCAACTTCAGTTCAGTGTGAGTGTATGATAGTTTAGGTTTTTTTATTATAGATATGATGTTTGAAGACATACTGTCCTGGGTCACATATCTGACTTACTGTAACATACCTGTGGCAACCAGAGCAGTAGCTTGAAAAGGAAAGCAGTTACAGGAGAAGAATTTTAGCTCCCTATAATATGATTCAGCAAGGGGGATGGAGCAGTATGACTCAACAGGTTTTTGTGAATTGTTGTTATTGATAGTCTGTAGCCTGTGTTTGTTTGAAAGCCTGTTTACAAAAAACTTTACTTTTCTCTTGGAAAAGAAGTGGCAAAGAGGGCTTGTTTTCATTTAGCTTGGTATTCAGTAATTTTTACATGGCTGTATAATGTGAAAGGTTTGGGCGTGAGAAGCAGTACACTCAGACTTGAATCAGAATGTTTAAACCTGATGTAAAAATTCAGAGTTAGAAAGACTTGTAAATTCTGGCAGGGCTTTGGGGACTGAAAGGGTCTGCTGTTGGATTTGGGGGGGAGGGTTGGTTTTCAGTTGGGGTTTTGGTTTTGCTTTATCGGTGACGAGAGAAGAATGATGAATGGAATGGACTCAGTCACTGGGGTTCTGTTGAAAGGTCCTCAGACTTTCATTGGGGTTTATTCTTGCAGACATATAGTTAGTGTCATTGGAAAAAAGTCAGAAAGGTGCAGTGTTTAGGTCTGTGCTTTTTTACACTCAGTATGGAAACTGTTAATAGAATGTGTGTCTTTACTACTTGATTACTAAAAAGTTTATCATCTTACTGGACTAAGCATGACTGCAGTTAAGGAGGCAGGAAGTGACTATTGTTTGGAACAATAAAGTAGGATTTCTCCCCCCCCATTGTTTCTATGTATCTGTAAGACAAAAGGTTTGTGCTTTCCCCAGGAAAATGTAAATAACCAACTTATCTTAATTTGAAGACTAAAAGCTTAAATCATGAGCTCAGAACCTGGATTTTTTTTTTTTTTTATCTTGCAACTTACTGCTTTCTTTATTGATAGTGGTGAAATGAATGCCATGTATTGTACGTGGCATGCAATTCTATTGCATTCTAATAAACAAGAGAAGAACAGAAAAGTTTTCAGAAGACCTGAGAATCCACTGTTTTAAGATTGTGATCAGTCTTGGTTGAATTTCGCCAAGTTTCAGAATTTTCTTGTTCTTATGCAGGCTTGGCTTCATCATTTAACATTCAAGAGTATTTTGTGCATCAGTTCTTCTTACAAGGGGTATCTTGTTACAGTTTGCACTATGAAGATGGTAGAAAACTGTAAGAGAAAATTAAATAAGACAAAGTAGTTAGTTTTAGAGTAGTTGATTTTTTGAAAGATCACCTATTCAGCATAGACTTTTGCAATGAGCGGATCGTGCTATTTAGCACCTTCCAGTGGATAGAGCAGCAAAGTCAGGTGATTGTGAGGCCTAAGTATTAATAAATTAGAGCTTTGAATTAATTTAGATTTTTCTTCCGTGCCTTTGAGTAAGCTTGTTGAGAACATGAGTATAAATTGGTGCCTTAACTTACGATGTCTTAACTGCACATAGAGCTTTATGTTAAGGTTGTGCAGAATAATCATATTTGCCATTTCATTCATACAACAAAGCTATGTATAGTGTGGTACTAAGGAAGTTGGGTAAAATTTTTAGAGGAAGAAAATCTAACACAGATAAAATCTTACACCTTTGCGATTTTTTTTAAATTTTTTTTATTTATTTCTTTTTTTAAATCCCTTTGCGTGCTTCCCCCCCTCCGCTTTCCTGTCTTTTCTTGGGGGCAAGAGGAGTGGGATGTGTGATTGTGGGTGTTTAGGTGTGACAAAATCATAATAAACTTGGTGGTGATAGCAAGTCATTTACAGTAGATATGTTCTTCTTTGTAGATCTTAATCCTCCACAGGACTCACTTGCAGATTGCAAGGAGAATCCTGCTTTCAGAGTGAAATGCTAGTCAAACTGTCTTATTTCCTGCTGCAACTATTCTATCTATTTATATTCATAGAGTACACAAATCTTTATATTTCAGGCAGGTAGAGGAGACAGCTAGACTGTTTAAGGTGGTTTAAGCTATCATGCTTCATCCATGAACATTTTTTTTTTTTATCTTTAGATATTCATAAATTTTAATGAGAGGCATGTACATAGTCCTCCTAAAACGAAGGCGTAAGGAAGTGCTTGAGGTTTTTTCATGTCTCATATAAACAGGGATGATAAAAAAGCAAGTGGGGGTAAGGTCAGTTTTAGAATTCTTGTTCATATTTTTACATTATTTTTTAAGTTTTCCAGCTTTCATAAAAAGAAGTGTTGGATTGGCTCCAAGAAACATATGCAATTCACTGTAATTCAGTATTGTACACTTCTTCGTATACTAAAGCAGCATTACAGCGTTATTTGTTATTAAGTACAAATCTTAGCTGATACATCATTTTATGTTGGTGATTTTGTTTGACTGTTCATGTCAGAACTGAAAGTTCTCAACGTATATACAAATGTTCAATAGTGTGATCAGACCAAAGCTATTTCATGCAATTATTATAGTAAGATACACCATAAGGGATTAGCTCCATAAATTGAATCAAGTAGAGTAAAATAGGTCTTACAGATCTTAAATTTTGATACTCTATTCTTTTACACCATTTATCATCAAGCAGTAAGTAAAGTGGTTGGCTGATTTTCCCTGTTGTTTCCCTGTTTCTCAAGTAGGGTAGAACACCAGTAGAATAGAGATAGCTGAGATACTCACATAACTTGAATAATTCCATGTCCTCCTTAGTTGTCTTTTAGATTGAACACGTAAAGAATTTCAGTAGTTAATCAAAGGCTACCCTTCATTTCTGTGCAATAGCTGCATCCAAGTGTTGTGGTTAGGATGCCAAATTTTTTCTTTTACTTCAGTAAGGATCGTGAGCCTGACTGGTCTGTCATCTGCTGATTTACACTGAGTCCCACTAAGATAAAAAGATGGAGTCCAGGCTCTGCAATTGTGTCCTGAAACTGGCTCTAACACCCTCTTTGGGTCCCAGTATACCAACCATGGTGCTCCAAGGCAAGCCTGCAGTGTTTTCAGTGACTGTTATGTTGCAAATTGCTGGACAGTGTGTGTGAGAAAGACATACTGTTCCTCAGAAACACCTTTACAGGAGACTGAGATCAGTCACCCTTATTGCCCCATTTAGCATACCCTGAGGCTCCTCAGTCCAAGGATTCCTTATCAGCTGTAGAAGTTCAGTGTTATGTAAAACTCAGTCCTTCAGCATTGACACTTTTGAGGGACACAGTCCTGAAAAAAGCCAAAGACTAATGCAAGAGATGATCCAGACCCTTTTCCTCACCTCCATCATGGCTAAAGATGCAGACTCCCTGAGGAAAATGTCATCTCTGACTGGAACTTTTTGGCCCTTCTACAGCCATCCTTGCCGAAACAGAAGCACTGTCATCATCTATTCAATATCAAGTGATACCTAGAACCACTGTCTCTGCTTCTGGCTCCTTTAAAGTAACGTCACAGCCAGCCCAGTCTATTTGCACTGCTGCATCCTGGCACTTGTGTAAGCCAGGGTGTTCTGTACGCTGGAATTTCTCCTGTTAGCGTAAGTTTGACTCCTTGGAACAGGGACATGGGAGTTCAGCACAAAAAGCTTTTTTCCTCTCTTCAGCTCTGATTCAGAATTGGATCTTGACATCAAGAAGGCAGCTGCAGTCTTTCATTATTCTTATCTAATTCATGTAAAGACATTTAATGGGCAAGAGGGAGCAAGCATATACAACCCCCACTGGGAGAGTGCAGCACCTCTGTCTCCAACATACAAGCACTGAGCAGGCTCTCCACATCCCATCTCTGCTGCTGCTGAATTCCACAAACCTCCAAAGGCCAAGCAGACAGCAGAAGGCAGCCCTCAGTTGTTTTCTGTGGTACTGCATCTCATCTCTTGGTCACCATGCAGGCCTCCAGACACCTGAGAATCACTTTCCTCCTAGAAGTCCTTTGAAGGCTTCAGTGAGGCAGGAGCATTCTTTTCCACCTACCTACAGGAAAACACACAAAACGTACCCTCACCTGTGAGATGGCCTTAGTGCCAATCACATTGGACCATTTACTTGAGCTGAAGGAGTCTGTTCTCTCTCTTGCGCTCTCTGGCTGTCATTCTCTTTCATCTTTTTCCAGAAAATGAAGTTTTGCTCTTCTCACAGTCATCCTGAAATAGTAAAGCAGCTGTTTAGACTGCTTTTAAAGTACCCAGGTCTACAGTGGAATGTAAACTTTTTTTCAGTAGTCTCATGTGCCAGCCTTCAGTATCGCACGCCTTATTCATCTACCCAAGAAACTATTGTTCTATGGTGGTTACTGTTTGCCTATGAGAGTGGGAGAGTCCTGTGCTGTCAAGATCCGTTCTTTGCCATTCTTTGCTTCCTCTATCAATACTTTTTTTTTTTTTTTCCCCAGGGGCAAGCTGTTAGTAACACAGTAAGATTTGTCTTTGAGGGGATAATTTTTTTTTCCAGCAGGACCAGATCCTTCAGATGGTTCTCAAGCTGTTTGTGTGAGTGGTTGGCAGATCCAAGGAACTGGGCTCTTCCACACATAGTCATCGAGTGGGTAGTGGGGTGTGGAGGAATGCAAACTGCCTAGTGGGGACCTCCTTCACTTGTGTGGGAACACCCCACCCATCATGCAGACAGCAACCACTGGACCGCTTCATCAAATGCGATGTCTGCCCTGCACGCCTCCAGGTATATCAGTAGTTTGTGCCATTGGGGAGGGCACACAGCATTTGATGAAATAGTCCAGTGGTTGCGGTTTGCATGAAAGGCTCTCAGATTCACCCAACTAACAGTGACATTGCGCTGGTAATTGGCAGTCCGTGGAGTTCCTGCTTTGGAAACACCTGCAATGGAAAGTCCAGGAGGGATATAATTTGAGAGTAGAAAAACATCTTGCTTACCAGTAACTTGTGATCTTCAAGGTGCACATTTGTATTGGTGCTTCTTTCCCTGTTCTGTCAAGAGTCCTTTCAGCTGGTCTGGTGTGTGTAGTTATCTTCATAAGGAGGGCAGAATTTAAACACACACTGTGTAGATACTGCTTTGTCAAATACTTCTCAGGTTTCAGGTGGCTGGCTCTACATATGTATTTTTTAGGTATATAAAATGGAAATGTACATGTAGACTACACATACCAATTGTAATTAACCATTAATGAAGTGGCAATTAACTTTCTCTTCTGTTGTCTTATCTTTCTGTGATTGTATATCAAACCACTTCTTGGATTGATGAAAATGCATAATATCTGCTAATGCTGGATAAAACCTACTCTCAGCTGCTGTTTAAAGACTTTGCTGCTCAAAATATTTCACCATTCAACTGTTACAGCCCTGTGGACAGAGGAGTTGTATCTAAAGACTGTAGAAGTGTTTCATAAAATTGCAGTGTCCTGATGACTGCTGTATATGTACATTTTGTTTATGTTCAAACTAGGATTTTGAGTTCCAAACAGAAATTTATCCATCATAGCCTCACATCATTTTCAGTAGTGAGGCTATGAAACAACGTGAGGCTTAGAATAGGTGGTCAGAAAATTGAAAGAGGGTAAAGAATAAGAAAAAGAAAGTTTCACTCTAGCTGCATAAAGTATTTTTCCTGATATATTAGAATAATGTTACGTTCTTTTATTTTGTAGGCTCATTCTGATTTTCATGTTTTTTTCTTTGAAATGTACAAGTGTAATTTTTGAATAGTTAAATCGATGCTATTTTATTATATTCTTTTGCCTAGTTCAAAGCTGATTTTATTCACAGTCTATCCAAGTAAAACCTTCGAATAAAAGTCTTATGAGAGTTCACTAAATGTTTAATGTAATCTTCTATTAATTATTATTCAGCTGGTTTCTTCACTTTCATAATGGTAGGCATTGTTGTATAGATGAGTAGGTGGAAAGATAGGTGCAGTATTGATTTTGGAAGTCTTGATTTGGAGATGATAGATTCATGTCATTTTTATTTTTCCTGAATTACTGTAGCACTGCTGTGTAAAATGTAAGCCCAGAGGTACTTTTCATCCTCTGTAGTGTCTGTTTTCCAGTCCTGCTTTCCCATTTTGTTGAGTGTTAGATAGCCTTTCCTGCCTGTTAGTGGAAACACTCCCGTTCTTGAAGAAAACTCTTATTTAATTTAAATAAATTCTAGTAGACTCAACCAAAGTTGTTTCTTACCAGGCAGTTGTAAATAGCTTCAGAGAACAAACCGAAAGTCGTCTCTTGCTGAATTTAGATGACTGTCATTTATTTCTGCAGTATGAGAGCTCCCAGCCCTTCATTCAATGATTTATCCTTTGGCCTAATGTATGTTTAGTCTGCTGAAGGATTAAAATGAAAAGCTCCGTCTGTGTGTGAAGGCCAGTTAATTAGTGGTGGAGACTTAACAACCTACTTGAGGAAGGCTGTGTGCCATCATCTCTGAAGGAAGCTGTTAGCCTTTTAAGCTAAGTCCTGCTTCATATGTGACAGATCAACAAGCTATTAGGTTATATCTGCTCTTCCGGTTTTGGCCAAACCATAGAAGAGCTTTGAGGGAAAACATCTGACTCACTTGGATGCCTTGGATCCTCTAGACCCATATCTTTCTGGATGTAGGCTTGGGCAGAGGACAGAAATAGGATTAGTGATGTTTCAGAGCAAGCAAAGATCGGTACAAGGATCAAGTGACTCCTGCTGTATCCAGAAGGCCCAACTCAGGCAAACGGATGGGCCAGGAAGGACTGCAGTTACCAACACTGGGCTGTGTTCTCTCTCATTTCCCTTTACTACTACAACACTTCCTCCTACTTTCCACTTCTCATGTCCACTTCCTTCTGTGTTGTACCAGCCTGTACCAAACCCTGATGCCATCTGCCTTGGATGTTACTGAGCACATACAACTGAAATGGATGTCAGTGATGTTGCGAATGTTTTGCTATTGATGTAGTAAGGGACTGAGTCTGGAGCTCTGGGTGCGGCACTGGGAAACAGGCAGCCCCAAAATAAAACTAAGGTTTTTACTGTAGTCCATGTTCTTGATGTGTCCTGTAATCTTGAGTGCATTGCTATTTTGTTTAAATGTTTCCAATAGGCAAAATCAGATCAATATTAATTCAGCTATGGTGTAGAATTGTTTGTCTGTCTGTAAGAGTTAATAAGTAAATGTCTTTTCAGAGTTTGAGTGTTTTATTCTCTGAAAATTCTACTGACTATTTAAAATCAGGCTATAGTTACCAAGTGAGACATGAGCATCTACCACTGGTAGAAATTGTTGAAAATGCTGCCTTTCAGATCACTTTACTTGTGAAATTTTGATGATGCCCTTTTTCACGGAAGTAGTGGAAGTAATTTGTATTTGTTGTTATCAGTGATTGTCATCCTGGAAAAGCTACAAATTGCACAATCAATATAGAATTAACACTAGAGTTAAGTAAGATGCAGGCCAATATTTTGAATGGAGACGATAGAATACCTGATTTTTAGTTAGAAAAGCTGCTTTGGGGAATATTTGATGTATTCTTACAACATTTTTCCCCCTTAATTTACTGATGTAATTATGCTTCATTGTAAGTTTATGTTACCTTTCAGAATTCTCTTTTAGTTTTTATTATGGCATCCAAGGATACAGAATTTAAGATGCAAGCAAGACACTGATCCAGGAGTTCCCTAGCATTTTGAGTGCATATGGATTCATTCTTAAATGTAAATTCATCACATATTAGAAACTGCAAGAAAATTTCTAAGTGGAGAGTGTTTCACCAAACTCTCTACCAGTGTGTCTATTCCATTGCCAAATCAATGGAATGGATGGGAGCAATCAATGCTCCCTGACTACACTCCTTTGAATTTTTTAACCTTTCAAGGAAATAATGCTTTTAAAGCATCTCTGCTTTTCCTCCCGAAACCATTAGTTTAGGAGTGATCAAATACAACTGAAATGTACAGCTAGAATATTATTATTTAGCTGTTAGCATGGCGACTCCAATGGTGTCTAAAAGGATGCGGAGATTTTTGTTTTGACTTAGTTGATTGGATGTATTTTTTCCAAGCATCCATCAAAATGAGTGGAAAAGCATGCCATTACTTCCTGCATAGATTGTGTCTAGACAAATGATGTCTTGTCCTACAAATTTTCTTCCTCCTTGTACATTTTGGGCTTGTCTTCATTGGAAAATTGTGCTGGGTTATAATGTTATCTTAAAGACTTGTGATAGCTACTGATGTTGAACCTGATTCCACAAGCAGCTTAGACAAGGGTGAATGGTGTTGCCGTGTCATCTGTACAGAGATAAACCTTACACAAACCTCATAGGGGCTGTCTGTGACTAGCAGGTTCTGTGCTAAACATGACAGTCTTTTCATGTTGTCCACTGATGATAATTTTACTGGTTTTTAAGTGCTGTGCTTCTCTGAAAGACTGGGGTAGGCAACATTCTTGTTCTTTTGAATGAATGACAGTATACATTCAAACTAAATTTCAAAACTGTCCTTAAAAGTCGTTTTTTATACTTGTGGCTTTGTTTAACTCTGTTGCTCAGGTGTGGCAATGAATAATATTTCCTGTTCAGTAAGCAAGAGACTATAAAAATGTTTTTGTCTCTTACAGTTTCTCTTAAGCTTTTTTAGAAATCCACGTTTCAGTGGTCTTCATGACTGAGACATGACATTGGGGAAATACGGAAATACTATTTTCTGAACAAGCAAGCTAGCTAAAATGTGAAGAATGTGAAGTTCACAAAATGTATATGAGCATGGTCACAATCTCCCATGTGGTATAGAACCGCAACGTCTTTATTCCTGATTTTTGTCTTCTCTTTGATAGGGACTATAGACACTGGTTTTCTTCCTTTTTAGAACTTAGGATACTGTCTTTGAACAAGATGCAAATAATGGATTTTAAATACCAGTGGCTAACATACTGAGTACCATATTAGAGTTCAGAAATGCAAACATACAATCATAAAATCTATACTTTGGTATAACAAAAGCATAGCTTAAAATATGTGCCAATATTTAGTGATCAGTCCAGTCTTTGGCCTTCCAGTTTGAGTGGTGTTCTTGTAGATGATGATGAGCATACGTTTATGAGACATGGATCCTTGTTTGTTATGAATTCAGTGTAGATACTGAGGTGTGTGATTCATCACCACCCATACTATTCCAGGGAAGTTTAGATGAGATGTGAGAGACTACTTAGCTGGTGCAAGTTTGTCCCTTTTGCACTTCACTTGGTCATTTTCCTTGTGTAAGCAGAAAAGTAGCATACAAGGTAAGGAAAGCCTTTCTGAAAGATTGTAATAGAGGAAGCTTCAGTTCCACAATAAAAATGTAATATTTTTTAAGCCCATCTGCTCTTAAGTTCTATTTAAACAAGTCAGATAATGCTTTAGGTACAAACAGTTTTGTTGCATTGTCTAGAGGAAATTCTGTGCCTTTGGTTTGCTTTGCCATCAAGAATGAGAAAAGAATCTGTGAGAATTTTAGAGCAGAAGAAGTGTGTTTGCTGACGGATTTGAAAATGATCATTTATGTGTTTTGTGAATAAAAAGGTCTATGAAAAATATTATTGAATTTCCCGTTGCAACTGCTAACATTTTGTCCTTATAAATAATACTGCACTGGGAGAGTAGGAATGAAATCAATTTGCCTGAACATTGTGTGATTTTAGGCACTGTGGTTAATTCCTGTCCAGTGTCCCTGTGCTGCTCCACAGTGGGTACAATTCTCCCCATAGGCTTGCCTGTCATCTGCCTGCTCAGTGTTGATCTCTGGGGTTGCCTAGGACAGCAAATGGGACTGTGCTCTCTGGCCTAGGTGCTTGAATCTGCCCTAAGTGAGACTGATTCTGATTTCTGTCATTGTACGAGCAGTGATGTACGTGAAGGTATTTTTTTCAACCTGTCATTGGATTTCAGGCGAGCTAACACAATGAGTCTTAGCTTCTTTGTCAATTCCTCTGTGAATTTAAATCTATTCTCTTTTAGTTGCATTTCAGCTGTCCTAATTTTATGCAGTTGGCCTGAGAGGCAAAACAGTCCTGTTTAGAATCACGTTTTTTCTGCTCCAAGATGCAGTTGTTACGTAGCATTTTTGTTTCATCTGGTACAGTGCCATCATGAGCAGGGGCATGTGTAGAGAGGATTTAAAGGTAAGGAAATAGAATCAGAGCCATCTTCACCTATCATGGGAATATGAAAAGCAAGTTATAGTGGGAGGAGGTGGCAGGCTTTCATATCTGTGTTTTCCTAGAGGTAATTGAGTGACTGGAAAGTAATGAAGCAGTAGGTATTAGTTGAGTCCCTACACGGCGCTGGTGCTAAGAGAGGGAGGACAAAGTGGAAAACGGAGCAGGTTGGTGCAGTGGGAGGAGATGTGCGTGATCTCTCCTTCTAGGCCGCCTGTTCTGCTGCTGCTCTCAGGGGTCTGCGCTGCCTGGGATCAAAAGCAGCCTAGCAGTTGGTTGTGACATGAATGATCACTGTATTGTTCTAAAGTTGCCCTAATTTTGTTACTAATTCCTGAGTCATCCTTTGTGAAATAGCAGATATGTTACTGTATTTCATGCAGCAAATTAGTTTCTCTAAATTAATAGAAGAGATTAAACTTTCAAATATAGCAGGATATCTGGAGTACAATATTACCCAGTCCTCCAAGAATCAAAAGCCATGCACCAAAAACATTGCATGTAAACCATTATTTTGATATGTTCTTCTGCAGCACTGCTTTCTGATCCACTTTCTGCTAGTCATAACATTGATTATAAAGTAATACTTCAGTAAAAAATAATTTTTTAATCTGTGTTTTTCTTTCAGGGCAATTAAAGCATTTCAGGAGGCGCTTTATGTTGATCCCAGCTTTTGTCGAGCCAAGGAAATTCATTTGCGACTTGGGCTTATGTTCAAAGTGAACACAGACTATGAGTCTAGTTTAAAGGTAGGTTTAAGCCCTTTCAAATTGAATTAACATTTGTTACAAGTTGTGTTGCATCTTAAAACTGCAAGGAATGCATAAGCGTATAGCAGTTAAATACTACCTGCTTTAGAAATAGAAGTGCTTCACTGTGCAGTATCTTAGTCTAAACACAAAGTGAGGGTAGGATTTGAGGTGTGTTAGGTGCTAGAAATACTCAGAAAAGCCCAGCAAAATTACAGATGAACACTGATACTCCAGAAGATCAAAAATTTGGTGTAGGACTCTTGTTAAAATAGTACATTTTGGGGGAAGCTGAGGACGTACAGAAAGTTGGAGGAAAAAAGAAGTGAAGAATTAGCAGCTCGGATTTCTCAATGTTCGTTCTCCCCCCCTCCTGCACTATTGTAAACTGGAAGTTCTTAAAAATTATTAAAAATAGAAAGCTTTTATGCAAAATAATGTTCTCGTATCAATTTTTTGTATCGTTTTTACTTTTCTAGCAGTTAATCATTCTTTTATTTCCTGGTTTGAGAGTCAGCTTCTAAGGCAACAATTCCTGGCTAATCAGTTAGAAATGGTTTGTGTTAATATAGTGCTTTGATTCTTCTGTACCCCTTTAGATTTTTTTACTGCTTGTGTTCTTTTTCAGTCTCCGATTGTAATCTGTCATTTTATCTCCCTCCATTCAATGTGTTTGCCCATTTTTTTTCCCTCCTTCCATTTCCTACTCTATCCCCGTGTTCTTTCCTTCCTGACCTAAATTTAGGTATGTGTGTCTTGGAAAAAGGAAGTGTTCTTTAATGGAGTTTCATGTGCTGGGAAATACACCTGCAGGGCTGAGAATTTTGTAATCAAGTGTAATTTATAAACATATTTCTGCATATTAATCTCTCCTGAAACTACTGAAAACATTAAATGTTTTGTTTTCAAGAATCTTGTGGCTTCCTTTTCCTGGCAGATTGTTTTCCTGCAAGTTGTATTTGTGAGGCTATCAGAATCACATTGTCCAAGATTTGAAAGAGTGTTACTCTCAATTTTTCCTTTCAATTTTTCCTTTCAGTATTTGTAATAATGGGAAGCACTTCTCTCATCAGGCTTCCTTTTTTCATCCAGAGTCCAAGCTTTCACCTATAGGACAGGTGGAGTTGGAAGTGGTGATGAGAGAGGATGATACTGCATAGGAGTAGGAAAGATTCAGTGCAATGAATGGCAAAAGAGAGCAAGGGGAGGTAGAGGTAGATCACTGTGTTGGGAAAGGGATTATGTGTGAGTTTGGGTAGTCCTATTTCCTTATACTTTGGCACGGATTTAGTATTGGCTGTCGTGATACATAGGGAATAAAAGAAGTGCTGAAGAAGTACATTTTGGTTTTATTTTTAAAGAAGTTAGGGACAAAACAGAAGAGTAAATTTACAGGGAGGTAGTAAACTTGTAATCAAGTAGAAGGAATTTCTGCATTTTAATTTTTAATAGAAGAAATTGATCAAGAAATAACTAACCTTTTCCTGCTGTGCCATGAAATATGTAATTCTATCACTGAATCAAGTACTTAAATAGGTATTATGAGAACTCAATCTAAATAATTTACTGTGTTTGATCTTCACAACTTCACAGAATAAAAAGGTCACTTATCATAAGGATTTTGAGTATACCAAACTTTTAGTTTTCCATACACCAACTACGAATGGGAAAAACACAAAAGAAGTATTTTAAAAACAGAAAGAAATTAATCTTTTGTAATGCAAAATTACCACGATTCCATTGCTTTTATGTGCAATGTGATTGAGTCACTTAAGAAAACAAACGGCAGCAACAAAACCAGCTTACCCTGGAGCACAGTGAAGATCTTCAAAAGGATGATGAAATAAACATGGAGGGGGAGAGGGGCAGGGCAGGCGGTGTTGCATTACGGATAGCTTCACGTTGTCCTTAAATCAATATAACTGCAGGTTGTTGCTAAAAGGTTGTCTCATTTTCCACCTTGCAATCCTGATTGCATTGTTTGGCACCCTCTGCTGCATTGAATCGAGTGGGGTTTTTTGGGGGGTTTTTTTGTTTTTTTTTTCCCATTTGCAAACTGAGGTGGATCAGAAGTCTGAACCAGCTCAACTTGAGAGTGCCCAGTTGCTAGATTCAATGCAAGGTAGATGGCAGGAGTGCGTGAATGGGAAGGAGGGGTGTCGTGGTTTAAGCCCAGCCGGCAACAAAGCACCACGCAGCCGCTCACTCGCTCCTCCTCCTCCCCCCCAGTGGGATGGGGAGGAGAAAATACAACAAAAAGCTCCTGGGTCGAGACAAGGACAGGGAGGGATCACTCACCACTTATGGTCACAGGCAAAACAGACTCAGTTTTGGGGAAAAATAAACCAATTTAATTTGTTAACAACTAAATCAGAGTAGAATGATGAGAAATAGAACCATATCTTAAAAACACACCTTCCCCCCACCCCTCCCTTCTTCCTGGGCTTAACTTTGCTCCCGATACCTCTACCTCCTCCCCTCCCAGCAGCGCAGGGGGGCGGGCATGGGGGTTGCAGTCAGTTCATCCTACATTGTCTCTGCTGCTCCTTCCTCCTCGGGAGGAGGACTCCTCACACTCTTCCCCTGCTCCAGCGTGGGGTCCCTCTCACAGGGGTCTGCCCTCCATGAGTTTCTCCAAGTCAGGTCCTTCCCATGGGCTCTAGTCCTCCACAAACTGCTCCAGCGTGGGCTTTCTCACAGAGTCACGGCCTTCTCCGGGCTCAGCCACCTGCTCTGGCGTGGGGTCCTCCACAGGCTGCAGGGGAATCTCTGCTCCGCCATTAACCTCCATGGGCTGCTGGGGGACAGCCTGCCGTCTCACCATGGGCTGCAGGGGAACCTCTGCTCCCCCGCACCTCCTCCCTCTCCTTCTTCACTGACCTGGGGGTCCGCATGGCTGTTTCTCTCACATCCCACTCCTCTCTCGACTGCAGGTTTTTTTTCAGCAGTCTTTTTCCTCTTCTTACATGTGCTATCCCAGAGGCGCTACCACCGTCGCTGATCGGCTTGGCCTTGGCCAGTGGTGGGTCTGAGTTTGGAGCTGGGGAAGCTTCTAGCAGCTTCTCACAGGGGCCACCCCTGTAGCCCCTCCCCGCTACACAAACCCAAGACAAGGGGGTAGAGCTGGTTTATGCCCTTCTAGTGCAAAACATAACACGAAACTCTACTCTGGAATTATCAACTGAAACACCTAAGGTAGAGTTTCTGGTTTGCTTCCTTTGCTATGGAGGGTGCAATCCTTAGCAGAGAGTAACAGTGAGGAGCAAGAAAGAAAAGACCCAGTGGGGCAATCCACTTGCTTTCGAACAGTTTCAGCTGTTTTCAGTTTAGGTCTGCTGTGGATTTAATGTAGAGTCCTGAGACTGATCTACTTGTTTGAAAACAAAATATTACTGATTGAAACATACCAACTTACACATCAGAATATATCAGTTGAGGAGTAGACTAAGTAGAACAAGCAGGGCAGTAGCTTCTTTAAAAGCCAATCTGACTGATCCCTGAGTTGAGATTTAAAAAAATCCTTAAGCCAGAATTCTGTGAGTGACAAAAATATGAGAGGCAAGTCAGAAAATACTTCTTAGTGAAGAGAACAAAAGGAAGTGCTGCTGCAGTCATTATGCACAAGCATGGGGAGAATAAACTGAGGAAGAGATATGATGAAAGAGTGCGAAAGGATGTTTTCACAGAATGTCTGTCTCATTCTCTGAGACTATCTCGTCTCCACAAAAGAAAGATAAGTAACCCAAAATAATGAGAAGACACAGTTGTCATCTTGTGCCTTTTTTCTTTTTGTGGACCTTTTTAAAAGGATCCAGGATTTTAGAGGATGGTTATGTGGTTTAGGATCCAGTCTGCTAAGGATCCTCCTTAGTGACTGGCCTTGAGGACAGACCCTTTCCCTGGGGCTCTGTATAACATAATTCATAGCCCAGTTTGAGCTTCCTATTCGACACTGAGGTGGAAAGTGGAAGTAACTTTTCATGTGGTATTTGCTTGTGACTGTTCTGGATTTCACAGATTGTACCAACGTCGCATTAATGTACTTTGGAATATCATAATGTTTTTGATGGTATTTAAACATTCATGTTAAGTCTGTAATTGCTAAGAATAAACCATTGCCAACAGATGAGTCATTGTCAGTAAGAGACTTCAGGCAAAGGGGGAAGATGGAAGTCTGAAGGTCATATATTCCATGTTTTTCACAATTTTAGAGCATTAACATAAATCATCTATATTTTATGTAAGCAATTAAAGCACAAAATTAATTTTTACTATTTTAAGATGTTGATGATCAAGATAATTACTAGAGTGCTCTTTAACAAGCATAAAATCAACTCTTAGTGTTTTTTCAAAATCGGTTACTGCTTTTGCGTGTTTTTAACATTGCTGCATTTAAGATTTGCAAATTACCATGAGAACCCTTGACTGCTCTGTTATCCCATTGCCATAAACTCTGGCAAGAACACCAGTGCTGTTGAAGACTACTTGGCCTTCAGGCTTATATTAAGGGGGGGGGGGGAAAGTGGCCCTTCTGGTTGAAAAGAAAACAGTCCTTGTGTAACCTGACAGTTAGGGCAGTGTTACCTTCAGAGGTGATACATGAAAGCTGAATTTGCCCCATTCATCAGAAAAGTACAATTAATTTCAAAATCAACTGGCAATGACTTGGGGGGGGGGGGCGGATTTTATTGTTGATTACTAGAGCAGCAACATCCTATTACAGTCTACCTCACAGTCCTAACCTTTCCACACTTTACTACGTGTCCTGCTGCCCCCTTCCTATTTGCCATTTCCTACAAATGACACTAGGAATACTGTGTTCGATGGTGTTAGCTGTGGTGGCACCGTGATAATCTGAAAGGAGAATAAAGCAAGATCTCTAGGAATGTAATACATCTTTTTATTGGTTTGGTAAATGTAGTTGGAAAAAATGTTCAAGCTTCTGAGTACGTGCCACGTTATTTCTGGCATGTCACTTGCTATCCTAGTCATTTTCCTATTTATTGAATATATTTTTTCAATTTTAGCCTCCTTTTTTCATACATGTATGTAATCATCCTGTCTTGCATGTGTGTCTCAGTTCTTAAGTACTTTTGAATCTTAACCAATTTCTAGGAAATACGTCAGAATGAAAGAGATTTCAAAGAGACGATCCTAGAACATTCCTGCGTGACATGTCGCCCCAGAGCCATTTGAGCTCTGCAAGCTGAGGACCAGGTGGTCTGGTTGGCTTGATCTGCAGCAGAGGCACCAAATGACTGGTCTTGGGTCTGCTCTATTGGGACGTGAAAAATTCCTATGAAAGGAACTATCCCATGCACACAGGAGTTGCTGTGCATCGGGCAGCCCCAGTGCCTCTTGTCCAGCTGGAAGCTGAACGCAGAACTAGGTAGAGCACGAAGCGGGAGCTGGGTGTGTTGTGTGGGACCACTGACATGCATAAAAGAGAAGCTGAGGAAAAAAGAAAAAAATACGGCTTTGGTGTTATTTAGTTCAATAGTTGGGTTACATTGGAAACAGCAGCTATGGGAAACCAGTCTTCCATCTGGTGCTCATTCTGCTTGGTGGCATTGAAGTATCGTAGTGTGCTTTCGGTGGCGAGTTAGGGCTACGATCCTGACAGCCGTTTGAATGTAAAATTCAGTTCACTTGCATTGTTTGCTGACAGACTACTTAAGGGAAAAAAAGAAATCTTAGTCTTTCATATTTATTAGAGTAATAACATTGAGGGAACAGTGAGAGAGTAGGTGGGAGGTGAGTGGGTTTGGTTTTGTGGGGGTTGTTTTGTTTGCTTTTGTTTGGGGGTTTTTTGGTGGTGGATTGTTTTTGGTTTTGTTTTGGTTTTGTAATGGGTTGTCAGTAGGGACTCTGGACACAAGCAGGTTATTTTATGGCAAACCAAGCCATGTTATGCTTCGGGAATTTTTCTTGGTTTTTAAATATTGCAGATGCATCCTGTGCCCAGCAACAAAACCCTTAGAAGAATGAGAACTAAATTTCTCATGTTTTCAATTATCTGCCTTTTGGTAGAAATACTGATTCTGCCTTTCATTTTCAGAATTTTTTCCTCCTTATTTATACACAAAACAGCTATCCTAGTAGTATGCTTCAGGCCTGTGCTTTGATCTTGCCGGTAAATCATCAATTTAAATATAATTTTAATTTTTTAAATTATTTTCCTAAAGAATCTCATTTGTTAGTAACGTTAAGACATACTGCTTATATTAGGATAAGAAAAAGGCTGCAAAAGAATTAGAATTTATTGGGAAAATGTGCATGAATTACATGAATATGTATGAAATATTAAAAAATTAAATACTGATACACAGATGAACAGCTCGAAGCACTTATTTATAGTCGGTCAGACACTTTTCCGTCACTTATTCAAATAATTCTCCTGTCTATATATGTATATCTTTATGAAAGGTATTTTTAGCTACTGCAGCTGTTGTATGCCAACATGTAGCTGTTATAGACATATTGTTCATTTTCTTAATGTTCTTTCTCAGTAATAAATTATTTATTTATGAAAGTGAAAATTTGTGTTTTCAAGTCTTCAAGTGTTGTTTCAGAACCTAGTTATCTTTCGTTTGTGCTTAGATTAGTAATTTTTAAGCTTAAACATGTTAAATTGAAATTGAAATTATGTATTTATTTTTAATTATTAAAGAAAAATTAACTAGTCAAAATACATACAGTTATGAGAGGTTTTAATTTCTTATGTCTAGTTTTATGTCTGTAATTCTACTAGAAACTAATCAGCGACATTTTTAGGTAAAAAACAAAACAAAGGGCTTTAGCTATTGCAAGGTGGATATCCAAGATTTCAGGCACTTCACCTAAAAAGCATTTTGTGGAAAGCAAGATGATATGAGTCAAAAGATTATTTTAATAAAAATGTAAGTGGATGGAAAGCAGCATTTAGGAATGAAATTGCTCTCTTAAGTCTTTGTAGTTTGCGTACGCGTATGATGGAGAGACATACACAATAAGTAAAAGCATGAAAGTTTTTCAATGCAGCATGGCACTGTAATCAGACTGCAAGAGAGTTATTAGTGCAACTGGTTTTGACAATGGATCACGATATCCACTACAGAGTGTTTTCTTTTGTTCTCTCTTACTTAGTTTTGCTTGGGTTTTTGAGTAATTTTGGAGTTTTCCTGTAAAAGAAAACTGTAGGTGTATTTTAGAAATGTCATGATTACAAAGAGGAGTAAATGCTAAAATTGAATTAACATGCCGTGTGGCATCTTCCGTCATTTGGGGAAGGAGAAAGAACAAACCATGAGAAGAGAAATAGTTGACTCAGAAGTTGAGCGTTCAAGCTAATGAGTCTTGGTGCTGGTATGCTTGCTTCATTTGTGGACCTTCTCCTTGTGAGAGGTATCTAGGTCCAGGTTTATTAGCTGTAACTGTAACTGAAAGGTTGGCATTCAGGGCACGCAATAATAGCTAGCTATGCCTACTGGCTAGGTAGCCACAGATACCCAGCAAGGATTATGCTGTGCTTTCAGTTAAGCCTGGGTGGCTGTGTGGGCTGGAGGCAGTGCTGCAGGTCCTGAAACAACCCCAGCCCAGGGCGGTTCAGCTCCGTGGTGATGCTGGTGATGCAGCAGCGGGGGCAAGCTTCCGGTCATCCCATTTCCCTGTGGCATTTTGTTGCTGCGGGCAGTCCTTTGGGCTGTTAACACAGGAACAGCTAAATTCTGATGTTGCACAAATAATGATAAAACATGCAGGCAACTTGAGTATTGAGACAGCTTTGTGAAAATCACTGTGGTGCACTATATAGGATGTTGGTCAGTAAATTTAAATGCAACCTTCTTTTGGCTAAGTGAAAATACAGCTTTTCTGATCTTTCTGTTCGAAAAGAATTTTTCACTTACAGCTAGTCAAAACGAGATTCTTCTGAACATACTGCTGTTGTTCAGTTCATGTGTATATGTGACCTTTGTTTCTTTTGTCCTCCAGCAGCTTTCTTCTGCCCTGTCCACGTAACAGTTTTCCTTAGTCTTGAGGGGTTTTTTTTGAATGTTGGACAAAAGTAGCTGAGTGTTTACACTATACAAACCTTCATCTTACAAGATGAATTTGCTCTGAATTCAGAAGATGCTGGAGAGCGAAGCAATGAGCTGACGTAGCAGCACATGTAGCATGTCCTCTCCTGACCCTCTCCCCTGGCCCCGAACATGTCTGGCAAATGGAGGCTTGGCATGCTGCCACAGCTGATTACACAAGGCTTTCTGTGTCCTACTTATCTGAACAAAGGCTGCTCTGAGGAACATAGGCATCACACCTAGGTCACATAGGCAGAAAAAGCCATCTCCTGACAGAATTTTACTGAGTCATGATGGAGCTTTCCTTCATGGTAAGTCTGTGAGAATTGTCAGGTTTCAAATGATGGCTTGCCTTGCTTGCTAAATAAATGCAGAACCGGGAGCTATTAAACTTGCTAATGTCATCCTCGAGAGGAGGAGGGAGTAGAATCACTATTTTGAGGTCTCAGGCTTGGATGTAAACAGAGACAGTACTGAAAATCTTACACTGAGAAGAAAACAGTTCTTTTTCTGTTGGTCATCTATTGATTAAAGAAACAACAAAAACCGGGTGCTTGCCTCTTAAATTGTAAAGGACTAATTTGTTAGGAGAATTGGTGTTAATTCTAGTAATGAAAACATATTAAGTTACTTAAATCGGTGTCCGATTACAGTTATTTTACTACCAGACCTAATGCTTTCATCAGTTCTGTTCATATGCAATCCACTGTACTTCTGATCCTTGGAAAGGTTACCTTCGAAATTGTTTCCACAATCAGAGGCAAGTCAAGGACTCCAGAGGAGACAAAACAGGCTGTAGATAATTGTGCAATTACAGATGGCTACAAATCAAGCTATATTATGACTTGAGCTGCAGCTTTTGAAGAGAGCCTGTTACTTTTTAACATTCAGAACACTGCCTTCTAGGTAAATCCTCTTACTTGGGATTTGAATTTCTATAGACTGCTGTCTGCCTTGAGGTATTGTATGTCGTCTCTGAACTGCAGCGGCCTCTCCTGCATAATAACTATTTCACACAGCAGTAGCCAGCTTCAGTACTGCAATATTTGAGAGAGGTGCAGATGTTTGCTAGCCGCTTCTGTTTGTTGCAGAAATGGAAGTTGGAAATGATTACTATTTTTTTAATTTTTTTGGTGCTGGTAATTGTGATTAGTGGATCTGCTTTTGGCTGATGAGGTTTATGTGTTAGAACGCATGCATGCTTTTTTTTGTCTGTTTTTGAATAGTTAACGGGGAGCTATATATTATTTATCTGGCAAGAGGTGTAGGTTTCCTCGTGTATGTGCGTTTCAAAGGTTCTTGATTTGAAAGGTTCTGGGTTTTCTGTGTATTGCTTTGAGATAATTGTTTGGTGCAAATGGTTTAATTTGCTGTAGTTACGGGCTTCAGTTTATCAATTTCTTTACTGTTTGTAGCTTAGTGAACAGTGCAAGCAGAAATTTACTACACTTAGAAAATTTTCATAATGTGGATTTTGAAATTTAAAAGTCAGCTAATGTAGCAGTAAGAATTTAAATTTTTAGGAGGCATTGCTGAGAATATTCCTGCTTTTTTTAACTGTATAGCACTGATACTACTGGCATATTTAAATATTAAAATGGTTAGATTTTCTTATATGGTTGCCTGCTTTCTCTCAGTGAGTCTTACTGCAATAACCCTTCTGAAAAGCTACTACAGAACAGTTGTCAATCGTTTCTTTTTAGATCTGCTTATTTTTTATAATAGCATTGCTAGATGAGAGCAAATCTGTTCCTTTCTGCTTTATCTTTTCATATTAATTGTTAGTGACAGTGCAAGATGACACATCTGTGCAAAAAGGGTTTTGTGCCATTTAGATCGGCATACTCAATGTACAGGCCAAAGCATATAGGTCTGTGCCTTTTTTCTTTTGTCAGGCAAAATGCAATATAAAGTAGAGCATTTTATTTTTATTTAGTCTTTTTTCTTTTTTAAGTTGCCTGCTTAGTAGAATCACTATGGTAACCGACTAAAGGATGTCTCTGAGGCACACAACCTGCATTGCAATGTAAGTGAGGGGAAATTTTAAGTTGTCTGACTGCTGAACAGTAAAAAAAGGAACACGCAAGGCAGAGAAATAAGCTAATACTTAATATTTATAAGCTATTATTTAATGCTTGCTCTAAGGTTAAAAAGTTATTTTACAAGTAATGTATATGTGAGTTCGTTGTTTTCTGTGCTCTCTTCTGGGAATGATACTGCGAAAATGTTCATTAAAAATCATAAATTTGTGTTATTCAACTTGAGTTTGTTTCATTTTTTAAAAGCTGTTATATATTACAAATGATGTTGATAGAAGTCAGTGAGGAGGTAAGCTGCATCACTGTGTGCCTTGCAGAGCTCATGAGAGCGTCAGCGTTCTTTTTTTATGCTTTGCTATGGATAATACATGAATTTTCTAATAATTTTTCTGTTAAAAATGTTTATTTAGAAATTTGGTGGTCTGTTAAACTCTTATAAATCTTTGAGATGTGTGTTATACAGACATGCTATACAGGAGGTATTATTAGGATCATGAGGAGTAGTATCTAGTAGCTCTGAGTATGACAATACTGAAAGCGAGCTGCATATACATCCATTAATAAGGATTTTTTTTTTTTTTTTTTCTTCCCAGCTACACTAATAAGCTCCTGATGCCACCTAGTTTGGCATCCTGAACAGCTGGAGCTAAATTATCATTTTTGTCCTAACAAAATAAAATATACTAAAGCATCAGTAATGTTTTGTGTATTAGAAGCCACCTGAAACTGTATTTTGTAGATAACTGTATTTATTAACAGTAGTATTTTATATGCTATCTCTTAGGTTCCTGTATTCCTAGGCCTTATTCTCTATTGAATTAATATGTTAATCCAAATTCTACACTGTGTAGGAATTTTCTATGAAGTTTTTGGAAAAGTTCAGAGGCACTTGAGTTTATATGCCTGTTCCATTCATTTTAGCACACTTGGTTGTGTTTCAAACTGTAAATAGTGATCACTGAATTAGCATGACACTTGTGAAATGATTGCTCACATCCGGACTTTCTGGCAGACAGACTTCATTGCTCTGCTTGTGTGACCTTCTTTCTATACGAATGAAATAGTTGGCTCAGAACTTCAGAATGCAAAGATGTTTTAAAAAATATTTTTCATATCTCTTGAGGAAGACTGATTAAAAATAACTGAAGTTATCTTAATGCCTGTAGGAGAGGTTGTAAGAACTTATGAAAGCCTTATGAACTTGCATTTTAATGTAAAGGTATTCATTTTAAGTGCTTTTTGACAAGAGATCAATTTTCTAAAAAGACTTCAAATCACTCAATTTGAAGGAATAGTATTCTGTTTTTCTAGACAGACAAATTGAGAGGTTCGATTTTCCATGAGGATTCTGAGGAAAACTTGATCTTCCAATTTTGACCATTCATTTGATGCAATCATTCTTCCAGATGCTATCCCAATTGTTTTGTGAAGATGTCTGTTGCCATCTTACATTACTAGAAGCATTGCTGCATCTGCAATAAAAAAATTTACTTTCCTCTAGTAAGCAGTTGAACAGAAATTGAAACTTGTTTTAAGACACATGGTAAAATGCAATATTGATTTTCAAGTACAAAACTGATTTATTCTTAGTAACTTGCCAAAGTGCTAGTATTACTTTGTTTGAAAAACAAATCATTTTTTTTTTCAGCATTTTCAGTTAGCTTTGATTGACTGCAATCCCTGCACTTTGTCTAACGCTGAAAGTAAGTAACCTATATGTATTTCCATTTATTTTGTTGTAGATTTTTTTAAAGTCTTGTGATCACAGCTGTATCAATTTTTAATGAACCAATCCTTCAAAATGAAAAAAAAACAGTACTGAGAGAGGGAGACTACAAAACCTGTCTCCATCTGTCAATGGAGACAGATATTCCAGTGGAATTGTGGATTGTTTTAGTAAATGGAATAAGTAAAAATTGAGACTTAGCTTATTAATTGCTCTGAAGACTTGAGTTCTGGAGGAAACGTATTATTTGACTGTTCATTTATTTATTTATTTATAAACATAGTGCTTGTGCCATGGCACACATTTAATAGTAATTATTTAAAACTTTGTCTCATCTCAATAATCTGTCATTTTTTCAGTGATCGTTTTAATGCCATTTAAATGTATAGATCTAAAATTCAGGATCAGTTATGCTGTTGAAGTAAGAAAAAGTACAAAATGCAATTTGATTGTTTTATTAGGTGCCAACTATATATTAGTCTGTATTTGAACATGTTAATCTTTTAGTCCAGTACGATCTATCACATGGAGTATATACTGTAAGCTGTTACAGAGCATCCTGCAGGTATTTATCCCTAGTTAGTGTAATTGTATGCAAGAATAAGCGTATGTTCCTGCATGTTTTGGAGTCTGTAAGAATTGAAAGACAGACAGTTGTGAAGGAAATTACTCCCTCAGTTTTTAAGGTACCTTCATGCTGCTCTTGGTGTTGAGCTTAAGTTACCTCCTAAGTCTAAATTCAGAAGCATTGGATAAAGTATTTAAAAGCATTTATTTATTTTTTAATTCAGAGCTGGATGGAATTGTGAATATTCTATCAGCAAGGATAATGAAAGGGGGTTTGTTTACATGGGTGAAACTGCTGGCTGTGTTGGTACCAAGAAGCCAGCTGTGCTACAAGGTCTTCTCCAATGCTTTGTCACTTATCAGGAGCAGGAGCAGATAATTTTGTAAAATTATTTGCAGAATTCTTCCTAAGTCAATAGGCTTTTATTGTTTTCTACCAGATATGTGATTCTTTATTATATTTCATGTTAGTTCATATTATTTCTCACTAACTTTTTTGGTTTTCACTGTATCTCTGAATTTTTGTAAGATTTTCCTAATGCTTCCCCCACAGTCCCCTCTGCCCCCAGATCTATGTAGAGATGTGGCCCCATGTGAAGGCTTCGTTGCCCCGTGGCCTTGGGCACGGTGCCTGACAAACCCAAAGGAAGAGAGTGAAGAGGCGTGAGAGATACTTTGTCAGGTTCTCCTGTACTACTTAGCAGAAAGAGAACCGTGCACTCTGACCCAGGGTGTCAGGTACCATCACGTAAACGCTTGAGATTGCCTTAATTCTACCCCTTGCATTTCTAAAGGCTGGGTGGGTAACAGCATTACAGTGAGTGTGTTCCTGGCAGAAACGTTTTGAGTACCAAGCATGTCTTCTTTCTATTTAGGCAGTCTCTAAGGTGACACCTTTGATTTCTTTCGCCTGCATGGCATGGCTTCCTTTTGTAGCTTCACACTGAAGGGGTTTTGCTGTGACGGGAAAAAAATAGGAGAGATTTTTTTAGATAATGAACTCCTGAAACAAAAGCAGAGGTTTTTCTTTCATCAGTACAGAGTGAAGTCTGACGATGTGGTGAACATAATAAGTGTGTTATGTGCCCTTTAGCAAGGAACACAAAAAGTTTATTAAAATTTTAGATGATGCATTTCATTATGACCTGGTTTCTGAAGTGCACTAGGCTACCTTCTTTATAGTAAAGGACAAAGCAGTGCACAAAGGGAGCTTTTCCTCTCCCTTATGATCCAGAGAGAAACCCTGGAACTCCAAATTACCTGTATAAGCCTCTGTGTCACACTGTTCTGTAGCTTCAAGAGAAAGAAATCTGTGTAATTGAAATAAATTGAGCTTAGCTCAAACACAAGTATTTTCTTACTTGTAGTCCTCAAGAACATCAGGCAAAAGTCTGTCTCAAAGGAATTTTTCTTTCCTCATCAAATCAGAATAAGGATTACATTCATCTCAACTAGCTTTAGCTATCTACCAGTCGATGGCTAGTCTAGGTTAGCAGTTCTCAAGCCTTAGAGATCAGGCACTCCACCTTTTCTTTAATGATTTGAGCAGCATGAGGATAATTTTCCCTCTGCTTTTACTCTTGAACTACTTTCATTTTCTTTCTCCAGCCAGCAATTTTCTTGCCTCCAAGAGCTGCTAGTAGTATTATGGCATTCTGTGCAATTCATATGAGGAATTTAAGATGCTTTACAGTAATGATCAGAATACTATCTGTAATTAATGCTTTTAGTTCAGTTTAACAGGGGAAAGACAATTCCTAAAAAGGGAAAAAAACACCTAAATTTAAGATCCTGTATAAAGCTGGCAGTGTATAATGTAGTTTTCTGTTCTGTAACCCAGCTGGTCTGTCCCTTGGCAGTTGAATGAAAATAAAAAATAAGTCTTTATTTCTAACTCAGTTATGTACAGAAAATATTACCTGCGTTCTGTTGTTGTGCATCTCTGCTTAAAAGAGATTTTATTGCTAAGTTTACTGAAAGGTTAATGGACTCTGCATTTTAGAATACAAATAAAATCCATGGACTGCTTTTCTACAATATCTGTTTGCAGTCTTAATGCTTTGTTAGGATACATATTCATTCTCTGTCAGTTCTGTTATATTAAGCTATCAATTAAAATATCAATGTTACATTAAAATATCAATGTAAACAAATACTTTTTTTTGTATCTTCAAAATGTAATTTATCTTGGTTTTGCATTGATAGATTTGAAACATTGTTTATTCCTCACTTGAAAAAACATATTGTAATTGTTGTCGTTCATTAAAACTAATAATTTTGATTTTCCCACTCTTACAGTTCAGTTCCACATCGCCCACTTATATGAAATCCAGGTAAGCTTTAAGCTCCTTTTTATAAAGTGTGGTTGAGTTTCTAACTATATGATGTAATCAATCTGTGGAATTCAGATTATAGATGCTCTTATAAAGTTAGGCTTAAGCCTTGAATCACTAAAGAAACTTCATTTGCTTTGGCTAAATTAAAAATATTTTGTATGTATGTGGACTGTCATGCTATAAAATGGAGAAGATATTTTAATGAACTTACATATTTACCAGTCTCCCAAGTTGAATGCAAAAAAACCCCTAAACATAATTTTTAGTGAAATACTTTTATGAGATTTTATATATATATTTAAAAGCTATATATAGATAAAAAATATGTAATTTCTCAATACATATGTATTCATATTGTTTCTCTCACACACACATGCACACACGCGCACACACACACTGGAGTCTAGCCAGTTGCCAGGTGCCTTTTAAGTATATTTGACAGAAATTATAAAATTTAACTGAACATATGTGACAAACATTTGAGATCTGAGGTCAACAGCACATAAAGCTGTGTTATTAATTCTATATCAAATCCTACCATGGAGTTTTTTAGGTGAATCTTTTGGGCAAGTAAATTAAAACCACGTAGCTACGGAAATAGCTATTGTATGTTTGTAATTTGACTGACTGGTCATATAATGTAGATTGTATGCCCGTTTATAGGTATTATATGACTGAGGAAGGGATGTGACGTGAAAACAAGAACTGTTGTAGTTAAAATGGATGACAGACATAAAATACTTTTTCAGTCAGTTAAAAAGTAGCTTGATAAAGTAAGTGCTGTCTTTTGATGGCACAGTGAAAAATGACTTTAGGTATTTATATATAAATAAAAGATATAAATTTGATAGACAAGATATTTTTCTTTTGAATGCTTTTGGTGCAAAGCTATACGACAAGACAGAAATCCCCTGACCCAAAACACCATTAAGGAACTTCGTGGACTGTTACGGTTCTTACCTGGCCACTGGCCAGATTTCATTCTGAGCACTGGAGCACATCTGACATGTTTATATAACAAAACACCCTCAACACATTAGTTCTTTTGATCTGCTAGAGTAAAATAGAAAGTTGAACACCTCAGGTCACCATGCCAGGTGCCTCATATAATTGTGTGACCAGTGTTACAAGTGCTTAAGCTGTGCTTTCTGATGACAGTCATAGGCATCGGGAACTTTATTTTAGCCCAAGTCAGCGCAAAAAAGTTTCAGTGCATTCTGCTATTAGACTTGGTTTGTCTCACAGTTCTGGTTGGGAGGTGTATCTTCTATTCTGGAAGCTGAGAAACTTAGAACCACAAAGGGTCTTGACTTCATTCTGGGTATTACCTCTGACACAACAAAGTGATGTTTTTGGAGGCAGGCTGGTTGCTTGGTTTCTTTTAAAGGACACAGTGCTACAGTTTTCTGAACGCCTCCATGTATTTGGAAATTATCTACTCTCGAATATCTAATGAAAAAGTTAATTCATTCCTTAATTATGTACCTTCACAGTACTGGAGTTTAAATGATGGGTTGCCAGCCTCTGAACAAGAAAATAGCCTGGTGCTGATAAGAGTTAGCAGTGTTTTTTCATGGTGTTTAATGCTAGTTTCTATTACTTCATCTGTGGCAGTGTGAGTCCCTCTAGCCGTTTGGGTGGTAGCTTATACGGTGTCTAGAGAAAGATGTTGGGTTGGGTTCCCCTCCCCCTTCTCATTTCGAAGACCATTCATGATGCAGCCAAACATCAGGGACTTTGGATCTTTGGAATTAACATACCTAAGTAAAACCAAATGTAAACATTATGACAGTTTTCTGTAATAGTTTAAGGCATATATTTAGACAGATTTCTAAAGGGTAAATAAGACAACAAATAACAAAAGTAAAAAATATTCTAGATCTGGAAAACATGCCCTATTTGAATAGGTCTTTCTGAATCCTCCCAAGCATGTAAACATCTTTTTCAAAGTGTGAATATTAGGCACTAATATTTACATATTTGACATCTGGATTGCTGCCTCTGCTGTCATGCTATACAGTGAACTCCTGTTCATTTGCTTATCCTTCATAGTCATAAACTACGAATTTTGTTCCCAATGCTAAATTTAAAATTTTTTCCTGATTGCTTTTATTTTGCTGGACATGGATATTTTATTTATTTATATTATTTGTTTTCTTACCAGTTGTCTGCATTTCATGAACACCAATTAAAAATCTTTTCTACCAACTTCCCCTTGTTCCATTTGAAAGTATGTAATTGCTGCTTTAATTTTTCTTCCTGACTAGAATAAGGTTTTAAAATCAACAGAGTTGTCTTTTTGTGATTGTGAGATCTCAAGAACCTAATAACATTTTTAACTTCTGATAGGTATTATATTGCTTAGAGTCTTCTTCCCAGTTGTCCCTTTTAAAACACCGGTAGTCAGTACCGCATAAAACAGATGTAACTAAGTCATGATCATTTGCATTTAGGTGGCCCCATTTATTTTAGTATGCTCTTCATCTGTTTACCAGAATGAAGTCTGATGTTGAAATATCTGAAAGCATATTTTTTTAAAAAATTGTATAGAATTTTTAGAAAGTAAAAAAAAAAAAGTACTAACAGACCTCAGCATTTATGTCTCCTAGACTTTTGTGGGAGAGGAAAAACAGAAGAATTAAGCATTTAAAATACTTGCAGTGCTAAACAATTATTGTTAGGGTAACACGAAGATAAATGCTGACGTTATTACAAAAAAATTCATCTATCGAGAAGTCTTAACCTTTAATATATACAAAACAGCTTATACTGTTCCAGAAGTCAATAAAGACCACGATCCTAACCTGGAAATGTGTTTTCTGTAACAAGACCTGTTTGTATAGGGAGTTAAGAATTGAATGTTTCTATGCTTTAAGCACACTTCAACTATGTAGCAAATAATAAGACGGCATACCTTCATTCTCTAGGCATAATACGTGGATATGTTTTAATTCTACGTATGGTGGGACTCTTACCAGGACAACAAATATGTTGAAAAGGCAGTTCAAATACACTGAAGGAAGGAGAGAGGCAAAATTATACCAGCCACCAATTGCCAATAATCTTCATTTCTGTTACAAATTTCCTGGGAGGAATTTGTGTAGAGTTTTTTCAGCTGTAGACTCACATTCAAGCATTCCCCTTAAAAGCAGTATATTCATTTTAGTGTAAGAAGCATAATGCATGTATGAGGAGTTGACAAAATTTAATAATTTGCAAATTTCCCTCAATTATTTTAAGTAGTCAATTTATATTAAATACTATATTTATGAAAGTTATTCTCTTACCATATATATACGTCACTCATTAAAGTTTTCATATGCACTGTATGCAAAAAAAGAAAAAATTCTAGAATTTTTTGTCAATGTGTTTGTGTGCTGTCAGTGCTGTGAAATCGTTGCTATTGGTGATCTGTTGTAAGCTTTATGATTAATCCATTTACTTTTTTCCTTTTGCAGAGAAAGTATCACTCTGCAAAGGAAGCTTATGAACAGCTTTTGCAGATCGAAAACCTTCCTGCACAAGTAAAAGCAACTGTCTTACAGCAGTTAGGTATGTAAAATTAACTTTTATTTTCCTGTGTGTTTCTTTTTTCCATCTTCGCCTTCAGCAGTGTTTTTTAAGGCTCCATTTCCAAAGTGAGTCTTAGACACTGAGTATGATACGTGAGATTTTCAGCCAAAATAGAATGCATAACAGTAGATAAATAAGAGAGGAGGAAAAGATTTTAATTAAACTTACAACATTAAAAAGCTCTTAGACTTGCTACAGTATGTGCGTTACAGGTTTTGGGCAATGAGGGGGTGGTCTTTCAGAGAAGGAGTGCAGCAGTTAGAATTCTGTATTCTCTGTTCTGCCTCTGAGAACATCCCTTGAATAGCCAGGCTAAATGCGGTAAACCAAAATACTCTTCTCTGTTGCAGAATAGAAGAACATGGCAAATGAAAAATTTACCTTTTCTTTCTCTTTAATTATAGTACGTAATGAAAACCTATTTCTGGAATTAAAAAGTTTATCATCAGATTCCATAAAAGAAACCATATAAAAGAGAAAAAGTATTATTTTTTAAAAAATTGTCATCTTCCATATTTATAGAAAGCTGATAAATCATTTTTAGACCAAAATTTCTAATGGGTGGGTAGAATAAATTACTTTTGTCCTATATGCCTTATAAAAGTATTTCCAGAATATTTTGTTAAAATTGTTCAACCCAGTGCAAAACTTCTTCATTCACTTTCTCCATGTTCTTCATCTAATTTATTATTCTAAATATTAATTTAGCCTGCTTATGCCCATTTTTATTTTTTCCTCCCTTCACGTAGTGGTCATTTAATTCAAGTTAGTAACTGGCACTGAGTTATGGCCACAATGCTTTCTTTTTTTGTAATGCAGGTTATGTACGGATTTGGAGTGGGCTAATTTGTTTAGCTTTTGATTCTTCTGTGTGAAATCACAAGTGAAACTGCTGGAGAAGTTCACTGCAGGACTCTAGGTGCTGATCTTTTTGCTGTCACACGACAGTGTTGCTTATATTTCAATATCCCCTTTGAATTTTTTTAAAGTTGGCATTATCCCATCTAGTACAAATTGTCAGCAGTTCCATCCAGAAAGGCTATACATATGATAAATGGAAGACAGGCTTCCCAGAATAGCTGACCAACGCTTTTTCAACTCCGTTTGATGTATGTTGCCACAGTAGAAGCAAAGGTGCATAGTTGTATTCATAAAATCCTACCACAGGTCGCTGTGCTAGCAATAAGAGCAATGACTTTGACAATTGTCTGCTGTCTAAAAACTGGATTAACTCCCTTTATTCAATCAGCATAGGTCACCTAGTTTTGTAGCGTAGATAGCTTCTACGTGGAGAAAGGGATAGAGTGGTCTTAACCAGAACATGCAAGGAATAATACCATTTCTTTTGCTTTTCGCTGTTAACAGTGGTATTTATCAGAGTATGGTGTTTATAGCAGATTTAGTCTCTAGCAGCTGGTAATAAAAACACCTCCTCAGGAAGTGTAGTCTGGGTGGTGCACTGCTGCTTAGAAAAAATAATAGAAAATACCTGCCATCTGCCAGAATGCTACTGGCAAAACCCAATCAATATATATTTGTATTTCTATGTTGAACTCTTCTCCCCACCCCCCCCACCCCCCCATCCCCCCCCCCCAACAGAAAAATCGTTTTGGCATGAAAATACCCTTTGTTTATTTTCCTTAGCTAGTTAATGTTTATTGAGCCAGAGTTGAAATTTAGGCAAGTTCAGATGTCTTGTGAGAGAATTATTAAAATCTTTGCTCTTGTTGCTGGTTTCCAGAGCAGACTACTGTGGAGGAGAACCCTGTGATTCTCAGATAAATACATATCCATTTGAGCTGATGCATGCTCACTAGTTCAAGTAGACATAACAGTGAGATCTGTACAATTGGATAAGAGCAGTTTGTTTCTTTTGTGCCATTTCATTTGCTTTCCAGACAACAATTCTTTTCACTGCTTTGCCTAAAATTACATTAAATTAATGAGACTGAAGATCAAATCTGTTCTGGTATTCTTTCTCAAATTGTACTCAGCAGTTGCAGGAACTGGAAGGAAGAGTGTAAGAAGAACGTAAGCATCTGCTTAGAGGTTCCCAAAGCACACCCTCAATGATTTTCAGCTAGGGGCATTCCTAGGTGGTGTCCATGTAATTGGATGAGACACCATGAGATGCTAAAATGGGGAAGAGGCTCATCTCTTCAGAAACTGAGATGATGATGTTCATTGGGGGAAAAGCAATTGCCGCAAGTTCAGCATGAGAGTGATTGATAAGCATAAAAAAACCCTGCAGCATGAGCTAAGCTAGCACATCCTCTTGCTGAGGCAACACAGGGATTTGTTACAAATTAGGCTGTAAAGACCTGGAAAAGAGTGTGGAACACTTGTGAAGGATGGACAAAATCTGCGTTCTTGTTTATTATGTTAAAAATGCACCAAGAGTGGAAGAGTAGTCAATATGCTAGTTGAGAATTTGACTTAGGTCTTGCAAATGGGAAACTGTACAGCTTACCAGAGTTTTTCCATCACCTTCTTTCTGTACGTTCTTCATTTTATGCATGAGGAGAAGAGAGATCCAGTTTCCTTTACCTGTGGTATTCTAGTAGAAAACTTTTGTTTGTTTTCCCTCACCCTCTCTCTTGCTTTCTGCCTTTTTCATCTCCCTGTGCAGGAAGATAAAATTGGGAAGCAGCCCTTGTTTTCAGCAGTGAAGCTAAATAGGGATTGCTAGTTCTCATTTCTGTCTCCTAGAAATAGATTCTTTCTTTTTATCAGTGAACCTCAGTAAAGATCTCCTGAAGATACATGTTATCTTTCAATCTGGCAAGGTTCTGATGAAACGGAACGTAGGCATCAACATTTCCAAATATTCAGGAAATTGTTTAATGTCTTTTTTTACCCTTGTTTATAATCCCTGAACTATTAGTTTCTCTCAGGCTTTGCCTGGCACTGCACCCCGTACATTTATCCTTAATGTACAGTTACACAAGTGCATTCTGATAACCACCCTCACATAAACCTTTTTTTCTTAAAGCATGAGTATTTTCTGTATGCTTAAGAACTTCAGTGACTTGGGATCTGAATCAAAATCGTAGTTTGCTTATGAAGTCCATGAGAGAAAGTTGTGTATGTTATATGTCTCTGCAAAAATTATTGGGTTTTTTCCTTTTTTTTTTTCTGATGGGTAGGCTTTTGACTTGATCCATCTTCAGACAAGATAAAGTACTCTTTTGTTTTTTTCAGCACTGTAACCACTTGGCTCCTAACCTGACATTTCTTGCAGTCCGTGAAATATTCAAACTTCTGCTTCTGACCACAGTTTCCAAGTGATACTTCTTAAAACACCTCAGGCAAATGTTGTTCGATAGATATGATTTTCTTTTAGACTCCCTTTTTTAAAGCTTGTAAGTTTGCCTTCCATTTGCAAAAGCGTTGCTGTGACTGTTAACAAACTATAAGTCCATGGAATAAAAATAAGCTGTATAGAACACGTAGAATAAAATATTTAAGGTATAGTCTAATTATAGAGCATGAAGTAAGGCTGTAAAAGTTCAGTTCTCAGCCTTGCCTACTTTGTCTAGCATTTCAGATGAGAGCTGAATCTGAACTGGATCTTTTGAGTGGTATTACCTGTTCATGTAGTTAGACTGTATCAAAAAGGATAAGCTTAGGGTGCTAAGTTTAGCTGACAGTGATTTTAAATGGACATATAGTGCAGGTGTGTGTACAACTCTGTAGGTAACTAAAACTTTATAAAAACCTTGGTTATTTTATGAAATTGGTATCATAGTGTTCCACAAGGGACCATTTATGGGCAGGACACTATAAAAACATAGGGACGATCCATTTTCACATCTTACATTTTACAAATGTTGGCTGAAAAGCAGTGGATTGTTAAGACAAATACATGGAGATTAAGCAAACAGCAAGACACTGCTGACCAGTGTGGTATGTAGTGATTTCAGCAAGCCAGCTGCCTGCTACAAAGGATTTCCTTGTACTCATGGTATGAATGGCAGTGAGATGATTTTGTGGCTGCTTAAAGGAATTCCATCTAAGCATAGAGGCAGATGAGGAGCAGCTTGAGAAGATGATGAAGGTGCTTTATTTGAAATGGTAACCAAGCCTTGCATCAGTGCTAGAGCAGAGATGCGTTTTAGTAGCATGTAAAAGATTATATGGGAGCATGGATTATGGGAGGCCTTTAAAGTGGGGATGAATAATTTGTCTAATGTAATGAAAGAAAAAAAGGCATTTGAAAGAATGTGATGTATGGTTAGATGAGGAAATAAAATTATCTTTTCAGCAGAATTTGTTATGTAGATGAGAGGTGATTGAATTTGTGAAGGTGAACGGCAAGGATGTTGTAGCAATGAAGATGAAATGACAACATAAGAAGGATTTAAGTGGAGATACAAAAACTCTTACCAGTGTTCTGTTGGGGAATCGTCCAAACGTAGATATGGGATAAATATGAGGATTTAGAAGAAAAGGAGTAAACTGAACATAATATACAGATAATTGATGTGCGTGACAGGGAGAATGGTGGCATTTTTCACAATGATGGGGAAGGTATCTGTGTTCAGAGGAGGAGAGTGGTAACATTTTCAGATTAACTTTTTATAGTAGAAGATTGAGCAGTTCATAATTGTGCTACCAACCTTGTAGAAAATTATGTAAACAAAAAAAAAAGCTTTAAAGGTACCTGAAAGTAATTTTGACTTAGAGTCCTTTTGTCCTGTAATTTTAGTATAGAACTTTAAAAGTTTTAAAAGTTTCATTCATAATATGATATGTCAGTGATACTATTGTTTGATTTTCCTATTTTTAAAGAGGAACTAATGCTATGAATATCCTGCTGTGCCAAAGTGTTAAATGGTCTTAGGGAATTTCACTTCTGCCGTTTATGAATTCTTTTTGTAGGCTGGATGCATCACACCGTGGATCAGCTTGGAGACAAGGCAACCAAGGAAAGCTATGCTATACAGTATCTCCAGAAATCTCTAGAAGCAGATCCAAATTCTGGTCAATCCTGGTATTTCCTTGGAAGGTGAGAAATGACTTTATAGACACTGTAACTATATTTGTAAATTTTTTGAGGATACTCATTATTGTGAGTATCTCACATTGTTTTTCTTCTTAATACTTTCAGAGGAAAAATGAAGGGAAAGGATGTATGTATCTACTGAAGTCTAGTTTTCTGGAAAGTGTATAAAAAGTCAAGGTGCTAACATATTTGGGATGAATATAGATTAGAAGTTGAAATGAAGTATGTAACCCAAGTGGTCCTGCTTTTTTTTTTTTTTTTTTAATTTATTATTCAGTCTACACATTTACAGTAATCTGAGACTGCCCTGCCTGGTTTTACCTGTTCCTCCTCCTCCTACCACATCTTCTGTTCTCTGTCTCTTTTTTGGTAAATGCTCTGTAGATGTTACTTTTCTTCGTATCTTTTTCACAATGCTTTATCTTCTCAGAATCTCCCTTCTAATCTCAATCAATTTTTGCACTAAAATACAAATATTTTCCCAGGTATACATCCATTTATAAACAGCATATATTGCAACTAAAGATTAGGCCAAGATAGCTCAGATTGATCCATTCTAATATCTATTTAAGTGTTGTATTAATTCTGTACTATCAGACAGTATTTTTTACTTGAAAATTAACTTATTCCAAGATGTAAATCGTATAAATTTGATGACTTTTCTTGATCTCCTTTTTAAGAAAATAGAGTACTTTACACAAACCATCAGTAACTCTTGAAATAATCAGGTTTTGGAGAAAGCTTTGAGGGCAATTGAAGTACATATGTAAACAGGTCGGTTCTGTTGAGAAATACATTAGAAAGGAATTATGCGAAAATAAAATTAATATCCTAAACTCAGTATCTTCCAGCTGACTTTCTTGAAGGTTCTGGCCACATACAACTGGAACCTACTTTTGTTTTTGTCATCCTAATTATATTCCTCCAGCTGTTCCTGCAAGACAGGGCTCTTCGACCAGCTGTCTGCAGGCTAAGGGAGAAACACCAGCACTGAGTGTGAAGGGCAGAGGGCTAGAGCAGGTGTGGAGGGAAGAGGGAAAATGAGCCAGGGATCATGTGGCTCATCTTATCATCCACTGGGCTGAAATCCTGTTTTTTCTTCAGTAGTCCCGTTTCACGTGCCTTGAGCTAGTTGAGTTCTTACACAGCAGCAGGACGGAGCCAGGGCTCCATGAAGTATGTGTGCACAGCTGCGGTGCTCCTGCTCCTACTGTGCCATGGCTTTCATGTGGTTAGAGTGAAACCTAGGACCATACAAGCAAGGGAGAGAAATGCAGGAAATGGGGGGGGGGGGGGGTGTCTAGTGGAAGCATCTCTTATACTCTACAGGGAAGACTAGAGCAAAATGTTTCTGTGCCCCATTCCTCCAGTCCATACGCTGGCAGGAGAAAAGGAAAGGAACAGGGTTACAGGGCTGTGCATTCGCTCTTCCTCTTTTTCCCTCCTCATGTATTCCCTTGTGTCGTTCCTTCCTCTGCTGGTTGTCCAAACTGGATAGCAAGTTGGTTTAAAGCTACCTTTCAAAAATATACCACCACCACCCTCCTCCCCCACTGAAAAAAATCCATCATCCTGTTTAAAGTTTTGTTGGGTGCTTAATGTTAGTGCTATCCTAATCAGAGTCTTCATGTATCTCATAAGCAGACAGATTGAAACGTGCCTGTTGGAACTTGGGTTAGATTGTGATTAAAATGATCTTCTGAAACATTGTGTTCAGACTTAATGAATATTTTTAGGCAAAGTACTGCTAGATTTTATTGTATTCCTTTCCTAGTATGCCTCAAGAATGCGTGAAAGTGTAGCATGTTTGACAAACCTTTGCCTGTACTGTTCTACTTGGTTTTTATTTTTTACTGCAATAAATTTTCTGTTGTTATTTATGTGTTTTGAAAGTTGTCAGTTCTTTTTCCAACAGGGAAACTTATTATAAACAATATAAGAAGCAGAGCTATTGTAGATTAAACTAGTAAATGTATATATATTTTTAATAATGTATTTATTTGAAGCTTTTAATTTTAGAAGGGTAGGTATTATTCCCTGTGGCATAACTGTAGGTGTCTTTAGAGTTCTGATATTTCTGCTTATAATGCCAGAATACCTTTGAATTTGTATGTGAAAAATATTCAAGAAATTAGGAAAAAATGCAGAACAGCAAGAGTTTTTACAAAATTTCATGCTCTATATATGCAGTAAAACTAACTGGTTTGTTGTTCGTTACTTAAAATCTTACTGAGATGTGAGTTCTTCCCAAAAAGCTTCCCATGCAATCAGGAACCATCCTGATTGAGTTGGTCAATATCTCTTAATAATTCTGAAATACTTCTTGTAGAAAATGAAGTTTCATAACCATTTGTTTGATGAAATAGGTAACTTAATTGTTTCTTTATAATGCTGTCTGTAGATAAATATTGTTCTCATTGACTGATAAGTTATCACAAATGAAAGAAATGTAAGTCTAAAATATGGTATGACTGTTTTGCTTACAAATGCAGTAAGCTAGGGTTTAAGCGGTTTTGGTGTACTTCTCAAATAAATAATTAGTAATACGTGTTGATTAAGATGTTTGAGTCTGCTTATGCCTGGCATTCAGAAACAGCAAATGTTTTGGATTGATCCAGATGAGTATGTATTTGCATGACTTAACATTTATCAGATCAGTCTTGGTAAGCCATCCTCAATGATTACATTCTATAAATATTACCAAAGTTCTTTTTTTCTTCTCCCAGGTGCTATTCAAGTATTGGGAAAGTTCAGGATGCCTTTATATCTTATAGGCAATCTATTGATAAATCAGAAGCAAGTGCAGATACATGGTGTTCTATAGGGTAAGAATGATACAGGGTAATACAGTGATACAATTCAATGCTATTATATATAAATAAAGTATATCAGCTTTTTAACTCTTTTGTGCTCTCAAGGGGATCGTAAAGCTTTTTTATTTATACCTTCATATTGTCAGACTTGTCTGATTTGAAGTTTAAATAATAAATTTTTGTTTACTTTCTCAATTTTTTTAAATACTGAATATGCTATGTATATGAGCTTTGCATATTAAGATTTTATGTGTTGTTTATGCTTATTACTGTGGTTTATATAACGGCAAAGTTTATTAAGGGTTTTGAGGGGGATGTGTATATTTGACTTGTTTGTATTTTGACTTTGTTATTAATTCTCAACTTCACTAATCTTTCTATTCAGTGTGCTGTATCAACAGCAAAATCAGCCTATGGATGCTTTACAGGCCTATATCTGTGCTGTACAATTGGACCATGGCCATGCTGCAGCCTGGATGGACCTAGGCACACTCTATGAGTCCTGCAACCAGCCTCAGGATGCCATTAAATGCTACTTAAATGCAACTAGGAGCAAAAATTGTAGTAATACCTCTGCACTTGCAGCACGGATAAAGTATTTACAGGTAAAACTAACATTTTAAGAAGCGGGAAATACTCTTCCAAATACACAGCAGAGGGGAGGGGAGAAGTAACACACAAGTTTAACTTGCAATTGTTTGTGGTGTGTATAACCTGTTTTCATGTGTATTGTAAGCATATCATAGCCTGTAATATTTTATTTCTTCATTTTTAAGTGGAACTTAATTCCTTATAAATCCTATTTTGCACATTTAATCAAAGCATACTGTTTTACATCACTTCGCTTTTTTCTTTGTATTGTCTACATTTTTAAGTTCTCATAACATGTAGAGAGAATACACACACACTATCTTTCACTCTTGTTTGCAATTTCAGAAAAAAGGAATTATGAGACCTCTGAATCCAGAGCTCATCTTTGTTCTGATTCTCACAAAGGTTTATATTCTGGTTACCCTCTTTATACTTAGCACCTTTCTAAAACCCCAAATTTTAAATCTATCCTCTCTTTAAGACATAATTAGCTACAGCATTTAGGAAGATTTCATGGACTTGCTCTTACTAAAGTAGGCTTGTGTTAAATTTGCTTTTTACATAATTTTTCCTAGGCTCAGTTGTGTAACCTTCCACAAGGTAGTCTACAGAATAAAACTAAATTACTTCCTAGTATTGAGGAGGCATGGAGCCTACCAATCCCCGCAGAGCTTACCTCCAGGCAGGGTGCCATGAACACAGCACAGCAGGTGAGAAGTTGGGTTATGTTCTGCAGGTGCCCAGCTTTAAGGGTTCTTTACAATCGGTAGTGGTCAAGCTTATTTTATTGAGCACAGGACTGGCTTTTATTAATAAAAAGCCTTTGATTTATTTGCAAAGGGATATTAGATCAAGAAGCTCCCTATAATATGGGAGAAATATGGGGGTACCAATTTAGAACCTTTGTGGATTTTCATGATTTTAAAAGATTTCATCTTAAATAGAAATGCTGCAGTGGTTTAATAATCCCGTGAAAGGTACACATTCCTCCATTGATGACCATATGGAAACTGATTTTTCAGTTATTGAGATCAGCTTCAGAGTATCTACTCGGCCCTTTTAATATATGTGGGCTGTTAAAATATATAATTTAAAGGAAAGAATTAAGAATATATAGAACCATATTTTTGTCTTCCTTCTGTGATTCTTAGGCTTGTAAACCTCATCATCCAAATACTGAACCTGTACTAGGCCTCACTCAAACACCAATTTCACAGCAATCCTTGCCACTACACATGATTCCTTCTAGCCAAGTAGATGACCTGACCAGTCCTGCCAAGAGGAAAAGAACATCTAGTCCAACAAAGGTATATATTCTGATGAACTAAAGAGCCCCCTACCAAAATTATATGGAAATATACATTAAAATGATGCAGCATGCACAGAATTTGTGCTGTAAATTTTAATCCTTTGGCATCAAGGTGGGGAATGTTTTTAGAAATTTAAAAAAAAAAACATTTTTTCAGTGATGTGTTTAATCAGGTTACAGTTCAGACAGGAAGTGCGTAAGGGCAATGCAGATCGGTGGCACTGTACTGCAGTCATAGCTGTATAAGTGAAAAAGTACAATCATAGTCTGATGATAGATAGAGAGGGAGATGATCATGTCATCCTGTCTATTGCCTTTGCTTATATTTAGAATTCAAGTGTTTCATCATCATGTAATAGTGTTACAGTAGATAAAGTATTCAGTTTTAAAAGTAGTGTACATTTAAGTTAATTGCGTAATTTGATTTGATTGTTTCTCGTTATAATATTAGATATCATTTAACTTTTTCCTCTGACTGCTCTGATACTGTATGGGAATGGTAGAATGAGACTTGGCATGTTTTAGTCTGCTCTTTGTTTGTATTGTTATTCTTGAAACAATGACTAGTTCTTTCATAAGTAAGATAAAATCTAGATAGTAAAAGAAATTATGTTGACCCGTTGATAGTCACACATTTTAATGTAATGTTTTATCTCAGAATACTTCAGATGTTTGGAGCAGTGGCCATACAGTGTCACATCCTCCTGTACAGCAACAAATTCATTCTTGGTGCTTGACACCACAGAAATTACAGGTAGGTATGTTGAAGATCGTCAGAAGTTTTGATGTATTTTTTGTTTCTTTCTTTCTTCCTTTTAAGAAAATAAATCTGAAACATTTTTCAGTTTTACATTTGTGAAATTCAGTGTGAAATACTTCCCAAATAATTCCCACAGTGTAATTCACGTTGTGCTAATATTTATGGCTTCTCTATGTGAGATTAGTTCTGTAGTAAAATAAATGATCTCTAGCAGAAACTGAACACTTACGTTGTATGAATTCTATAATTCATAAAGTAAGAACATACAGTAATTCTTTTTTCTTATGATGTTTTAAAGATAGATATGCAAATTGCTGCACTTGTGTGCCAAGTGAGTTTTGCTACTTGCTGTAATGTGGGGGATATTGAAGGGAGGTGTAGAAGTGCTGTAATATCCTCTTTTTCCTCTGAGGTAGCTTCTTGTATCAAATTGCATAAACAAACGTGCACATTCTACAAAATGCAATTACTCAAATGAAATCTGGTATTGCTTTTCTATATTTTGTGTCATCTGATATATGAAATGCTAGATTTTATTTTTAAAATCTTGTTTCAGGTCTCTTTTGTTACGATGTTTTGTTGTCTCTTCAGTTCATTAGGGTTTGCAGTGAGCTTCAGCAGGAATTCCATATTTTGAAAATCAGGCCTAGCTGGAAACTCTTACCCATGTATCACAGATACTGCTTTGGATGCAAGAAAAAATAGAAGGGAACACAGTGCAGAGACAGAAGGCATTCTGATTGACTGAGCAGTGTTCCCCTCAACTCCAATATAGTTCTTCAGCTGTTTCTCTGTCTGAACAATATTGGCTTTATTATGCTGCCTAATCCCCCCCCCCAGCCCCTTTCCTCCCTCTCCACCCCCCCACCCCCCTTTGGTCCTTCCCAATCACTCTTCTGTATCTCTCTCTCTCCCCCCATGCATTCTCATTATTTCTCTCTCTTTATTTTATATCGTACTACTTTCCCCCTTTTTAGTTTCACCTTTTTCCAGATCCAGCTTCCTCCTCTAAGCAGTATCTAAGTAGGCTTCTCTATCTAAGTACGGTATACTGGATTTACTGGCAATAGCTTGTCAAGGTTCCAGCATATATGAATAGGAAAGCCAAAAAGATATGTTGCAAGAGGAGAGTGAATAAAACCTTTATTACATCTTCTAAGTCAGCCTTTTAAAAGTGGCAGCTCAGAGGCTGGATGGATATGGCACATAACACACACCAAATGGCTCAGCTAAAAAAAGCAGAAGGGGAAGGGGCTATGGCCATACAGTAGGCGCCGGGGCTGCAGTGTGCCAGTGGAGGAGGGATGGGTGTTGGTTTCACTGAACTGGTGGGCAGCAAGAACAGCGCTGCCTGCAAAGCCTCTGCACCCATAGCACTGGAGAGAAGCGTAGACTTGCCTCTGCTGACATACGTGCTAGGTCAGTCTTTCTGATTCCTATTACCCTATTTAGACATTTTTTAAAAAGCAGAATAACAACTGAAGAGCACTGGTTTTGGCTTCTGTGTACTTGGTGTGTGCACTCCCATGGAGACCCTGTTTTCATTTCACAATCATAGACATATATATATATATATAGGTTAGTCTTATTCATTGCAGTCCGTACAGAGGGACTTCAGAATGGAAGCTACTGTTAATCCAGGGAATTCCGAATGAACCATCTTTAACCACTTTTTCAGACAATGTTAGATTTTTATTTTTTTTTTTTAGTTGATAGTTTGCAAACACAATTGTTCAAAGCAGAATGAACTACACTTTAATACTCATACTTCAGTTCCATTTATGTATTACTAATACAGCATCATCAAAGCAAAGGAGACAAGAAGGATGTAGAAAAATAATACATGCAGACCTGAAAGGAACTAAAGGAAACCTGATTTGTGTTTGGTTTTGGTGGGGCTTCGTTTGGTTTGTTGGTTGTTTTTTGTTTGGGGTTGGTTTTTGGGGGTTTTGTTTTGGTTTGTTTTTTTTTTGAAAGGATTTACAATGATGTGAAGTAGCTTAGTATTTAAGAACAATCAAGAAAAGTGTCACCTTTTTTGTAGCACAACTTTTGCCCTCCTCTCCACACACCCCTCTTCCTTCTCAGATAGTGCTTTTGTGTTCCACAATTTCAGCATTTATGTCATATCACTTAACAGCAGCAGACTTACTGGTAGAATGATGGTGTGTGCTGAGTAGTTTAAAATGAATACAAAGATCAGATTTTTGGTAATAGATACTTAAATTTATCAGTTGCAAATGAGTTCAGTATCATAACCTAAGATATTGCTCTCTGTAATTAAGTTGTGTTGTATTCTGGGTTTGTTTTTTTATATTTTCTGGAGAAGTTTTCATGTGTTACAATAGGTGGAATTTACTTTGTGCTGAACAGTATTAATAAAAGAATGGCACAGTACAAAAAAGTGTTAAAACATACGTAATGATAATAAGAATTCTATATAATCGTACTTGAATGTAGTTTTCTTTTACGGTATAAGTACACATAATTTTAGTGTAGTGATAATATTTATACACTCAATTTAGAAAGTCTCTTTAGTTTTAGTAGTTAGTAATAAGGTTTGGTTGCAGAATAGTGTATGGAAAGATGTTTGAGTCTGCAACAGAAATATCAATCACGTTTTCAGTTTTACAAGTCTTGTCTTCATAGATAATTTTCAGTATTTTATGCAGGAAAGTTATTAAAAAGCACATGCAATTTTAATGATTCTGAACTGTACTGCTGTTTTATCAGCACTTGGAACAGCTGCGTGCAAACCGAAATAATCTAAATCCAGCACAGAAACTTATGCTGGAACAGCTGGAGAGTCAGTTTGTCTTGATGCAGCAACACCAGCAGGTGAGAACAAAAATATTTTTCTCTTCTACAAAACTTTTGTCAGTAATGGTGTCTGTTGTGTTTCTTGAATTCTGAAGAATTTCTATTGTACAGAGTTCTTTTACTACGTTACATTGTCATCTTTTTTTGTATAAAGTATAATTGTGGTTTACTGGTTGAAACATAATGGTTTTAGCTGTGTTTTATTATAGGGCTACCAGATACTGTAAAAGTTTTCAAGCCACACTTTCAAACTAAAGTGAGTGGACACATCTAAAAGCAGTCTTACTTGAAAAATACTTAGTTGTAGTAAGCCATATTACAGCATGTCTCTCCTCCTCTCGTTCACTTCTCTCTCTCTTAGTGTCCAACTTTAGCAGTAAAATGCTAACACTCAGACTGAAGGGCCTAGAAGAAAAGTGATAGCTTTACCTTAAAATTCGCTCAGCGCATTTGTGAGCATGACCGTCATCTTATTTCTCAAAAGCAACTGTGAAGATCTTAAAATCAGTATAAAATTGGAATTGACCAGTGCAATAAAGTACACAAACCTTGTACGCTCTTTACTTTTTAAATTCTGCAGCTAATGTTCTTGTGCTTTGTTCATCTTCCGTTAGATGAGACAAACAGGAGTTGCACAGGTACGATCTACTGGAATTCCTAATGGGCCAACAGCTG